>NC_068918.1:57223842-57848842 GCF_023091745.1 Budorcas taxicolor
GCTGATTGTTCACAAATGAAATTTATTTTCAGAATAGATATTAACACTTAAAGATGTCATTTAACTTTGTTTGCTTTGTAGAAAGATTTATGCTGTTCTGTTTGCCGAGGCAAACATAATTTGGTGATTATTACATGTATTCTATTGAAAAATGTTTTTATAAATACAATTATGCCAATTTGCTATTAACTATTTAGGATCACTTCAAAATACTAAGCAGAGCGATTAGAGGGGGAAGGGACAAAGCTCTAACATAATTTCAAATGCATATAAATGTGAAGTTTAATCTATTTTTAAATCATAAATCCCAACAGAAGAACTTCATTCAGTGTTTTCATTCATTCCATTCATAAAAATATCATTACATTCTTTTACCTTATAAAACCTGTTGTATATATCCATAGCTTGTGGATAGGCTGCACGACATTCCTCAACTGAATAACAGAAGTTAGATCTGTACTCCTCTCGAGACAGTAACTCTACCTCATATGGCAAATTCCCCAAAAACTCAGATTCAATAGCAGCAAGGAAATACATAATAACCACATAGTAGCTAATGCCTGTAAAAAAATAAGATGGAGACATCTGGAGCCATTAACTATCTATACAAACTAGGAGTTAACCAAATGACTAATGCTTAATCTATATAATTCATCTTCTTTATTCTCCAAACTATCATGTTGAATTTATTGGCTCTAGGAAATACATATGATTATGACAACTTAGGGTTAATCACAGTCAAGAAAGTTTCTATTAGGGGCACATTTTGGATACAGGAAGTTGTATATGAATCTACTCAGTTCAATCCAGTTCCAAATTATTTATGTTCTGTATTTATTTATCCCTTACACAGGAAGCAAATAATCAGATTTGGCTCAGGAAAATATTTACTTCAGTTTGGGTATATATGTAGATGATATTTGTGGAGATTCTTTGCCTAGACTGAGGAAGAAATTTCGATATAACCATCTTGTTCTATCTCAGCTCTCTTAAGGATGGTTCTAAATCCCAACCAAATCTCTTCCCAAACAACCTTGAATACATTTTCTCATTTTCAGTTTGACTTTCTTCCAGTTCTTGAGGCTAATTCATTTCAACCAAGTCCTCACTCTAGTACATTCTGTTATTGGACTATTTATCTACTTCTTAATTCCTCGGTTCATTTTGTCTACCAGGATTCTGGCAGCTCCTGGGCCACGGTTATTCTTAGGCTTACTCCTCAGCCAGGATTTGGTCACAGGCATGACTCCACACCTTCTGCTAATGAAGCACATCCTTCCACATTCTTGCTTGACAATAAGAGAACTATTTTGATTGTTAATCTAGATGTCAAGCAGAAGCCAGATACTGGTGATACAAAACATAAGGGAGAAGACACAATTGATAGATAGGTATTTCAAGGAATATTTTCAAGCCTTTTGATGACAAGTCATTTTCTCATTAGATGAAACCTGGTGTACTAGTTGACATCATTTCACTTATTTCTACTTTTAGCCTTAATTTTCACCTTTGAGGGGACGATTCTCAGTATAAACTTTACTTTGGACTAGAAGAATTTTGTTCATTGCCAAGTACAATCTTTATTTTGAAATGTACATTTATAAGTTGACTTTTCCAAAACTTTGTACCTAATGAAGATTTATTTCTGCATAAACCAATGAGAAGGAGCAGATATGCTAGGTGTCCCCTACAGTGAAATTGGTCTTTAGGGCATGAAACGTCTTGCAATTGAAATAATAAATCATTATTAAATTCTTGCTGTTTTTTCAAATTAGGGGTTTAGGGAGGAAAACTTAAGTGATTAAGGAAATGAATTGAGAGAGAAAGATGAATGTTTAGACTTCCTATTACTAACTTTGTGATAAAAAGTAAATTACTCAACCTCTTTCACTTCTTCTTGATTATCTGTATTATGAGAATATTAATTTAAGATCAGGGCAAAAGTTGAATTAAATCTCTCTACATGGCTAAAGTGAGGTTCTGGAATATGTAAGTGTGAAATAATAGCTAGTTGTAGAAGAAGCTAGGAGTGGATGGAATATGCAATAGAAAATTTGAAATACTAGGTACTCAGACTCACGTCCATCGAGTCCGTGATGCCATCCAGCCATCTCATCCTCTGTCGTCCCCTTCTCCTCCTGCCCCCAATCCCTCCCAGCATCAAAGTCTTTTCCAGTGAGTCAACTCTTCGCATGAGGTGGCCAAAGTACTGGAGTTTCAGCTTTAGCATCATTCCTTCCAAAGAAATCCCAGGGCTGATCTCCTTCAGAATGGACTGGTTGGATCTCCTTGTAGTCCAAGGGACTCTCAAGTGTCTTCTCCAACACCACAGTTCAAAAGCATCAATTCTTTGGAGCTCAGCTTTCTTCACAGTCCAGTATCTATCTAAAATTAACGAAGGCTCCCCAGGTGGTGCAGTGATAAAGGATCCACCAGCAAATGCAAGAGATGGCAAGAGATGGGGGTTCAATCCCTGGGTCAAGAAGATCCCCTGGAGTAGGAAATGGAAATCCATTCCAGTATTCTTGCTTGGACAGAGAAGCCTGGTGGGCTACAGTCCATGAGGTCTCAAAGAGTTGGACACGACTGAGCACATGCCCACATCTCTGACACAAAATGACAATGTGTCTTTAATTTAGATATCACCATAGCAGAGTTATCATTCATGTTTTTTTTTAATTGATCATCTCCTGGGAGATTGCACAGAAAATTGTATATATTTACAAAGGAAATATCGAGATTTAACCAAACTTAGCCTTCCCATAGAAAAGCCGAGGTAGCAAGGCCCACAACCACAGATCAGTAAAGAAGCATGGTGAAATGTAACACTTACCTCCCCAGCCACTGTTGATAGATATGCAGCTAGAGACTCCAGACTCATAAGCACACCGTGAACTATTGGGAGGCTCTGAAAATCTATCTACAGAGTAAACAGGGCAGGTGAAAAGAGTTAAACCTTGAATAGAAAGTCGTAAGAAAGAAAAAGACTCACATGCTCCCTTCCAAAGAGTAAGAAGAGGGTTATTCCTGCTAATGATATGGTGTATTCATATGAACAGCATTTCATTCACTTTGAAAGCTCAAAGCTTCTCAGAAATTTGAGCCTGTACAGACCCTTTCTTGCATTTTTTTTCTGTTTTTTTTTTTTTAATTTTTCTTTATTATTTTCTTTATACCATATTTATTTTCTTTACCAACTCCTTCTTGACTAAGCTGGACCTGTTGAGTGTTTCACAAGGCAGTCTCTATGGGTCCTTCTTTTCATCCTAAATCAATAAAGACTTCATTGCAATAATTCAAATGTGCAAAGGTGTTTTTTCTTTTTTTCTAATGAAGGCACCACTTTCTAGTCCTTGGTTCATTCCAGACTCCATCTAGTAACATCCAAAGAAGACAATTTAAAAAAGCATTTCATGAGAATGGGAAGCTGATTCAGTTCCAGAATCTCAGTAATAAGACAATTGATTGAAGAACTAGTGAGAGCACAATACAGATGGAAAAATTCACCCCAACTGAGGCAGAAAGGAGAGAAGCTTTCTCCCTTTCTCAGAGAGGATGCTGAGTTTTGAACATCACACTTGACTCCCCATCCTACTTGTTTAAGTGCAGGTAGAGAGTGCTGGGTTCTGGACCAGTTCCTCCCTGTTTTCAGCCCTTTTTTCCTGCCTGAACCTAACAACTAACAGGAAAGAGACTGTGCAGTGAGGGCCATATCTTATTACTCTTTCCACTAATATTTATGAGGCAAAGCCCAGGCTTTTAAGGGAAAATATGTTCCTTACCTTAGTTTATGTGAAACCTCACTCTGGGCTAAAAGAAATTCTGTCTTATTTCCTATAAAAAGCTCACCCCATGAAACAGAGTTATTTATAGTGTCACATTTATCTGAGAAGCCTCACAGCGTTTGTAAAAAACAAGATTTTTTTTCATCTAGAAGGGAATATTTCTTCTTCAAACAATAAGCTTTTTCAGTTTACAAGAATTTATTTTAAAAGCTGCAGGAATTTATGTTTAAACCAGGAAGTCTATGAAATGTAAAGCAAAGGTGTGACAAATAACTTTACTAATTAAAAGAAGTATTTGATTAGATATTATGAAAGCCTGAGTACTTAAAGATAAACGATTATATTGACTCTATTGGTTATATTGACTGAATGCATGAGCATTCAGACAGTAACACTTAAATAGATTAGCTGCAATGCTACTCCTAGTATCAAAGAAAGAGAAAAGCAATTTTCTTAGGGAATAATTCAAATATGCATACCTGATTTAAATAGCCTTCCATAAAGTAAAGTCAATGCCCAAAATACATTGCCTGTATCATTTTTTCCAAATGAAGCAAAATATTTGTTTGATTCTGTTATAAGGATCTTAAATATTCTTAGTCGATCCATATATTTCCAGGGATCAACAATTATCTTGTTATTCTGCACTGGAAATTCTGCTATGTCTCCATCGGTTTGGTCCCAAAAAGGTGGGTAGTTGTCATTTTCATGGGTGGTTGACCATGGATCTGGGGCCAATCCCACAGAAGAAAAGCTCAGGAAGAGGAAAGTGGGGATCACCAAAGAAGACCACATCCTCTAACTGCCTGTTGTACTTAAGCCTAAGTCTCAAACAAAAGCAAGTTATATAGCAGATGGGAGGTAGTCCTTGGGCCAACTAGAGAGTGATGAATATCTGAGCAGGTAATACACTGACCAACTAGAACCTGAATTAATGAGCAAATAGATGAGCGTCTGCCAATATAGATTTAGTGATTAAAACTGTTAAAGGCTATTGCAAAACACTTCAAATAAATCATTTGCACAGATCATTTTTTGCTCATAGGCAATTATTTCCTGTGGCTTAAATTACATAAACATTGTCAGTTTTTCTAAAATATTGTATTAAATTTAACCCAAACACTTTCATTGTTTTCCAGTTTTATTGGGAAACAATTGGCATACATGCTTGCCTAAACTTAAGCATACAGCATTATAGTTTGATTTACACGTATTGTAAAATGATTATCACAATAGTTTCAGCTATCCATCTTCCCACCTAAATACAATAAAAAGAAAAGAAAGACAAAAAGGGAAAACATTTTTCTTGTGATGAGAACTGTTAGGATTTACTGTCTTCACAATTTTTTAATATATTATATAGCACTGTTAGCTATAGTTATCTTGTTGTACATTACATCCCTCATACTTATCTTGTAACTGGAAGTTTGTACTTTCTGTCCAGTTTCCTTCTGTTCTCTATCCTCCCAACTGCCTCTTCTGGTAACCACAAGTATGAGCTCCTTTTCTACAGTTGGTCAGTTCAGTTGCTGTCATGACCAACTCTTTCCAACCCTATGAGCTGCAGCATGCCAGGCTTCCATGTCTATCACCAACTCCTGGAGCTTGCTCAAACTCATGTCCATTGAGTTGGGGATGCCATCCAACCACCTTATCTTCTGTCATCCCCTTCTCCTCCTGCCTTCAATCTTTCCCAGTGTCAGGGTCTTTTCCAATGAGTCAGTTCTTTACATCAGGTGGCCAAAGTATTGGAGTTTCAACTTCAGCATCAGTTCTTCCAATGAATATTCAGAACTGATTTCCTTTGGGATTGACTGATTTGATCTCCTTTCAGTCCAAGGGACTCTCAAGAGTCTTCTCCAACACAGCAGTTCAAAAGCATCAGTTCTTCAGCACTCAGCTTTCTTTATAGTCCAACTCTCACATTCATACGTGACTACTGGAAAAACCATAGCTTTAACTAGTTGGACCTTTGTTGGTGAAGTAATGTCTCTGCTTTTTGATGTGCTAAGTTGGTCATATCTTTTCTTCCAAGGAGCAAGTGTCTTTTATTCATGGCTTCAGTCACCATCTGCAGTGATTTTGGAGCCCAAAATATAAAGTCTGTCACTATTTCCATTGTTTCCCCATCTGTTTCCCATGAAGTGATGAGACCAGATGTCATGATCTTAGTCTTCTGAATGTTGAGTTCTAAGCCAGCTTTTTCACTCTCCTCTTTCCCTTTCCTCAAGAGGCTCTTTAGATCCTCTTCACTTTCTGCCATAAGAGTGGTAACATTTGTGTATCTATGGTTATTGATATTTCTCCCGGTAATCTTGATTCCAGCTTGTGCTTCATTCAATCTGGCATTTCGCATGATGTACTCTGCATACAAGTTAAATAAGTGGGTGATAATATACAGCCCTGACGTACTCTTTTCCCAATTTGGAACCAGTCTGTTGATCCATGTCCGGTTCTAACTATTGCTTCGTGACCTGCATACAGATTTCTCAGGAAGCAGGTAAAGTGCTCTGGTGTTCCCAACTCTTTACAAATTTTCCAGTTTGTTGTGATCCACACAGTCAAAGGTTTTGGCGTAGTCAGTAAAGCAGTAGTAGAGGTTTTTCTGGAACTCTCTCTATGAGAACTATGAATACTTTTTCTACCAGTGTTTTTTTTTCTTTCAGATTTTGGATATAAGTGAGATCATACAGTATTTGTCTTTCTCTGCTTTATTTCACTTAGCATAATGCCTTAAAGGTCTTCTATCCATGTGGTAGCAAATGTTTGCATTTCTTTGCACTTTAAGGTTGAATAATATTCCATCGTATGTATTTACCAGAACTTCGTTATCCTTTTATCCTTCCATGGACATTTAGGTTTCCCTGTCTTGGCTATTGTAAACACTGCTGCTATGAAATTGGGGTTGTAGATATCTTTTCATTAGTGTTTTTGTTTCCCTTTGGATATACTTCTGGAAGTAGAATTGTTGGATCATATGGTAGCTCTATTTTTTATTTTTTGAAGTCCTTTCATAATGTTTTCTCTAGTGGTTGCACCAGTTTACCATCCCTGCTCCCTACAGTGCACAAGAGTGTCATTTTGTTTGTATTCAAGCCACCATTTGTTTTCTCTTGTCTTTTTGACAGTTCATATTCTAATAGTGTGAGGTGATAACTCATTTTGCTTTTCATTTGCATTTTCCTAATAATAGCAATAATGAGCTTTTATTTATGTACCTGTTGATCTTTTGTGCATCTTCTTTGCAGAAATGGCTATCTTTTTTTCTGAATTATATGAGTTGTTTTTATATTTTGAATATTAGTCACTTATCAGATACATGGATTGCAAATATTTTTTTCCCATTATGTACACTGTCTTCTCAATTTACTGATTGCTTCTGTGTTTTAGTTTGATGTTGTCTTGCTTGTTTATTTTTGAATTTGTTTCCTGTGCTTTCTGTATCATTTCAAAATAGTATTGACAAAACTCATATCAGTGTGCTTTGTTCCTATATTATTTTAGAATTTTCTTCAAGGAGTTTCATGTTTTTAAGTATTATATTTAAGTCTTTGATTCAATTTGAGTTAATTTTTATAAGTGTGTAAGATATGGGTCCAGTTTCATCCTTTCACTCAAATTTATTCAATTATCCCAATACTATTTATCAAAGACATTGCCTTTTTTGCATTGAGTGTTCTTGGCTCCCTTGTCTGATCTTAGCTGAGTGACTATGCTTGGGCTTATTTCTGGACTCCCTATTCTGTTCCACTGGTCTATTTTTCTGTTTTTGTGTCAGTGTCATAAAGTTTTGATGATTATAGATTTATAGTATAGCTTGAAATCAGGAAGTGTGATACCTTCTACTTTGTTACTCTTTCTCAGGTCTTTTTTGGCTATTCTGCATCTTTCATGGTTCCATACAAATTTTAGGAATGCTTTTTCCTACTTCTGTTTAAAAATACCATTGGAATCTTGATAGGGTTTGCATTCAATTTATAGGTGGTTTATTTAACTATCAACATTTTGACAGCATCATTTCTTCCACTCCATGAACACAGGGTATCTCTCCATTTATTTACTTGTTCTTTGATTATGTTCATCAATGTCTTACAATTTTCAGAGTAGAAATCTAGGCTAAATTTACTTCTATGCATTTTCATTTTTTATTATACTGTTATAAATGGGATTGAATCTTTTATTTATTATTTTAAAATTTTTGTTGTTAGTGAATAGAGATGCTACTGAATTTTGTATGTTAATTTTAAGTCCCTAAACTTCATTGAATTCACTGTTTAGATTTGTCTTAGTCTCTGAAGTATAAGGATGAGGCTTCAGCCTCATGTCCATATTTTAGGATTCTCTCACTGCTGTCTTATTCCTAAATAGATGTTAGATGTTCTTGTGACAGAACTGCCTATGTCCCCCTCTTGGTGATCTCACTCTTCAATACTTCCATTTCTATGTAAGAGATATCTCCCAGGTGACACTAAACCCAACTCTGCCAAGAGGATAAAACCATATTTTTCCCCTTAGGACAGATTAGAAGATGAAACTTAAAGCTTCTCTATGATCCAGTACAGTTTGTAATGTACTTTTTTGTTGACTTGATAGCTTAGTGGTAGGGAGGAATGAGAACTAGCATTTCTTTACTTCTGATTACTTGTTAGGCTTTTTAAAAATATTGTTTCATGTAATTTTACAATTATTCTATTATCACTATTTTAAAGATTCCTGTCACTATTTTAGAGATTATAAAAACAGGGCCAAAAAAGATTTAGGCATATTGCTTGGTGCTTACATATGGATAGAAATTATGGTTGTGTCTAAAATGTAGAGCTTTGTGTAGCGTACATGGAAGTCTCACCCTTCAGTTAGTATTGCTCTTGTATTGTCTAATGTATCTTCAGGAACAAGACTTGAAAATTAAAAAAAAAACTTTTACATTTAATTTAATATATACATTATTACTTAACCTAAAAAACAGTAACAAAAATTTTAGACATCTGGCATGCAATAAAAAATTTTAAGCAGGCCAAAATTAGTAAAACATGACCAATATTGGGAGAAAGAGCAACAAATAAAATCAACACAGAATGGAAAATAATTAGAATTATCAAATAAGAACTGAAATTAAGAGAAATAAATTTTATTGAATGTATAAACCCAGTCTAAGAAACTCAACAAAAAATAAAGACTATAACTGCCAAGGCACATTATAATCAAATTATAAATATCAAATTCAATCATAAAGAGAAAATTTTAAAATCTGCCACTACTAAAAAGTCACTGGAAACAGTAAAAGCAAGAGAGCAGCATCTGTAAATCACTTAAAAGAAAAAAAAAAAGACCTGCTTCCATACTCACAAAAAATGTTTTTCAAAAAATGAAATCTACATAAAGACTTTTTAAAGCATACAAATTCTAAATCAATACATCATAAATAGATACTCACTACATGGAATTATTAAAGGATGTTCTTTGAATAGAATAAAATGATACCAGAAGACTACCAAACATAATAACTACATATATAAATATGAGATTTTTTTTCTTAATATTATTTAAGTCTTTAAGATATTATTGACTTAAAAATAACTATTTTAATATTGCAGCATTTAAAACATGTGAAAGTAGAATCTATAACAATAATAGCAAAAAGGGGAGAAATAAAAGTATGTCTATTATCCAGTCAAAGATTATAATACATAAAGGAACAAGAAAGAATGCCCCATTTTGCCACATGGACCTGGGAATTCTAGCAAGAGTAATTAGGAAACAAATAAATAGATAAACGGTATCCAAATTGGAAAGGAAGAAATAAAATTATCTCCATTCTTTGATGATATAATCTCATATGTGGAATAAGAGAAAGAATCCACAGATTTCCACAAAATAGCTGATAGAACTAATAAACAAGTTCAGCAAAGTCATAGGATATAAAACCAAGACACAAAAATGAGATGTTTCTGTGCAGTTACAATAAGCAATCTGAAAAGAAAATTACTTACAATACTATCCAAAAGAATAAAATACTTATATTATTGTCCTCAGTCACTTAGTCAAGTCTGACTCTTCGTGGCCCCATGGACTGTAGCCTGCCGGCCTTCTGTCCATGGAATTTTCCAGACAAGAATACTGGAGTAGGTGGCCATTTCTACTCCAGGGAATCTTCCCAACCCAGGGATCAAACCCATGTCTCTTATATCTCCTCCCTTGGCAGGCAGATTCTTTACCACAATACAACCTAAAGTTAACTGAAAGAAGCTAAAGACTTGTATACTGAAAACAATAAAAAGTGCCTGAAATAAATTAAAGAAGAGTCAAATAAATGGAAAAATACCTCTATTCATGAATTGGAAGACTTACTATTGTGAAGATGTCAAAACTATCCAAAATGATCTGTAAAATCCCAATGGCATTTAGTGCAAAAACAGAAAAATCCATCCTAAAATTCATCTGGAATCTGAAAGGACATTGACTATCCAAAACAATCTCAACAAAAGAACCAAGTTAGAGCCCTTATACTTCCTGATTTCAAGCCTTATTATAAAGCTATAATAATCAAAACAGCATGACACTAATATAAAAGACACATAGACGAATGGAACAAAATAAAAACCCCAAATGAACATTTATGGTCAAATGATCTTCAGCAAGGTTTCTAAGATTATTCAATGGGAAAAAGACACTCTTTTCAAATCCTTGTATGTGGAAAATTGGATACCCACATGCAAAAGAATAAAGGTGGATCCTTACACCATTTACAAAAATGAACTCAAAATGGAGCAAAGATCTAAAAGTAAGAGCTTAAAATAAAATTCTTAGAAGAAAATATTTGGCAAAACTTCACGACATTGTATTTGGCAATGATTTATTGGCTATGTGATCTATTTTATTCACAACACTTCTGATACCAAATATGTAGGTTTTTTTCTCATACCAATCAATTCTTCAACTGAGTCTTCTATAATGTAATTCAATTTTGACACTAACTACTCAGAGTTAACTGAAGACTCTATTGGTTAAAGAGCTCGGTCCCACAAAACTTCTCAGATCAGATGCCAGTCATAAGATCAGACCCCTAGGTTACTCACTCTTCTGTTTAACTTGACTATGAAGTTGGCGGTGTTTCCACAATCTACCTCTGTCAGGCCCAATAATTAGTTAGAATGGCTTGCAGAATTCGGGAAGGTGCTTTATTTACTATGGCACCCCACTCCAGTACTCGCCTGGAAAATCCCATGGACGTAGGAGCACGGTAGGCTGCAGTCCATGGGGTCGCTAAGTCAGACACGACTGAGCAACTTCACCTTCACTTTTCACTTTCATGCACTGGAGAAGGAAAAGGCAACCCACACCAGTGTTCTTGCCTGGAGAATCCCAGGACAGGGGAGCCTGGTGGGCTGCCGTCTATGGGGTCACACAGAGTCGGAAATGACTGAAGCAACTTAGCAGCAGCAGTAGCAGCAGCAGCAGCATAGGTTTGTTATAAAGAATAAAGCTCAGGAAGTAACAATGGAAAGATACACAAAAGGCAGGGTGAGGGAAGTAGAGTTCCCATGTCCTTTCTGTGCTTATACCTTTCCCAGTACTTCTATGTTTTCACTGAGCTGGGAACTCATTTAGGACTTTTTGGAGGGATTTGAGTGCGTAGAATTTATTGATGAAATTACTGGCCATTAGCAGTTAATTTAATCTCCCATCCTTGGAGGTTGAGGATAGGACTGAAAGTTCTCAGTTTCCAATCAGAACTAGGACTTTCTGCTAACCATCCCCATCCTAAAGCTATTGAAGTCTCCCAGAAACATTGTATTAGAATGAAAGAGAATCTTATCATGTATCACTTAAGAAATTCCAAGGATGTTAGTGTCTTTATTTCAGAAATCAAGAACAAAGCCCAAGTATCTTTCTATGACATCATACTATAACATGAAACATAGAAACAAAATAAAAAATACTCAAATCAAACTCCTAGAGATAAAAACTACCATGTATGAGATGACAAATATACAACCAATTAGATAAACAACTGGTGATATTAACAACCAATTAGTGCTGAAGGAAGATTAGCAAACTTGAAGACATAACAATAATAACAAAAGAGCCTACAAGGAACAAAGAAAAAAATAATTAAAAAATGAACAAGACATCAGTGAGCTGTGGGTGAACTCCAATTACCATAAAATATATGTGATATTAGTCCCAGAAGAAGGGGCAAGATAAAACTATTTTAGAAATAGTGGCTGAAAATTTTCTAAAGTAAACGTCGACATTCTAAGAATCAGCAAACTAAAATGGACTGGAATGGGTGAATTTAACTCAGATGACCATTATATCTACTACAGTGGGCAGGAATCCCTTAGAAGAAATGGAGTAGCAATCATGGTCAACAAAAGAGTCCAAAATGCAGTACTTGGATGCAATTTCAAAAACGGCAGAATGATCTCTGTTTGTTTCCAAAGCAAACCATTCACTACCACAGTAATCCAAGCCTATCCCCCAACCAGTAACACTGAAGAAGCTGAAGTTGAATGGTTCCATGAAGACCTACAAGACCTTTTAGAACTAACACCCAAAAAAGATGTCCTTTTCATTATAGGAGACTGGAATGCAAGAGTAGGAAGTCAAGAAGCACCCAGAGTAACAGGCAAATTTGGCCTTGGAATGCAGAATGAAGCAGGGCCAGGGCTAATAGAGTTTTGCCAAGAGAACGCACTGGTCATAGCAAACACCCTCTTCCAACAACACAAGAGAAGACTCTACACATGGACATCACCAGCTGGTCAACACCGAAATCAGATTGATTATATTCTTTGCAGCCAAAGATGGAGAAGCTCTATACAGTCAGCAAAAACAAGACCAGGAGCTGACTGTGGCTCAGATCATGAACTCCTTTATTGCCAAATTCAGACTTAAATTGAAGAAAGTGGGGGAAACCACTAGACAATTCAGTATGACCTAAATCAAATTCCTTACGATTATACAGTGGAAGTAAGAAATAAATTTAAGGGACAAGATCTGTTAGAGAGAATGCCTGATAAACTATAGATGAAGGTTAGTGACACTGTACAGGAAACAGGGATCCAGATCATCCCCATGGAAAAGAAATGCAAAAAAGCAAAATGGCTCTCTGGGGAGGCCTTACAAATAGCTGTGAAAAGAAGAGAAGTGAAAAGCAAAGGAGAAAAGGAAAGATATAAGCATATGAACGCAGAGTTCCAAAGAATAGCAAGGAGAGATAAGAAAGCCTTCCTCAGTGATCAATGCAAAGAAATAGAGGAAAACAACAGAATGGGAAAGACTAGAGATCTCTTCAAGAAAGTTAGAGATACCAAGGGAACATTTCATGCAAGGATGGGCTCGATAAAGGACAGAAATGGTATGGACCGAACAGAAGCAGACGATATTAAGAAAAGTTGGCAAGAATACACAGAACTGTACAAAAAAGATCTTCATGACCCAGATAATCACGATGGTGTGATCACTCACCTAGAGCCAGACATCCTGGAATGTGAAGTCAAGTGGGCCTTAGAAAGCATCACTACGAACAAAGCTAGTGGAGGTGATGGAATTCCAGTGGAGCTGTTTCAAATCCTGAAAGATGATGCTGTGAAAGTGCTGCCCTCAAGATGCCAGCAAATTTGGAAAACTCAGCAGTGGCCACAGGACTGGAAAAGGTCAGTTTTCATTCCAATCCCAAAGAAAGGCAATGCCAAAAATAATCAAACTATCGCATAATTGCACTTATCTCACACGCTGATAAAGTAATGCTCAAAATTCTCCATGCCAGGC
Organism: Budorcas taxicolor; assembly: GCF_023091745.1. Classification (NCBI taxonomy): domain Eukaryota; kingdom Metazoa; phylum Chordata; class Mammalia; order Artiodactyla; family Bovidae; genus Budorcas; species Budorcas taxicolor. Next base: position 57,237,402 of record NC_068918.1, read on the forward strand.
TCCGGCAGTACTTGAACTGTGAACTACCAGATGTTCAAGCTGGTTTTAGAAAAGGCAGAGGAACCAGAGATCAAATGGCCAACATCTGCTGGATCATCGAAAAAGCAAGAGAGTTCCAGAAAAAACATCTATTTCTGCTTTATTGACTATGCCAAAGCCTTTGACTTTATGGATCACAATAAACTGTGGAAAATCCTGAGAGAGATGGGAATATCAGACCACCTGACCTGCCTCTTGAGAAACCTATATGCAGGTCAGGAAGCATCAATTAGAACTAGACATGGAAAAACAGACTGGTTCCAAATAGGAAAAGGAGTATATCAAGGCTATATATTGTCACCCTGCTTATTTAACTTCTATACAGAATACATCATGAGAAGCACTGGGCTGGATAAAGCACAAGCTGAAATCAAGATTGCTGGGAAAAATATCAATAACCTCAGATATGCAGATGACACCACACTTATGGCAGAAAGTGAAGAGGAACTAAAAAGCCTCTTGATGAAAGTGAAAGAGGAGAGTGAAAAGTTGGCTTAAACCTCAACATTCAGAAAGCTAAGATCCTGGTATCTGGTCCCATCACTTCATGGGAAATAGATGGGGAAAAAGTGGAAACAGTGTCAGACTTTATTTTTTGGGGGCTCCAAAATCACTGCAGATGGTGATTGCAGCCATGAAATTAAAAGATGCTTACTCCTTGAAAGCAAAGTTATGACCTGCCTAGATAGCATATTGAAAAGCAGAGATATTACTTTGCCAACAAAGGTCAGTCTAGTCAAGGCTATAGTTTTTCCAGTGGTCATGTATGGATGTGAGAGTTGGACTGTGAAGAAAGCTGAGCTCCAAAGAACTGTGTTGCTTTTGAACTGTGGTGTTGGAGAAGACTTTTGAGAATCCCTTGGACTGCAAGGAGATCCAACCAGTCTATCCTAAAGGATATTAGTCTTGGGTGTTCATTGGAAGGACTGATGCTGAAGCTGAAACTCCAGTACTTTGGCCACCTCATGCGAAGAGTTGAGTCATGGGAAAGGACCCTAATGCTGGGGGGAATTGGGGGCAGAGGGAGAAGGGGACGACAGAGGATGAGATGGCTGGATGGCATCATCTACTTGATGAACATGAGTTTGGGTGAACTCCAGGTGTTGGTGATGGACAGGGAGGCCTGGTGTGCTGTGATTCAATGGGTCACAAAGTGTCAGACACGACTGAGTGACTGAACTGAACTGATAACTCATACACCCAACAAGATGAATGAGCTCTGTATAAAATAACCATGAAGAAAACTACACCATGGCATATCATAATTAAATAATTCAAAACCAATGATTAAGGTAAAACCTTAATATCAGAGAGGCTTAAATACTTATTATGTAAAAAATAAACGAAGGTAAGCTGATTTCTTCTCATACACACACACGCAATAGTGCAATACCTTTAAATAAAAAAATAATAACCTAGAGTAAATAATAATCTAAGTAAATAATAATCTAAAATATTTTTAAAGAAATAAAATAAAGAATCATTCAGACATATCCAAGCTGAAAGAACTGGTCACCTGCAGAGCCACAGTGCTAGAAATGTTAAAGGATGCTTAGGCAGAAGAAACAACAAATCTTATGGAAACGTGGATCTGCAGAAAGGAGGGAAGAACACAGAAAATGGCAGTTGCATGGACAAACACACATGACTTTTTTCCTTAAAATGTAAAACTCTGAAAAGATAACTAGCTATTTGAACAAAAATGGTGAAAATGTTATGAGGTTCATAACTTATATGCAAGGTAAATATATTATGCTTAGAAGGGGAAAATGGAAATATATTAAGATGCTTATACTATACATGACATGGTATAAAAATCACTTGGAAGCTGACTGGGATAAGTTAACCATGTATGTATGTTATAACCCTGAAGCAATCACCAAAAGTATGAATCCAAGTCATCGATAATAAGCTATATGTTTATTGAGCCTAAGACTCAATATTAGTCAAGATGTAAATTCTCCTAAATTTGAAACATAGATTCAGTCAATGTGGCCTACGTTTGTCTCAAAACAAGCTTCTTGCAAATGTGGATGAGCCATGTTTACATTGCTCAAAATTTATATGGATTACAAAATTTATATGGAAAGGCAAAGGAACTCAAAGAGTTGAAACAAATGCTCCCACCCCCGCCAAAAAAGAATGCAGTTGGAAGACTAGTTGATTTCAAGACATTATAAAGTTAGAGTAATCAAGACAGAATAGTATTGATGAAAGGATATGTCAATGGAACAGAATAGAGAACTGAGAAATAGACGATACAAACACTGTCAATTTATTTTTGACAAAGATGCAAAGGTAATTCAATTGGAGTATTTTTAAGAAATGTTGCTTAGAGTAAATGGATATCCATATGCAAAAATATGAATCCTGTATGCCTCACAGTTTGTATAAAAAATGGCTCAAAATGGATTATTGACATACATATAAACTGCACAACTAAAACTTTCAGAAGAAAACACAGGAAAAAAGTCTCCATGATCTTGATTTTAGTGATGTTTTGAGATATAACACTGAAAGCACAATCTAAACAACGAAAAAAGCACATGTATGTAGATAGGTAGACAGACAGAGATTTACCAAAATTAAAATTCTTGCTCAGCAAAGGGCACTATTAAGAGAATAAAAAGGAAAGTCACTAATAGAAAATATCTGCAAGTAACATAGCTACTGTAGGTCTTATATCTATAATGCATAAGGAATTCATAAAACTTAAGATTTAGACAACAATATACCAAATTAAAAATGGGTATAAGGGCTTCCCTGGGTGCTCAGGTGGTAAAGAATCTCCTTGCCCATGCAGAAGACCTGGCTTCTAATCCATGGGTCCAGAAGATCCCTGAAGAAGGATATTGCAACCCACTCCAGTATTCTTGCCTGGAGGATTCCATGGACAGAGGAGCCTGGTGGGCTATGTCCCTGGGGTCACAAAGAGTCAGACACAACTGAGTAACTAACACACACACACACATAAAATAAACTAAAAATGGAAAACAATCCAGGAGTTGCTGCACAGGTGAATAGATAAACTAGAGTGCATAGTTTATCATAATGGAAATCTAGTCGATCATAAAAAGGAACAAATTATTGATTCAGGAAACAAAAAAGGGTCAAGTGCATTTTGTTAAACAACAAAAATTCAAGAGAAACATAGGGTGTAATACTTTTCATATGAAATTATAGAAAAGACAAAAATATGGGATGAAAACCACATCTGTCATTGCCAGTAACTGGGTCTGGAGAAAAGATTGATTACCAAAGCGTAGTAGGAAGGGGTAAATTTTTCTGTGACAGAATTGTTATATGTGATACTATGGTGCAGGGGACACACGTGTGCGTGCTCAGCCATGTCTGACTCTTTGCAATCCTCTGGACTGTAGCCCACCAGGCTCTTCTGTCCATAGGATTTTCCATGTAAGAATACTGAAGTAGGCGGCTGTGCCCTCCTCCAGGGGATCTTTCTGACCCAGGGATCAAACCTGAATTTCTTGTGTCTCTTGAACTGCAGGCAGATTTTTTTTACCACTTGAGCCATTGGGGAATGTGCTAGGGATATGACTCTATGCATTTGTCAACATCCATAGATCTGTATACAAGAAAGAGTGGATTTCCCTGTGTGCAAATTCTATAAAATTTTGATAGGATATACTATAAGAAGATGAAATGTGGACTGTAATAAATCTATCTGCATGTCACAAACACTGAAAAGTGTGAGATTGAAAAGAGATCGTCTGAATAACTTTGTAAAACAATATTTTGCCTAAATGAGTGAAACTAAAGAAAATAAGGCCTCCCCTAGGCTACATATGACAAAAATGCTGAGGTCTTCAGTCAAGAGTTCATAATGTGAAAATTATTCAAGTTCTTTAGAGGAGACTGTATCAATATCATTGAAGACTAACACTAGGAGAATGTAAAAAGAAAAAGAAAGCACAATGGAGTGTCTCACCAATTGTTAGTTGTCAAGAAACTTTTGCTGATTTAGTAGACGCTTTGATCATATAAGATTAGTGACATTAGCAAAAGACTCAAACTCAATGATAAACAACTTATATACATCAGATCTCTATTTCGGGAGGTCATCCTAAAATTTTGCAAAGTTCCACCACCTCAAAGTATATAATATATAATTTATTAAGATTTGCCAAAAATGAAAAGAAAGCCTATAGAAGTTTGAAGGATTGTGTTAATAAAAGATGAGACTGTACATAGAATACTTTTGAAAAAAGAAATCAGTATGTCTCCTGTTCTAAACAGGCAAGAGAGAAAGGTCATACTTTTATAAACTGATCATTAAGGAAATAAGATTACATCAGATTATCCTAGCTTAATGATACTAGCCCATGGGTTCAATTGTTTACTTGCCCAGGTTTCATGTCCATGAGATTCAACTTCCTTTGGAGAGTCCTCTGCAGGGACAAAAGTTCCCATCTTCAGAGCATGAATGTACAGCCATGTTTGCCTATCTAAATCAGTCCTGTGTTTAAAATAAAGTTTTATTTTGTTTTGTTTGGCTTGATTAATGTGAACCAAGTACATAAGTGCCATCAATGTCGGGCATAAAAACAAATTAAACTTTGCGTTCATGAAAAGAAACAGCAGATCCTGGGCAAGGACTGAGGAAATTTTACCTGAGGAAGGTCACTTCCTCTGTGGTCAAGGTCATTCCGTCCATGGCTTCTTAAATGGTTCCATCTGTTCAATTTTCCAGTAATGGAACAAAAATTTATTGAGTGTCTATATTATGAGCCAGGTATTGTGTAAGGGTCTAGGAACAAAAAATTGACAAAGACATAGCTTATTCGATGGTGGTGCTATGTCCAGTTTAAGAAAGTAGATAAATGAACAAGGCTCATGTTGTAAATGCTTACATACTTGTGAGTTCAGAATCTTCTGAGAACAGAGTAAAAGCATTTTAGAAGGAAAGGAAAGGCAAGAACTAATTCCCAATTTTTAGCTACACAAACTTGAAAGGAAGGGGGTCCTTGCTGAGGGTGCTACTGTTGCCTAGGGTGGGATGCTAATGTCATGTAGTACAGAGGGAAGGATGGGTGAAGGACTTCCAGAGAGATAGAGAGAAATCTCACACAAAGAGAAATGATCTATATCCATATTCAGATAAACACTCATGTAGTGGAAAATAAGCCATTTCTGAGCCTAGCTCTTTTTTAAAATTGAAATATAGTTGATTCACAATGTTTTGTTAATTATTTCTGTATAGCAATGTGATTCAGTTATATATATACACATATGCATGTATATATATATATATATATATCCTTTTGCATTATGGTTTATCATTGATATTGAATATAATTCTTTCTGTGCTATACAGTAGGACCTTGTTGTTTATCCATGCTATATGTAAAAGCGTACATCTGCTAACTTCAAACTCCTGCTCAATCTCTCCCCAAAACGTTTCCCCTTTGGCAACCACCAGTTTCTTCTCTATATCTGTGATTCTGCTTCTATTTCACAGATAGGTTCATTTGTGTGATCCTTTAGATTCCATGTATAAGTGATATTGTATGATATTTGTCTTTTTCTGACTCATTTAACTTGGTATGATAATCTCTAGGTGCATCCATGTTGCTTTAAATAAAATTATTTCATTCTTTTGTATGACTGAGTAGTATCCTATAGTATATATGTACCAAATCTTCTGTATCCATTCCTCTGTCAGTTGACATTTGAGTTGTTTCCATGCGTTGACTATTGTGAATAGTGCTGCTATGAACAGAGGGGTGCATATGTCTTTTTGAATTGTAGCTTTGGCCCAGGAGCAGGACTGCTGGATTATATGGTGATTCTATTTTCAGTGTCCCGAGGAAACTCCATACTCTTTTCCACACTGGATAAGCCTAGCTCTTAATCCCATTAAGGAGAAATGAACTGTTGTACATTAAATATTCATTTGATTTTCTATATATGCCACTATGAGGTAATTCAAGAGAGGGTTGCTGCAATATTGTGTTGAGTTATGGGGTTTTTATAATGTTCAAAAACATAAATCACTGATAGAAAAGTCATTAATGGAATTTTTCCTTCTAGTAAAAACATATATAATATACATATATATGTATATGGGTCTGCATTTACAGCTGTCTTATTTCAATGATTTTACTTAAATAAGTGGTATGATTTGCTTCAACATTAACATACTAAAATGTATTTTTATTTTATATTTCTTTTGATTTCTTTTCCATGTTTCCTGAGTCTAGAGAGTAATTATATCTATATATAAAATATTTTTGCACTTTATTTTTTAAAAGGATTTATTTACTTATTTATTTTATTTTATGGCTGTGATGGGTCTTCATTGCTGGCATGTGGGCTTTCTGTAGTTGCAGCTGGTGGCAGCTACTCTTCATTGTTGTGTGAGGGCTTCTCACTGTAGTGACTTCTCTTGTTGGGGAGCATAGGCTCTAGGTCTGCAGGCTTCAACAGTTGTAGCACTTGAGCTCATTAGTTAGGGTTCCTGGGTTCTAAACCAGGGACTCAGCTGTTGTGGGGCATAGGCTTAGTTGCTCCCTGGCATGTGAAATCTTCCTGGACCAGGGATCGAACTGGTGCCCAATGCACTGCAAGGCTGATTCTTGGTCCAGGCTTCCACTGGATCACCAGGGAAGCTCTCTGTACTTTAAGTATGAGCTTAGTTTTCCAAAAGTATAATTACCTCATATTTCAAAGGGAAAAAATGTGCATACAACTCAGAATTGTATATTTTTATCATGTTGGAAAATGATGTCACTAAAGGCAATGCTCCCCATGATATTTCATTTGTTAGGAAACTACTCACTTATCAGGCTTATTTAGTAGTTTTCACAGTCACGTGACTTGACTTATAAGAGCAAATATCTAACTATTTCAATATCATTTATTTAATAGTGTGTCCAACATTTTCAAATCCAGAAATTGCAGGTAGAGTCCTTTTTCAAGTTGCATGTATCTCTCTGATCCTTCTTCTGTCCTCGCTTCTCTCTAACCTAGCCAGAAAATGTTCTCTGATTTTAAAGGCTTAAGGCAATGGCACCCCACTCCAGTACTCCTGCCTGGAAAATCTCATGGACGGAGGAGCCTGGTAGGCTGCAGTCCATGGGGTCGCTAAGAGTTGGACATGACTGAGAGACTTCACTTTCACTTTTCACTTTCATGTATTGGAGAAGGAAATGGCAACCCACTCCAGTGTTCTTACTTGGAGAATCCCAGAGACGGTGGAGCCTGGTGGGCTGCATAGTCAGTCTATGGGGTCGCATAGAGTCAGACACGACTGAAACGATTTAGCAGCAGCAGTGGTTAGATTTGACCCACAAGAATAAGTCAGTATAATCTACCCATCTGAATGTCTGTACACTTAATTCCACCTGAAACCTTTATTTCTGTACCATATGAGGTAATATATCCACAGGTTTTATAGATTAGGGTATGGCCCTCTTCCTGGACCTTAAAGCACAACCTAATGTCTTGCTCAGGAGGCTACAAATATAAAAATGCCACCAATGACTTAAGGTACCTTTGATATTGAAGTAGGTTTTTCATCAGAGAATTCTGATGCAGACCTTCTCTGCAAACTTCACAAATGTCTGGCCACAGTTGTCAGAGAAGAATAGGGCCTCTTCTTTTCCACATTACAAAAATTACATGTTTACTTCTTGTGGTGATCAAACCCAGAACTCTCCTAACAAGAAAATCAAGGAGATGTAGTTTCCATGTCAGTTTAAGGGATAAAGATGATGATGAATCAACAACATGCAACACGTTTGTACAGTCCATATATTTGTCAGTTCAGCATATGTAACATCCTCCTATCCTTTCAAATACCTATAAAAACAGCATCATGATCAAACATGATGGCAGCAACCCTCTTACAAAGGAATTCGGTTTTCCACTCTCCAGATGGTGGGAAATCCAAGTTTTGTCATTCAGTCTCTGTACCCGTCTTTGGTTGGTTAAAGATCGCTCCCCTTCCAGTTCATTAAATTTCCTCCTTTGACATTCTGTAACACAGCTACTAGTATTTCGTCAAACTTACAAGAAATAATAGGAGATGGAACAGGGGAGAAACCAATTAAAATATAAAAATATATAAATAATCAAACAAGGAAAAATATGCCTAGTTTTTATAGTAGCATTATTGAAACTGGTCATGGGAAAGTTAAAATTTGCTTTTTCCATACTCACTCAAATTCTGGTCTTGGTTGTATAACTGCGGGAATATCTCAACCTTGTATTCTTGAAGTGTCTCTACTGTAGTGGTATTGGCTTTCAGAACTCTCCTATTAATTATGGCCATTAGTTTTAAAAGTACTAAAAAGGTACCTAGATAGTCACCTGGAAAATAGACACATTTCTCTTCATTCCTTATAGCAGCAATCCTAACTCCCCTAGATAATGAGTATCAGTCACCTAGGAAATACAACAATACACCTTTTTTTGATGATTAAGAAATATGAGTCCAAAATGACTGAATAGAAGTACTTCATTTGGTTCAATAGAGCTTGAGACCTACAACATTTAAATCAACAGAGCACAAAACTGAAGGCATGAGAAGAGAAAAATGTACCTGTCTAGCCCATTAGAGGAGACGTTAAGTGCTTAAGTTAAAAGTCAGTCACTTCCATTCTCTATCACTTGGTTCACAGGCTGAGAATTCTGATGAGAGGAAAGTCACCAATTAATAACATTTATTTATATTATATTACGTGCTGCCTAGGATATCACCTTGGAAATAAGGTTTAAATGGAATATAAACTCTTTCACAGTTATATCATGTTTGTTTCTTCTGGTGAAGACAGTGAATCCCTTGGATATTTACCGGTAAAACAAACACCTTTATCAGAAACAATGCAATGTGAACTGTTACACCAATAACTAGGGCATTCCACAAATCTACAAAAATGGTATTGGCAGAAGATTTTAACTGGGAAAAGCAAATGCACTTAACAGTATATGGTTCTATTTTTAATGAGTGAAAACTCCTGCACCTTCTATGATGGAAGGAAGCTACTGCAATTCACCAGCTAGCAAGAAGTCTGGTGATACTGTGAGGGTGTAGTACCCTGTTGGAGGCTTATTAATGTCTGCCTATTTTCTGGTTGAACACTCAGCAGACCACCTTACCTGCCTCCTGAGAAATCTCTATGCAGGTCAAGAAGCAACAGTTAGAACTGGACATGGAACAACAGACTGGTTCCAAATTGGGAAAGGAGTATGTCAAGGCTGTATATTGGCACCCTGCTTATTTAACTTCTATGCAGAGTACATCATGTGAAATGCTGGGCTGGATGAACCACAATCTAGAGCCAAGATTGCTGGGAGAGATATCAATAATCTCAAATACACAGATGATATCACCCTTATGGCAGAAAGTGAAGAGGATCTAAACAGTCTCTTGACAAAAGGGAAAGAAGAGAGTGAAAAAGCTGGCTTAGAACTCAACATTCAAAAAACTAAGATCATAGCATCTGGTTCCATCATTTCATGAGAAATAGATGGGGAAACAATGGAAATAGTGACAGAGTTTATTTTCTTGGGCTCCAAAATCACTGCAGATGATGATTGAGGCCATGAAATTAAAGACGTATGCTCTTTGGAAGAAAAGCTATGACCAACCTAGACAGCTTATCAGGAAGCACAGACTTTGCTGACAAAGTTCCATCTAGTCAAAGTTATGGTTTTTCCAGTAGTCATGTATGGATGTGAGAGTTGGACTATTAAGAAAGTTGAGCACCGAAGCATTGATGCTTTTGAACTGTGGTGTTGGAGAAGACTCTTGAGAGTCCCTTGGACTGATAGGAGAGCCAACCATTCCATCTTAAAGGAAATCAGTCCTGAATATTCATTGGAAAGACTGATGCTGAAGCTGAAACTCCAAATACTTTGGCTACCTTATGCAAAGAACCAACTCATTGGAAAAATACCCTAATCCTGGGAAAGATTGAAGGCAGGCTTAGGGGATGACAGAGGATGAGATGCTTGGATGGCATCACTGACTCGCTGGGCGTGATTTTGAGCAAGTTCTAGGAATTGGTGAAGGACAGGGAGGCCTGGCGTGCTGCAGTCCATTGGGTTGCAAAGAGTCAGATACAGCTGAGCAAATAAACTGAACTGATTCAGCAGAAGTAATATTCAGATCAGCTTGGTTAGAGGAAAATTAAGTTGCTAAAATATCTGCATGATATCCCCCAAGCCATCTTCACCACTGATGTCCTTTTAAAGTCTCTGACTACTGACATTGAAGTAGTGTAGATCTGTACCTATGGCCATCTAAGCAAAGTGAAGAAGCAGATGCATTATTTAAAGTTCTTCCCACTGGAATATCCCTCCCTCTCCATTTTCCATCAGGTCTGTACTTGAAGATTATGGGGGTCTATTTCCAGTTTTTGCCAGTGTAACATGCAAAACTAACAGGTATGCAGGCAATGTGGAGAGATTTTTTCCCTTCCTTTTTCTACATCATCTGAAATGAGAGACTCTCCATGAGTTCGAAAGTGTGAACTGGAAGCGAAATAGCCATGTGGCAGGAGTAGATGTTTCTAACTTCTTTCCCATAGTGACTTCCCATTATGACTAAATGACTTTAGAGGAAAAAGAGACAAATTATGACTATCAGTAGGGTAACCCACGTATATTTGCCAACAAGATGTACACATTCAATTTCATAGGAAAAATTTCCCCACTTCTTCTCACCTCATAACTAGCCATCTCCACTAATTCATCCCTGACATTTCAATAGTGTGCCTCATTCAAACAACCTTGTTTCAAATAAGATTGAATTAAAAGTAATTCTGGTATTAATTTGCTGTGATTGCTCAGACTGATCATTTTATATATATATATAATCAGTTCATAGTCCCTTCTTGTATATGTATGTGTATATATATGTGTATATATATATATATATATATATATATATATATATATATATATAATCTGAAGGTATATAAAGAATATAAGATAAACATAGTACAACTTCCTGGGTTGTGAATATACTTCAATATATACCATGGGTTATACTGTTTTAATGTACATTCAATAATACCATATTCACTTTTTGCTATCACGAAGTTTTGCAAAAAATCATCTTTTACATTTCATTTTTGTATACCAACAAAAGAGATCAGAAAGAGATATTAACAAAACAATCCCATTTGTCATCACATTAAAAAGAATAAATACCAAGGAGGTTAAAGGTTTCCCTGGTGGCTCAGTGGTAAAGAATCCATCTGCAATTCAGGAGGTCCAGGAGACTTGGGTTTGATCTCTGGATTGGGAAGATTCCCTGGAGGAGGGCATGGCAACCCACTCCAGTATTCTTGCCTGGAAAATCCCATGGACAGGGTTGCCAGACAACTACCGTCCATGGGGTTGCAAAGAGTTGGACACAACTGAAGCAACTTAGCACACACACATATAGGGAACAAGACTTATACTCTGAAAACTAAAAAATGCTGATAAAAGAAACTGAAGTTGACACAAACAGATGGAAAGATATATGGTGTTCTTAGAGTAGAAGAGTCAATATTGTCAAAATGACTATACTATCCAAGGCAATCTACAGATCCAAAGCAGTACCTGTGAAAATACTCAACACATTTTCCCAAAGAACTAGAATAATCCTAAAACATGTATGGAACAAAAAAAGACCTCAAATAACCAAAGCTACCTTGAGAAAGAAGAACAATGGTTCCCCCTGTTTTCAAAATATATGACAAAGCCATGGTTGTCAAAACAGTATGGCACTGGCCCACATACAGATACAGAGATCAATGAAAGAGACTAGAACATCCACAAATAAATCTGCGCTTACATTTCAGTTAATTTATGATAAAAGAGGTAAGAATATACAATGGGGAAAGACAGTCTCTTCAAAAAATGGTGTTTGAAAAACTGAAGGGCTACATGCAAAAAAATAAAGCTCCACAACAGTGTACACTATGCAACCATGTCAGAAATTAAAAAGAAATCTTATAATAGTCTGAAGAGTTATGTTAACAGCAGATGAAACTTTTTCTAATAACTTCAGAGAAAATAGTTTGTCTTGTATTCCCTATAAGACCAGAGAAATGTAACAGGACTCCTATTAATCTATCTTCAAAGACTTGATTCATCAGAATGACCCAAGCCCCTAAGCCCAAACAGTTAATGATTCAAGCCCCTAAACCCAAACAGTTGATTTCTCCTGTACAGATTTTATTGAGTAATCCGGCTTCTTCAGTAGATACCTCTGCAGGGGCAAATGCCATGTTTTGAAAGCATGAATGTACAGCCAAGTTGGCATCTCTATTGTAAATAGATAAAAGTGTTCCTTCTTTTAAATGAGCTTATCTTGGACTTAGTTAATGTAAATGAATTGCTGGAGTTCTGACAATGTTGGGCACAGGAACAAAGTTAATGTTCTGTGTCTACATGTCTACAAAGATGAACTCAAGATCCTCAATAAGATGAGCTAGTTGAGCAGGCCCTTCATTTCTAAAACATGTTCTAAAAGCTTCTTATTCATTAGGTTTTCCAATAAGTCAGTTGACATTTTTTGATCACTAAGAATGGGAGAAAATACTTGCAAATGAAGGAATGGGCAAAGGATTAATCTCCAAAATATACAAACAGCTCATGAATGCATGCTAAGTCACTTCAGTCATGTCTGACTCTTTGTGATCCTATGAACTGTAGCCCATCAGGCTCTTTCTTCCATTCTTCCGGGATTCTTCAGGCAAGAACACTAGAGTGGGTTGCCATGCCCTCCGCCAGTGGATCTTCCCGTCCCAGGGATCGAAACCAGGTCTCCTGCAGCTTTTGCACTGCAGGTGGCTTCTTTACCCCAGGCCACTGGGGAAGCCCCCAAGCAACTATAGAGTTCAATAAAACACACACACACACACACACACACACACACACACACACACACAAAACCAAACAAACCAGTTAAAAAATAGGTGGAATACCTAAACATTTCTCCAAGAAGACATACAGATGGCCTGGAGACACATGTAATGTTCAACATCACTAATTATTAGAGAAATGAAAATCAAAACTACAATGAGGTATCACCTCACACTGATCAGAATGGCCATTATCAAAAAATCTACAAACACTAAATGCTGGAAAGGGTGTGGAGAAAAGGGAACCCTCATGGACTGTTGATGGGAATGTAAATTGATACAGCCACTGTGGAGAGAAGTATCAGTTCAGTTCAGTTGCTCAGTCGTGTCCAACTCTTTGTGAGCCCATGAATTGCAGCACGCCAGGCCTCCCTGTCCATCACCAACTCCCAGAGTTCACTCAGACTCACGTCCATCAAGTCAGTGATGCCATCCAGCCATCTCATCCTCTGTCGTCCTCTTCTCCTGCCCCCAATCCCTCCCATCATCGGAGTCTTTTCCAATGAATCAACTCTTCACATGAGGTGGCCAAAGTAATGGAGTTTCAGTTTTAGCATCATTCCTTCCAAAGAAATCCCAGGGCTGATCTCCTTCAGAACGGATTGGTTGGATCTCCTTGCAGTCCAAGGGACCCTCAAGAGTCTTCTCCAACACCACAGTTCAAAAACATCAATTCTTCGGTACTCAGCCTTATTCACAGTCCAACTCTCACATCCATACATGACCACAGGAAAAACCATAGCCTTGACTAGACGGACCTTAGTTGGCAAAGTAATGTCTCTGCTTTTGAATGTGCTATCTAGGTTGGTCATAACTTTTCTTCCAAGGAGAGAAGTATGGAGATTCCTTAAAAAGCTAAACATTGAACTACCATATGAGCCAGCAAACTCACATTGGGGACATACCCTAAGAAAACCATAACTCAAAAGGAGACATGTACCCCAATGTTCATTGTAACTCTCTTTACAATAGTCAGGACATGGAAACAACCTAAATTTCCAATGATATTTGAATGAATAAAGAAGATGTAGTACATATATACAAAGGAACATTACCTAGCATAGTATTAGTAACAAAATTAGGTCATTTGCAGAGATGCTATTGGACCTAGAGTCTGTCATACAGAGTAAAGTAAGTCAGAAAGAGAAAAACAAATATCATATATTAATGAAAATATGTGGAACCTAGAAAAATGGTACAGACAAAACCATTTCCAGGGCAGGAATAGAGATGTAGATGTAGATAATAGATGTATGGACACGGGGGCAGGATGTGATAACTTGGGAGACTGAGATTGACATATATATACTACCATGTATGAAATAGATAGCTAATGGGAACTTGCTATAAAGCACAGGGAGCTCAGCTTGGTGCTCTCTTATGATTACTTGTGTGGGATAGAGTGGGGTGGGATGGAGATCTAAGAAGGAGGGGATATATGTACAGCTGATTCACTTCATTGGAGAGCAGAGACTAACACAGCATTGGAAAGCAATTATACTCCAATAAAAATAAAGTAGGAAAAAAACAACAAAACAAAGGAAGCAGGCATTGTGCTAGACACTAGGACCTTAATATTGAAAAAGACATTGTTCCTGCTTCTTGGAGCTCAGTCTGTAGAAATACTGATAAGCAGATAAGTGACCATAGCTTATACGATGAAAGCTATCATAAGTACAGAGTACTATGAGAATGTAGAGGGAACCACAGCTGGAAAGGAGAGTCAGGAGTATTTCTTATATTACAGTCATATGGTTTTGAGAGGACCTTTTTCCTCACTTAGATGCTACTCTTCCCTAGGACAGGGAAATAGTAGCATTTGGTGTGGGATGGGAGGAGAGAAAGAGGGAAGGGGGAAGATAAGGTAAAAGTCTTCTGGACAAATTACAGAGATATCAACCACAAGGAAAAGATGTCATATATCCATGTCTGGTTGACAATTTATATAGTTGAAAAACCTGTTTATAATTATTTGAGTCTAGGTCTTAATTCCATTAAATTTGTAAACAGTATATTTTTGCATGTTTAATATTTACTTAAATATCATGAGGAGGTAACTCTAGGAAAGGTTGTTATAATACATTGTTAGGTAATTAATAGTTTATCTTGGTGGAGAATGACATCATTAATGCAAAAACCATTCATGGTTTGTTTTATTCCTCCTTTAAAAACATACAAGTGATTATATACTTGTAGCTGCTTTATTTAGGTTACTCCTCTTATAGAAATAGTGTGATTGACCATTTACATATTAAAATTCATATTTCATTAATATTAGTTTACTTCAATTTGTCTTTCATGTGTCAATTGAAACATCCTGATTTATTTTCATTAGAATATAGGTAGCTTATATTTCTGTAATATCAATTACTGGTTATCAGGTAGGTGTCATAAAGCATTTGATGTTAAAAGTGGGTCAATCAGTCAGTTCAGTCACTGAGTCATGTCTGACTCTTTGTGGCCCCATGGACTGCAGCATGCCAGGCCACCCTGTCCATCACTAATTCTTGGAGATTACTCAACTCATGTCCATTGAGTGTTGATGATGCCATCCAATCATCTCATCCTCTGTCGTCCCCTTCTTCTCCTGCCTTCAATCTTTTTCAGCATCAGAGTCTTTTCAAATGAGTCGGTTCTTCACATCGGGTGGCCAAAGTATTGGAGTTTCAGCTTCAGTATCAATCCTTCCAATGAATATTCAGGACTGATTTCCTTTAGGATGAATCGGTTGGATCTCCTTGTTGTCTAAGGGACTCTCAAGAGTCTTCTTGAACACCCAGTTCAAAAGCATCAGTTCTTCGGTGCTCAACTTTCTTTATGGTCCAGCTCTCACATCCATACATGACTACTGGAAAAACCATAGCTATGACTAGTTGGACCTTTGTTGGCAAAGTAATGTCTCTGCTTTTAAATGTGCTATCTAAGTTGGTCATAGTTTTCTTCGAAGGAGTAAGCGTGTTTAAATTTCATGGCTGCAGTCACCATCTGCAGTGATTTTGAAGCCCCCCAAAATAAAGTCTGCCACTGTTTCCACTGTTTCCCCATCTATTTGCCATGAAGTGATAGGACCAGATGCCATGATCTTAGTTTTCTGAATGTTGAGCTTTTAAGCCAACTTTTTCACTCTCCTCTTTCACTTTCATCAAGAGGCTCTTTAGTTCCTCTTCACTTTCTGCCATATGGGTTGTGTCATCTGTGTATCTGAGATTATTGATATTTCTCCCTGCAATCTTGATTCCAGCTTGTGCTTCCTCCAGCCCAGCGTTTCTCGTGATGTACTCTGCACAGAAGTTCAATAAGCAGGGTGACAATATACAGCCTTGTCGTACTCCTTTCCCAGTTTGGAACCAATGATTCAAATCTGATATAATTCTTTAAAAAAAAAAGAAAAAAAAATAAGGTAGGAAGAAGTGTCCCAAATTTGTGGCTTTGACTTTGTGTAAGCATTTGTGGGAAAAGTGAAAATAGTTAGGTGTTTCAGTCTGTAAACCTAGCGATTCTTGCTCTACTCTGACAAAATATTTGTATAAATTATTGCCAGGTATATAACAGACTAACTTTTTTTGTTCAAAGAAAAGTTGAGACATTAGAAGAAATGACTGAGATTTTCAAAATTTTGGGATTTATTAAATTCAAATTCCTACACAAGAGAGGGATTTAAACTGAATGTAGCCAATCTGTAAGCGGAGTTATAAGAGACCACCACTCGCCTCCAAGAAGCACTTTCTGCCTTGAATTCATAACACAAAGTGACCAAAACCCAGGTAATTTGGGACCTTTCCATGCATTCATTTTCAGAAGGAAAGTTTTTAATTAGATATGCTCTTTCTATTGCATATCATTTAGTAGGAACAGAGAAAAAGTTTTTTCCCAATTATCATTAATTCTACCATGAAGAGTTCACCTGGATCAGATTGGCAGGACCACACAGCACTTAAAACTTTAAACACTGGTTAACCAGCAGGTGCAAGGGTTTAAGTTGATTTCCTTGGACAAGGGAATTGGCAAGACTGTTAGACTTGTGGGGAAAGTACAGGTGCCTCTATGAGAGTGATAGGAATACAGCTGGCAACAAAGACCGCTAACTCTTCTCCATGTTCACTTTCTCCCTTCTCTCACAGTAATATAACTTAATATTTTTTATACATAATACTCACTGCATCGTTTGTCCTTCCATATACATACTTTGAACAAGGCTTCTATTTTTCAGCATCTCTATTAACTAGATACAGCCCAGTGACGTGCCGAGTGGAATACGAGCAGATTCTACCTACACATGAGCAGACTTACGTGTAGAATTTTCAAACGTATCTTTCAAGATTTTAGGAACTTTTCCTTCATTCCTGTCAACTGGAATGTAAACATGAAATGAATGAAAGTCATCTTGTATCAGGTGGATGGATTCTAGACTAAAGAGGTGAAGAGCAGAAAGATAAAAGAAACTTCATTTTTATTGCAAATATTACTTACTGTGCACTCTGCCCCAACACCTGAAAAACACGAGGACTATCTTACACCAACAATAGCGACTGCTCTGCTTTTCTTCCTTGGAACTTACTCTGAAACTATTCTGTATAATAAGCATACTATTGAATAACACTTCACTTGGCATCTTATTCTAAAATAGTATTAATTTGATCTTTATTTGATTCTAACAGGGTGTTTTATTAAAATACATAACTGCCATTAAGTTTAGGATTTATGATTTAAACTGATTATCTCTAACATTTTACTGAGAGAAAAACTATGCTGATTAAAAACTAAGTTAAGAAAAATTATATATTATTACTAGCACAAATATATGCTTTCATATAACAAAGTTACACATACATATACAAGAGAGTACTGTTCTCTAAAAATGCAGTCTACATGCTTGTGGCAGAATGTAGTCTGGAACATGTGTCTGATTGACAGACGTCAATCAGAAATTAGTTAGCAAAACAGTTACCACTCTCATTGCAGGTAGAAATATTAACACAAACTTAGGTGACTGAAGTTAGGCCAAGAGGAGCAATTCCACGACCAAGGAGAGGTGGCTGCGCGGGTGCAGGAGGGCCAAGAGGAGCTACTCGACGTTCAAGGTCAGGAGGGGTGGCCGTGAGGAGATACCCCTCGTCCAAGGTAAGGAGCAGCGGCTGCACTTTCTGGAGCACTGTGAAGATACCCTACGTCCAAGGTAAGGAAACCCAAATAAGAAGGCAGGTGTTGCAAGAGGGCATCAGAGGGCAGACACACTAAAACCTAGTCAGTCTAATCACATGGACCAGTGACTTTTCTAACTCAATGAAATTAAGCCAGGCCACGGGGCCACCCAAAACAGGTGGGTCATGGTGGAGAGGTCTGACAGAATGTGGTCCACTGGAGAAGAGAATGGCAAACCACTTCAGTATTCTTTCCTTGAGAACCCCATGAAGAGTATGAAAAGGCAAAATGATAGGATATTGAAAGAGGAACTCCCCAGGTCGGTAGGTGCCCAATATGCTACTGCAAATCAGTGGACAAATAACTCCAGAAAGAATGAAGGGATGGAGCCAAAGCAAAAACAATATCCAGCTGTGGATGTGACTGGTGATAGAAGCAAGGTTCGATGCTGTAAAGAGCAATATTGCATAGGAACCTGGAATGTTAGGTCCATGAAACAAGGCAAATTGGAAATGGTCAAACAAGAGATGGCAAGAGTGAACGTCGACATTCTAGGAATCAGAGAACTAAAATGGACTGGAATGGGTGAATTTAACTCATATGACCGTTATATCTACTACAGTGGGCAGGAATCCCTTAGAAGAAATGGAGTAGCCATCATGGTCAACAAAAGAGTCTGAAATTCAGTACTTGGATGCAATTACAAAAATGACAGAATGATCTCTGTTCATTTCCAAGGCAAACCATTCAATATCACAGTAATCCAAGTCTATGCCCCAACCAGTAACACTGAAGAAGCTGAAATTGAACGGTGCTATGAAGACCTACAAGACTTTTTAGAACTAACACCCAAAAGAGATGTCTTTTTCATTATAGGGGACTGGAATGCAACAGGCAAATTTGGCCTTGGAATATGGAATGAAGCATGGCAAAGGCTAATAGAGTTTTGCCAAGAGAACGCACTGGTCATAGCAAACACCCTCTTCCAACAACACAAGAGAAGACTCTACACATGGACATCACCAGATGGTCGACACCGAAATCAGATTGATTATATTCTTTGCAGCCAAAGATGGAGAAGCTCTATACAGTCAACAAAAACAAAACCGGGAGCTGACTGTGGCTAAGATCATGAACTCCTTATTACCAAATTCAGACTGAAATTGAAGAAAGTAGGGAAAACCACAAGACGGTTCAGGTATGACCTAAATCAAATTCCTTATGATTATACAGTGGAAGTGAGAAATACATTTAAAAGACTAGATCTGATAGAGTGCCTGATGAACTATGGATTGAGGTTTGTGACATTGTACAGGAGACAGGGATCAACACCATCCCCATGGAAAAGAAATGTAAAATAAAGCAAAATGGCAGTCTGGGGAGGCCTTACAAATAGCTGTGAAAAGAAGAGAGGTGAAAAGCAAAGAAGAAAAGGAAAGATATAAGTATCTGAATGTAGAGTTCCAAACAATAGCAAGGAGAGATAAGAAAGCCTTCTTCAGCGATCAGTGCAAAGAAATAGAGGGAAACAACAGAATGGGAAAGACTAGAGATCTCTTCAAGAAAATTAGAGATACCAAGGGAACATTTCATGCAAAGATGGGCTTGATAAAGGAGACAAATGGTCGGGACCTAACAGAAGCAGAAGATATTAAGAAGAGGTGGCAAGAATACACAGAAGAACTGTACAAAAAAGATCTTCAAGACCAAGATAATCACAATGGTATGATCACTCACCTAGAGCCAGACATCCTGGAATGTGAAGTCAAGTGGGCCTTAGAAAGCATCACCACGAACAAAGCTAGTGGAGGTGATGGAATTCCAGTGGAGCTATTTAAAATCCTGAAAGATGATGCTGTGAAAGTGCTGCCCTCAATATGCCAGCAAATTTGTAAAACACAGCAGTGGCCACAGGACTGGAAAAGTTCAGTTTTCATTCCAATCCCAAAGAAAGGCAATGCCAAAGAACGCTCAAACTACCACACAATTGCACTCATCTCACATGCTACTAAAGTAATGCTCAAAATTCTCCAAGCCAGGCTTCAGCAGTACATGAACAATGAACTTCCAGATGTTCAAGCTGGTTTTAGAAAAGGCAGAGGAACCAGAGATCAAATGGCCAACATCTGCTGGATCACGGAAAAAGCAAGAGAGTTCCAGAAAAACATCTATTTCTGCTTTATTGACTATGCCAAAGCCTTTGACTTTATGGATCACAATAAACTGTGGAAAATCCTGAAAGAGATGGGAATACCAGACCACCTGACCTGCCTCTTGAGAAACCGATATGCAGGTCAAGAAGCATCCGTTAGAACTGCACATGGAACAACAGACTGGTTCTAAATAAGAAAAGGAGTACGTCAAGGCTGTATGTTGTCACCCTGCTTATTTAACTTATATGAAGAGTACATCATAGAAACACTGGACTGGAAGAAACACAAGCTGGAATCAAGATTGCCAGGAGAAATATCAATAACCACAGATATGCAGACGACACCACCCTTATGGCAGAAAGTGAAGGGGAACTAAAAAGCCTCTTGATGAAGGTGAAAGAGGAGATTGAAAAAGTTGGCTTAAAGCTCAACATTCAGAAAACGAAGATCATGGTATCTGGTCCCATCACTTCATGGGAAATAGATGGAGAAACAGGGGAAACAGTGTCAGACTTTATTTTTGGGGGCTCCAAAATCACTGCAGATAGTGACTGCAGCCATGAAATTAAAAAATGCTTACTCCTTGCTTTTGATTTGTGGTGTTGGGGAAGACTCTTGAGAGTCCCTTGGACTGCAAGGTGATCCAACCAGTCCATCTGAATGGAGATCAGTCCTGTGTGTTCTTTGGAAGGACTGATGCTAAAGCTGAAACTCCAGTACTTTGGCCACCTCATGCAAAGAGTTGACTCATTGGAAAAGACTCTGATGCTGGGAGGGATTGGGGGCAGGAGGAGAAGGGGACGACAGAGGATGAGATGGCTGGATGGCATCACTGACTTGATGGATGTGAGTCTGAGTGAACTCCAGGTGTTGGTGATGAACAGGGAGGCCTGGCATGCTGCAATTCATGGGGTTGCAAAGACTCGGACACGACTGAGCGAGTGAACTGAACTGAACTGAGGTGACTGAAGAATTATTGTTAGGGCTGGAGGAACACAGCTCATGGAAAACTGTCACTGAATCCAGGAAATCTGGAGGGTGAAATATATAGTTCTATATTTTTAATATTCTCAGATGTCTTCAGTTTTGAAGCAGGTTTTTCATAGGATAATTCCCAGAGTCTGAACTGCAACCTGCCTAAATATCTGCCCACATCTGTTAGAGAAGAATAAGCGCTGCTGCTTCTTCTCTTCTTGAATTTTAACTATATTGGGATATAAGAGGGCAATATTTTGTTTTAAAAATAGGTAAGATATTTGGTATGTTGAACTGTACATTGTTCTAAGAATTGTGATTCCCATAATGAAAATGCAATATTGTCATAATAATGTTACTATAGTGTGATGTATCATGATTCATTCTCTTCAACAAAGTATTGATGAATACTCATCTAGTCCTTTCTTTAGAAGCTAAATTAAACATGAAACTACAACATCTTGAAGGATGGAAATGGAGGGATTTAGTTAACCGAAATTTCTAATTTATGAAAACTCTCTGTATAGATAAAACTGTGGAAGCAGTTTTTGCAGAGATGATCAGAAACAATTTTGTGGTTCTTAAAAGTGAACATTTGTTTGCCAAATGTAAGGCTTGTTGTAGAGAGCAGACATGGTTTAAATTTGAATATGGAAAACACAGGTTTGTTATACTTTTATAAATCAGTTTATTTTTTAGATGTTATTACATTAAGTGCTGTATTTTTCCTCAGTTCTCATTCTAACAGAAAAACTAACACATAAGCATATACTGCAAACCTGTTTCTAGCCATTAAGAATATGATACACTTTGAAAGCTCTTTAATCCATTCCAGATGCATATCTAACACCGGGTGTGTGCTTGCTCAGTTTCTCAGCCATTATTTACTCTTTGCAACCCCACGGACTATAGCCCACCAGGCTCCTCTAAATATTGCCTAAGCTTTTTCCTGCGTTTTAAGTATGAAAGACTTTACATATATTTAACAACCACAGAGTTCCTCCCTCATTTATAAGACTGTAAAATTATATGCATAAATAAAGTTGATTTTTGGAGTGATTTTACTGTTGCCTAAATATTAATAAGATCCTTCCTCTTAGGTAGGTGGGAATGCACAGGCATCTTCCAGTAATTTTATTGGCTTAGTGAAGAACTCATAGATTGAACTTGTTAGAACTCTTAGATTAAACTCATAGATTGGCTTGTTCCTGAAAGTTGCTGGTGATATTTTTTTTTTTAAATTTTTTGCTGGTGATATTTTAAATGATGAGTAATATTAGAGTCTTATTACTTCAAATCATCATTTCTACTCGATGTTAAACACACTTCCAATCTCATATATTTCCTCCAGAAATGCCATTAAATTTTCTATTTTATTAATGTAATAATCACTGAGGAAACAAAGCCTGAAAATATTATATTGTGTTTATAAATTAAAATAGAAAGAAAATAATGTGTGAAAAAGAAGTCACGGACCCTCCCTCCCAAAGCAAAAAAAATTGCAAGGACGTTCTCTAAAAGCTAACTTACTACCAATTTCTGCCTATAACTCTTAAAAATGTAATGGAAAGTAAATATCTTCATATCTGCATATTTGGATCACAGAACTACACATCATCAGAACACTCCTGAATAAAGCAACTAGCAGTATGACATGACAAAGGAGGCAATGCATAAGAGCAAAACCAGGTTAACTATACCATCACTGCCTAACATTCTGTATATAAACACAACATAAAACTGCTTATCATATAATACCAGAAGTGTGTGCCATCAAAACTGAGTGTTCCAATTAAAAGAAGCAAATACATTTAAATAAATAAATAAAATACAACAAAAGACTGAGTATTAATAAGTCACATAATCTAAAGCCATCAACTACCCAGAGTGAGATCGATGTATGTTAAATGTAGTGAATCCCTACATTCTTGCCTGATAGGACAAGCTCCTCTGTCCATGGGATCTTCTAGGCAAGAATACTGGAGTGGGTTGCCATGCCCTTCTCCCGGGGATCTTCCCAACCCAGAGATTGAGCCTGTGTCTCTTATATTTCCTTCACTGACAGGCGGGTTCTTTACCACTAATATCACCTGGGAAGCTTACTCTATAGGTTCTACAAATTCTCTGATTTTTACCGTATATGGTATGGCTAGACAAAGCATTCTAAGTTCAGTCTTAGATATAAGCCATTACAATGCATGATCAAAAAAGGAAGTGTGACTTCAAGATATTTCATCCAATGTTTCTGCAACAACACTTAACCAGACACCTTTATGGCTCTCCCACAACTGGACTGACCTCTCTATGTGTCCTTTGCAACATATTCTTTGACTGACCTGGAGGTAATATGTAGCCTCTCTATTCCTTTCCTGGGTTTGCATTACTTCTGTTTTCTTCAATGCTTTTGAACATTAAAAAAAAAAATTAAACTTGAAAGCCTGCCAGATTAATGGAAACAATGATTTGAACTGCTTTACCAGAATTTTGCCTTTCCAATTCTGTGGATTTCAGACATAATCAAAATTTCTTTCCCCAAATTCTAGTATTCTGAACCTGCTTTGGCCCTTCTCCAGCTCCTATGTTATATTGTGAAAGAAGAAACAGTTTATAACAGAAAATTTGACAGTTACCCTTTCAGCCTAGCTCGATAATAGAAGTGTCCTGCTGAACCAAGTTATACCATAATTGAATTATTTGTATTCTTAACAGTAAAAATGTCTATTTAATGAGGGCATGGAAGGAGGCAGTTTATGCATTTTTAATTATGTTGAGAATAACTGTTTAGATATTATAACTAAGTTCTAGGTTTGAAAGGTATAAACTATCTCTTACCTTTTAGAACATGAAGAAAAAAGATTGAGTGGAGAGTCAGAAACATTTTATAAATAACTTAGATGTTCCAAATTTAGGTTTATATAAGCTCTAATTTTACTGACATCATGAATAAGATATTGTATTTGGAAAACATCAGTGAAGACCAGGGAGAAGCAAACATTTGAGAAAATGGCTTAGATTTATAAATTAGGCAACCAGCACCATCTAGTGGTCATCCCTATGATGAACCATTATCTTCATTTCCAATGTTAGAATTCAGTCACATGCCAAAATTTTTATCAGGTATTAGGTTAAAGCAAAATAAACACAGAAAACAATATAAACTGTAATCTAAGCATTAGTTCTAATGTTTACAGAATATGAAAGTGAAATACACAATGTATTCACAACTCTTCGGTTTATGAAAACTAGGATTTAATATGGTGAGCATTAAACAGTGTTCAACTGCTCTACCCATAAGGAGGGACAAAATTTCCCTATACACAAGAAACAGACTTAATTTTACCCACTTTATCCCTAAAAGTTAGATTGACATTTAAAAACACATGTTACAAATAACTATTATTTTAATTGCTAGAACTGGCATAGATTTTGAACCACTATTTCTTTTACTCAACTCTTTGAAATCAGATAAGAACAACAGATTTTAGTCCTTGAATACACATATCATGGCAGTGAGGGCTGGTATACATGTAAAGAAATAATAGCTAATAATTACTTGGGACAAAAGAAAGCTTGCCTGTGTTTTTTTAAATTTTTCATGGCAAGTTTACAGATGAATAAACAAGAATTGAATACAGATGAAAAAAAAAACTCGATAGTAAACAATTCCTTGGAGAAAGTATTTTCAAATGATACAACTGACAAGGGCTTAATTTCCAAAATATACAAACAGATAACGCAGCTCAATATAAAAAATAATTGGCAGCAGATCTAAATAGACATTTCTCCAAAGAAGACATACAGATAGCTAACAGGCACATGAAAAGATTCTCAACATTGCTAACTATTGTAGAAAAGCAAATTAAAACTACATAGAGGTATCACCTCATACCAGTCAGAATGGCCTTCTTCAAAAAGTCTACAAATAATAAATCCTGGAGAGAGTATCGAAAAAGGGAACCCACCTACACTGTTGGTGGGAATGTAAATTAGTGTTGCCACTATGGAGAACAGAATGGAGGTTCCTCAAAAACTAAAAATAGAGTTACCATATGATCCAGCAATCCTACTCCTGGGCATATATCCAGATAAAACTCTAATTTGCAAAGATACACACACCCCAATATTCATTGTGAAACTACGTACAATAGCCAAGACAAGGGAACAGCCTAAGTGTCCATCAACAGATGAATGCATAAAGAAGATGCAATACAATGGAATATTAGTCATACAAAGAATGGATAAGGTTATTTGCAGCAACATGGATGGACCTAGAGATGATCAGACTAAGTGAACTTAGACAAAGAAAGACAAATACTATGTGATATCACTTACGTGAATCTAAAAAAATGATATAAATGTACTTATTTACAAAATAGAAATAGACACAGACGTAGATGATAAACTTATGATTATGAAAAAGGAAATGGGGGGTGGATAAATTAGGAGCTTGGAATTAACAGATAAATACAACTATAAATAAAATATATAAGCAATAAAGTCCTATCGTATATCACAGGGAACCATATTTAAAGTCGTGCAATACACATGTGTAGAGCGGACTTTTGGACTCTGAGGGAGAGGGAGAGGGTGGGATGATTCGGGAGAATGGCATTGAAACATGTATACTATCATGTAAGAAACGAATCGCCAGTCTATATTTGATGCAGGATACAGGATGTCTGGGGCTGGTGCACGGGGATGATCCAGAGAGATGATATGGGGTGGGAGGTGGGAGGGGGTATCATGTTTGGGAACTCATGTACACCCGTGGCGGATTCATGTCAATGTATGGCAAAACCAATACAGTATTGTAAAGTAAAATAAAGTAAAAATAAAAATTAAAAAAAAATAAAGTCGTGTAATAACTGATAACAAAAAGGAATCTTAAAAAATATATACATATATATATACACATACATACATACATACATACATATATGAATCACTTTGATGGCTCCTCTGTCCATGGGATTCTCCAGGCAAGAATACCGGAGTGGGTTGCCATTTTCTCCTGCAGGGGATCTCCCCGACCCAGGGATCGAACCCACATATCTTATGTTTCCTGCATTTGCAGGCGGGTCTTTACCTCTAGCACCACCTGGGAAGTCCCTGTAAACCAACTATAATTTAATTTTTAAAAAGAAAATAGATTATTTCTATTGACATAATTCAAATGCTCAAAAAGATTATTTCAAATAAAACAATAATATAATATACAGTATGGATAGTGAAAACATCAACAATATTGCAATCTGGAAAAAACAAAGAGGAAAGAAATGGGGGAAAGAGATTGTTAAGTTATGCTCATATCAAGTGCCAGATACTGGGTGGTGCTCCATGAGCCTCTGTCATCATACCTCACATCCATGGTAATTCAAGAGACATTTGCTGCCCCCTCCACCCTATTTTATGAATAAAGAGATGAAGTCCCATTTCTTTGATCACTCAACCAGTAAGTGACAAATCTAGGTTTGAATTCAGGTCAACTTGACTCCAAAATCAGTGCTCTCAGTGCTTATCAAATCATTACATATATATACATATGCTAAATTTATATCCTATGCAAAAAGCATTACATATGGTACTAGCATTTTATTTAAGTCTTCTAAATGTTTTGTAAGCCCTGGAAAAAATGGCTCTGGGATGTGTCTTGAAAGATACCCCACTGGTCAAGTCTCACTTTTATTCGTCAGTGAACAAAGTCTTTCATTTCATGCGTTCATTTAACTATTATGTCCTCATGAGACTAGAGAAAGTTTAAAATAACAATCTATGTTGAAGGCAGCATAGTAAATTGAATTTTTACAGCATTAGAGATTTATTCATTCAAAAATCATGTATTACATACCTGCAGTGTGCCAGTCCAAGCACAAAGACAAATGACACAAACTGCCTGAATACCAAGAACTCGGTGAAAATACATGCAAACAAATATTCACAACACTGAATTCTGTCTTATGAACTATAGTAGTAGAGGAGAAATGGGGATGGTGGTGTCTGCTTGAGTGAATCTTGCAGCATTCACAGAGGAGATGTTTGAACACTGCCATTCACTTGAGTTCATTGAGGTGCCAGTCAGGAAAAGGAGTCTATGCAAAGGCGAGAAAGAGATGTACAGCAGTAGATGGGCGTGAGACACATTTAGAAAGAAGTAATCAAGGGTAATGACCCCACCCCCACCCCAGCCTCACGGCCTTAGAATAATGGGAAATATGCATCATCAATAGATTGCAGGAGAGTCTGGTGTGAGGAGAAGAAGCTTTTGATTCTTGCACATTAACTGGTCTAACCTGACAGGTTTCTCCAGAGGCAGGTCAGGTGGTCTGGTATTCCCATCTCTTTCAGAATTTTCCACAGTTTATTGTGATCCACGCAGCCAAAGGCTTTGGCAGAGTCAATAAAGCAGAAATAGATGTTTTTCTGGAACTCTCTTGCTTTTCCCATGATCCAGCGGATGTTGGCAATTTGATCTCTGGTTCCTCTGCCTTTTCTAAAACCAGCTTGAACATCTGGAAGTTCACAGTTCACGTATTGCTGAAGCCTGGCTTGGAGAATTTTGAGCATTACTTTACTAGCATGTGAGGTAAGTGCAATTGTGCGGCAGTTTGAGCATTCTTTGGCATTGCCTTCCTTTGGGATTGGAATGAAAACTGACCTTTTCCAGTCCTGTGGCCACTGCTGAGTTTTCCAAATTTGCTGGCATATTGAGTGCAGCACTTTCACAGCATCATCTTTCGGGGTTTGAAATAGCTCAACTGGAATTCCATCAACTCCACTAGCTTTGTTCATAGTGATGCTTTCTAAGGCTCACTTGCCTTCACATTCCAGGATGTCTGGCTCTAGGTGAGTGATCACACCATTGTGATTATCTTGGTCTTGAAGATCTTTTTTGTACAGTTCTTCTGTGTATTCTTGCCACCACTTCTTAATATCTTCTGCTTCTGGAAACAACAGTTAGAACTGGACATGGAACAACACACTGGTTCCAAATAGGAAAAGGAGTACATCAAGGCTGTATATTGTCACCCTGCTTGTTTAACTTATATGCAGAGTACATCATGAGAAACGCTGGACTCAAAGAAGCACAAGCTGGAATCAAGATTGCCGGGAGAAATATCAATAACCTCAGATATGCAGATGACACCACCCTTATGGCAGAAAGTGACGAGGAACTAAAAAGCCTCTTGATGAAAGTGAAAGAGGAGAGTGAAAAAGTTGGCTTAAAGCTCAACATTCAGAAAACAAAGATCCTGGTATCTGGTCCCATCACTTCATGGGAAATAGATGGGGAAACAGTGGAAACAGTGGCAGACTTAATTTTGGGGGGCTCCAGAATCACTGCAGATGGTGACTGCAGCCATGAAATTAAAAGATGCTTACTCCTTGGAAGGAAAGTTATGACCAACCTAGGTAGCATATGCAAAAGCACAGACATTACTTTGCCAACAAAGGTCCATCTAGTCAAGGCTATGGTTTTTCCAGTAGTCATGTATGGATGTGAAAATTGGACTGTGAAGAAAGCTGAGCGCCAAAGAATTGATGCTTTTGAACTGTGATGTTGGAGAAGACTCTTGAGAGTCCCTTGGATTGCAAGGAGATCCAACCAATCCATTCCAAAGGAGATCAGTCTTGGGTGTTCATTGGAAGGACTGATGCTAAAGCTGAAACTTCAATACCTTGGCCACTTCATGCAGAGAGTTGACTCATTGGAAAAGACTCTGATGCTGGGAGGGATTGGGGGCAGGAGGAGAAGGGGATGACAGAGGGTGAGATGGCTGGATGGCATCACTGACTCGATGGACATGAGTTTGGGTGAACTCCGGGAGTTGGTGATGGACAGGGAAACCTGGCATGCTGCAGTTAATGGGGTCTCAAAGAGTCAGACATGACTGAACAACTGAACTCAACTGAACTTAATTGAACCTGACAGGTTCTCTGCCTGACACCATTCCCAAAAGTCACTAATTATTTGCTTCTTATTTTGATAACAATTACTATATAATACAGTTGCAACATTTTCTCTTAGCAGTTTTTAAAACTGTAATATATTTATTGCCGAAACATCAAACTATATACCTCTGTAATTTGGCCCTCACTCTGCTTTACACGGTAGTAAGTAGGGGACCATAAAAATGACTGTGCAAGCTGACATTGTACAAAGTGCTCTTAAAAGTCAATGGGAGCTATTAAAACTGTTTCATGATCTTTAAAAATTCTGTCTAAACATTAAAGAATCATGTCTGCTATGTATGTGTGTTAAGTCACTTCAGTTGTGTCAGACTCTGGGACCCTATGGACTGTAGCCCACCAGGCTCCTCTGTCCATGTGATTCTCCAGGCAAGAATACTGGAGTCAGCTACAATCCCCTCCTCCAGGGCATCTTTCTGATCCAGGGATCAAATTGGCATCTCTTATGTCTCTTGCATTGGCAGGGGTGTTCTTTACTACTACGGCCATCTGGGAAGCCTCAAAACTGTCATTTATAAATGTACAAGCAAACAAAAAATAGTAAAACTAATAATTATCTAGTACACTATAATTTAAAACTGGAAACCATTGAGAACTGAGCGTCATGTCTCTTGGTAAAACACATCTGAAATAGTGTAAACAGTCCCTGCCTTCTTCTCATCATATATCTTACAATAAAGAGTAAGTATACCTTGGTGAATTGTCATATTTTTTTCTAGGTTTGGATCAGCATCCAGCATTTTACCCTTCCAATGTTGTGAAATATCTCAGAAGTTCCCTGTAATATGAACATTTGTTCTGTCACCTCCTTTTTGGAGGCCTCTTCATCCTCACACCCACTTTCTTCATTTATGCCTCATCAGATTCCTCTGACTATATACTTAAAGTCTCTCAAATGGCAGCAGTGTCAACTTTCTCCCAGTCAGCTGTTCTTCTACAACTCCATTCTTGCTTTGATTCCCCTTTCACTGTCCCTGTTATCACAGTTCATTGATTTGCTACATTTTCATTTTGGTTGGCCTTTTTGATATCCTTTTTGGATTATCCAATCATGTAAAATGTCAGGAGACTTCCCTTGTGGTCCAGTGGTTAAGATACTGCCTGCCAATGCAGGGGACATGGGTTCAATTCCAAATCCAGGATTTGACTTCCAGTCGACCTTGAGCCTTATTATATATTCATTGTAATATATTAGCATCTTCTAAATGACATACCCACAAGTGCCATGACTTCTCGGTCACTACCAAACCAAATGCAAACCACAGACTTCCTTCCATTAGCATAAAACAGGGTTGACATCTTGTAAATATAACATAAAAAGAATCATGCAGCATATACTATTCCTGTGTCTGAATTCTATCATTCAACATCACGGTTTTGAAATATATTCATTGTTGCATATATCATCACACTCATGTTGCTACATCACAGTTTAGTTGTCTGTTCTATGGCTCATGGCTATAGACCATGCTCAGCTTGAAGCTATTGTGAATACAGCTGCTACAAACATCTTTTTTACATGTCTTTTGCTAGGTTGATGTACTCAGTTTCTTTTTAATTAATTTAATTGGAGTTTGATTTACACCTAGGAGTGGAAATGCTGAGTCATAGAGTAGATATTTGTTTATCTTTAGTAGATACTGTAGTTTTCCAAAGTAGATGTATCAGTTTAAACTCTCACCAGTGGGACTTCCCAGGTGGTCCAGTGGTTAAAGTTCCACCTTGCAATGCAGGGGACATGGGTTTAATGCTTGGTTGGGGAACTATGATTCCCACATACCTCACAGCAACTAAGTCTGCTTTCCACAACTAGAGAGCCTGCATGCCTCATATGACACAGCAAAGATCTGGTATGCTACAACTAAGACCCGACACTGCCAAATTAATAAATAAATATTAGAAAAGAAAAACTTCCCACCAGCAATATGTGCAAGTTCTGATTACTCTACATGTTCTTCAAACTTGTTTTTGTCATTAAAAGAAAATCTTAGACATCTGCTGAATTTGTAATGGTATATGTCATCGTAGCTCTAATTTGCATTTTTCTAAAGATTGCCGTTTCTGAGCACATTTACATATGCCCATTATAAATTTGGACATAATTGTTTATGAAATGCTCACTTAAGTCCTCTATCCTTTCTTAAAATTAAGCTATCAGCATCTTACTTAACGATTTGTGAAAGTGTTAATCACTCAGTTGTGCCCAACTCTTTGCAACACATGGACTGCAGCCGTTCAGTCTCCTGTGCCCATGGACTTCTCCAGGCAAGAATACTAGAATGAGTAGACATTCCCTTCTCCAGGGGATCTTCCCATTCCAGGGATCGAACCCAGGTCTCCTGCAATGCCAGCAGACTCTACTGCTTGAGCACCCGGGAAGTTGGAGTTATTGTTATATTTTCTGGATACAATTCTTTTGTCAGATGTGTATATGGCAAACATTGTCTCCCATTCAGTGAATTCTCTTTTAATGTATCATTCTTTCCTGGTTCTCAGATCTTCATTTCTGAATTTATTTTCTTTCTTGAAGTACATCCTTTATATAGTTTTGTTCTGAAGTCAACTTATTGTAAGTCCTCCCTGTTTTTGTTTACTTGTAGAAGTTTCTTTATTCCTACTTTTAAAAATTATTTTGGTTCACGGATGTTAAGAGTGTCTCCCCCAGAACCCTTGCTTCCAGCTTCTCTTTTGGTCTTGGTAAAGTTTATTGTTTGCCCGGCCTTAACTTGGTAGCCACCTTCTCAAATTTCACTTATATCATGTGATGGGAAATCATTTTTTTTTTTTGTCCTTCCTGAGATATTCTGTACTTTAACGAGAACTGATTTTATCTACTAATTCTAGAGAGTTCTCAAGTGTCACCTCTTTGAATATTGCCTTACCTCAGCCGAGCGCCAGTCTCCCAGTTTCTCTTGCTCTAACTCTAATTAAATAAGTATTATTGTTGTTTAGTTGCTAAGTTGTGTCCAACTCTTTTGAGACCCCATGGACTGTAGCCTGCCAGGCTCCTCTGTCCATGGGATTTTCAAGGGAAGAATATTGGAGTGGGTTGCCATTTCCTTTTCTATAATAAATATTATGCCTTCTAAAACTCATCTGAATGTCTCTTAATATCTCTTTTATACTTCATTTTGTCTTTTTTGTTGCATTCTGGGTGATGACTTAAATACTACTATCCCTACAATCTTCTCTCCTGTTGCGCCTAAACTGTTTGTCTAATATTTTAAATGTTTATTCTATATTCTTACAAGGACAAGACCATTAGAATAAGTTTCTGTTTCAGACTGTCAACCAATACACAAGACACATTAGGCTTACCCAGCACCAAGTTTGCTTAGCTTAGTGAGGGGTAAAAAGCACGATGCAGAGCAAGAGAATCCTGGCAGTATCTCATGTGCACTGTCATAGCACTGTTACCAAGAAATGACAAAAAACATTAAGAGTGTGAGTCACATCAGCATAGGGAAGCTACAGAGACTAAGGACCCTCAGCTTAGTTACCTAAAGGGCATTCTTTGGTGTGGCTCCAGTACATTAAAGAGAGAGTATGTAATAAACAGAATATATAATGTATATAATAAATAGTGTGTAATAAACTTCTACTTACCAAAGAAACTGAATAAAGTACACTTGATTCAGTCCAGACTTTAACGTACTTTAAATTTTTCACAATTTATAAAGTTATAAGTAAAACAATCCAGTAGATGTCAGTAAACACTGTTTGTAGGTGAATGAATTTATTTCTTTTTCAGTTGTACAGTACAGTAGGTATTGAGTCTTTTTCAATATACTGTTTCCACAATAGCTATAAAGAGTTGTGATTTTACACTCTTAATAAAATATTTGAGCTTCCCTGGTGGCTCAGTGTTAAAGAATCCCCTATCAAAGCAGGAACCACAGGAGATGCAGATTCGATCCCTGGGTCAGGAAGATCCCCTGGAGGAGAAAATGGCAACCCACTCCAGTATTCTTGCCAGAAAAGTCCCAAGGACAGAGAAGCCCAGTGGGCTAAATGGGGTCACAGAAGATTCAGACATCATTGAGTGACTGCACACACACACACACATAATAAACAATTGTGGCAGTCATGGATATTGTGCTTAGATTTAAAAATAGTTCAAGTCCTCTTAAAGTGAAAAAGTGAAAGTGAAGTCACTCAGTTGATTCTGACTGTTTGTGACTCCATGGACTCTAGTCTTCCAGGCTCCTCCATCCATGGGATTTCCCAAGCAAGAAGTTGCCATTTCCTTCTCCAGGGGATCTTCCCAACCCAGGGACTGAACCCAGGTCTCCCACATTGCAGGCAGATTCCTTACCATCTGAGCCACCAGACAACACCCGAGTAGGTCAAGTAATAAATAAAGTCTTCTAGGTCCAGTCTCTCTCTCAGTGGGTACACTGATTCAACAGACGCTACTGGCAGTCATTTCTTCATTTCTCAAGTTATAATCAAAACACATATGCATAGTGGCTCTTAAAACTGCAGCAGTGGTCATTTGCACTGTGGAGAAAGGGCTCATAGAGTAGAAAAAAGCTGAACTGAATCCCTTAAAAATATCTTCACTTACTTCTGGCCAATATGGTGATGATAAACAATATTGTATATCAGCGTACTGGCAGAAATCAATGCCACTCTCAAAGATTTCAGGATGATACATAGCATGTTAGATAGAAAAAAATTATTAGGGAGAGAAAGAAAATGGGAAGGAGACAAGAAGAACCAGGTGGGGTTGGGTTTGAGGTTCCACTATGAGGCAGTGTGGTCAGGGCAGGCATTTGTATGATGAAACCTGAGGGAACTGAGGGACTGATCTGTATGGCTATCTGAGCAAAGAGCTTTTCCTGGTGGAAAGAAAGCAAAGCAAAAGGCCTAGAGGTAAGACTGCCCAGTCCTGTCGGATGAACAGTGAGGTGGCCAGCATGACTTGAGCACAGTGAGTGAGAGGACAAGAGGTCAGAGAAGTAATAGGAACAGATCATGTAGGGCTGTGCAGATCATTTCAGGAATTTTGGCTTTTACTCTGAGTGAGGTGGGAAGCGACTGTGGTGTGAAATAACATGTTCTAATGAGATCATTCTTAGTACTGTGTTAAATGATGGTGATTGCAGCCATAAAATTAAAAGACACATATTCCTTGGAAGGAAAGTTATGACCAAACTAGATAGCATATTCGAAAGCAGAGACATTACTTTGCCAACTAAGGTCCGTCTAGTCAAGGCTATTGTTTTTCCAGTAGTCATGGATGGATGTGAGTGTTGGACTGTGAAGAAAGCTGAGCGCTGAA
This sequence comes from Budorcas taxicolor, assembly GCF_023091745.1. Classification (NCBI taxonomy): domain Eukaryota; kingdom Metazoa; phylum Chordata; class Mammalia; order Artiodactyla; family Bovidae; genus Budorcas; species Budorcas taxicolor. The sequence goes on from NC_068918.1 coordinate 57,271,844, forward strand.
GAATTGATGCTTTTGAACTGTGGTTTTGGAGAAGACTCTTGAGAGTCCCTTGGACTGCAAGGAGATCCAACTAGTCCATTCTGAAGGAGATCAGCCCTGGGATTTCTTTGGAGGGAATGATGCTGAAGCTGAAACTCCAGTACTTTGGCCACCTCATGCGAAGAGTTGATTCATTGGAAAAGACTTTGATGCTGGGAGGGATTGGGGGCAGGAGGAGAAGGGGATGACAGAGGATGAGATGGCTGGATGGCATCACTGACTCGATGAACGTGAGTCTGAGTGAACTCTGGGGTTTGGTGATGGACAGGGAGGCCTGGCGTGCTGCAATTCATGGTGTCGCAAAGAGTCGGACACAACTGAGTGAACTGAACTGAACTGAAACAGGAAAGGTGAGAATGGTTACAAGGTTACTGCAGAACCCCAAGAAAAGATGATTGAACGGGGGCCTCAGTGGTAGCAGTAGAAGCAGTAAATTGTCAAACTGCAAATTTTTGATCATAAAACAGTTTTCATTCTCTTGGGCTTGAGTTTCTAGTATTCCAGCCTATTGGGATATATTTGGATTCTGACTCTTTCTTCCCAGGGGTTTTACATACTCTTTTCCTTTTAGAAGTTGATTGTAACTTAAGCCTTTGGATAAACATTCAAAAGCCTCATTAATATTAACTTTGATCTTAAAACAAAGACTTTTTATATTAAAGTATTGGTTATAAAAACCAAACATGCCTCAAACAACACCTTCCTTTCTTCATTTCTCACCCCCTTTCCATCCCCTTCCGCAAACTGTTTAATTCAGTTAGCAAGAAGGCAGCATTGGGTCTTGGCGTCTATCTGTGCAGTCCCAACATACCGTGAAATTTGATCATTGTGCTCAGCACTATAGGCTCTCAGATGGCTCAGCGATAAAGAACTGGCCTGCAATGCAAGAGCCGCAGGAGATGTGGGTTCAATCTCTGGGTGAAGATCCCTCAGAGGAGGAAATGGCAACCCAGCCCAGTATTCTTGCCGGGATAATCTTATGGACACAGAAACCTGTTGGGCAACAGTCTATGGGGCCTCAAAGAGTTAGACAGGACTGAGCTCAGCCCTATAGGTCCTTGGTTGTGGGTGGCAGAGTGAGGAGTAAGTACCTCCCTTCTCCTGGCTTCTTTAACACAGGTAAACATGTTTCAAGCGTGTATGTGTACTCCTGTCTGACTCTGTGACCCCATGGACTGTAGCCTGCCAGGCTCCTTTGTCCAGGGAATTTTCCTGGCCATGAATACTGAAGTGAGTTGCTCTTTCCTACTCCAGGGGATCTCCCTGACCTAGGGATGGAACCTGTATCTCTTGCATCTCCTGTATTGGCCAGTGGTCTTTACCACAGTGCCATCTGGGAAGTCAACACAGGTAAACTTTTCCTTGAAGAACTGACTTCCATCCTAGTTAAAGAATATTTTATCTGCTACAAGACGATAGTTATTAAACATGACAGAGAACATACACACATGCAAAACAAAATTTATTTTCAGTCTTCCAAAATCTTGCATAGGTGATCATGAAGTATATTATATCTTTCAAATTCAAGGAAGCCAGAAACACAGTACATAAAAGGACTTGCATTATTAGAAACATTATATATGATTCACACTAGATAGCTCTTGATGATTTACAACTGAACTAAGACATGCATTCTCATGAAAATCTAATCAAAGAATTGTACTTACTAAAAATACAGACTAATTGTTCTCATATAACATATAAAAATACTAACCATTATTATTTGAAAATTAACAAACTGGCCTGTGAGTTTCAAGAATTTTCCAAAGTTGTTGAGAAAGGATTCTCAGTAGACTTCAGTAATCAAACGTGGGGGACACAATCTTTTAAAAGTTCTTGTTTTTATGGGCACAAACAATGAAAATACATAAAAGTGAAACAGAAAATTTCAGAAATCATAAATAACAATATATTGCCATATCAAATCATATCAAATCATACCCAATAATCCTTAGGGTACTGGAAATCAGAGTCCATTTCCACTTAAAAAGGAAGGAAAAAAAGGTACAGAGAAGCAAGTTAAGTCAGAATATAAGCATTTATGAAAATTTCTCATTGTAATTTTTTTCTGTTAAAAAGTTGTTTCATGATTTGTTTTCATAAACTAGTACTAAAAGAGTGAATAATTCCTATACATAATATAAAATAATTAGGAGATATGAGATTACCTATATTTTTGTATACAGCACTACCTATGAACCGAGTCCAAAGTGGGCCATTAAATTCCTGTATAATACCTGTATGGCTTCCCAGGTGGCTCAGTGGTAAAGAATCCGCCTGCCAATGCAGGAGATGCAGGAGACACAGGTTTGATTCCTGGGTTGGGAAGATCCACTGGAGGAGTAAATGGCAAACCACCCCAGGAAAATTCTTGCTTGGAAAATTCCATGGCAGAGGAGCCTGGAGGGCTATAGTCCATGGGGTCACAAGAATTGAACAAAACAGCACACATGCATAATTCCTGTATAATTCTCTGTCATGCCATTTTGTTAGAGGCAAAATAATGTTGTCCCTGTATACTTAATACATAAATGATATATAAAGGAAATGGCTTCCATACAATCCTAATAAACATTTATCTAAAGGGTTATCTAGTGTACACTACATAAATTAATAAAGCATATTATCAGATCTTTGGTGATATTGCAGTAATGAACTCTGGTTATTAAGGCACAGGGGGAAAAGTTATGGGAACTTCCTGGAATTCACAGTGTTTTGACTGTTAAGTGTCAAACACACTTTTCGCTATATATTTCTAAAACTAAATGAAAATGTGAAGTCAAATTTATTTCCACAGCTCCAAGGGAATCACATAAGAAACCCGGTTATTTTATTTTTTTATTTATTAAAAATTTTTTTTAATTTATTTATTTTTAATTAATTAATTTATTTATTTTACTTTACAATATTGTGCTGGTTTTGCCATACAGTGACTTGAAACCTGGTTATTTTAGATCACTCTCATATAATTATTTTTTGTTATTTTTAACAATAATGATGATAACACTTAAAACTGGCAAAACAAATTCTAAGGAAAGTGAAGATATTTGGTGAGCTTTTATTCTATTTTAAAATTTTTCACTAAGAAACTAAAGTACAAAAGTAATTTTCAATTGCTTAATTGTCAGTAGTGGGAATAGAAATCACAAAAAATGTGCACATTAAATAAACATGTCCCAAGAAACAACAACAACAAAAAAATACATGTAGATTTTGGCACAACAGTATAGACTGTGAACTTTATATCCTAGGTTTCTCTTTAAGTTTTATCTGTTAAAACTTTTAATGTTGTCTTTGCCTTTGCAATGGTCCAGACTCCTTTCGGGGCTATTTTTCAGCTAGAAGGCTAGGCTTGCTTTTACATTGCAACATTTATGTTCACTGCCCAAGTGGCTTCTGTCACATCTCATTATTTTTGATGTTCTTCAGTTTTGAAGATTTCTGTAAGAAAAAAAAGATTAAGAGAGGTCCATCAGAGACATGTATTAGAAACAGTAAAGAAAGAAACTACTTGCTTTCAAGTACTGTTTGTAGGACACTCACCTGCCTGTAAGTTTTTTGAGAACAAGAACAAAATAAGAACCAAAACAAAACAAACAAACAAAAAACCCAAAACTCCAGGAACTAACATTAACCCTTCAAAAACAAAGTAGATATTTCTGTGAGATAATACATTAAATTTGTTAAGTGTCTTTCAGTTTACAAAGTGCTTTTCTTTGTGTTTTAGTTTATACTTATAAAAACTCTTTTATCTGGTAATGTAAAGTAAAAACCTGACTCCAAGGTGAAGTTAAGAGACTTGCCTAGCAATCACACAGCTAGTAAGAGGCTAGAGCTTGATTGTGCTCTAAGAAATGTCCAATTGCAGACCTATCACCTCAGCTGTGACACAATGGCTATGCACTGGAGTCCAAATATAGTGGAGGAGAAAAGGGTACCTATAATGTTAAATGAAAAAAGCCAGCAGGTCTCAAGAAAAAGCTGTACAGTCTCGAGTTTCTAATAAACATGTGCACAGACTTGACATTAAGACATCATATACACCCAATACTGATTCATGTCAATGTATGGCAAAAACCACTACAATTCTGTAAAGTAATTAGCCTCCAATTAAAATAAATAAATTAATTTTTTAAAGAAAGACATCATGTCACACTCTCAAGGAAAGTATGCTACCAGCACTCTGTTCAGGGAAGATGGATGCTTCTTTCCATTATGGCTTTGTGGAGCATGGGGCATAGGTGGTTTAAAAAAAAATTCTAATGGCATGAACTATAATGGTCAAACAGGACAGAAAACTGATCATTTCTTTCACTTGTGCACTCCTCATTGTACTAGTGATCTACTATTAAGTGCTTAGCCTCGTGGACCTGGAGAGGAACACTCAGGTTGTTGCCCTTGAGCGTTCATTAGCCTATGACTTTCTCCCTATCTCCCTTCCTGCCTCCCTTCTCCTCTTCCTTTCTTTCTTCCTCCCTTCCTTCTTGCCTTCCTGTCTCCTCTCCTCCCTCTTCCCCTTCTTCCCTTCATTCCTTGTTTCTTCCTGCCTTTTATTACTATACACTGGCTCTATAACCTTAAGGAAGTTACTTAACCTTTGTGTACCTTATTTCCTCATCTTTGAAAACAAGGTGGGGGGAAGGGACCATGCCTATCTTACAGGGTTATGACAAAAATCAAATGAGTCAGTAAATGTAAAAGTTTTATATTTTGCAATAAAGAGGGTTACTGTTTCATCAGCTGTTACCTAGTTTTACTATCTGTGTAAAATATAAGGACAAAACGTGCAATCTGTGATCTCTGGGGAGTTCACAGACTAACTGGGAAAAAAGAAAGGGGATGTCAAGCAGAAAAAAGTGGAATTTCTCCACACATCATGCGAATTCCCCTAACAGCCTAAATTTATTTCCTTCCATCAACTCCCCCTCAGTGCTAAGTGAGGCTAGGGGCTGGAAGGTGGGGTCGGATGAGGGGAAGATCGTCTAGACCCCATGCTCTCTTTGATTTCATTCTCTCTCCTCGTCATTCACCGTCCCCTTTAGATTTTCATGTCTTCCTTTTATCACAAACAGCAATAAAACTACATACTGTGGAATATACATTATAGATAAAAGAACACAGGATTCTTAGGCAGTATGCCCAGATATAATCCCCACTTCCACCACGGACTATCTTTGTGACTTTATCTACAAAAAAGGATAACAACGGATCTCCCTCACAGCTTAGCTTTTCCTAAGGGGAGAGGCTGGGGAGGGCAAATGAAACAGATACACTGTAGCACAGAGAAACAATCTGAAGAACTCAATCTGAATCCTGATTCTAAGATTTACTGGCTGTGTGTCTTGAGAAATCTCTGAATTTCATTTACTCACAAGTGAGTAAGTTTTGGTAGCAATAACAGAATCATAGCATTGAGGAAATATCAAATGCAATAACGGACCTGCAAGTGTTTTGTAAAATGTAAAGTGCAACAGAAATATTACTTGCTATTACTATCTCATAGTCACACAAGCCTGTAGCTTGAAAGTTCAATCTGTCATCTTGACAGTTATTAGTCTCACTTTCCCTTCTCAATAAATTGATTTAAGATAGTACAGAGTTAAGCAGAAAAATGGGAGGGGAGGAATTAAAATAATTAAATTATCTCAATGTAAAATAATAGGATTTAAACAATCTTAGTTTTGGAAGGGAACTTATAAGTTGCCTCTCTCTGCCTGAATTAGCCCCATCTTCCACCCCAGGGCAGGGATCCCCTCAATGATGCCTCTGCTTTAATGGCCAGCTGAAGTTAAGACACAGCTGATTTCATGTTGAATAGAAACTTTGTTCTTTATTGAATTAAGTTGCAAGAATTCTCAAAATGTGAAAGAACTGATTTTTCTGACAATTATTTAGGTTTTAAAATTCAAATTGATTTAAAGCTATCAAACCTTTTGGCATTCATTGACCACTCCTTTGGAAAATGTCACCAAATTAATTTGGAGGTGATGTTTCTTACCTTGAATTGAATACTGACTGATTATTTTTGAAAATTCATAATTACTGAGATGATGATGTTAACTGAAGGCTGTGGAATCATGTACACTCAGTTCCTGGGAGTTCAAGCCAAATACTTCATACACAGAAGAACAGACACAGAATGAAGTTTTATTTTGTTTTGTTTTTCTCTCAAAAATGTGTTCTTCAATAGAATAGTCCTTCAATAGTCAACGTCTACGTAAGAACAGAGGACTGTTTAATCCACAAAATGAAGCTTTAAAAATATGTAAGATTAGATGAGATATTTTTTGAATGAGAGTATTAAAGTCAAAGAAAATCTCCATTTCATCTGATTTTTGAGGAATCCAGTTCAGGTAGCTCTAAAAATTCTTTCAGTTCAGTTCAGTTCAGTTGCTCAGTAGTGTCCGACTCTTTGCGACACCATGAACTGCAGTACGCCAGGCCTCCCTGTCCATCACCAACTTTACATTCTCTTATCAAGCTGATTTTTCCCAAACAGTTAACTGAACCAAAGCTAGTCATGCCCTGCATTTTCCCTTTTGAGAACTTTGAGTGTCAGTTTCCTCAAACGGCTCAACCTTATGTTGAAAAGTAAAACTGGCAGTAACCACATCTACCTGCTCTAAGAAGCACTTTTTTGTGACACTTTTAGAATCTTCCAAACATCTTCAACTGAATTTTCACCCATGTACCCTTCCTCTACTTACTTTCCTTTGGCATCATTTGTAACTAAGTTATCAGTTGAGAGGGAAAAAAGCAAATGATACAAATTTATTCTTCTCATCTGTGGTGGTTACAAGATATTAGGTCATTTTTAAAAGACAAGTCTTATACTCCTGGTAATTGTTTTTGCATGTTTGATAGATGTTACACATAATCTGTCAAACAGAATGGGAGTCTGGGCTTCATTTCTCTATTCAAGAAATATTTATTGAGAACTGGCAGTAAGCCAGGAACTCTTTTAAATCTAAGGACAGAGAAAATGGATAAAAATTCCTGTCCTCATGAAGCCCACATGTGGGGAAGATGGCCCATAATCAAAATAAAGAAGCAAGGTGTGCAGCGTGTGAGATGGCATAAAGGAGATCAGTAGACACCGATGAAGAGATTACAATGTCAAATAAGGTGTTCATGGGAAATGCCAAGAAGGTAATGGCTAAGGAAAGACCTGAATGAGACGAAGATAAAAGACATGCAAATTTCTAGGGGAAAGACTATGCCACTTAGAGAAAATAGCCTATGGTGTGTTGAGGATGGAGTGCCCCTAGCATTTCTGAGAAGCAGCTGGGAGGCCAAGGTAGACAGAAGTGGAGAGACCCCCAGAGGATTCTGAAGAAAAGAGTTACATGATCAGATTAAGGTTTTAACACATTCACTCTGGCTGGCCTGTTGAGAATGGAGGATACTGAGGCAAGGGCAGAAGCAGATTGACTCGTTAGGAAACTAATACAAGAATCCAGATGAAAGATGATGATGGCTTGGACAAAGTTGATGGCAGTTAACTAGGTGAAAAAAAAAAAAGATAAATTCTAAATACTGTTTGAGGATAAAGCCAATAGGAATTGCTGATGGAGTAGGTGATGAAAAGGGGAGAAGAGACAGGTTGTTCATAATTTTCCTACTGTATTACCTTTCAAAAGTGTCATCAGACTGCAGTATAACAATCGCATAAAAACATTGAAATCAATTCAATTACTGTTCTTTCTTGAGAACTTCTGAATCAGACTCTCTAGAGCAGGGGTTAGCAAAGTTTCCTTCTAGAGGGCCGGATTGTAAAACTTTTAGGCTGTACATATGGTCTTGGTCAAAACTACTCAATTCTGCTGATACAGCATGAAAGCAGCTACAGACAATGTGCACATGAATAAGTGTGGATCCACTGCAGTAAAACTTCATATAAAAATTGAAATTTGAATTTCAGATAATTTTCATATGTCAGAAAATATTTTTATTTTTCAACCACTTAAACATGAAAAAAACAAGTATTCTTAGCTTGAGGGCAGTACAATAACAGGCAATGAGACGCATATGACCCACCAGAGGCTGTCAACACTAGTAGAGAGAGAACATCCCAAGAATATGTATTTTTAACATGCTCATTAAATGACCATTTTATGTACAAGAACTTAGAGACTCACTGAGACAAATTTTCAAAGTCATCTGTTCCTTTTTGCTTTGCTTAATTTATTGGCCAAATTAAAGATGGGCCTTGTGAATGAAATAAAAAACAGAATTGATTGAAATAATGGGTAAAAGAAAGTCCTTTGCCAATAAGAATAAAAGACTAGGAAAAAAGGGAAAGGAAATTTAAAATGATAAGATTAGAAGTTATTAATAAGGAAAATTAGGAAATTGGGGAGAGGCTCAAAAGCTCATTATTTTTAAGAAAACTCTATAGTTTCAAAAAATGCATTTACCATTAAAAAGGATCAATTAATGATGTGCATATGACTCTATAAAGGTCAAAGGCAAAGATCAACATACAGATCCAATTCCTTGTTCTATCCAAGTTAAAGTACTGTCACTGGTCATTAAGAAAAATATTATTTTTCCATGTGAAAGAATAGCACTTTTCTCTGCTCTGTGCACACAGCTCTTGTCTGCTGTATCAGGTCTGTATCTGGTCTCACTTATTATGAGTTTACACTGTGACATCTTTTTCCTATTTTATCACAGAAAAATGATATATTTGCTTTAATTAGTTTTCTTTCTAGTGTTATACACAAATTATAAAACCATGTGGGGGAAATAATAAAAAAGTGAATATACTTAAATAGATTTGTTAATTGTAATCATACTACTGAAAGAGTGATCATCCTAGACTTAATTGATTTTGTTTCTTCATTTTGTATCTCTCAACTTTATCTCTACTTTGCTGCCACCACTTTTGCTGACAATCTTCTTTGTCTCAAGACTTAATTCACCAAAATTTTGTTTCTGAGATGTAAGCAAGCAGAAATTGACAATTTTAGAGAAATAACTTTTAGTAAACTCAAACACAGTTTCCAACCTGAAGAGTTAGATCTAAAAGTATTAGCAAACACCTTTTAATTTTTTAAGAACTGATTTTTGAAAAAAAAAGTTCATAAGTAACTAGTGAGCATTATGAAAAGTGTGAGTGATGATGAGAAGAGAAAGGAAATGAAGAGTAATATTTCAAACAAGCCATCTCAATAAGGTGTCTTCATCTCATACGCCTAACACCTAAAGCCAATAGATTAGGTAGCTAATCAAATCTCTAATAGATTAACATGTCATGGTTACTATTATGCCACACCAGTCAATATGCAGTAGGTGCTAAACGAAGACTATGATAATATGAATAATTTTCTGGTGTCTACTCTCTGCCAGTGTCATTATATAATTTCATATGAGGCAGGCATTTTTATGTTTATTTTACAGATAAAGAAACCAAATCCCAAAGAAATTCAACATTCTTTGAATTAGAATTCAGTCTTGGGTCCGTCTGGTGGCAAAGCCTACATATTTCCTCTATACCCCACCACCTCGCAGAATGTTTCCCCAGTGGATAATGTTCCTACTGAGGCACAGTCTGAGGAGAGAATGAAGTGGAGAGAAAAGAAAACAAAAAGGTTGCATTGCCTGGAGAACTGTTTTTCCCTTTCAATATGGTATATAGTTTTGCTTTTATAATTAACATTCTGCTGATGAGATCTCCCATTGGTGAAGGCTGACAAGTCAGATTCTCCATGAAGAGCAAGCACTGCAGGAAATAAATTAATCTCTAGAGAAGAGGGGAAGGCTGTCAGTACTCACACAACTGCCTAACAGGAAATGATGTTTCAGAATTGTTCAAAGAAAGAAATGACTGTGGGTTCTCCTTCCAGGATATTCTTCAACATTTAAACCTTCCAAAAAGAGGGAAATATTAATAGGTTGTTATAAAAGGAAGAGCAGACTTATAATGTTTTACTTTAGGCTGCCAGTATTTCTAAACTGAAAACAGTATTCCCTGGAAACGTGAGAGAAATTCTACTGGTGTCAGTATTTTGTTTATACTATGAAAAATCTGCACTGATGTTAAGTAGAAGGACAAAAGATATACCAGATTTTTGGATTACCAGTTTGAAATTATTCAATATCTTAAACAATGATTTTCTAGTCTTTAGGAGTAAAGGTAATTATTGTGCTTAAAATTACATATTACCTAGAATAACAATGAATTATTGAAGTCTGCATTTAATAAAACTGAAAAACAAGGATATATTTTATTATTTCTAAAGTGTCTACCTCTAAATAACATATATTCAGTCATTCAGTCAAGGTCTTTAAAATGGAACCCTCACCCTATTTAATTCTCAAATAGTTTTACAGAGAAGTTCCTATGCTTTGATTCCCAACATATAAGTAAAATCTGAAGTTTAGAGTAAACATTAACATTGAATTAAAGCTCAATATAAAGAATTCTTTATCTTCTTATAAATCCATTCTTTCTTTCTAGCTTCTGCCATGACCTTAATGAAAAGCTTTTCCATGAAACTTGTTTCCTCTCATCTATTTAATTTACCATAAGTATGTTTCTAGATGTGGTGAATCGTTTCTATGTGAGTCTTAACTTAGAGATGAAGGTCCTAACTTATCATAGTGTCATGACTCTATGATATCAGAAAAGACCATCTAATCACATGCTTTTAGAACTGATAGGACATCAAAATTACATGGGGCACCTCATTTTGATAAGGGAAATATAATTTAGAAAAATGAAATGTCCTGTGAAAGGCTGTACAGCTAGGATGTACAGCGCTGGGACTAGGCCTTACTGCACCTGCATTTTGTTTTCTGGCCCAGGGATCTTCTCATTAGTTGACAAGTCTAACTAATGGAGGATGAGTCATGGCTTGGGTTTAATATAAAGACGTAGGATAATTAGAATATAGTTGGAGCTTCAAAAGCAAGGAAATTCCATTCGAGAATGTTGATCAGAAGAGTACAAAATTTACTCAGTAGAGAACATTTACATAGGGTAAAACCAAATATATAAAGGAAAAAAGATAACCGTCTTTCTGTTTAGCCAGTCGGATCACCAGAAGCAATCTCTGCAATTAATGTATGACCTACGCAATAACCAGATCCTTCTCACAACTAAATGATAATCCTCTGATATTATCATTTAGTTTGACCACAGTCATGTCCCCTTTCCAAAGGCAGCTGAACCCAATGATGGACTGCAGCAGGTGGCATGAAAACTTGGCCCCCTTGTCCTAACACAGGACAACTCAGAAGAGCCACTCCAGTTCCATAGTTCCCTGTGCCATCAGCTGAGGTCTTTCTTGGACTCTATTTAATGATTTCACTTCTCTGTCTGCCCAGACCGGCTTTCATTCCTCAACCTATGTATTGTTCCACAAAGCACTTCTCAATAAACTTTCCATATGCAAGTCGACCCTGGAAACTGAACATGAAACAAGTAGCTCCAAACAAACACTTGCACTTAACACGTGTTATGTCTTCAAAAATAGTGCTGTCACTGATTAACCATGGAAACTCTGCTCTTCTTGAGCTACTGCAGCTGAGGTAAGGAGGGGGAGGAGTCCTTTAGGGAGGCTCAAGGCTTCCATGTCTCTGCAGGATCGCATTGCTTCAAAGATTCAGAGGATTCAGTGACACATCTCCAAAAGCTTTCTAGTCACTTTCCATGTACATAAGATTCATAGAGGCCATGAAATTCCCAAGAGGATAGAGTTCTCAAAGGGAAATACTATGGACAGAAACTCAGAGACTGTAAGAGCCATATCAAGTGGTCAGAGCCAGCACTTTGCAAAATGTACTGTCAGGAGGCAAAATTTTCCTTAGCCATCAACTCAAAAATATCCAGACACTAATTATAATAGCCATAATCCAACTGGAGTGTATTATGTACTGTACTAATCTTGGGCTTCTCAGGTGGTACTAGTGGTAAAGAACCTGCCTGCCATTGCAAGAGACTTAAGAGACGCAGGTTCAGTCCCTTGGTTTGGTATATCCCCTGGAGGAAGGCATGGCAACCCGCTCCAGTATTCTTGCCTGGAGAATCCCGTGGACAGAGGAGCCTGGCCAGCTACTGTCCGTAGCATTGCAAATAGTCGGACATGACTGAAGCGGCTTAGCATGCAGGCGTACTAATTTTAACCTATTTTATCTAATGTAGTCATTGAAATAGCCTGTAGTATAGCACTATTATTAACCCAATTTTACAAATAAAGAGATAGAGATGTTAGCAAATTGTTTGTGGTACACAGCTGGTGAATACAGTAGCCAACGTTTAACGTTTAGCCTTAGGTTCAGAATCCAAAAGTTAACTACGTAATCATCCTACTTGCAGAGAACTGTTCTTTTGGTAATTTATGGACAATAAAATGTGCAGACTTAATAATAATGTTCCCTAAATAAGATATGGGCCTTGTCGAACAGCCAGAGTGAATCGAGGATCCAGAGAGGAAGGTCACCCTTGAGACCTGGTGAGGTATTTTCATCAGTTTCTTAAGTAAAGAGGAGCTGGGACTGACAGCACCGATCCTGTGGTAGAATTTCCTGTGCTCCCGGCCGCAACAGAGCCAACTCTCATTACACAATGTGTTCAGCCATTTAGAGCGAATCTTCTAGTCATCTGTAGTGAATTTCAAAATAAATAATTCCCTTCAGTATAATTATTAGATACAGATCTGAAATGGTTCCACTTCATCTAACTGAAAGAAGAAGGTCTGGGTGTCCAGAAGGAGCAAAACTGGAGAAGCAGCTCCCCTGTCTTAATAAGGTTTTGTTTGGTTTTGCTTTGTTTTCTCTGTGATACGCTGCAGAGACTCTAAAACTGCCATTCCCACCCGAAGAGAATTTACGAAATGACTGACTTGTGTCTAAAATTTAAAAAGAGGATAAAACTCAGAAAAAGTATGATTTGTCCATCCTGAACTATCAGGTAGTTAATGAATATTCACAGATGAGCTACTCATTCAAACTACAGTAAATGTTAAATATAGATCAAAAGGGGCTTCCCTGGTGGCTTAGATGGTAAAGAATCTGCCTGCAATGCGGGACACCTGGGTTTGATACCTGGATTGGGAAGATCCACTGGAGACAAAGATGGCAATCCACTCCAGTATTCTTGCCTGGAGAATCCCATGGACAGAGAAGCCTGGTGGACTATAGTCCATAAGGGTAGCAAGAGTCGGACATGTCTGAGCTATCAACACACACATAGATTCAAGAGCCTATTTTTACTGAATAAAATACATGAAGTTTCACAAAACAAAAGTGAATTTTGAAAAATTATATTTCTGCTTTACTTTTGTATTCTTATTATGGAACTGTCATACAATTATAATTCACAATGAAGATAGACTCTACAATTTATTGTAATTTCAAATGGGAAAGCAATAGAAAATATTGCCCAGATACACATACTGGGGAGTTTTTAACTAAATTCTTGTTGAAATTAATGTAAGAAAGCAAATTTCATTTTACTCTCTTGAGTAAAGTTAGTAAGTCTCACTTGCCTAGGACCATCACTTTAATTCCAGGTCCTCTTTTTTCTTAAACCATCACTAACAGGCAATAGGTTCAAAGCAGTTCCTGCCCTGGTCTGTATCATACTCTGCACTGATTCATTCACAGCACAAACCTGGAGCTGTCATATAGCATCCCAGGAAGATTCACACACAGGAGAAGATCAGATAATAACTTTTCCAATGATTGAAACAAAAACTTTGATCTCAGCAATTGTATTATCTGGTACTTTTTAGGATCCATAATCTTAAGGAAAAAAACAGTTTCCAATGAATTAATAATAGCCTGAGACTCAGCACACTGCAGCCAATTTTCACTGATATTGTTGTTTCTTTTATAGTCACACTTGGTTAGTATTTGAAATTTGGAGGAATTGCAATATGCATGGTTTTCAAAGCCCTTTACAGAATTTCATTTTTATCATTCAGAAAGAGTCAATGAAAAGGTAATAAGAAAAGCTCTATGGGATATTTTTATAGGAGTGTCAGAAGCCAGTAAGTTAACCACATGAAAGAACCCAGATTGCACAGTCAGAGTTTGAGCAGAAACACTTCAGAGACTTTATATCTAGTATTTTGACTTTTACATGCCCTTGGAGGAAAAAAGAGTGCTGGCTACAAAATCAAATAAGGAGGGAAAAAGAACAAACCATATGCTTAAGCATAATTGCAGTTTCAATTTTTCTACAAACGAAATGTGAAGTTTCAAAGATAAAGTGTAATAGAAATTGAGCTTCTTTGGTGTGTTTAAAAATATTGCCAAAAAAGAAAATTCTCATTTCCTTTGCTAACTTATCCCAGATTTCAACAATATGGAAGTTAGTCTGGGTAACTTAATTGAATGCTATCAACTTCTTGACAAGTCCATTTGCTCTTGTTTTGCTTCTAGTAGAGATGAAAAATATCAGAACACCGTCTCTATAAACTAGACTATTATAATTCAAGTCTGCATTAGGTTACCAATGGACACTTTTCAAAATTAAAAGCATCTCAATTATCTTGACCTCTTCTCAAGCTATTAATTCTTCTTGTTAAATCTAGCAAACGTTTAGCAATATTATTGTCATGATAATACAAGCAGTATTAGAATAAAAACACTTCCTTGGGCATGAAAATCATAAATGAGAAGAAAAATCTAATAACAGCAAACAATGAACAGATCTTTTATCAATGTGAATGTTTAATATTATGCTTCACTTAAAACTAAACTTCAGCGAGATTCACAGGTCAGAGTTGTTGCTTTGACTGAGTCATATATTCCAAACAAAGTGGTAATAAGAATCTGTATATTTTGCCTTTGTCATAAAGGCAGTTGTAACCAGTATCACAGGCTTAATCAACCGGTGGTTGCATCGGTACCTGTTACTGCAGTTGCCTCAGTCTTTCTCTTCTCTTTCTCCAGATCAGCCAAAGCGTTTTGACAACCAGCTCTTACTTTTGAGTCCAGACCAGCTTGATTTGAGTACAGTTTCTTGGATCTGTCTACGTGGACACTCTGAAATGACACAGACCAGAGTGAATGATTTTACAAGTAAATTATCAGTCCAAAATAAATGCTTCCTAGTGTATGACAAGGATACTTATCATATGGTGAGTTATTTCTGTATATCTGAAATCAAACAGTCCATATGTCAAAGTAGGTTACAGATTATATCTTCATCAATATACTTTGGTAATCTAGGTGTTGAATTTTTGAGGCAATCTAAGTGATTCAAGTAACAAGTCCTCTCAGACACAGAATATTATCTTCAAAACCCATTTGTGTACATTACTTTCTTATGAAGCTTATAAAATATTGTTTACTTTATTTTTATTCTTAATAATTTAGTAATGCAGACTTTCATTATATGTTACATAATTATTTATTGTATAATGAAGAACAGGTTTCACTTCTGTATTAACTACATCTTTTATATTATAAAACTAAGCACAATATTTACTTTAAAATAACCCACATTTTTATCAACATTATCCAAGTATGACAAAGCTTCTCTAGTCAATTTTAGAATGGTAATTCATCATAACAATGAACTATTAAGGTAAAACATCAATGGACTCTAAAACACATCTCACATATAAGAAATGTCATAGTGTCTGATGTTGCCCTGACATACTGTATGCTTCAAAAGAATCATCAGATAGGAGCAAGCACTAAAGTGAATTTTCAATTTAAATAAGAAATTGAATTTTCAGCACATTGCTCCTTACTGAAATTCAGATTAGAAGTTTTTCAGTTTGAATATGATTACAAAATATTCAGAGAGTCATGGAGTCAAAAGTAGCCAATCAATTTTGGCCATCCACACTAGCCATTTTGGTTCACTAAAGAGTAGGATAATGAACAACTTTCCTTAGGTTCCTCTTATAGACTGTATACAGCATTGAATTCATTAAAACTTCATTAAAAGCTTGAATGAAAGGCTTTTGAAGTTTGGGAAGAGCCAGTAAGGAAATTAGGGTCCATCATAATTAAACAATATACCCAGATTAACAGAATGAACAGTGCCAAGCCTCAGGGATATGTCTCCCAACCCTTAGTCCAGTGCTCTTCCATCACTCATTGATCTAGGTATTCACTCAATGGACTAGTTGTACCAATGGCTGCAATTCTTGCTCCTCTCTGTATCCATGTCCTTCCTGTATGATTTTGCACTGCCTTCTTACTCTTTTGATTTGTCCATGTGACTTCTGCTAGACCAACAGGAAATTGACACATGAGACACACAGTTGAAAATGCTTGCACAATTGGTTTTATTCATTGGTGTCTTTCCCCTACATCGTGAGAACATGCCCAGACTAGCCTTCTGCAGGTTGAACAGGACAGAAATTAGAGTCAGGTTACCCCAGTCATCCTGGTTGAGACAACTAATGGCTAGAAGAGTCTTAAATATTTGGTCAACCCCAACCAGATCAGCTAAAACTAACTTAGGTCAGCTGAATTCCAGAGCCTCATGAAAAATATGCTTTTATCTGGGTGCCGCTAAGTTTTTCTGGTGAATGAACAGCATTGTGTGACAATAGATAACTGGTACATCCAACAACCATTTATATTTAGTATCCCAGATACTGGGAACATTGGGAGAATATAAACATAAGTATAAATAGTCTCAGACTCTAAGTTGTTCAACTATAATTTCTTAAACCTGTGGTCCCCAACTTTTTTGTCACCAGGGGCTAGTTTCATGGGAGACAATTTTTCCATGGACCAGGGTGAGGGGGAGTGGTTTCAGGATGATTCAAGTGCATTACGTTTATTGTGTACTTTATTTCTATTATTATTACATCAGCTCCACCTCAGATCATCAGACATTAGATCCCGGAAGTTGGGGATCCATGTTTAGATCTCTGCCAACTATTTAGGCAGAGAATTAGAAGAGTACAGTAAGTCATTTGTTGATAATTCTCAAATTCCTTCTTTTTTTTTAAGAGCTCTGCTTTGTATTGAATGTGTTACTAAAGAGGTTTAGTCAAAAAGACCAAAGCTCTTATCAGATTCTTCAGATTCTTCTATCTTTGCTTCTACTTCTTTCCCTCAGTAGGGGCAGCAGTGCCGGATGGGGCCGGGCTTCCTTCTAGGTCTGGTCCACCAGTTCCTACCTTGTAGATGAGGTTCCTGACGCTGACACTGGCCAAAGCCTGTGCCAAAAAGCCTGGCCAATTTAATGACAAAAGATGGAATCCTGATGGTACTATGGGGACAACTCAAAAGATCACAGCTTGAATATTGACATTTATTAACTAGAACTCAGCCACTGTACTTGTTTATATTTGACTCATCCACAGCCCATAAAAGCTAAGTCCATCACTTGATATGAATGTTTAAAATTATTTTCAAGCCTGTAGTACCTCATATCCTGATTTCGAATTAGATACTTTGGAAAATATATTATTATCTCAAGTTATTAGATGAGTATTAAATCATGGTACTTAGTACTGAGAAGTACTAAGCAGTAAATTAAGTTCAAGAAGGAATGCAGTTTCCTGCGTTTTCATACCAAATTCAACTGATGACATTAAAACACTGAGGAGAAAATGTTAGAAAAGTTCATGCAAATTATGTAACTAACGTATATCCCAGACTTCAGAGATGAATGCAGAACTTAAATAAAATTCTTAAACCTGAAAGGTTAACATGAAAGGCTGAGGAAAGAAAATGAACTCTTGATCAGAATGGGTCAATTATTATAAAAGCCTGGAGCTTCTTGGTGTAAACCTCTGGGCAGGTTGAACATTTTATATATCAGCATTTCAACAATTAAGAATCCGACTTTGCTAGAGACAGTACCCACATTTTTACCTCTTCTAGTGAAGCTCAGTGAAGCTTTCCAAGCTCTTCTTTGCTTTAGTTACTACAGCCAAGCTCCTGTTCCCAGGTCTGAATGAAAAGGGAGGTACTCATCTCTTAAGCTACTAGCCCTGCCATGACATCCTCTAAACCCTGTTCACTTAGCCCTTCCCTCCATGTCCCTGAGTCTTCAAACCATCCCCAGGTATTGATTTTGTGCTACAGTAAAATTCCCACAATGCTCCATTTTTCAGTACCAATTGCTCTTCATTGAGCACCAATTCCCCATCCCACCTCACCCACCACCCACCACCCACCTCCCACCCCCTACCTCTTGCTCTGCCCCGTGGCTTTCTCTCCTTCTTTCCTGTCTCTCAATTTCTTCCACTGTGCCTTCAGAACTTTGCTCTATGGTTTGCAAATTTCACCACATACTTAACTTTCTTTCAGAACATTGTCTCTACCTTCCAACCTTGACTAAAATTCCATTCTTCACTAAGGACAGCACTTCCATTGCAAATGACAATGGCTGCTTATTCCTCCATACCTAGATACCTTCAGGTTGATGATGATCTGGCCTCTAGTGCTTATGTTAATTTGGTGTGTAGAATATTTTAAATGAGTTTGTGTGTGTGTTAAGTCACTTCAGTTGTATCCGACTCTGTGAGACCCTATGGACTGTAGCCCATCCATGGGATTCTCTAAGCAAGAACACTGGAGTGGGTTGCCATGCCCTCCAATTAAATGAGTATAAGATTGAATAAATGGATGTCCTTACCTCCTTGCAAAAAATCCCTGTTGCTCTGTTATTCCTGCCATCCAGCTATGCACTATCTCCTTTATTGTTGGTACCATCAGTCCACTGATCTCTAGTCACAGTTCATTCTTCATAAAAAGACTGGATTATTTCTCTTCAAGCCCCACGATCCCAAGTGATGCTCATACCTACACAAATATTCCTTTCAGCACCCTGACTGGATCTCCTTACTACAAATAAACTTTTCATTTCTCTTCCTTAGACTTTCACTTCCAGAGTCACATCTGAAATCTGATATAACCTGAACATTTTCCACTTCAAAATCACTAAACGTCCTTTCTCCACTAATCTCCCATCCTCAAGTCCAGTGTCTCTCCCTACTCCATCCAATGTCCTCATTTCCAAGACTGTTTTTGTCCCCAGGACTATTTCTGGGTCTAATTGGGACCTCAGATCTGCTGATCCCTCTATTTTCTCTGTGTCCAGTAGCCTTCTAGCTCTATGATCCCACCCCTCTACCTTCTTGTCCTGTGACTCTGCTATTTCGTTCACCTAGAACGTTCTTCACAAATGCTTCCTCATTAATTTTACTAAGTCTGGAGTTCCTACACATTTTTCATCACCATGTAGTCTTTAGCTAACAACAATTTTTCCAAGTCTTTGAGAAACTTGTACTTCTACTGAAGTGCAATTTTCACAAATACAATTAAACAACAGTTAATTAGCTTCATGTTTAATTAATATCTATCTTCTGATTAAAATAGAAATCCACTGAAAATAAAGATGAAGTATTTACTATTTTTAGTCCTTATTTTGGCATTTAAATATAGTATTAAATAACTATAAATTAAACAAAGAAATGCATGAATAAAATACAGACAATTTTTATGACTTTTAAAGAAAAAGAAGCCAGCTTATCAATGGGCAAGACACAGTCACATATTCACATGTTAAGAGTGATAGCCACTCACTCTTAATAGTAAAACTTATTATATAGTTGAAAGGCACACATATTTTAACTTCTTTTATCCATTAAAAAAGCACATCACAAACCCTGTGTTTTTAAATGAACTTACTGTTGCAAGCAAACACTATGTCATGTAACATCTCATATATATCTCTGATTCACATTAGACGGTCACTACCTATGGAAAATATAAATCAAATAATGGTGATGTCAGGGAAAGTGAGAACCTGAGAACTGAGTACGTATAAACAGTGGCCCCATATTCCCAAGGCATGATATTGTGGCCTAACAATAATAGAAGAAATTAAACCCTCTGTTTGGCACTGCTGTAGTGATATCAAGCTTTCAACTTGAAGATCAAGTCCAAGAAAAATGAGAAAAATAAGATGTGTGTAAAGAATAGAGAGGAAAGCAGATAAATCTGAACTGGCGGTCCTTGGGCCTTTGTGACCACTCTATAGTACTTCATAAATAGATCCTGTTCGTTTTGTGTAACTTCCATTTAACTTGTCATTAGAAATGAGTCATTAGCATCCTGTCTGCTAATATAAAATGACTATTAAATTATTTGTTATGTTATTCTTGGCTTGCAGTTTAAGTACTGCTTTTAGTGTTCCTGCTGAAAGCAATGATCCAATTACAAGATATTGGATATTTTTCTCATGCACAAAGAAAGGAGCAAATAAACACTGTCCCAGAAAAGTTAACCCAGATAGCCATGGAAAAAAAATTGAAAGACTTTTTCAAATCTATCTTTCGTTTCATACCTTAGGCCATGTTGTTGGGTAAAACTTACACTTTTCCAAATAATTCACTGAGATTCCCAGTTTGTGATTATATTCACTTGTATCTTTTCTCCCCAAGGGCAAATAAGGCTTGCTTTTCCTTAGAAAGCCACATAGGGACTTCTTGGCCCAGGAACTAAACATCATCCACGTTTAAAATAATGTGAAATATCCCAGTTAATGTACTTTACTCTTTATTTTGCAAAAAATCAATCATTCTCTTAACAGGCTTAAAAAAAGTGACCTCCTTCTCTGCTAAAATAACTTCTCTCTTACACTGCCTGTACTTTTTCATTTCAGGGTAGTGAATTCAAGGGATACTTGAGAAGAAATTTCAAATGTGAAATATTCAGGGAAAAATTTATCATAAACTTTATTCCTCAGAATTAAATTCTACTTAAAACAAAAAAGCAACAATAATTTGAGCTTATACATTAAAATAAACAAGCAAAGACCAAAATCTAATCACAAGAAATATAGGTTTGCTATGTACATTCAAATTATCACTCCAGGAGAACATGTAATCCTCTATGTAGTCTGTGTTCTAGTATGTGTGTGTTCTCTTTGGTTCATTTATGGTTGAATCACCATAAATAATGTAGAAGGTTATCAAGTGGTTTGGAAAAAGTAATAAATTTCTCATTGTGCACTATAAAGATTTAATTAAATGGAGACAAATGTTTGGTTTTTTTCCTGAGGAAAATATTTAAATAAAGCAAGAATATCAACTGAAAAATAATCTAAAGTTGATCATCCATATAAACAGTCCTCTGTTTCAGACAATAATTTGAGGTTTCATACAATCATCCATTTACACAAATTAACTATCTTTTCTGCAAAGAAAACATTCTCTGTACCAACTAAAAGAGAATGCTTTTGAGCTTGCTCTGTCTGATTCCAAAGACAAACCACCTCTGAAACCTTTTCAGTCCCTTCCAGCCTTAGGTTGTTTGCAAGGGGGTTGCCCAGGCCTGTGGTATGCATGCCCATTTGGAAGCCCATTTGAAGCCCACCTTCCCTTCCAGTCCCAGAGCTTCAGGCTGTGGCCTCTCTGTCCTTTCTGAGACCCTTTGCTGGCATGACTCACCCTCCTCATCCAGGGCTCTTTCTTCTTCTACCATTACACACCTTCTTTGCACCCTGGGATCACACTAGCCAGACTCTGAGCTGGCAGCTGACTAGGGGGCTCAACAACAGTCCCAGGTGCATGCACACATGTGGCTTGACACTTAGATGTTATTGGGCCTAACTGTGATTAACAGGTGGGACCAAGCCCTCTTATCCCAGCCTGCTCCAAGGACTGCCCAGCAGCTTAGACATTTGAAAGAGCTGGGGTTTTCTACTTGCCTTGTCCTTTCCCTTGGGTCTTCTCTTGCGTTGTTGGAAGAGGGTGTTTGCTATGACCAGTGCATTTTCTTGGCAAAACTCTATTAGTCTTTGCCCTGCTTCATTCCACATTCCAAGGCCAAATTTGCCTGTTACTCCAGGTGTTTCTTGACTTCCTACTTTTGCACTCCAGTCCCCTATAATGAAAAGGACATCTTTTTTGGGTGTTAGTTCTAAAAGGTCTTGTAGGTCTTCTTAGAACCATTCAACTTCAGCTTCTTCAGCGTTACTGGTTGGGGCATAGACTTGGATTACTGTGATATTGAATGGTTTGCCTTGGAAACGAACAGAGATCATTCTGTCGTTTTTGAGATTGCATCCAGGTACTGCATTTTGGACTCTTTTGTTGACCATGATGGCTACTCCATTTCTTCTAAGGGATTTCTGCCTGCAGTAGTAGATATAATGGTCATCTGAGTTAAATTCACCCTTTCCAGTCCATTTTAGTTCGCTGATTTCTAGAATGTCAACGTTCACTCTTGCCATCTCTTTTCTGACCACTTCCAGTTTGCCTTGATTCATGGACCTGACATTCCAGGTTCCTATGCAATATTGCTCTTTATAGCATTGGACCTTGCTTCTATCACCAGTCACAATACCCACAGCTGGGTATTGTTTTTGCTTTGGCTCCATCCCTTCATTCTTTCTGGAGTTATCTGTCCACTGATCTCCAGTAGCATATTGTGCACCTACTGACCTGGGGAGTTCCTCTTTCAGTATCCTATCATTTTGTCTTTTCATACTGTTCATGGGGTTCTCAAGGCAAGAACACTGAAGTGGTTTGCCACTCTCTTCTCCAGTGGACCACATTGTGTCAGACCTCTCCACCATGACCCACCTGTCTTGAGTTGCCCCGCGGGCATGGCTTAGTTTCATTGAGTTAGACAAGGCTGTGGTCCTAGTGTGATTAGATAGATCACTTCATGGGAAATAGATGGGGAAACAGTGGAAACAGTGTCAGACTTTATTTTGGGGGGCTCCAAAATCACTGTAGATGGTGATTGCAGCCATGAAATTAAAAGACGCTTACTCCTTGGAAGAAAAATTATGACCAACCTAGATAGCATATTCAAAAGCAGAGACATTACTTAAGCCGACAAAGGTTCATCTAGTTAAGGCTATGGTTTTTCCAGTAGTCATGTATGGATGTGAAGAAGGCTGAGCGCTGAAGAATTGATGCTTTTGAACTGTGGTGTTGGAGAAGACTCTTGAGAGTCCCTTGGACATCCAACCAGTCCATTCTGAAGGAGATCAGCCCTGGGATTTCTTTGAAAGGAATGATGCTAAAGCTGAAACTCCAGTACTTTAGCCACCTCATGTGAAGAGTTGACTCATTAGAAAAGACTCTGATGCTGGGAGTGATTGGAGGCAGAAGAAGGGGATGACAGAGGATGAGATGGCTCGACGGCATCACTGACTCAATGGACGTGAGTCTGAGTGAACTCCGGGAGTTGGTGATGGACAGGGAGGCCTGGCGTGCTGCGATCATAGGGTCGCAAAGAGTCGGACACGACTGGGTGACTGAACTGAACTGAATTTCCCTTGGGTCAGAAAAGAGACAACTGGCCCATGGGAAATAAAGATACATGTATCTGCTTCCCTAGCTGCCCTGATAAGAGATTAGAGTTTTTCATCTCTGCACTTCAGGGCCCTCCACTTCCAACTGGACTTGCTGCGGCCAGATCCAAAGGAGACTATCCCTCTTGGAACTATGATTAGAGATTTTATCATGCATCATATATCACAAATCACACTATGCTTTCTGGGAAAGGAACCCTTCAGTTATTACTAAGCCTACTTTAAACCTTTAAGCCTACTTTCAAAGACCTGTTTCCAGAACATATTATGTACCAAAGGAAGTTAATAAGTACTCATATATTGCATTGCATCGTTCTCTCTTTCCTCTGCTGAAAACTGACAACTAGACAATTTGACATCTACGAGTCCCACCATCTTAATTTGATGTTTATTTGGCCACTGTCTTGCCAAAAAAAAAATCAAATCCTATTTTATAGGTGCAAGAAGAACTCAATATAATAATACACTTTGATGGAAAGAAATTTAAGAATTTTCCTCCAGAGTCTCAGGGCAGAGAACCTCTTCACACTGTTCTGTCAAGCTTAATTCAATCTACTTCTCGCCACTCTAATTTTCTATGAATTAAGCCAAAGATGAAATGGAAACTTGAGGTAATGCTTGACCAACATACCTTTATTTTAAAATAAGGTCAGAAGAGACAGCTACTCTGTACATTTGTTATTCTTAAGGAAATAAATGAGAAGTCTGGCTGCCCTCCAAAGATGTTAGACTTGTTACATCATGGACAGGCATGTAAAAGTGTTTGCTGTTTTAGAGGGGCTGTGACAACTGCATTCCTTATAAAATACAGCAGTTGGCTTACATACAGTGTTACTATTATGAACACAGGAATAGCTCTTTGTGTAGAAATATATTTTCTTCTTTTTCATTATTTGGCCTTCCTGAAAGTTTTAAGATGATTAATTCATATGGTTATTATAACTTTCATGGCTCCTATTTTAATTGGAAAATCCTAACTCTTAGATTTTGTAAGGGCAATTTGTGGCCAAAGGGCAGGAAAATTAATCTTAATTTGAATTAGAGAAACAGAAATTCTAGCAACATAAATTATGCGACACATTTTTTGTTTAGATTAGTTTTCGTGAAATTAGTTTTGAATCAGTGGACATACGAATAGCATTTGAAAAATGTCCAGCAGAGCAAGGCTTGCTGCAGATGGCAGATGGGAACTGCAGTCTACCATATAATAGTTCTGTATCTAGAAAAAGAATTTAAAATTCATTTCTTAAAAATTACATTTGAAACCATTTTAACCTTCTGGGTATTAAAACGCAGGCTTTCACATGGGTCTTTGAAAGTCATCCATCCTGGCAAGTTGATTTAAAACATTGCTATACTATTAATTGAGCCATCAACAACTTTGATGAGTATGATTCATCTATTTCTCTGGGTATTTGCATTCTATGAAATGCTAAATGGCACTCTTGCCACTAAAGTGCTGCTAAAATGTAAAAATCTCCTGTTCTTGTGAAAGAGTGCCCAACACAGGATGTCATCCTCAAAGGTTGCTTCCCACATCCTCACCTCAAGCCTGGCCACACTTCTGTGAAACCTGTTCCCCATAAGGCTGCTTTCTGACCTCTTTCTGCTCATACTCCTCATTCTCCATGCCCTTTATAAAGCATGATCTCGTACCACCACCCAACAATGTCTCTAAATTTCTTACACAATCTTGGCATGATCCCTCCATCATCTCCAGAATCCTCTCCCACTTTGCTCACAATGTTCTTTTCAGCTCCTGTCCTGCCCTTTGCTATTCCTCTACCAAAATGACATCAAAGGACTTAATATTTCATGCTTCTGTAACACTTTATTTTCTACCTATTTTTTTAAAGTCTCTTGTAAGTATAGTTAGAACTTGGATCTCACCATCCCTCAGAGTTTCTCCATCATCCAGATCTTGAGTTCCAGCACTCTCCTCTGCACACTCTTACTTAGCCTTGTTCTGCCCTCTCAGTCTTCAGTTCACTTTTTCCTGCTAGCTTCCTCCTTATCTCACTTGTTTTCCTACACAAGGGATCCTTGGAACCCAGGTTAACAGTTTTCTCACTGTGGTTGTTAAGATTTTCATTTTCTATTCCACTCGTTTTGCCAGTTCCTAGAAGTCACTCTCTGTTCTCTCACTTCCTGAAAGGTGGCTCATTGCTGTTGTTGTTGTTGTTGTCATTTTTAAAGTCTTGTAATTTTCCCATTTGTCTCTGACATAAGTTCATGTTGCCTGGTGACATCGGGTCCTCAGTATTGCTCAGCAATCTGAGGATCGCCACTTCAGTTCCTTGTGAAGCATCCATAGACGATGTTTCAAAATCTTCCCCTCCTTTATCAAGCTGAAGTTGCAACCTGGCATTCCTCAATCACAGAATGGTACTTAATCAGTTAATTCAATGAGATAATGGCTATTTGAAATCAATTTCCACAGCTTTCCTTGTCTTTTCTTAGAAAGTCAGTTAATCTCTCTTCTTTCACATTGACTTGCAAAATGTCCTGTCCACTTTCTAAAGTATGCGCCTCTTTCTCTTTGACCCTGTTTCTCTGTGACCCTTTCTTTCCCACCTTTCCCTTGTCTCAATTACTATGCTCACTTCCATGCTATTCTCTGCCTCCGCCTCTGCCTCTCCACTGCTTTGTTCATTTTCTGCCAAACTTTAGTGAGAGTGGACTATTCTTATTGCTCGTTTTCCTTCTCTCCTACTTATGTATTAACTGATATTTACTGCATAGAATCTGGTTTCTGTGCCTGCCACTTGACTAAAAATATTTTCACCAATAACTTTCTAATCATCAGTCATAAATCCCATGGCCTTTCCTCAGACCTCACGGTTCCCGAGCTTTCCGCTGCACATAACTCTGTTACGAACCTCATCTTTTTTAAAAAACGTTTTTCCCTCAGTCTCCAGAAACACTGTACTTTCTTCTCTCTTAGATCCTCATTCACTCATCTCTTTCATCATCTTTTCTCTTTCCTACCAACCTCTAAATCAGTGATCTTTAAACCATTCCGATTGAATGTTTTTAATAATAAAAATTTAATCATAAAACATAAATGTGATGCATGTGTTTTGTAGTTGTTATTCAGTTGCTAAGTCATGTCTGACTCTATGTGGCCCTATGGACTGTAGTCTGCCAGACTCCTCTGTCCCTGGGATTCTTCAGGCAAAAATACTAGAGTGGGTTGCCATTTCCTTCTCCAGGGGATGCATGTGCAAATACACAAAATTTTACATATGTTCTCTATTAATATATATGAATGTATGTATATTTACTATACAATATATGATTATAAAACAAAGTAGAAAATTTAATAAAGTTGAAGTAAAAATATTTTAAGCAAAATTTTATTTCATTTATTGATAATACAGAGAAAAATGATGGAATAGTTTTCATTATTTTTTAAATCTTGATTTAACACTTTGTGATACAGCAATTCAATTGTTTCCTTCATAATTAAGTTGATTTATATACTGAGTTTAAGTGGGTGTCACCAATGAAAAGTAGTGCTTCACAAAAATACATTGATCTAAATGGGGAAAGTACATTGTTAATTGCTCTCACTAAATCATGATGCTTATATTTCAACAAAGTCTACTAATTTTGAAAAGATAATGTAGTTCATGTAGTACAAAGTAATGTAGTACAGCTAGCAATACCTTATCATTCCTAACATACAACTGGTTTTTAAAACCCAAACAGATATGAGTTGTCAATTAATTAAGATTTTAAATACTGTGTTCAAAACCCACTGAAGTTCTTTGGAATCATTTGTAAATGATTAAAAATGTTGTTTCTAAGTTTTTAAAGTTTGTAAGATGAGAGGTTTTATATGTTGTATGCTGTTTTCAGGAATTAAAGCACATAGTATCAGAAATATTTTTAAACCATCCTTTAAAAAATATTCTGGAGAAGGCAATGACAACCCACTCTAGTATTCTTGCCTGGAAAAGCCCATGGACAGAGGAGTGTGGTAGGCTACAGTCCATGGGGTCGCAAAGAGTCGGACACGACTGAGCAACTTCACTTTCACTTTAAAAAATATTCCTTTTAAGTGACTCTTTAGTTATTTTTGTCCTTTTTATTTAAAGGCTAGCTCAAATGTGTATGTATGTATTACTCTAGGTTATAGACAACCAAGAGGCAATTGGAATCATGAATTAGGTAGGCAAATTTGAACACTTGACTTATTGTAAAATATATCTTAATATTAATAAATCTTCAGTTTTGCAAAAAAATAACTTGTCAGATTATTTATAAATAAATCTTTATATGGCACAAAAGAATGCCATAATCATTCCCCCCTCACAAAATGCAGTGAGTTGAGGATCCTACTACATTTTTTACTTTTGTTTCTATAAATTAACCATATTCAAAACATCCTGTAGAACTTTGTAAACTTCTGGCTACACTTTCTTTGCTATGGTAACTTGCATATATGACACTGAGAGTACATTTCACGTGCGGATCCCCCACTCTAAGCCTCCTGTAGGATCACTTTAAAAATTCTAGATAAGGGAGCTCCTCTATCAACTAGTTGAACTTCATTCACCCATAAAGCAATGCTTTTACTAAAGAAATCATTAAGGGAGAGAATCATGGCTTCTCCAGTGCATTAAACAATGCTTCATGGGTTCCATTATTGAGGCACAATCTAGCAAAACAAATGAACATACATGTCAGGAAAAATTGAACTCTCACACAACTTTATAGAAAATCTCCCTCACTGGGTCATTTGTTTGAATAAATAATAATAATAGTTAACATTTATTTTGTGCTTACTAAGTGTCAGGCACCATATTTTTATGCCTTTTACATGTACTAGCATACTGAAATCTTAAGCATTTTTCTATACATCTTATAAGGTAAGATGTATAAAAAGAAATGGTTTTAACTTGTCACCATATTGCTTTTTTTGTGTTACATTAGCCATTTTTAGGAAGAACTAGTTTACACAATAATATGTAATTTTTTTCCTTACTACTATTAGAAAAACTTGTTAACATTAATTACAGTGACTTTTAAGTACAATGAAGTACTAGACTTAGAATAACATAATATAAACAGCACTGAAAAACTATAGACAAATGTCTTTATATTCTTATTGTTTAGTTTTAAAATATATTGTTAATCACTAAAGTTTCATTTTCTCAGTTGCTAATGTCATATAGCAAAGTATAAAATACAGTGAAATTTGCTGTCATAGTGTTTGTAAACCCTTATTTCAACCTTTTTGATAATTTCAGCTTTTTGTCTGACATCTTGATGGGTTTGACTAGTTAATTGTTTTTTCCTTTTAATGTGGCTGATGGAGAAATACTAGAAGTAAAAAAGAGTATTAATAGCAACTTAGTAACTCTCTCATGCCTCAACCCACTCACATTTTCAATTCCTCTTCCCCAAAGCTAACCACTACCTTGACCTCTGATAGCATAGTTCAGTTTTATTTTTTGTTTGGAAATTTTACATATTTTGGATAACAGAGTATATTCTCTTTTGCGTCTGGATTCTTTCTTCTTATCCAAAAGTTCAGAAAAAGTTCAGAAAAGTTCAGAAAAGTTCCATTGTACAAATATACCAAAATTTATTAATATACTCTACTACTGAAGAAGATCTGAGTTGTTTCCAGGTTTTAGCTACTACAAATAACACTGCTATAAATATTCTAATGCATGTGTTTTTGTACACGTGTATATACATTTATTTCTGGTGAACATATGCATACATTTCTGTAGGCACAAAATTGTTAGGTCATAGGGGATGTATATGCCTAGCTTTAGTAGATCCTGCAAAACAATTTTCCAGAATATAGTCTCACAGAGTATGTGAGATTCAGTTTTTTCATATTCTTGCTAAGATTTGATACTGTCTGTCTTTTAACTTAACCACTCTATGAATCTATAGTGTTATCTCACTGTGGTTTTAATTTACATTTCCCAGGTGACCAGTGAGATTAACTATCTCTTCAGTGTTATATTGGTAACTGTGAAGTAACTGTTAGTCCTTTGCGAGTAACAGCCATTCAATTGTTCTGTCCATTTTCTGTATTGTGCTGTCTGTAATTTTGTCGTTGACTGGTAAGTTTTATATACTCTGAATACAAGTCTTCTTTTAATATTCCTTATTTATTTTATAAAATATTCCTTATTTATTTTATAAATAGTCTCCCCTTCTCTGTGCCTATCTTTTCACTCTTTTAACAGTGTCCTTTGTAATATAATCTTTATTTTGTATTATGTGTGTGCTCAGTCACATCTGACTCTTTGCAGCCACATGGACTGTAGCCCAATGGGCTCCTCTGTCCATGGAACTTTACAGGCAATATACTAGAGCAGGTTGCCATCTCCTATTCCAGGGGATTTTCCTATCTTAGGCATTGACCCTGAACCACTTGTGTTTCCTGCATTGGCAGATGGATTCTTAAATTGACAGTTTTTTTTCTGTAATTAAAAAAGATTGTCCATTTTGTGAGATCTGATTTTATTTAAACTAGAAAACAGAGTTTTCAAACACCTTGATCAGGTTTATCAAGTCTGCAGTACAGTGCAATTCCCTGAAATCCAGAGTGCCACCATGTACCTAGGCAGAGTCCCATCTTAGGGATATCCAATCTCTTAAATCAGAAGCGGGACCTAGTGACCCAGAACTGCTCTATAACTTGAGTTGACAATGATCATCAACAGCTGGCAACCTTATAAAAACAAACCAAAACCTACTATACAGCAGAGGGAACTCTACTCAATGCTCTCTGGTGACCTAAATGGGAAGAAATCAAAAAAGAGAGGCTGTTTAAACATATAGCTGATTTGTTTTGCTATACAATATAAACTAATAACAACATTGTAAAGCAAATATACTCTAATAAAAAAGTGTTTAATAAATAAAAACAAAAGACAACTAGATATTATGTACCTCCTGATAGAAATACACAGCACACTTTATGGAGTAGTCCTTCCAAAAAATCAAATCTGAATCTTCCAAGCTTCAAGAGTCAATTGACTCAATGAACATGTATTTGAGTAAACTCTGGGAGATAAGAAAACATGTCAGAAGAACATCCTCAAAGGAAGCGAACTCACAGGCAAAGCAATCTTAGCATGCATGACATCTAGAATATATTTCATCTAGATTATATGGCAGAAAGCAAAGAAGGACGAAAGAGTCTCTTGATGAAAGTGAAAGAGCAGAGTGAAAAAGCTGGCTTAACACTCAACATACAAAAAACTAAAATCATGACATCCAGTCCCATCACTTCATGGCAAATAGATGAAGAAAAAGTGGAAACAGTGACAGATTTTATTTTCTTGGGCTCCAAAATCATTGCAGCCATGAAATTTAAAGATGCTTGCTCCTTGGAAGAAAAGCTATGACAGTGTATTAAAAACCTGAACAGTTTATTAAAAAGCAGAGACATCACTTTGCAGACAATGATCTGTATACACAAAGCTATGGTTTTTCCAGTAGTCATATATGGATGTGAGAGACAGACCATAAAGAAGGCTGAGCACTGAAGAATTGATGGGTTTGAACTGTGGTGCTGGAGAAGACTCTTGAGAGTCCCTTGGACAGCAAGGAGATCAAACCACTTAATCCTAAAGGAAAATAGCCTTGAATATTAGAATGACTGATGCTGAAGCTGAAACTCCAATACTTTGGCCTCCTGACGTGAAGAGCCGATTGATTGGAATAGAACCTGATGCTGGAAAGACTGAGGGCGGGAGGAGAAGAGGGTGGCAGAGGATGAGATAGTTGGATGGCATCATTGACTCAATGGACATGTGTTTGAGCAAACTCTGGGAGATAATGAAGGTAGAGAAGCCATGCTGCAGTCCATGGGGTCACAGAGTCAGACTGAACAGCAACAAGATTATATGGCATGTGGTAGACCAAGGAAAAAACTGATACACAGAAATCCTATGTGAAGTACGAGAAATCTAAAAAGAGGAGGTGTTTGGTAAACAACTAAAATATCACAGTTAATTTCAGTTTCTACACAATTGCTCTATTTAACTGGCAAAAGAAAAGCATTTCCATTCCTGAAACCACAGGGATACGATTGGTAAAATTTTTGCTGTAGAAAACTATAGAATTAGTCCAGTTTCTCAAACAAACTGAGAAAAACCAGAAAGAAATCTATAGATTAAAAGAGACTTTAAAATATGTCATTCAATTGTAATCTTTACATCTTATTTAGAAAAAAACATTTAATAGACAGCCAGGCAAATTTGAATTCTAACTTGATAATAACATCCAGGCATTATTGTTAATGTTGTCAGGAATATAGCAATATTGTTTAAGAATCTGTATCTTTTAGAGATATCCACTGAAATATCTGGTGCATATTGGTCTATGTGGAAAAATCTAAAAGCGTGTATATAGGGACTTCCCTAGCAGTTCAGTGGTTAAACCTTGGCCTTCTAATGCGTGAGGAGTGGATTCGAGCCCTAGTCAGGAAGCTAAGATCCCACGTGCCTTGTGGCCAAAAAACAAAAACAGGAAACAGAAACAGTATTGTAACCAATTCGATAAATACTTTAAAAATGGTCCACATTAAAAAAAAAACTGTAAAAAATAAAATAAAAATAAAAGAGTGAATATATGTGTTATGTATAACTGATTCACTTTGATATATACCTGAAACTAACATAACGTTGTAAATCAACAATACTCCAATAAAAATTGGAAAAAAAAGCCTTAAATTGTTAGCTCTTAAGAAAATAAAGTAAAACATCATTTCGTTTTTGCTTTAAATGTTAGGTTGTAAGCAAATAGCAACAGTGAGGTTGTGACTGTATTTCAGTAGTAATGTTACATTCCCACCAGATGGCAGTCTTCCCTGACTCCTCGCACGTACCTTAAAGAGTCTAGCTGTTCATTGCTTACAAAGCAATGAGATTACATCCATGTACTCGGATAGAATATTGGAAATCTGCCAGAACTCCGTGGCTCCAGGATTAAATATCTCTTTGAAAAGAGACTTCCACGGCAGAGGCTTTTAGTTTTTCAAATGGTATGTATATCTCTGGGACAAAGGCTATTTACATAAACTCTAGGCTTACACTGAGTTTCTCAGGATCACAGTTGGCACCTTTTCTTGACGATCAGGACGCCAACAGGCTGGTAAATGCACCAGAGAAGGTTTCAGAGTATTGTGTTTCTCCAAGCAGAGCCAAGTAAGAAGAATTCAAATGCCACCCGTATCTCAAGTATTCTCATCTAATCTCAGCTTCTAGAGTGTTTACTTAAAACATTTTCATTTTCTTGGCAAAGAGCTAGGTAAATACATTCGATTTTACCTCTTTTATACATATGTCCTTGAGATATTTTGACTAATGTGTTAGGTTTGAGAATTTTACTTTCCAACTACATGTGCATGAATAGATCATAAACTAATTCTAGAATAAAAGGCTTATCTCAATGATCAGTGACATTTGCAATTGAGAATTTATGTATTCTTTGCAATGTTGGAGAGAATGTCACTGCATTTTCAAATTTAATTTTTTATTTATACCTACAACAAATTCATATCCCTGACAGGGATCAGTATTAGTAACTATTTATTCAATAGGGAAATTCACACAACCCCTCTATTTTATATAGGGGGGATAGATTAGGAATATTCTCACAGGGGCCTTGTGAAAAGAATCTTCTTAGTCAAGGGTGTCATGGTGACTAAGGGAGTATATTGGAAGTCAGGTTCTGTCCTTATCTTTTCAGCTCTTTCCTACTGAAGGATTACAGAGCACATAATTTAAAAATATGACTACAGGAGTTTAGGGCATGCCACCTCAAAACATGTTGCTTTGGTATATTGATTATTTTGAGCTGTAGGTACTTGGAAAATAGCAAATACAGGGAGAGTCTGCCTCTGGACTCCCTTTATCTAATTAAAAGATAGATCCTCCAAAACTCAATTGTCATAGATCTCCTCCCTGGGGGTTTCAGGTTGAGATTGGTTGGCTCTTATCACAGAAAAGACCAGAAGTCAACACCACATTCAGACAGACTTTGTCACAAACTATCATAGCTCTTATCTTTTTTCTAAGGATCTCTTCTTTCTAGATAAGGATGAAAGATCTTGATGAGCATGAAAGAGGAGAGTGAAAAAGCTGGCTTAACATTGAACATTCAAAGAGAAAATAAAATCATGGCATCTGGTCCCATCACTTCATGGCAAATAGAAGGGGAAACAGTGGAAATAATGACAAACTTTATTTTCTTGAGCTACAAAATCACTAAGATGGTGACTGCAGCTATGAAATTAAAAAATGCTTGCTCCTTGGAAGAAAAGCTATGACAAACCTAGACAGCATATTAAAAAGCAGAGACACCACTTTGCCAACAAAGGTCCATCTAATCAAAGCTATGGTTTTTCCAGTAGTTATGTATGGATGACAGAGTTGAACCATAAAGAAGGCTGAGCACTGAAGAATTGATGCTTTCAAACTGTGGTGATGGAGAAGACTCTTGAGAGTCCCTTGGACACAAGGAGAACAAACCAGGCAATCCTAAAGGAAATCAATCCTAAATATTCGGCTGATACTGAAGTTGAAGTTCCAATACTTTGGCCACCTAATGCAAAGAGCTGACTCATTGGAAAACATCCTGATGCTGGGAAAGATTGAAGACAGGAGGAGAAGGAGGCGGTAGAGGATGAGATGAATGGATGGCATCACTGACTCAATGGACATGAGTTTGAGCAAACTCCAGGAGATAGTGAAGGATAGGGGACCTAGTGTGCTCCAGTTCATGGGGTCATAAAGAGTCGAACACGACTTAGTGACTGAACAACAACAACAACAACAACAACAACATCTTTCCTAAAAATCATTGATTCCCCTCTAAAAGGCCTATGTTCCCCTACCCTTTCCTGATTAAGATGGTATTTAAACTTAAATTCTAAAGCTATCTCTTTGGGATACTCAATTACCCTAGGTGTTACCAGGGTTACTTTCATTTACACATGAGGTCTACATGTTAATAAACCTCTGCTTTCCTCTTAGTAATCTGTCTTTTATTACAAGGTTCTCAGCCAAGAACCCAGAAGGGTTGAAGGAAAAATAACTTCCCTGGTGGCTCAGAGGTTAAAGTGTCTGCCTGCAATGCGGGAGACCTGGGTTCGATCCCTGGGACAGGAAGATACCCTGGAGAAGGAAATGGCAACCCACTCCAGTATTCTTGCCTGGAGAATCCCATGGATGGAGGAGCCTGGTGGGCTACAGTCCACAGGGTCGCATAGAGTCAGACACAACTGAGCAACTTCACTCACTTCACTCACACTATTCACATCTAACAGAGAAAAGCTCAGCTATGGAACAAAGCTATGGGAAGTCCCACCCTGCCCCTAGATTCTCATTCTCTCCCTGTCACACAATGGTCTGCTGCACATCTAGAGAATATAAACTATTTTTCATATGCATAATGTAAAGCAAGTGTTAGAATTCAGTATAAATTTAAGTAAAAAAAAAAAAAATTCATTATCCAGAACTAAATTCACAGTCATTCACAGAGAATGGGGCTATAATCCAGTTGCCTAACAACGTAGCATATGTGGATACAATCATGCACAGGAAAGGAAAATTTTCTATGGATGGGCATTGGGGACTGAATCACATAGGGAAACAAGGCAATGAGTGGAGGCTCTGGTATTGTTCATGAGAGTTGAAAACAGAGACATTTCTATTTTATTTCAACACCAAAGAGTTTTAGGTTTATCATATAAAATTAAAGTTTTGATTTAATTTCTCTGGTATTTAAAATTCCTCAATAAATGCTATGCTATAGCCCAAAGGACAAGCTCCAGACCACCTTCTGTGACCTTTAAGATTATTTCTCAGCCCCATTTAACGCCTCCTCTTCTATGCTTTGCCATTACACGAGCAGGCCCTGACTTTGCTTTTTTTCGAGTCCACCCCACTACACAGTGTGCTCCTGGCAGTCTCTCTGCTTGTTCACCTTCGAAATTTCCAATGAGTTCTTAATACTTGTGTGGTGGATTAGTTAATCAATTATTAACTCATGGTTGTCCTTCTGACTAAGCTATTTCTGTAAAATTCTAAAATGCCTGGGAAATAAATGCCTATCCATGGTTCTCTGGGAAGACTTGAGATACCTGGGTCTGATATTTATTCCTGCTATAGCAAACTTCTACAAACTGGTTGGCTTAAACAGCAGAAATCTATTCTCTAAAAGTTCTGGAGGTCAGAAGTTTGAAATCAAGGTGTAAGCATGGCTCTGTTCTCTTTGGAGGCTCTCGAGAAGAAGCATTTTTGACATCTTCTTGTGGCTGTTGACATTTCTTGGTGTTCCATGGCTCATGGCTGCTTCATTTCAATATTGGCCTCATTGCCTTTTCCACTGTGGTTTTGTGTGCCTAAAATTTCTCACTTTTTGTCTTATAAGATATGTATGATGTCATTTATGGATTACCTGATAATACATGATAATCTTCTCCTCTCAAGATCTTTAACTTAATCACATCCTTGCCATATAAGGACATACTCATTATTTTGTCATACAAGATAAGAGTTAGATTTTCATGTGACCAAGATGTAGACACTTTAAGGTACTCCATGTAGCCCACCATAACCTGAGAGTAAATAATTAACCATATGAGGATACAAAGTCCAAATTGAATTCAGAGTATCTATCACAAATGTAGCATTTTCTTGGATAGACCTAACCCTAGATGTTTCTACAGCTCTGAAGAGGAACTCTTAGATATAGGACCCAGATGAACTGCCATTGCTAAGTGAGCTATAAATGAACTGACACCTCCCAAAGAAAATGAGGATGCAGTGATAAAACTGAAGAAGACCCTGGTGATAAAAGAGTACCTCAGGAGACAGACCTGATCAATGCCTTTTAGTCCTGTCTATTGGACAGGCCAGTACTGTGAATATCTGGGGATGGAGACCTCAAATACACACCATCCAAAGAGAAGTATTTGGGAGCTAGGAGGTACCCTGGTAGCTCAGACAGTAAAGCATCTGCCTACAATGTGGGAGATCTGGGTTCGATCCCTGGGTCAGGAAGAGCCTCTGGAGAAGGAAATGGCAACCCACTCCAGTACTTTTGCCTGGAAAATCCCATGGACGGAAGAGCCTGGTAGGCTACAGTCCACGGGGTCACAAAGAATCAGACACGACTGAGCAACTTCACTTTTACTTTTTCACTTTCGAAAAGATGGATAAGAAGCCCAAGTTGAAAAACAAATTTTCATTTCCAAAGAACAATGGAGTTGAGAGACCAAGAGTGAACAACCTGTAGGGCAAAAATAAATGATAGTTACTAACTACTTCCCAGGTGGCTCAGATGGTAAAGCATCTGCCTCCAATGTGGGAGACCCAAGTTCAATCCCTGGGTTGGGAAGATCTCCTGGAGAAGGAAATGACAACCCACTCCAGTATTCTTGCCTGGAAAATCCCATGGATGGAAGAGTCTGGTAGGCTACAGTCCATGGAGTCGCAAGGAGTCGGACACGACTGAGCAACTTCATTTCACTACTTCCAATTACTTCCAAGGGTTAAGAATAAAGAAAAAAAAAAAAAAGCACCAGTGTGAAGAAGACGGTGGTATGTGAAGTACGGAGGGCCTGGGCAGCCTATTTAATGCTGTAAACCTAACAAACTCCTCGGAACTAAAATGAGACTTTGTATAAATCTGCACTCTACCACTTTGCCATTATTCTTCTATGCTATGACTCTGTTATACTATTAAAAGCTTACAGTAGCTTTAATATCATTGATTAAAGGGCTCACATTCAGTTGATATGCACTGGTACCAAGCAGACCAGCATCTCTTCGCAAACAAGGCATGGTTCTAGGGTCAGCACCCGTGTCCATTTTCTTCGGTATCACCTGATCATATGAATAGTCATGTCAAGACAGAGTTGGATAAACAACCACTGGAGAAGGGACACTTGCACTTTAGGACAGAGATTCTACCCCAATTCCTCCAGGGAAAGAGACAGAAAAATGATTAGAACTTTGGCAGCAGGAACCTAATTGGGTTTCCCCCCCTGTTTTATGGGTCTCTTCTGGGAAGCTGGGAATATCTTATCACAAAGAATATATAAAATCATTTAAAATATCCATGAAATTAGGTGCTGGTAACTCAAACACCTTCAAAGCCGATGAAGTAGGGCTGAAAATGGAAAACAGAAAAAACAATAAGGACCATAATTGTGACTGACTTCGGGAGGTGGAGGAGGGGTGCAGTTACCAGTCTTTGACCCTGTTTAATGACAGTATCTTGTCAGACAAATACTACAGAAGTTTGGAGCCCTCTAGAGTATTTGAACATTGCTAAAACTTTTTAATGGATATAAATTTCAAACTGTTCATAGTCATATCCCAGTAGTTTTAAAAAAAAATGAACAAAAGAGATTAAAAGGTGATTTTTAAAAAACTCAATTGCATGGCCAATCCAACTGATTTTCCCCAAAGTGCCTCTTAATTGGCCTAAAACTTCTGGGTGGAATGTAAAATTAATGATTATATGTAAGGTCAGCTTCATTCTGCTATTGCTATACAAAGACATGGAGGCATAAACAACCTGATCAGTTTTTTTTTTCTTTTACTATTTAAAAATAGAAATAGTATACAGTTACAAATGGCTGTGGAGAAGGGGAGAAATTTTTTACTGAAGCATCTGTGATGGACATAGCATCAGACTTCTAGAGAGAAATTATGAGTTACTAGGATTCTAAAATACAAACTATAAATTATTTCCTGCAATATTATTTATGAAAAAAGAAATAAGAATTTAGTAGGCATTTTATGATATATATATGTATCTGTGTATACATATATATATATATTTTTATATTACCAACAAGTGTTCTAACTAAAAATCAAAAGTTTTTAAAAAATTTTGCCTTTGTAATCATGTTTGAAAATATTTTTACTTTCTTGTTCCCCTCATTGTATATATAGACATTTGACATATTTGCTTTCCCACATCTTAAAAGTTCTTAAATTTTATAGATATCATCTATGTGAACCAATAAAACTCTACAAATACTACAGTTCTATAGAAAAGTCAGCTTTAAATTTGTAAATATACTATCTAACCTCACCACTTCTCAGTAAACATGCGGTTAATAGACACATAACAGTGAAATATAACAGTTCACAATACATAAATTATAAAAATATGAATAAGCTTACCAATATCTTTAAACTTGTCTATTAAGTTTTCTAGTGTGTTTTCAGTATTAAGGGTCAGCAACCTATGCAAGCAAGAGAGTTTTAGAAAAACATCTATTTCTGCTTTATTGACTATGCCAAAGCCTTTGACTGTGTGGATCACAATAAACTGTGGAAAATTCTGAAAGAGATGGGAATACCAGACCACCTGACCTGCCTCTTGAGAAATCTGTGTGTAGGTCAGGAAGCAACAGTTAGAACTGGACATGGAACAACACACTGGTTCCAAATAGGAAATGGAGTACGTCAAGGCTGTATATTGTCACCCTACTTATTTAACTTCTATGCAGAGTACATCGTGAGAAACACTGGGCTGGAGGAAGCACACACTGGAATCAAGATTGCCGGGAGAAATATCAATAACCTCAGATATGCAGATGACACCACCCTTATGGCAGAAATTGAAGAAGAACTAAAGAGACTCTTGATGAAAGCAAAAGAGGAGAGTGAAAAAGTTGGCTTAAAGCTCAACATTCAGAAAACTAAGATCATGGCATCCAGTCCCATCACTTCATGGCAAATAGATGGGGAAACAGTGGAAACAGTGCCAGACTTTATTTTTGGGGGCTCCTAAATCACTGCAGATGGTGACTGCAGCCATGAAATTTAAAGATGCTTACTCCTTGGAAGGAAAGTTATGACCAACCTAGACAGCATATTAAAAAGCAGAGACATAACTTTGTCCACAAAGGTCCATTTAGTCAAGGCTATGGTTTTTCCAGTAGTCATGTATGGATGTGAGAGTTGGACTATAAAGAAAGGCGAGCATCAAAGAATTGATGTTTTTGAAATGTGGTGTTGGAGAATCCTCTTGAGAGTCCCTTGGACTGCAAGGAGATCCAACCAGTCCATCCTAAAGGAAATCAGTCCTGGGTGTTCATTGGAAGGACTGATGTTGAAGCTGAAACTCCAAAACTTTAGCCACTCAATGCGAAGAGCTGACTCATTTGAAAAGACCCTGATGCTGGGAAAGATTGAGGGCAGGAAGAGAAGGGGACGACAGAGGATGAGATGGTTGGATGGCATCACCGACTCAATGGACATGGGTTTGTGTAGACTGCGGCAGTTGGTGATGGACAGGGAGGCCTGGCAAGCTGCAGTTCATAAGGTTGCAAAGAGTCAGACATGACTGAGTGACTGAACTGAACTGAACTTATACTTCAATTTATATAAAATTATGTTTTTTATTTCTTTTGGTATTTCTTCTGATTTTGAAAATAGCTCCTAAAATACCACTGTTTTCTGTGGTTTATCAAACTTCATTTGCAATATTATAGAATTAGAATTACTAAAGTTGGAAGAATCTGCCAGATATATTATGTTCTTTTCCATAATAAAATAAAAATGCAAAATGGAGTGAATGAGGAAGATAAACCAATTAAAGATTTACAACATTTCTAGAATAAAATTTTAAGCCTTAAAGCAAACAAAAATCTAGAGACACGGCACAAAGTATTCAGCTAGGAATTGAGAAATTGATTTTACAACCAGTTTCTCCAACTCCCTAAGTAACCTGTGGAAGTTGTTTGTGGATACTCTGCTTTTCAGTTAATCCTTCGCTATGCCAACTCATTCTCAAAACAGACATGCTCATCTAATCAATATCTCAGTCTACAAAATGGGAATAACAATTACTAGTTGACCAAGATAATGGTCAAGGTTACACGAGGTGTTCAGGCTTGACAGAACACAGAAGAAATCATTGGAACACAGGTACTTTCCCATCAGGTGACGATACCCATGCAAATAATTAACACCAGTGAAAAACGACAAAAGAAGTGGTTGCTGTAGAATTAGTAAATGAAAACAATTTAAACCAGATCTTTGCAGAGCAGTCAATAGAATTACATGAAATTCAGGGGAGAAAAGGATATGGATCATTGTGGAAAACAATATTCTGGTTCCTAAAGCAATTAAACACAGAATTACTATATGACCTGGCAGTGTAACTTCTGGATGTACATCCAAAAGCATAGAAAACAGGGACTCAAACAGATGATTGTATATCAATATTCACAATAGCCAAAGATGAAAACAAACCACATGTCTACTGACAGAATCATGGATAAACAAAATGTAGAATATTATTCAGCTTTAGAAAAGGAATTGTGACACATGCTACAACATGAAGAAATTTTAAAGTTCTTATGCTAAGTGAAGTAAGCCAGACTCCAAAGAACAAATATAGTATGATTTCACTTATATGAGTTACCTACAGTAGTCAGATTCATAGAGATGAAAAGCAGAATGCTGGTTGCCAGTCAGTGGGGGTAATGGATCTTACTGTTTAATGGGCACAAAGTTTCAATTTGGGAATATGAAAACGTTCCTGAAATGGATTGTGGTGCCAGTTGTACAACAAGATGAATACACTTAATCTCCCTGAATTGAATTCCTAAAAATCAACTGAAATGGTAAATTTACATCATGTATATTTCATCACAATAAAAATGTTATGAAGAGTATTTCTTCCGAAGTTTAAAAATCATTTGTTGAAAAGGCTAACAAATAAAGATCAAATTATTCCTACAATGATATATAGCGTGTGAAAAGATGATTCATAAACGAGAAAGTGGCTATTCTCTTGAGGAAGGTAAACATCCAAATAAGTGGTCCACAGGAGACTGAAGGGCAAGAAGTACCACTTAGGTGACTGTCTTCTCTTAGCCAGTTTTGCTTTTTTTTTGCAAGTTGCTCAGTTGTATCTGACTTTTTGCAACCCCATGA
This sequence comes from Budorcas taxicolor, assembly GCF_023091745.1. NCBI lineage: Eukaryota > Metazoa > Chordata > Mammalia > Artiodactyla > Bovidae > Budorcas > Budorcas taxicolor. Next base: position 57,313,088 of record NC_068918.1, read on the forward strand.
GCTATACAGTCCATGGAATTCTCCAGGCCAGAATACTGGAGTGGGTAGCCTTTCCCTTCTCCAGGGGATCTTCCCAACCCAGGGATAGAACCCAGGTCTCCTGCATTGCAGGCTGATTCCTTACCACCTGAGTCACAAGGGAAGCCCAAAAATACTGTCAACTGGAGTGGGTAGCCTATCTCTTCTTCAGCAGATCTTCCCGACCCAGGAATTGAACTGGAGTCTCCTGCTTTGCAGGCAGATTCTTTACCAACTGGGCTACCAGGGAAGTCCTGATAGCTTTTGCATTAGAGTCTCTTCATTTCAAGTTTGTCACTTGTATGCTAATCTGAGTACCAAACACTCCAGATATGAAGTCTAAGCTTCAAGTTTTATCTTACCCAAAGGTAAATTAAGTGCAAAATTCGGGTTGACATTTAGAAATTAATGGATATGTATGGAATGAAGAAAAGAAGTTCATATTAGAAATATGCTTGGTGTTTAAGAGGAATTAAAGAATGAGATACCTGGGAAAAGAATAGGACAAAATGGTAATGTTCAGAGGATAAGTTTTCTAGTCTTTAAATGTAATGGGGATAGAGTATAAAGGTTTCTTAAGTTAGACTCTCTTAAGAAAAATGTCTACAAGTATTTTTTAGTTGCTATGTTATTAGCTTTGTGGGCAGAAGCTAAATTCAAACAATTCCAGACATCTTATTGTGCCCCAGGCTGCTTGACATATATGCAAGGATGAACAAGATTGTGATGAACTCCATTCCTTTCATAAACCTTAACCCAAATTTCTCAGGTATATAATGTATTACAAAAGCAAATCTTGTATTTAGAATAAGTTATGTTGAAAATATGAATAAGTATTGAAAAGCTAGTCTATGTTTCTCAATATTATTATAGCCATTTCTGTATTATGCCTATAAGTGTTTCCTTAAGTACAACAGCTCACTAGGTTTTACTTTCAACAATTTAATGTTACCTTCGGAAAATTGCTTTTGGCCATGAAAAAAAGACTAGATAGTTAAGATAAACAACTGAGATCTGTAAATAAAACTTTTATTAAATCATTGAAATTGACCAACTTACCAAAATTTTATATCATATACAATAATCAGAGTTGCCCCTAGAACAGACTTTTTACTGCCCACTCTCGGCAATTATTCTTCAATAAGTTACAGAAGATGAAAATACCTTTATTGGGTTTGCCAGAATGATCTGCTGACTTAGCTCAGAAAATTAAAGAGTGGTTGATCCTTTGGAAATTTTCAGCAGGAAAAAAATTTGTCTTTGGTAGTCCCTTTTTGCTCACTATCCCACCTTCCATTTCCCATCTCCCTTTAATATCCTTATATTACCCCAGATCCCTCATACTGTTTTAAATGTACAATGGAAAAGTATGAGAGAAAGGACTAATATAAAGAAAGAAAATACACTGGAACTTATGCTAAAATGGCTCCTGAGCTTCAGAGATGTTTAAACAAAATCCTGTCTTTAACTTCATAAAGCAATCAAAGCAAGGTGACAAAAAACAGCACTCTTACACGTATCTAACTTGAGAGAGCATAAATTATTCCCCAGCTCGAACAGAAAGTCACTTGGAAATATGTATCAAGACTTTTAAACATTATTATACCCTTGACCAGTAATTCTACTTGTGAGAAATAAGCCTAAGTAACTAATTTTAAATATAAACTGTTTTATAGAGAAATATTGAAAATGATCATTAAAATAACAATTAAAATTCCAAAAAATACAGGATAACTGTAGGGAAACTGTGGTGAATTCAAATAAAGTAGATATTTAAAGTCATTTAAAAAGACAACCTATAATATCTTTATACTATAATTTTATACAGAAAATAACAAATAAAAATACAGGTGTGTTATACAGTGTACCTGCATTACTGTGTCAAACGGTAAGTAGTTAAGGATATTATGTTACGTGAAATAATAGGATAGGAAAATACAAATATTATATGATCTCAGTCCTTAAAAACAAACAAAAAGCTCAGAGACACAGAGAACAAATTGTGGTTGCCAGAGGCTGAGGGTTACAAGAGGGCAAAATGAGTGAAGGGGTCAAAAGATATAAATTTATAAGTAAAATATAAATATGATACAGTTATATAATAATCAGCATGGTGACTATTGTTAATAATGCTGTTTCATGTTTGAAAGTTGCGAGGGGGGTAAATCTGAAAAATTCTCATCACAAGAAAAAAAACAATTTAACTATGTACTATAACAGATGTTAACTAGACTTATTGTGTTGATCATTTCATGAAGTATACAAATACAGAAAGAAAAATTATTATGAAATAATATGTTATATGTCAATTAAGGGGTGGCGGCTGGGAGGAGACAGCCCGCGTCCGAGGCCAGTGGTGGTGGGGAGGAGACACCCCGCGTCCCAGGTCAGGGGCGGCCAGGAGAAGCCACCTCGCGCCAGAGGCCAGGGGCGGTGACCCTGAGGAGCCACCCCGAGCCCGAGGCTAGGGACAGCAGCTGGAAGGAGCCACCCACACCAAAGGCCAGGGCCTGCAGCTGGGAGGAGCAACCCGAGAAGCGGTGGCTGCACAGGCACAGGAGGGCCTAGAAGAGATATCCCACGTTGAAGGTCAGGAACGGTGGTGGTAAGGAGATACCCCTCATCCAGGGTAAGGAGCAGCAGCTGTGCTTTGCTGGAGCAGCCTTGAAGAGATACCCCACGTTCAAGGTAAGAGAAACCCAAGTAAGATGGTAGGTGTTGCAAGAGGGCATCAGAGGGCAGACACACTGAAACCATACTGACAGAAAACTAGTCAATCTAATCACACTAGGACCACAGCCTTGTCTAACTCAATGAAACCAAGCCATGCCTGCGGGGCAACCCAAGATGGGCGGGTCATGGTGGAGAGGTCTGACAGAATGTGGTCCACTGGAGAAGGGAATGGCAAGCCACTTCAGTATTCTTGCCTTGAGAACCCCATGAACAGTATGAAAAGGCAATATGATAGGATACCAAAAGAGGAACTCCCCAGGTCATTAGGTGCCCAATATGCTACTGGAGATCAGAGGAGAAATAACTCCAGAACGAATGAAGGGATGGAGCCAAAGCAAAAACAATACCCAGTTGTGGAAGTGACTGGTGATAGAAGAAAGAGTTGATGCTGTAAAGAGCAATATTGCATAGGAACCTGGAATGTTAGATCCATGAATCAAGGCAAATTGGAAGTGGTCAAACAAGAGATGGCAAGGGTGAAAGCCGACATTCTAGAAATCAGAAAACTAAAATGGACTGGAATGGGTGAATTTAACTCAGATGACCATTATGTCTACTACTGCGGGCAAGAATCCCTCAGAAGAAATGGAGTAGCCATCATGGTCAACAAAAGAGTCCGAAATGCAGTACTTGGATGCAACCTCAAAAATGACAGAATGATCTCTGTTCATCTCCAAGGCAAACCATTCAATATCACAGTTATTCAAGTCTATGCCCCAACCAGTAATGCTGAAGAAGCTGAAGTTGAACAGTTTTATGAAGACCTACAAGACCTTTTGGAACTAACACTCAAAAGAGATGTCCTTTTCATTATAGGGGACTGGAATGCAAAAGTAGGAAGTCAAGAAACATCTGGAGTAACTGGCAAATTTGGCCTTGGAATGCGGAATGAAGCAGGGTAAAGACTAATAGAGTTTTGCCAAGAAAATGTACTGGTCATAGCAAACACCCTCTTCCAACAACACAAGAGAAGACTCTACACATGGACATCACCAGATGGTCAACACCGAAATTAGATTGATTATATTCTATGCAGCCAAAGAAGGAGAAGCTCTATACAGTCAACAAAAAAAAGACCAGGAGCTGACTGTGGCTCAGATCATGAACTCCTTATTGCCAAATTCAGACTCAAATTGAAGAAAGTAGGGAAAACCACTAGACCATTCAGGTATGACCTAAATCAAATCCCTTATGATTATACAGTGGAAGTGAGAAATAGATTTAAGGGTCTAGATCTGATAGATAGAGTGCCTGATGAACTATGGAATGAGGTTCGTGACATTGTACAGGAGACAGGGATCAAGACCATCCCCATGGAAAAGAAATGCAAAAAAGCAAAATGGCTGTCTGTGGAGGCCTTACAAATAGCTGTGAAGAGAAGAGAGGTGAAAAGCAAAGGAGAAAAGGAAAGATATAGGCACCTAAATGCAGAGTTCCAAAGAATAGCAAGAAGAGATAAGTAAGCATTCTTCAGCGATCAATACAAAGAAATAGAGGAAAACAACAGTTTGGGAAAGACTAGAGATCTCTTCAAGAAAATTAGAGATACCAAGGGAACATCTCATGCAAAGATGGGCTTGATAAAGGACGGAAACGGTCTGGACCTAACAGAAGCAGAAGATATTAAGAAGAGGTGTCAAGAATACACGGAAGAACTGTACAAAAAAGATCTTCACGACCCAGATAGTCATGATGATGTCATCACTAATCTAGACCCAGACATCCTGGAATGTGAAGTCAAGTGGGCCTTAGAAAGCATCACTACGAACAAAGCTAGTGGAGGTGATGGAATTCCAATTGAGCTGTTTCAAATCCTGAAAGATGATGCTGTGAAAGTGCTGCCCTCAATATGCCAGCAAATTTGTAAAACTCAGCAGTGGCCACAGGACTGGAAAAGGTCAGTTTTCATTCCAATTCCAAAGAAAGGCAATGCCAAAGAATGTTCAAACTACTGCACAATTGCACTCATCTCATGTGCTAGTAAAGTAATGCTCAAAATTCTCCAAGCCAGGCTTCAGCAATATGTGAACCATGAACTCCCTGACTTTCAAGCTGGTTTTAGAAAAGGCAGAGGAACCAGAGATCAAATTGCCAACATCCGCTGGATCATGGAAAAAGCAAGAGAGTTCCAGAAAAACATCTATTTCTGCTTTATTGACTATGCCAAAGCCCTTGACAGTGTGGATCACAATAAACTGTGGACAATTCTGAAAGGGATGGGAATACCAGACCACCTGCCCTGCTTCTTGAGAAATCTGTATGCAGGTCAGGAAGCTACAGTTAGAACTGGACATGGAACAACAGACTGGTTCCAAATAGGAAAAGGAGTACGTCAAGGCTGTATATTGTCACCCTGCTTATTTAACTTATATGCAGAGTACATTATGAGAAACGTTGGACTGGAAGAAACGCAAGCTGGAATCAAGATTGCTGGGAGAATATCAATAACTTCAGATATGCAGATGACACCACCCTTGTGGCAGAAAGTGAAGAGGAACTAAAAAGCCTCTTGATGAAAGTGAAAGAGGAGAGTGAAAAAGTTGACCTAAAGCTCAACATTCAGAAAACGAAGATCATGGCATCCAGTCCCATCACTCCATGGGAAATAGATGGGGAAACAGTGGAAACAGTGTCAGACTTTATTTTGGGGGGGGCTCCAAAATCACTGCATATGGTGATTGCAGCCATGAAATTAAAAGATGCTTACTCCTGGAAGAAAAGTTATTACCAACCTATATAGCATATTCAAAAGCAGAGACATTATTTGCCGACTAAGGTCCGTCTAGTCAAGGCTATGGTTTTTCCTGTGGTCATGTATGGATGTGAGAGTTGGACTGTGAAGAAGGCTGAGCGCCGAAGAATTGATGCTTTTGAACTGTGGTGTTGGAGAAGACTCTTGCGAGTCCCGTGGACTGCAAGGAGATCCAACCAGTCCATTCTGAAGGAGATCAACCCTGGGATTTGTTTGGAAGGAATGATGCTAAAGTTGAAACTCCAGTACTTTGGCCCCCTCATGAAAAGAGTTGACTCATTGGAAAAAACTCTGATGCTGGGAGGGGTTGGGGGCAGGAGGAGAAGGGGACGACTGAGGATGAGATGGCTGGATGGCATCATGGACTCGATGGATGTGAGTCTGAGTGAACTCCGGGAGTTGGTGATGAACAGGGAGGCCTGGCATGCTGTGATTTTTGGGGTCGCAAAGATTCGGACACGACTGAGCAACTGAACTGATACATTTACCTTTTTTAAAAAAAAAAGAAACAAGGATGTTAATCATAGTTGTGTTACTACTACATAACATTGAGAAAGTCACACTTTCTCAGAAACTCATGTTCCATGTTAACCTATAATAATATAATTATGAAATGCTTTGTGAAAGTGAAAGTGTCAGTAGCTCAGTTGTGTCCAACTCTTTGCAAACCCATGGACTCTAGCCTTTCAGTGTCATTTGTCCATGAAATTCTCCAGGCAAGAATACTAGAGTGAGTAGCCATTTCCTTCTTCAGGGCATCTTCTGAACCTAGGGATCAAATCCCAGTCTCTGGCGTTGCAGGTGGATTCTTTATTGTCTGAGCCATATTCATTCCTCAAATTATTTCATAGTGAAAGCAGCCTGGATTGAAAGTCAGGAGATTAAATGTCATTCCCAGTTTGACTCCTAACTTATTAATTGATTCTAGGCTAGGCAATGTATTAGGAATAGCATACCTACACATGAAATAGTAGCATAAGATGAACTTTAAGGTCTCATTCCATTTAACATTCCATGATTTCAATATGGCCCCTGTAACAATTTCATATGTCAGAATATTGCTATTGGCAAAAAATTTCCTCATATGTAAAACCTGATCTAGCCCTGAGGATATTATGCCTTGTTGAGTCTAGAGCTCACTGCACGATAAAAGCTATTTTCCTTTATCTGGAAAAGCACGTAATTATTCAGTCTATGCCCCTCACAGTGTGAGCAACTTCTTTAGTTTCCATTGTTCAAATATGACAAGAGCATAAAGATAAGTAGTGATTATAAACTGACTGTAAGCAAAGCAAGTGAACTCAATATTTATTCAAATCCAGGATTGATGTTCTCTATGTCAAGTTAATGGGGAAGAAAAGTCTTCATGAAACTACGTATGAAGCATTGCACATCAGCAGCTTATTTTGAAAGAATATTTGAAACAAAAAAGAATGATTTATATTCATAAAAAGGCTGTATCACATTTTCAATTCTTTGGATTTTTGTTGCATGTCCAATATGCTTTTATAGGAAGTGGCATCTCAAATGTAGCAGTAAACCTACAGGTGAGCCTGAAGCAGATACCTTAGGACCAGAGATTTTTTTAGATACTTTTTGAAAGGAGGTTAAGACTCCAATTAAGTAATCTTCTTCTATAAGATCCCGACAAAGCATTACCCGGCCATAGGGTTAAAAGGTCCTGGACCTTACTAGATTGAAGATGAGGTTTAAGCTGTAAAATAGGCCTTTTCCTCTGGACTTATAACTGAACTGAAAGTTTATTAGAGCATAATACATCATAGAGAATTGCAGCCAGCTCCAATGACCATAATAACCCCCATGTCTCGAGTATTACAGAATATAGGGATAGATTCAGAATTTTGAGTGGATCAAAATATTAATTAAAAAGGCATTTTTGTTGATCTTTTCTGGGATGCTAATAAAAGCCATTCCTAACCTCTGCTCACTTCTGTATAAAATGGGAGTACTATCTCCCTGAGCACTTGGAAATGCTTGTAAAAAATGTTCTATAAAAATAAATGTCAATGGCCTCATTACAATCATTGTTTACTATGGGGGGTATTACCACACTTCTGTCCAGGTCTCAGTCAACTAACTCTTTGGGACCTGGGCTGTAATGAGAAAGCTGTCCTTGCAGGGCAGAAAAGGAATTACTGGTATCCTTTTCTAAGTAAAGCATATGCTGATCAAACGCAGTTGAAAAATAACTATCTCTTTAAGTGAAAATTAAACAAGGACATCTCATCATTTATATATTGTCTTTATGGGTCAATTATAGTTTCTCCTCATAGCCTTGACCAGCATGGAAAGTTATCACTTCATATATATTTCAGTATTGAATTTGTTTATTTGATTTTATATATACCCCATATAGTATTTTGTATGGTTAACCCAAAAATGAAAACACAAAACAACTCGCTAATTATAGGCAAAAGCTTTTTTATGCCTAATCACAAATTCTAAATTAGAATGTTAATGCATCATTAATATAAGAGCTATCCTCTTAGTAAATGTTTGGATTTAGATTCTCAAACAATAGAGAAAAAAAAACAACAGTAAAACTCAATCTTTTTATCTGATTTAAGGCAGGAAAAATCTTTGTTCCCAGACTGGATAATTGCTTACACAGTTTTAAGTTAATGGTTGAGATTTATGGGAAAGTTAAAATATGATATAAAAAAGCAACTTAATATTCATTGCATATTATTTAAATGTCTTACAAGGCATAGATTATACAAGTGGTCCTCAACTTACGAGGGACCATATTCCTACACTTGGATAAAGTTATTGAGGGAATTTTTCTATAAAAGTTTCTCAACCATATGTCTAAGATTCTGGACTTTCTCTTAACAGTTGTTTCAGTGTAGCTTAACTTTAATACAAATAATATTTTCAAACTGATTTAATATATAATTTTTATTGTGAAATGTGTATGAAGCAGCAACTCATGATGCCGTGGCCCAATGATGTTATTATGGACCTAGATTCTTGATTCTCGCCACTTTGTCATTCCTAGTGTGTCAGTTCTGTCAACTTTTCAACTCTGGTCATAGCCACAAGACGACTGCTAGCAGCAACTCCAAAAAATGTTTCTTTGTTCACATCCACTATAAGACAGAAACATCTCTACTCAACTAAGAATATATTTCCTCTCTTTGGTCTCAACTAGACAATCTTGGATCCTGTGACTGTCTCCAGAACAATCATGGTTGATAGGAAAATTACATCAAATGAATCATAAATAACCTTGAAGACTGGAACAGAAGTTTTTAAAAAGGGTTATATTAGGAAGAAGGAGGACAGCAGTGCATTCTGGGGATTTTGAATGCTGCTTTACAAATCTGGGAAAGACAGATTTGGGGCAATAAAAATGGATGAAGAAAGAGTGGTGATTTGTGGCAACTGTTCAAATTAGTGAATTGTTTATAAATTACCTACTGATAACTTGGGAAATTTTTATAATGTTCATAATGAAACATGCATGTAGGACTGTGCTTCTAGAAATATCGTAGCTAATTGGAAAAATCTCCCAAGAAACCAAGTTATCTTAAAACTTTATCACATTCATTATTTTCAAAAGACCTCCTCCTTAAAAAATTATGTGACAGCTTGTTATTTTGGTAATAGATTCTTTAAGCAAAAGTCTTGCTCTGCTAATGTGTGAGGCTTTTATTTTCTAAAACTGCAAGAATGTACAGAACACATTTCTTCCAAAAACACATAATGCTCCAAAACTATACCTGGCATTAACATCATCATCACTAATTAGACACAGGCAAAGCAATCCAAGGATAAAGCACATGAGAGGCATTGACTCTCTAAATGAAAAAGACCTAAATACTATTTCAACTCCTAAAAGATGATGCTGTTAAAGTGCTATACCCAATATGCCAGCAAATTTGGAAAACTCAGCAGTGGCCACAGGACTGGAAAAAGTCAGTTTTCATTCCAATCTCAAAGAAGGGCAATGCCAAAGAATGTTCAAACTATGGAACAATTGCACTCATTTTACACGCTAGCAAGGTAACACTCAAAATTCTTCAAACTAGGCTTCAACAGTACATGAACTGAGAACTTCAAATGTATAAGTTGGATTGAGGAAAAGCAGAGGAACCAGACATCAAATTGCCCATATTCTTGGATAATAGAAAAACCAAGGGGATTTCAGAAAAAAATCTACTTCTGCTTCACTGATTATGCTAAAACTTTTGGCTATGTTCAGTTCAGTTCAGTTGCATGGTCATGTCCAACTCTTTGTGATCCCATGGACCGGAGCACGCCAGGCCTCCCTGTCAATCATCATATCCATGAGTTTACCCAGACTTATGTCCACTGAGTCGAAGATGCCATCCAACCATCTCATCCTCTGTCATCCCTTCACCTCCTGCCTTCAGTCTTTCCCAGGCTTAGTGTCTTTTCAAATGAGTCAGCTTTTCACATCAGGTAGCCAAAGGATTGGTGCTTCAGCTTCAATATCAGTGCTTACAATGAATACCCAGGACTGATCTCCTTTAGGATGGACTGGTTGGATCTCCTTGCAGTCCAAGGGACTCGCAAGAGTCTTCTCCAACACCACAGTTCAAAAGCATCAGTTCTTCGGTGTTCAGCTTTCTTTACAGTCCAACTCTCACATTCATACACGACCACTGGAAAAACCATAGCCTTGACTAGATGGACATCTGCTGGCAAAGTAATGTCTCTGTTTTTTAATATGCTGTCTGCTAAGTCAGTTCAGTCGTGTCTGACTCTGTGTGACCCTATAGACGGCAGCCCACCAGGCTCCACCGTCCCTGGGATTCTGTAGGCAAGCACACTGGAGTGGGTTGCCATTTCCTTCTCCAGTGTAGGAAAGTGAAAAGTGAAAGTGAAGTTGCTCAGTCATGTCCAACCCTTAGCGACCCCATGGACTGCAGCCTATCAGGCTCCTCTATCCATATGATTTTCCAGGCAAGAGTACTGGAGTGGGGTGCCATTGCCTTCTCCAAATGCTGTCTAGGTTGGTCATAACTTTCCTTCCAAGGAGTTAGCTCTTTTAATTTCATGGCTGCAATCACTATCTGCAGTGATTTTGGAGCCCAGAAAAATAAAGCCACTGTTTCCACTGTTTCCCCATCTATTTCCCATGAAGTGATGGGCCCAGATGCCATGATCTTTGTTTTCTGAATGTTGAGGTTTAAGCCAACTTTTTCACTCTCCTCTTTCACTTTTGTCAAGAGGCTCTTAAGTTTTTCTTTACTTTCTGCCATAAGGATGGCATCATCTGCATATCTGAGGTTATTGATATTTCTCCCTGCAATCTTGATTCCAGCTTGTGATTCCTCCAGCCCAGGGATTCTCATGATGTACTCTGCATATAAGTTAAATAAGCAGGGTGACAATATACAGCCTTGAGCTACTCTTTTTCCTATTTGGAACCAGTCTGTTGTTCCATGTCCAGTTTTAACTGTTGCTTCCTGACCTGCATACAGATTTCTCAAGAGGCAGGTCAGGTGGTCTGGTATTCCCATCTCTTGAAAAATTTTCCACAGTTTATTGTGATCCACATGGTCAAAGGCTATGGTATAGCCAATAAAGCAGAAATATGTTTTTCTGGAACTCTCTAGCTTTTTCAATGATCCAGCGGATGTTGGCAATTTGATTTCTGGTTCCTCTGTCTTTTCTAAATCCAGCTGAACATCTAGAAGTTCATGTATTGCTGAAGCCTGGCTTGGAGAATTTTGAGCATTACTATACTAGCGTGTGAGATGAATGAAATTGTGTGGTAGTTTAAACATTCTTTGGCATTTCCTTTCTTTGGGATTGGAATGAGAACTGATCTTTTCCAGTCCTGTGGCCAATGTTGAGTTTTCCAAATTTGCTGGCATTTTGAGTGCAGCATCATCTATTAGGATTTGAAAGAGCTCAACTGGAATTCCGTCACCTCCACTAGCTTTGTTCACAGTGATGCTTCCTAAGGCCCACTTGACTTCACATTCCAGGATGTCTGGCTCTAGGTGAGTGATCACACCTTCGTGATTATCTGGGTCGTGAAGATCATTTTTGTATAGTTCTTCTGTGTATTCTTGCCACCTCTTCTTAATATCTTCTGCTTCTGTTAGGTCCATACCATTTCTGTCCTTTATCGAGCCTATCTTTCATGAAATGCTCCCTTGATATCTCTAATTTTCCTGAAAGATCGCTAGTCTTTCCCATTCTGTTGTCTTCCTCTATTTCTTTGCACTAATCACTGAGGATGGGTTTCTTATCTCTCCTTGTTATTCTTTGGAACTCTGCTTTGAAATGGATATATCTTTCCTTTTTCCTTTGCTTTTCACTTCTCTTCTTTTCACAGCTATTTATAAGACCTCCTCAGACAGCCATTTGCTTTCTTGTATTTCTTTTCCTTGGGGAAGATCTTGATCCCTATCTCCTGTACAATGTCACAAACCTCCACCCATAGTTCATCAGGCCCTCTGTCTATCAGATCTAGTCCCTTAAATCTATTTCTGGTTTCTGATTTCCACTATATAAGCATAAGGGGTTTGATTTAGGTCATACTTGAATGGTCTGAAGTTGAACGGTTGTATGAAGACCTACAAGACCTTTTAGAACTAACACCAAAAAAGATGTACTTTTCATTATAGGGGACTGGAATGCAAAAGTAGGAAGTCAAGAAACACCCAGAGTAACAGGCATATTTGGCCTTGGAGTACAGAATGAAGCAGGGCAAAGGCTAATAGAGTTTTACCAAGAGAATGCCCTGGTCATAGCAAACACCCTCTTTCAACAACACAAGAGAAGACCCTACACGTGGACATCACCAGATGGTCAACACAGAAATCAGATTGATTATATTCTTTGCAGCCAAAGATGGAGAAGCTCTATACAGTCAACAAAAACAAGACCAGGCACTCACTGTGGCTCAGAACATGAACTCCTTTATTGCCAAATTCAGACTTAAATTGAAAAAAGTGGGAAAAACCATGAGACAATTCAGCTATGACCTAAACCAAATCCCTTATGATTATACAGTGGAAGAGAGAAATAGAATTAAGGGCCTAGATCTGATAGATAGAGTGCCTGATGAACTATGGAATGAGGTTTGTGACACTGAACAGGAGACAGTAATCATTACCATCCCCAAGAAAGAGAAAGCCAAAAAGGCAAAATGGCTGTCTGAGTTGGCCTTACAAATAGCTGTGAAAAGAAGGGAAACAAAAGCAAAGGAGAAAAGGAAAGATACGAGCATGTGAATGCAGATTTTTAAAGAATAGCAAGGAGAGATAAAAAAGCCTTCCTCAGCGATCAATGCAAAGAAATAGAGGAAGACAACAGAATGAGAAAGACTAGAGATCTCTTCAGGAAAATTAGATATATCAAAGGAACATTTCATGAAAGATAGGCTCCATAAAGGACAGAAATTTCACTTTCACTTTTCACTTTCATGCATTGGAGAAGGAAATGGCAACCCACTCCAGTGTTCTTGCCTGGAGAATCCCAGGGACGAGGGAGCCTGGTGGGCTGCCATCTATGGGGTCGCATAGAGTCGGACACGACTGAAGCAACTTAGCAGCAGCAGCAGCAACAGAAGCAGAAGATATTAAGAAGAGATGGCAAGAATACACAGAAGAATTGTAGAAAAAAGATCTCCACTACTCAGATAATCACGATGGTGTGATCACTCACATAGAGCCAGACATCCTGGAATGTGAAGTCAAGTGGGCCTCAAGAAGCATCGCTACAAACAAAGCTAGTGGAGGTGATGGAATGCAAGTTGAGCTATTTCAAATCCTGAGAGATGACACTGTGAAAGTGCTGCACTTAGTATGCCAGCAAATTTGGAAAAAGTAGTGGCCACAGGACTGGAAAAGGTCACTTCTCATTCCAACCCCAAAGAAAGGCAATGCCAAAGAATGCTCAAACTACCGCACAATTTCACTCATCTCACACGCTAGTAAAGTAATGCTCAAAATTCTCTGAGCTAGGTTTCAGCAATACGTGAACCATGAACTTCCAGATATTCCAGCTGGTTTTAGAAAAGGCAGAGGAACCAGAGATCAAATTGCCAACATCCAGTGGATCATCAAAAAGGCAAGAGAGTTCCAGAGAAACATCTATTTCTGCTTTATTGACTATGCCAAAGCCTTTGACTGTGTGGATCATAATAAACTGGAAAATTCTGAAAGAGATGGGAATACCAGACCCTTGACCTGCTTCTTGAGAAACCTGTATGCAGGTCAAGAAGCAGCAGTTACAACTGGACATGGAACAACAGACTGGTTCCAAATAGGAAAAGAAGTACGTTACGGCTGTATATTGTCACCGTGCTTATTTAACTTATATGCATAGTACACCATGAGAAATGCTGGGCTGGATGAAGCTCAAGCTGGAATCAACTTTTCCCTGAGAAATATCAACAACTTCAGATATGCAGATGATATCACCCTTATGGCAGAAAGCAAAAAGGAACCAAAAGCCACTTGAAAGGTGAAAAAGGAGAGTGGAAAAGCTGGCTTAAAACTGAACATTCAAAAAACAAAGATCATGACACCCAGTCCCTTCACTTCATGGCAAATAGATGAGGGAAAAAATGGAAACATTGAAAGACATTATTTTCTTGAGCTCCAATAAATCTGCAGATGGTGACTGCAGCCTTGAAAATAAAAGATGTTTATTCCTTGGAAGGAAAGTTATGACCAACCTAGACAGCATATTAAAAAGCAGAGAGATTACATTACTAACAATAGTCCATCTAGTCAAGGCTATGGTTTTTCCAGTAGTCATGTGTGGATGTGAGAGTTGGACCATAAGGAAGGCTGAGCACCGAAGAATCGATGTGTTTGAACTCTGGTGCTGGAGAAGACTCTTGAGAATCCCTTGAACTGTGAGGAGATCAAACCAGTCAATCCTAAAGGAAATGAACCCTGAATATTCACTGGAAGGACTGACATTGTAGCTAAAGGTCCAATACTTTGGCTACCTGATGCAAAGAGCCTAGTCATTGGAAAAGACCTTGGTGTTGAGAAAGATTGAGGGCAGTAGGAGAAGAGGACGAAAGAGGATGAGATGGTTGGATGGCATCATTGACTCAATGGACATGAGTTTGAACAAATTCCTGGAGATAGTGAAGGACAAGGAAGTCTGGTGTGCTGCAGTTCATAGGGTCACAAAGAGTCAGGCACAACAGAGTGACTAAAGAACTAGAAATACCTTTCAAAGTGTTAGTTACTCAGTCATATCCGACTCCTTGCAACCCCATGAACAGTACCTTTGTTCATGGAATTCTCCATGCAGGAATACTGAAAGCAGTTGCCATTCCCTTCTCCAGGGGATCTTCCTGACCCAGGGATTGAACCTGGCCTCCCACATTGCAAGCAAATTCTTTACCATCAGAGTCACCATGCTATCCTTTTCAAAGGAAATGTTAAAGAAGACTGGTTAGTTCAACTTCCTAGTCTAAGCATGTTTTGGATTTATATTGAGATGTCAATGAACAAGAATTGTGAGGTTTTCAATAAAATGTGTAACACTTCATATTTTTGTCCAAAATAAACATTTTTTTCCAACACCTTAGAGAATGCTGGAAGAAACCATCTGGCATATCAAGATAACATTTTATAAGTTTTTTTTTTTTGCTTTAATATCAACTTACCATAACTTTTAAATATGTATTTGTATAAATATCCTCCACAATCAAAGAACTAGCATAAAATTTGCAATATTCTCATCCTACATGTCATGATTTAGTAATCAATAGTCAACATTAAATCATCCAAGTATGGAAAAAGATTCATGGTGTGTAACTAGGAAATGTCATTAAATAATATTCCTTTTTGAAAAAGAAAGACTTTATCATCATTATCTTTAAAAAACTAGAAATTTCATTTAAACATTGTTCAGTGTAACTTCCTAAAAATCTATATGCAAAACTACCAGTATGTAGTAGGTACCAAGCAGGTACTAATTTGTATGATTTTATAAGAACAACTGTACAGAGTGGCTGTGTGGTTAAAAAGATAGCACAAAAATCTCATTAACTTGTAGATCAACACCTCAAATGCAACTATGAAATCTTGGACACATTTTACTATGTCTAAGATTATTATGAATCAATTTCACATTTGTAGAAGCATAAAGAAAGAAGCACAAAAGATGGAAACTATTGTGTGACATTCTCTAACAGAATATCGCCATGAACAAATTCAATTTTATTCAACATGAATGCCCATTGCCTCTAATGGCTACTTTTGACAAAATGATAATAAAAACAATCAGATCAGAATGATCAGTATACAAAACATTTCAGAAAGCATTCTGGAACTTTTAAATGAGGCTTTTGGCTTTTTCCTCCAAGTCCTTTCATTGTCACTCAACTGCATCATCTAGTATTTTTCACTAATTATTAACTATTTACTAAAATGATAGCTACTTTATTTAGCTGAAGGAATAAAGTTTAGACCGATAGTGTATTTTGTAGTATTTTGATATGCTAGTCAAATTAATTCCAAAAGTGAGTTTCATCAGAGTGACTCACTGCTTAGCTTTTATGAGGGAGTGGTAATGTCGCTTTGAACTCTGAAATGTGCCTGCTCTGCAGTCTAATTATTTATATCCTAATGGAAAATGCCATAACACTGGGTTTTTCTCCTATTTAGTGAACAGCATATAATGACTTTTCAATTGAGATTTTTCCTCATTAGAATGTTCCTACCAATTTGTGATTTTTTGGTGGCAAAAATCATAACAAAATAGTGTCATGATCAAAAAATGGCCCCTGCTTTATTTAGAAAGAAAAGTAGGAAATAAAAAATATCTGTACAGCAAAGTAAAAAGAACATTCTTTTATATGGTAATAGAACTTTCCAATAGAACTTTCTGGAATGAGAAAAATGTTCTATATTTGTGTCATCCATTACACTAGTCCGTGGCCACCTGCAGTTATTTGAACACTTGAAATGTGACTGCTGCTGCTGCTGCTAAGCCACGTCAGTCGTCTCCGACTCTGTGCGACCCCATAAACGGCAGCCCATCAGGCTCCTCTGTCCCTGGGATTCTCCAGGCAAGAATACCAAAGTGGTTGCCATTTCCTTCTCCTGAAATGTGACTAGTTGAACTAAGAAACTCTATTTTTATTTTAGTTAATTTAATTTTAAGTAGCCCCACATGGCTAGTGACCATATTAGTCACGAAGTAATATGTTACTTGTTTCTACAGTTATAATTTGAGTTACTGATGATGTATTTAAACCTTGCTGCTGGTAAGTCGCTTCAGTCGTGTCCGACTCTGTGCGACCCCATAGACGGCAGCCCACCAGGCTCCCACGTCCTTGGCATTCTCCAGGCAAGAAGACTGGAGTGGGTTGCCATTGCCTTCTCCAGTGCATGAAAGTGAAAAGTGAAAGTGAAGTCACTCAGTCGCGTCCGACCGTTCGCGACCCCATGGACTGCAGCCCACCAGGCTTCTCTGTCCATGGGATTTTCCAGGCAAGAGTACTGGAGTGGGGTGCCAGTGCCTTCTCCGATTTAAACCTTAGGGAAATATATATATTCTTGAATAGATCTTAGGGAAATATATATATTCTTAAATAGACGAAAATGTACTTAAAATGTAATAATCTCTAAAGGCACTAATATGTTTAGGTGGTTTATATATAAAGAGAAATTAATTCACTTACATAGCTACATAGATGGATAATACAGAATAATATATATTAATAAACTGTGTTAGCTTATAATTAATTAGCATCAACAATCACCAACTCTTCATGGGTTATAATATAGGTTTATTTGTTATTCCTGTTATATGCTTGTCATGGTTTAGCTGTAGCTAAGATCTGAGACCAAACTGAAGAAGCGGCTACTATCTAGGACTTAATTCTCGAGAACAATGATGGAACCAAGCACAGGATCTAAAGCTTCTTCTCGGAAGTGGCATGTGTCGTATGAGTCACATTTCATCAGCTAAGTCGAGACACGTGGACCAGTTTGATATCAATGGTAACAAGAATATTATCTTTCTTCAGGAATAACCTAGTAAAGAAAAATCAGATAGATAAGGGCAGCAAATATTTTTACAATAATACAACTTATTCTCCATAGATACATATAGATATAGCCACATATACCACATATATATCCATACAAGGCTATGGTTTTTTCAGTTGTCATGTATGGATGTGAGAGTTGGACTGTGAAGAAAGCTGAATGCCAAAGCATTGATGCCTTTGAACTGTGGTGTTGGAGAAGACTCTTGAGAGTCCTTTGGACTGCAAGGAGATCCAACCAGTCCATTCTGAAGGAGATCAGCCCTGTGATTTCTTTGGAAGGAATGATGCTGAAGCAGAAACTCCAATACTTTGGCCACCTCATGTGAAGAGTTGACTCATTGGAAAAGACTCTGATGCTGGGAGGGATTGGGGGCAGGAGGAGAAGGGGACGACAGAGGATGAGATGGCTGGATGGCATCACTGACTCGATGGATGTGAGTCTGAATGAACTCTGGGAGTTGGTGATGGATAGGGAGGCCTGGCGTGCTGCGATTCATGGGGTCACAGAGTTGGACATGACTGAGTGACTGAACTGACCTGAACTGAAATATATATAGATATATCCACACTCTATGCATTGATGTGTATGTATACACATATATATACTTAGCCTCATTACAAAAAAGATATGCATTGATTATAATTATATATAAAACCAGCAGATTACAAAGAATAAAGAATTGAGGACACAACAAAATTAGAATCAAAATGGAGAGTATACAAAAATCAAATCATAGCTACTTTACAGTTGAGAGAGCTGAACTGCAAACTTCCTAGTATGCTAAATGATGGCTACATTATCAATTCTAACACTTATTAATCTTAAGAGGAAAATAAATCCAT
This sequence comes from Budorcas taxicolor, assembly GCF_023091745.1. NCBI lineage: Eukaryota > Metazoa > Chordata > Mammalia > Artiodactyla > Bovidae > Budorcas > Budorcas taxicolor. Next base: position 57,331,462 of record NC_068918.1, read on the forward strand.
TTCTTAGAGAAATATGGCTTTTATTAGTAGAATTTATGAAAATTCTGTATGGTAATGAAAAATCTTATAAATTACCTTGAAATAAATACATATTATAAATATATATCACTACCCTAGATAAAGAACTCAATGCCTATCAGGCTTTCAATAGATGTTTGTTGAATTTAAAAAATAACAGGAATGTCGAGTTTCCTATAGCAGCAACACAAAAAGTGACTTAAAAGAAAAAGCTCAATAAGGGAGAATATCTTTTACAAGAAGGCAAGTATATGGATAATTATGTAATTTGATACAAAAAAAATTTGGAGTATATTGAAGAATGAATGGACTATAGATTATTTAGGTAAGCATTCTTAAAAGAAAGTATTCTTGGATCATTTCTGTGAAAAATGAAACTGGGTCTTTATTGGGTAACATGATCAGAATTATAACAAAGGATTGAAGGGAGATGAAGTCGCTCGGTTGTGCCCGACTCCGCAACCCCATGGACAGTAGCCTGCACCAAGCTCCTCCATCCGTGGAATTTTCTAGGCAAGAGTACTGGAGTGGGTTGCCATTTCCTTCTCCAGGGAATCTTCCCGACCCAGGGATCAAATCCAGGTCTCCCTCATTGTAGACAGATGCTTTACCGTCTGAGCCAAAAGATTACAAGACTTTAATCTGTTTTATATTTTTAAGCAGGTACGTAGGTAGTTGGTGCAATTCCATGCACAATTGAAGGACTTATAAAATACTTAACAAAAGAACTCAATTCTAGAGATTCAAGGAATATTGAAAAAAATATACTAAAAGACTGAAGTCATAGTATTATGCACAGAAAAATGGTTATATTTTCAGAATTTAGGAAGAGTGTCTTTATTTTAATTAGTTAAAGAAAGGAGTTTAAGGGCATTTCACTGGTGGTCTATTGGTTGAGTTCACCTTCTGATGCAGAGGGTGCAGGTTCAATCCCATATGCCTCTTGGCCAAAAAAACAAAACATAAAACAGAAGTAATACTATAACAAATTCAACAAAGACATTAAAAATGGTCCATATTAAAAAATGCTAAAAAAAAAGATGCTTAATATATAAGTATTACTGGACATAGGATGATTAAATTAATTACAGTAGTTTAAAATAAGGGAGTTTGATTACAAAGAAATTTCTGTTTATCATTACTAAATAGAACACAGCATAGTACTCTCATAAATTTTAATTGAATTATTCAATGAGTAATATTTATAAATAACCTTTGAGATTTGCTCAGCTATCAGACACACATAGACTGAAGATAATAAAAATTATATCTCCACCTATAATCTCTTCCCTCATCACTGAACTTAAATATAAAATATATATTCAACTATCTTCCAATGGGTATAGTTGTATGTGCAAGACATTTTAGACTTATATTTAAAATTAATTACTCCCCTTCTCTCAATCATGTTGGGCTTCAGAGAAAAGAAGTGGCTCAGAGGGAAAGAATCTGCCACAGTTCAGGAGACACAGGAGACAAGGGATTGATTGCTGGGACAGAAAGATCTCACGGAGGAAAAAAAGGCAATCCACTCCAATATTCTTGCTGAGAAAATTCCATGGAGAGAGGAATATGGCAGGCTACAGTCTACAAGGTCACAAAGAGTCAGACGTGATTGAATGATGGGCACATTCATTTATTCTCAATCATGATTCCTTACCAATCGTCTCTATCTCAGTAAATGGCAAGTTATTTCTTCCAACTTCTCAAATTAACAACCTTGGTGTCCTCCTTGACTCTGTATCAGCTAAATTCAGTTCAGTCTCTCATTTGTGTCCGACTCTTTGTGATCCCATGGACTGCAGCACACCAGGCTTCTTTGTCCATCACCAACTCCTGTAACTTGCTCAAACTCATGTCCATTGAATTGGTGATGCCATCCAGCCATCTCATCCTCTGTCGTCCCCTTCTCCTGCTTTCAATCTTTCCCAGCATCAGGGTCTTTTCAAATGAGTCAGTTCTTCGCATCAGGTGGCCAAAGTATTGGAGCTTCAGCTTCAGCATCAGTCCTTCCAATGAACACCCGGGACTGATCTCCTTAAGGATGGACTGGTTGGATCTCCTTGCAGTCCGAGGGACTCTCAAGAGTCTTCTCCAACACCACAGTTCAAAAGCATCAATTCTTCAGTGCACAGCTTTTTTTATAGTCCAACTCCCCACATCCATAAACTACTTCTGGAAAAAACATCACTTTGACTATACAGACCTTTGTTGGCAGAGTAATATCTCTGCTTTCTAATATGCTATCTAGGTTGGTCATAGCTTTTCTTCCAAGGAGCAAGTGTCTTTTAATTTCATGGCTACAGTCACCATCTGCAGTGATTTTAGAGCCCCCCAAAATAGTCTCTCACTGTTTCCATTGTTTCCCCATCTATTTGCCATGAAGTGATGGGACCAGATGCCAAGATCTTAGTTTTCTGTATGTTGAGTTTTTGTTGTTGTTGTTGTTGTTGTTTTTTTTACTTATTTTACTTTACAATACTGTATTGGTTTTGCCATACATCAACATGAATCCGCCACGGGTGTACACATGTTCCCAATACTGAACCCCCCTCCCACCTCCCTCCCCATACCATCTCTCTGGGTTATCCCAGTGTACCAGCCCCAAGAATCCTGTATCCTGCATGGAACCTAGACTGGTGATTCGTTTTCACTCTCCTCTTTCACTTTCATCAAGAGGCTCTTTAGTTCCTCACTCTCTGCCATAGGGTGGTGTCATCTGCATATCTGAGGTTATTGATATTTCTCCCGCCAATCTTGATTCCAGCTTGCGCTTCCTCCAGCCCGGCATTTCTCATGATGTACTCGGCATAGAAGTCAAATAAGCAGTGTGACAATATACAGCCTTGATGTACTCCTTCCCCAATTTGGAATCAGTCTGTTGTTCCATGTCCAGTTCTAACTGTTGCTTCTTGACCTGCATATAGATTTCTTAGGAGTCAGGTAATTGGTCTGGTGTTCCCATCTCTTTCAGAATTTTCCAGTCTGTTGTGATCCACACAGTCAAAGGCTTTGGCATAGTCAATAAAGCAGAAATAGATGTTTTTCTGGAACTCTCTTCCTTTTTGATGATCTAGCAGATGTCAGCAATTTGATCTCTGGTTCCTCTGCCTTTTCTAAATCCAGCTTAAACATCTGGAAGTTCACGGTTCACATATTGCTGAAGGCTTTGGAGAATTTTGAGCAATACATTACTAGTGTGTGAGATGACTGAAATTGTGCGGTAGTTTGAGCATTCTTTGGCATCGCCTTTCTTTGGGATTGGAATGAAAACTGACATTTTCCAGTCCTGTGGCCACTGCTGAGTTTTCCAAATTTGCTGGCATACTGAGTGTGGCACTTTCACAGCATCATCTTTCAGGATTTTAAATAGCTCAACTGGAATTCCATCACCTCTACTAGCTTTGTTCACAGTGATGCTTCCTAAGGCCCACTTGTTATCTGGGTCATGAAGATCTTTTTTGTACAGTTCTTCTGTGTATTCTTGCCACCTCTTCTTAACATCTTCTGCTTCTGTTAGTTCCATCCTTTTTCTGTCCGTTATTATGCCCATCTGTGCATGAAATGTTCCCTTGGTATCTCTAATTTTCTTGACGAGCTCTCTAGTCTTTCCCATTCTATTGTTTTCCTCTATTTCTTTGCACTGATCACTGAGGAAGGCTTTTTTATCTCTCCTTGCTATTCTTTGTAACTCTGTCTTATATATCTATCGATGAATTATGTATATGTACAACTGATTCACTTTGCTATACAATAGCAAGTAACACAACACTGTAAAGCAATTATACTCCAATAAAAATTAATTCTAAAAATAAAATAAAATAATGCCCTTGATGAGGATTCAGGACAGACATACTACATGGTGGCTTTACTCAAAGGCAATTAGAACACTGATAATCATAATGTAACTCAGCAGCAGCTTGTGTATTTTCTTACTCTATACATTCCCTAATTTAATTTCTGATAGCTATATTTCCTTACTTCTTATTTAATGCCTCCAGAAGTTGTTCCAACTCTGCTTTACCTGAAGAGATGAATATAAATGTTATTATTTGTTCTGCTCACTCTCTTTCCTTCCATATTATAATAAAATTAGACCACCCTCAACTCCAGTAGGAGTTTATGCTTCATTTTGTTTTGACATCTCCATTTGTATAGGCCACCATGGGGGAAGCCTCATTAACTTTGTATTTCAAAGCTTCTTATAAACTACAAGTGTCTTATAAATCTAATCCTGCTACTGGAGACCCTAGCATTCTCAAGAGATACTCCCTGAGACTTTCAAGAATTTTCAAAGTCAAAAATACTATTATAGTACATAATTTCTTCCTTAAAAATTCAGAAATACAGAGTGAAAAAGAAGGTAAGTGGTTTCTTCTAACTCTTAATGGTCTTACAAACACAAGGCCAAAATCATATATAAAGCTATTTGAGGAATAAGAATTGCTACTCTCTTAGGTCTCTTTACTACTCACCAACATCATCAGTTGGCTATATTCTGGAAATATATCACAACAAAACTTTTACCATGTCATAAGTGTAGCTGTGTAGAAGATGATGAAGAGGGAACAATAAAAGCCCAAGTTGAGATGTATGGTGAAGCTAACTCCAGCACATTAGCTTCAAAGCATAAGAGATTCAATTTCATTTGTAAACTGCAAATTATTACATATTATTGTGTCTAAATATTGTGTCTAAATAAGACTTACTGGGATGGGAAGGAGTTACAAGCCAAGAAGTAGTAGAGTACAAGCAATCATCTGAGTTCTATGACTGCAGCTTAAAACGGTCATTTATTGTTGCTGCTGTTCAGTTGCCAAGTCGCGTCCAACTCTGAGACCCCATGGACTGCAGCATTCCAGGCTACCTGGTCCTTCACTATCTCCTAGAGTTTGCTCAAACTCATGTCCCATTGAGTCAGTGATGCCTTCCAACCATCTCATCCTCTGTTGTCCCCTTCTTCTTTTGCTTTCAATCATTCCCAGCATCAGGGTCTTTTCAAATGAGTCAGTTCTTTGCATCAAGTGGTCAAAGTATTGGAACTTCAGCTTCAGCATCAGTCCTTCTAATGAATATTCGGGACTGATTTCTTTTAGAATGGACTGGTTGGATCTCCTTGCAGTCCAAGGGACTCTCAAGAGTCTCCTCCAACACCACAGTTCAAAAGCATCAATTCTTCGTCACTCGCCTTTCCAATGGTCCAACTTTCACATCCCCATACATGACTACCGGGAAAACCATAGCTTTGACTAGACAGACCTTTGTTGGCAAAGTAATGTCTCTGCTTTTTAATATGCTGTCTAGATTTGTCATAGCTTTTCTTCCAAGAAGCAAGCATCTTTTGTTTCATGGCTGCAGTCACCATGATCTTGGAGCAATGATCTTGGAGCTCAAGAAAACAAAGTCTGTCACTGTTGCCATTTTTTCCCCATCTATTTGCCATGAAGTGATGGGACCAGTTGATATGATCTTAGTTTTCTGAATGTTAGTTTTAAGCCAGCTTTTTCACTCTCCTCATTCAGTTGATCAAAAGGCTTTTTAGTTTCTCTTCACTTTCTGCTAGAAGGGTGGTGTCATCTGCATATCTGAGGTTGTTGATATTTCTCCCAGCAATCTTGATTCCAGCCTGTGCTTCATCCAGCCTGGCATTTCTCATTATGTACTCTGCACATTAGCTAAATAAGCAGGGTGATAATACACAGCCTTGACATACTCCTTTCCCGATTTTGAACCAGTTTATTGTTCCATGTCCTAACTGCTGCTTCTTGACCTGCATACAGATTTCTCAGGAAGCATGTAAGGTGGTCTGGTAGTCCCTTCTCTTTAAGAATTTTCCACAGTTTGAATGTTTCTTTTCATGGAAGGAGTGCTTAATTTATAAGTAAAAAATAGTAGCTCTTAATACATAGTTAGTCTCTTTTCTATTCTACTTCCAGAAATCAGAGAATTCCCTTCCTCAGCTAAGTAAAAATGTAAAATTTATTCAATAGGTCCAATACATTCATGAGTTTATCAATGATTTATGATAGAATGTCCATAAATGCATCTTCTTTCCTCTTACAATCTCTTTCTCTGAACCGTGCACACAGATACACAATAGTTTATCTAGTTCTGAGCTTAGCTACTTAATGATTTCTCCATTCATACAGATTATAAGTTGGTAGAGGAATATGATGCTTCTTTTATTTAATTAAAGAAATGTACTTTCAAAGCTAAATAAATATTAACTAACATTATTTGTATTCCAGGGATTCATCTTCCACCCCTTCTAACTAACTTAAATGCCATGCTGTGTTTCAGGATTCGTTAACAACTCTAGGCACATTTCCCTCCATTTGCCTCTGTCAACCCAGCAAGCTGTTTCTTCTGACTTCAAAGTGTAAATGTTTTTGCTTCATCATCAAATTTGTCATTTGTAGTGAGACTTGGCTTACCTAAAAAGGAACTATACTTTCCAATAAAGACAAGAGAATAGGGATACTAATCACCACTTTCTTTTAAAATATGCATGCCTCTTCTCCTTCAAAAAGAAGAAAGACAAGGGGACTTTTCTTTTCTTGAAAGAATAAAGGCTAAATGTGAAAGAGAGCTTCAAACAGTATTAATTACATTTTAAAAATTCAGAATATTATAATTACACAGTACAATTATAAGCTGAATTATTCAGATTAGAATTTTAACTGTCTCAATAATATGATATTTCTAAACATGATGTTTCTAAACAAAAGTTCCCAGGTTTCTCATCATTTCTACACAGTTACCTAGATAAAGCTCACTGTTGAATGTAGAAGTACCACTTTGGGTTCATTGTATTGTCTTTGCTATCTGCTATCAGGTTCTAATAGTTTTTGCAGACCTGGTCTTAGTGATTAAATCACTTAGTAGTGATTTAATTTGTTTTAAAATAGTTTACCTTGGTAAGACTATTGTGAATTAATCTTCATAAATAAATATACTTTGAGATATTTCAATGTCAGTAAATCTCTATAAAGAACATTACTCTACCAAATACCAAAGTGACATGGTCCTCAGTTTTCAGTAATTTAACTCAGAATGAAATGCTGTGATTAATAAAGACTTTTCTTTTAAAAATTTTTTTAATCCTATCCCTTAGCATAGGATCAGACTTTCTTGCTTATCATATGGCTAATCTGGAAGAATCTTTTAACCTTAAACAACACAATGTTGAGCTCAATCTAAAATCCAAGTATTACAGTGTTTCAAATATATGCAAGACAACATTCATTTCTTTTTTTAATTTTAATTTTTTTAATATACTTTACAATATTGTATTGGTTTTGCCATATATCAACATGAATCCGTCATGGGTGGGGAGGGAGGTGGGAGGGGGGTTCAGGATTGGGACAACATTCATTTCTAATTTACTTTGCAGACCTTTCTTTACCAGATGGCATTCTAAATTCTGGTCAATTTATGACTCTATAGAAACGTGGAAACATTACTTATATTAAGAAGAATTATTTGAATTTCTAAAGCTATATTTCAAATGATAAATTTAATGAGGAAAGAAATAAACTGAATAAAACTAATGCTTTTAAGGATTCCATTAAATTGGGCTAATCATTTAAGTTAACTGTCTTTATTTTAATCAGTGATTTAAGATGCTGTCTTAAATTTCATAGTTTATTTTATTATGAATACATTAAAATAAAATTTCTGAAGACTTATGTGCTTGGCAGCATATGAAATATTTTCCTATAATATCTTCTTTGATCTCCCCCAGGAACTTACTAGATTCACTTTACAAGTAAGGAAAGACAACAACAGAGGTGGAGCAGCACTTTCAGTATTACTCAGTCCATAAACTCAGGCTTTGTGTCTACAGTCAATCATTCTTACTATTCTGGATTACAAAGATTTTATCTATACTCCATTAGATAATGGAACTTAAAAATTACCTTTATATTCCATAGCAATCACTAACCTCACTTTGAAAGTTGGAACTATGAAAGTATTTGATTATTTATGGTTTACCTAAGCCCAATTTAAAACCAAAGACAAGATTCTTTCAAGTTGTACTTTAAATTTTTCCCATTCTTTTTATTTCTACATAAATACAAAATTACATGCATATCTCTTACCTCATTATTTTTCCCTCCTTTTTCCCCAGGGTCACTGTACTCAGCATAGCTTTCTTCATGTAATAATATATCTTGAGTACTTTTATTTTATAATACATCATAATACATTTATAATTTATAAATCATAATACATTTATAATACATTTATAATCTGTCCCACTCTTAAAATGTAATTTGCAGCAGCAAAGTTGGTCCTAAAGAGTATTGTACTAAGTGAAGTAAGCCAGACAGAGAAAGACAAATATATGATATTGCTTATACATGGAAGCTGAAATGATAGAAACAAACTTATTAACACATACAAAAGAGAAATACATCCACAGACATAGAAAACAAATTTATGGTTACCATAGGGGGAAGGGGGAGAGAGGGATAAATTAAGAGTTTGGGATTAACATATACACACTACCATATATAAAATAGATTATCAAAAAGGAATTTATAGCACAAAGAACTATACTCAAAGTTTTGTAATACCCTATAAGGGAAAAGAATCTGAAAAAATAGACACATACATATGTAAAAGTAATCACTTTGTTGTATACCTAAAAGTAACACAACATTGTAAATCAGCTATACACTGGAGAAAAAAATGTAAAAATTTTTAAAATAAATAAATAAAATGCATTATGGATATTCTTATTATAGAATCTCTCCTATTAACAGATATTTATATTGCTTCCATATGCTCATTATTTGAAACAATGCGACAATGGTTATGCTTTTGAACGCACATATGGAGGCATTTTCTAGGTCACATAATGTTAACTGGAAATGCCAGGTCAAAAATATTCATACAGGATATAATGGAACCTGTTAGCTCAAACTTTTTGATTATCTTATTACCTTTCTTTTCCCCTAGTGAATTCAAATATCTTATTTTAAAATTTGTATATTTGTGATTTTTAGTGAGATTAAGCAGTGTTTCACTTATTTCATGTCATCTGGATTTCTATAAATTTTCTATTCACGTCATCAGCCCACTTTTCAGAGAGAGTGTTCACCTGTTTACCAGGGATTTTTAAGGAAGAGTCCTTATATTTGAACTAAAAAAAGTTTCTTCATAATTGAATTGTCTAAAGATTAAGCTTTAGAGGTTATCCTCTGGAAAAAACTTGGATGTTATGGTTCATTTCTGTAAAACCAGAATCATTCAAATATTTTCTTGTTCCTATAATTCCATTCTTCTCTTTAGTAAGAGAACTTGCCAGCAGATTCTAATTGTTATGGCTTTTTCCTGGAAATAAGAGCAATAACTTTTAAATCTAATGTTATTATGATGTTTACACTCTCAGAGAAGTCTAAAAATGTAAAAAGTTCTACTGAATAATTCAGAAGTCCAACCTTTTCATTTAGTTGTGGCTCAGTTAAGGGAGGAGGTTGGAAAATACTCCATAACTAAGAAATTCTTATTTTATAAAAATAAAATTTGTATATTAGAATTCTACTGGCTCTGCCAGTCATGAGCTCTTAGCATAAAAATGAAGTTATGCTAAATCAAGATGATAGAACTAGATACATTCCAGAGTTCAATGTCTGTGTGTGTATAAAGATACACTGATTCAAACTAAACACAAAAATTCTCTAAGTTACATTTTTCATGGTTTTGAGGATGAAAAATGATTAAGAATCTAGAGGTAATCCCAAGATTTTGCTGATAAGAGAATAAAACTTTGGCCTGAAATGCAGTTCCTTTGGGAGTAAGGCAATGAATGTGGCTTCTTGTAATGGTCTCATATAATCAACCAATGTGGAAACACTGAGACCTATCAAAATATTTTTGAAGTACCAGCTTATTAAAGAATCACTATTTCTGATTAACACACATGCTCCAAATATATTTCAGCATGACTAGTATGCCAAGTTCTAAGCTAGAAACTTTCAAAAGAAAAATTTATATTTTTAGAACATGTTTGAGCCTCTTTATCCTATTTTCCAAAATTAAAATGAAGACACTATTAAAAATACTCAGCAATTTCTTTAAAGTATTTTATGTATTTTAAAAAATTATGTTTTCCTAGGACTGATGAGCAGATACAGATCTAAACTTCCACTAAAGGATTTTAAAAGATTTTTTTAATGACAACAGGAAAATTAAGAATATTTTCATCGCATATGTGGCATCTGGTATCTTCTTTACTGCCAAATCTATAAATGGCTTAACTTTCATTTAACTTTGGGAGAAAAAAAAAAACTTCAGAAAGAAGCTAAGCAACCAAAAGTAGAGTAATTAATGCAACAACTATACAAAACTCTAATATTAGTGGCTATGTAACTATATGTCAGAGAAAAAGAGTTAGTTCAGTTCAGTTCAGTCACTCAGTCGTGTCTGACACTTTGTGACCCCATGAATCGCAGCACGCCAGGCCTCCCTGTCCATCACCAACTCCCGGAGTTCACTCAGACTCACGTCCATCGAGTCCGTGATGCCATCCAGCCATCTCATCCTCAGTCGTCCCCTTCTCCTCCTGCCCCCAATCCCTCCCAGCATCAGAGTCTTTTCCAAAGAGTCAACTCTTCGCATGAGGTGGCCAAAGTATTGGAGTTTCAGCTTCAGCATCATTCCTTTCAAATAAGTCCCAGGGCTGATCTTCTTCAGAATGGACTGGTTGGATGTCCTTGCAGTCCAAGAGACTCACAAGAGTCTTCTCCAGTACCAGAGTTCAAAAGCATCAATTCTTCGATGCTCAGCCTTCTTCACAGTCCAACTCTCACATCCATACATGACCACAGGAAAAACCATAGCCTTGACTAGACGGACCTTTGTTGGCAAAGTAATGTCTCTGCTTTTGAATATACTATCTAGGTTGGTCATAACTTTTCTTCTAAGGAGTAAGCGTCTTTTAATTTCATGACTGCAGTCACCATCTGCAGTGATTTTGGAGCCCCCCCAAAATTAAGTCTGCCACTGTTTCCACTGCTTCCCCATCTATTTGCCATGAAGTGATGGGACCAGATGTCATGATCTTCGTTTTCTGAATGTTGAGCTTTAAGCCAACTTTTTCGCTCTCCACTTTCACTTTCATCAAGAGTCTTTTTAGTTCCCCTTCACTTTCTGCCATAAGGGTGGTGTCATCTGCATATCTGAGGTGATTGATATTTCTCCTGGCAATCTTGATTCCAGCTTGTGTTTCTTCCAGTCCAGCGTTTCTCATGATGTTCTCTGCATAGAAGTTAAATAAGCAGGGTGACAATATACAGCCTTGATGTACTCCTTTTCCTATTTGAAACCAGTCTGTTGTTAACCTTAACTCAATTTCAAAGTGAGGAAATCATAATTAGGCAATTCATTCATTTTTATTCTATATACTCAATTTTTAGTGACTTATGAGTGTCTCAGTTACCTATCAATCAACTACAAATCACCCCCAAATTTAGTGGTTTAAAACAACACCATCTTATTATCTCCACAACTGTGTGAATCAACTAAGTTCAGCTCTATGTAATGTCATCTGGGTCTACAGCATCCAAGATGGTGCACTGTGTGTCTGACACTTTAGTGGAAAATGCCAGGTTCTGCTGGGATGCCATGATGATTTGAGTATCCCAACGGGCTCTTCAATAAGAGTCAATTTTTGTACATGGCAGCTCAGGGCTCTCTTAGAATGCAAAGTAGAACCTACCAAGACGTCTTCAGATTTAGACCAAGAACTGGCTCAGTGACACATATACTACATTAAGTTGGAAGACCAGGAGGTGTGGCTCATTGGGCGCTATCTAGCTAAACAACTCCAGAGTATTGCTGTCTTGGCATTTATTTGGTTAAGCCAAGCACCCTGAAGACCTTAAACTAATATGAGCCCTTCATGTAAGAGTGTGTTCTAGATGACAGCCTGCAGAGTCACAAGTAAACATAAGTTCCTAATATGACTTCCCCAAAAGCCCTTGTGACAAAATCTCCTTTGTCTCCCAGGGTCTTCCCTTTACCCACTCCACAGAGCTTACTAAATCCTCTTTTATGATCTGAATTGATCAATCCAGGCTTAGGTCAGGAACCCTAAAGTACCCCATTGGGATGTCAATAAAGGCATGTGCCCCTATTCCTGCCAGCTCTCTGTTGCATCCTTGACTTGGCTAGGTTGATGCCCCATGCTTGTCACATACTTTCTCCAGGACCTGTGAGTACTCAATTTTCAGTCTTAATTCTCTTGCAGTCTTCTCCTGAACCTCAGCTCGCTGACAAACTATGACTCTACCTAACAAAGTTTATTTAAACATACTTGTCATCTCCAAAAGTTTCCTTGGGACTCTCTGTTTTTGTTGTTTTGTGATAAGACCACTTAACATGTTATCTATCTTCTTAAGATATTTTTGAAGTAAACAATACTTCATTGTTAACTATAGGCATTATATAGTACATTAATTTCAAGATTACTCATCTGGTTTAAAATTTACCCATAGAACAACTCCACTGCACATATTCCCCTCCCCTTATCACTGGGTAACTACTATTCTATTATGTATATCTCTATATTTAACTATTTTAGATACCTCATAAGAGGAATCAAGAGTATTTGTCTTTTTTTGACTGACTTATTTCACTTTTTATAATGTATTCAAGAACCATCCATATTGTCACAAGTTCATGGATTTCCTTTATTTTAAGGTTGAATTATATTTCACTGAATATTTTATATCTTCTTTATCCATTCATCTGTCAATGGATGTTTGCATTGTTTCCACATCCTGGTTATTAAGAACAATACTGCAACAAAAATGGGAATGCAGATATCTCTGTGACATCCTGATTTCATTTTCTTTGGATACCTACACAAAACTGCTGGATCATATGATAGTTTTAAATTTTTTGAGGAAAGTCCATAATTTTTCCATAACAGCTATATTTTACATTCTCACTATGGTGTACAAGGGCTCCAATGTCTCCATAACTTCAAATATGTAATACTTTTCCTTTTTCATAATAGTCACCCTAAGAAGGTGATGATATCTCATTGTAATTTTGATTGGCATTTTCATGATGATTATTGATGTGAGCACCTTTTCATGTATCAATTGACCATTGGTATGTCTTCTGTGGAACAATGTTTACTCAAGTCCTTCATTCATTTTTAAAATCAAGGTTGTTTTTTTTTTTTTTTTTAACTATTGAGTTGTAGTTCTTTATATATTTTGGAAATTAAGCTCTTATCTATATATAGCTTGCAAATATTTTCTCCCATTCCATAAGTTGCCTTTTTATTATGTAGAAAGTTTTCCTTGCTGTGCAGCTACTTTTTAGTTTAATGTAGTCTCACTTTTTTAAATATCTATTTTTGCTTTTGTTGCCTTTGGCATTGTATCCAAGAAATCATTGCCAAGACTAATGTCAAGAAGCTTTTCCTTCATTCTTTCTTTTAGGAGTTTCAGATCTTATATGTCACTCTTTAATCCAGTTTGAGTTAATTTTTAGGTATGGTATAAGGTTTTGTTGTAGTTTAGTTGCTAACGCATCGGACTCTATTTAATTTTTGCATTTAAATATGCAGTTTTCCCAGCACTGTGTGTTGAAGAGTAGGCAATCTTGCCTTCTTTCCGGATCTCAGAGAAAAAGTTTTTAGTTTTCACCACTGAGTATGTTAGCTATGGGTTTTTCATATATGGTCTTTTTTTGTGTTAATTGACTATACTTAATTTTCTAAGAATTTTGTCATAAAAGGGTCTTGAATATTGCCAATGCTTTTTCTGAAACATTTGAGATTATTATTTAATTTTTGCTCCTTCATTTTCCTATGTCACATTGATTGACTGGCATGTGTTGACCCGTTCTGGTATTCCAGGGATAAATCTGAATTGGTCATGGCACATGATCCTTTTAAAAAAGTGCTGTTGAATTTGTTGTGCTAATATTTTGCTGAGGCTTTTGGCTTCCATGTTCATCAGGGCTATTTGCTTGAAGTTTACTTTTCTCATGGTGTCTTTCTCTGGCATTGGTATCATGGTAATACTGGCCTCACAAAATGAGTTTGGAGGTGTTCCTTCTCTGATTTGTTAGAGGACTTTAAGAAAGACTAGTATGAATATTTCTTTAAGTATTTGGTAAAACATCTACTTCTGCTTTATTGACTATGCCAAAGCCTTTGACTGTGTGGATCACCACAAACAGTGGAAAATTCTTAAAGAGATGAGAATGCCAGACCACCTGACCTGCCTCTTGAGAAATCTGTATGCAGGTCAAGAAGCAACAGTTAGAAGTGAACATGGAACAACAGACTGGTTCCAAATCAGGAAGGGAGTATGTCAAGGCTATATATTGTTACCCTGCTTATTTAACTTACCTGCAGAGTACACCATGAGAAATGCTGGACTGGATGAAGCACAAGCTGGAATCAAGACTGCTGGGAGAAATATCAATAACCTCAGATATGCAGATGACACCACCCTTATGGAAGAAAGTGAAGAAGAACTAAAAAGCCTCTCGAAGAAAGTGATAGAGAAGAGTGAAAAAGCTGGCTTAAAACTGAACATTCAGAAACTAAGATCATGACATCTGGTCCCATCACTTCATGGCAAATGAATGGGGAAATAGTGGAAACAGTGGCTGACTCTATTTTCTTGGGCTCCAAAATCACTGCAGATGGTGATTGCAGCCGTGAAATTAAAAGATGTTTTCTCCTTGGAAGAAAAGTTATGACCAACCTAGACAGCTTATTAAAAAGAAGAGACATTACTTCACCAACAATGGTCCATCTAGTCAAAGCTATGGTTTTTCCAGTGGTCATGTATGGATGTGAGAGTTGAACAGTGAAGAAAGCTGAGTACCAAAGAACTGATGCTTTTGAACTGTGGTGTTGGAGAAAACTCTTGAGAGTCCCTTGGACAGCAAAGAGATCCAACCAGTCCATCTTAAAGGAAATCAGTCCTGAATATCCAATATTCATTGGAAGGACTGATGCTGAAGCTGAAACTCCAATACTTTGGCCACCTGATATGAAGGACTGACTTGCTGAAAAGACCCTGATTCTGGGAAAGATTGAAGGCAGGAGGAGAAGGGAACAGAGGATGAGATGGCTGGATGGCATCACCAACTCAATGGACATGAGTTTGAGTAAGCTCTGGAAGTTGGTGATGGACAGGGAGGCCTGGTGTGCTGCAGTCCATGGGGTCACAAAGAGTCGGACACAACTGAGCAACTGAACTGAACTGAACTGAAATTCACAGGCGATGTTATCCTTAGTTAGTACTTGCTTTTTTTTTTTTTTTTTGTAGGGAGGTTTTTGATTCCTGATGCAATCTCCCTGTTGTTTAGCTGCTCAGGCTTTCTATTTCTTTTGAATCAGTGTTAGTAGGTTGCATGTTTCTAGCAATTTATCCATTTCCTAAAAGTTGTCCAACTTGCTAGCTCACAATTGTTCACAATTTTCCCTTATGACTTTTATTTCAGTGTCATTATTTGTAATATCTTCTCTTTTAATTCTGATTTTATTTGCATCATCACTGATTTATTCCTAGTCTAGCTAAAGGTTCATCAATTTTGTTTTCTTTTCAATAATTCTTGTTTTTATTGCTTTTTGTATTATTTTCCAATTATCTAATTAATTTCTGCTCTAATCTTCATTACTTCTTTCTTTGTGCTCATTGTGGCTTAGTTGGTCATTTTTCTATTTCTTGAGGTATAAAATTGAATGGTTTATTTGAGATCTTCCTTGTTTGAGATCTACCTTGTATAGGTGTTTTTAGACTTCCTTCTTAGTATTGTTTTTGCTGTATCTCATTTTGGTGTGCTTTCGTTTTTGTCTGTCTAAGATATTTTTTAATTTCTCTTTTTATTTATTCTTTGACCCCAAAATTGCTCGAGTGTATTCTTTATTTTCTATTTATTCATGAGATTTTCCAATTTTCTTTTGCTATTGATTTCTAGTTAATTTCCATTGTGATCTGAAAATATAATTGAGATCATTTCACTCTTCCTGAATTTCTTAAGACTTACTTTATAACCTGACGTGTGATCTTAGATGTTCCATATGCACTTGAAAAGAATGTGCAGACAGCTTGCTGTTGGGTAGAAAGTTCTGTGTATGTCTGCCGGGTTTGTTTGGTATTTAATGTTGTTCAGGTCTTGTTTCCTTAGTGACTTGCTGTCTGAGTATCCATTACTTAAAGTGGATTATTTAAGTCTCCTATTATCTTTTTATTGCTGTCTATTGCTACCCTCAGATCTGCCAATGTTTGCTTTACATATTTAAGTGCTTTGCTATTCGGTGTATGTATATTTGTAATTGTTTTATCTTCCTGTTTAATGGATCTTTTTATTATTATGTAATGATCTTCTTGATCTCCTGCAGCAATTTTTACTTAATGTCTAATTTTGTGATATACAAGTTCAGATAAATATATCTGTGTGATATAAGTATTTATCACAGACAGTAAAGAATTTGCCTGCAATGCAGGAGACCTGGGTTTGATTCCTGGGTTGGGAAGATCCCCTGGAGGAGGGCTTGGAAACCCATTCCAATATTCTTGCCTGGAGAATCCCCATTGACAGAGGAGCCTGGCAGACTATAGCCCATGGGTGTGGGGCGCCAAGTGGAGAAACCTCTATGAGCATAAGAGTAACATGCTAAGCTTGGGCTTAAAGAAAACACACGCATTGTAGTTAGAAGCTAAGATGGCGCCTGCAGGAAGGAGTGAAGGCGTGGTCTATTTGATTGGCCCTCTTGATTTCCGTTCTCGTGGACAACGCGTGATCACCATAGACCCCTGTCATGATGTAAGCGCATGGTAATCTGACCTTTAACTTGATTGGTAGAACTATGGAAAGTCCCTCGCAAAAACCCCCCTGCTTGCCTTTATAAACCAAGAGCTTACGACAATAAAGCGGAACCGCTCAGATAGAACCCCTGTCGCATCTGATTGTCTCTCGCTCTCCGGGGGGCTGGGTTGGCGGACAGCAGGCTCACCTCTCTTTGGGACCCCTCGGCCTTGCTGAGGGAAGTTCCATGGCCTCTCTCTTTCTGCAGCGTGCCCCCTGCAAAAACTGGCACCCAACATGGGGCACGAAGCGGACCAACTGAGGGTGTGACACCGTGTGGCTTTGAAAGAAGAAGCGATTAGCGGCCACTAAACGGGCCCCAGCGCGGTGTTTCCCTGAAGAGAAACGACACCCAAGGAAAAGACGGACTTCAAGGTGAGTCCCCCTTATAGGGGAATTGGCAAAAACCCTCTTTGCTCATTTTCCTTCTTCTTCTCTTTTCTGATTTATTCTTAGTTTCTTTTTTCAGGAGTTTCAGTGAACATGCAAATGGTTGTGGAGGCAATTGACAAGTCCCGGCTAGGGCCACTCTCTGGCGGACTTTGAAGGCCCCACAATGGGTAAGCCTCAGTAGCTAGAGCCCAATCGGGTGAAACTCTCCTTCAAACATTCTGAACTGAGGACTTGGCCTAGAATCTTCCCTGAGGGCACGGGTCAGGCACTTAAAGGCCATGAGGGTGCCTGCCACTTAAAGACTCCCGTGACAGGATAAGGGGGTCACGGAACGGGCTAGAGACAGGGTGCCCGCCCCCAGCAAGAAAACTTCCATGCAACGGCGTAGGCACATAAATAGTTCCAAAAGCATACCACTAATCCAACTTCCTGGCCGCCACCACTTCCAGTAGGATATTTGGTGGTTGTCCTCAGTGACTCTTCTCTCTATTCTCCCTTGGCAGCGTGGGAAATAACATCGGCAAGTCTGATGAGCCTGCACTCAAGGCACTAAGATATATGTTCAAAAGCAGGGGACTTGAGATTTCCGACGCTCAGGCCATCAAGGTCTGGGGGACCATTGTACAGTTGACCCCCTGGGTTGCTTCGGCCAATTTGTTCTCTTGGGACACTTGGGATCGAGTGCAAACCCTTGCTAGGCAGCGAGAGGTTCGATATGGTGAGGAGCCCCCCTTAGGGTTCTATTTTACCATTTCGGCCCTCAAGCTCTGCTTTTCACAGAGCGAGGAGCATGCCACTGATATGGGTGCCCCCAATTCAAAGTCAGAAAAACAATGGGAAAATTTGACAAGGAACGAGTCATGTCGGACCAAAATATAGCAAAAGAGACTGCAGGGAATAAAGACTCTAGAGCGAATAGTGGGCCATGGGAGCCTTTCGGGGATGATAAAGGGATGGAAGAGAATAGAGACCCCCCCTGATGCCTCAGGACCGGGAGCCCAGGGAAGAAATTTGTACCCCTCCTTGCCTCCCCCATTTGAGGAAGTTTCAGGAGCACCTTGGGTGGGAGAGACAATGAAGCCACCTTGGAAAGGGAGAACCTATCCTGGGGACCCTTGGGGATCCCCGCCACCCTTTACCGGCCCAACTCAAGCCTTTCCTGTTAATATTAACCCAGGAGGGAACAGGCCAGCCGCCTGGTACCCCTGGGAGGCCAATGATCTAAAAGAGCTCAAAAAGGCAGTAGCAGAAGATGGCCCAAACTCCCTGTGGGCAGAGACTATTCTCCAGGGCCTGGCTCATAAACCTTGTACGACCCAAGACTGGAAGATGCTATGTAAGGCAGTGCTCCCTAGCAGCACCTATATCAAATGGTGTGCCTTTTTCAAAGAAGCATGTCATGCTCAGGCGGAAAGAAATCAAGCTGCCAACCCTGCTATCACAGTGACTTTCGGGATGTTGTCAGGGACAGCAGATCAATGTAGCATGGGGCCCCAACAGGCCACTATCCCTGCTCCTTATACAGATCAGGTACGGGCCACATGCTTGGCCGCCTGGAAAAAGCTTGCGGAGGGCCCCAGTGAGCCTCCCATATCGGGCATTACTCAAAAAAATAATGAAGACCTCTCCACCTTCATAGATCGGGTGGAAAAGAGCATACAGAGAAAATTCCCTCCGGGGCCCCTGAGAGATCAATTTGTTAAGCTATTAGTCTGGGAAGGGATGAACTCAGACCATAAGTTGGCTTGCGCAGGACAGAAGGACCACCCTATGGAGCGATGGATTATAGCCACCAAAGACGTGAGGACACAGAGCCATCAGACCCACTCTATTTCGACTGCCCTTCAGGCCCAGACTGAAGCCCTTACCGAGGTGATGACCAAGGTCCTCTCCGCTATGACGGCCCCTGGGGGGACCACATCTAAGGGACCCCTAGTCCCCCCCAAATCAGGTCGATGCTTTGGCTGTGGACAAGAGGGACACTTTAAGAAGGAGTGCCCTCAAGGCGGGGGAAGACCTATTGGTCAGAGACCCCCCCACTACTCCATGCCCACAATGTAGGAAGGGATATCACTGGAAGGCAGAGTGCAAATCTAAGTTTGATAAAGACAGCAAGCCTTTAAACTAGATGAGGGGCAACCCCCAGCCCCGTCACCCCAAGGGGGACCTCATTTCTTACCAGATCATATTGAAAAGCTCCTTCAAAAACCCTTCCCTGATGCAGCTCACTCCAACCCCCTACAAGGCTAATGGGGATCAATAAGGCCAAAGAACCCCCCAGAGCCAATTGGACTGTGCCTATTGTGCCCGGATTAAGGCCTAAAATGGATATTACCATAGGAGGAAAGAGATTACGATGTCTGATCAACACGGGAGCTGATCGGACCGTCCTCAGAGCAGAGGAGGTCCTACTTAGCTGGAAATTGCTCCCTGGGCCTCAAATATTGGGCATTGGGGGGAACACTCGATCTAAAGAGACTGCTGAATGGCTCCCCTGGAAAGATGCTGATGGTTCTACAGGAGAGGTTTGGCCCCTGATAGCTTCTGGATTGAATGTAAATTTGCTGGGTCAAGATATTTTGGGACAGGCAGATGTATATATCACTACTGATTATAAGGGCTCTTATGATGACCTCCTCGATGAGGAGGAATATCAACAACATTTTAAACATTCTCCCATACCAAACTATAGGGGAGATCCTGAATTTGATAAACTTCACAAGGGAGAGCCCCTAACCCGATGGAAGGTGACCCCCCCAATCCTAAGGGCCACTGCCCCCCCAGGTCCCTCCTATACAATGGAAACCCAGACCTCCAATATGGGTGGAGCAGTGGCCTCTTCCATCCACTAAGCTACAAGCCCTTAGAGAAATCATCTCTGAACAACTAAATTTGGGACATATCTGCCCTTCCACTAGCCCTTGGAATACCCCAATATTTGTAATTAAAAAATCCTCGGGAAAATGGAGGATGTTACAAGATCTTAGAAACATCAATGAGAAAATGATCATCCAAGGGACACCCCTAAGGGGGTTACCCTGGATACCAGCTATTCCTAGTAATTTATGTCTTATGGTAATAGATATCAAAGACTGTTTCTTTTCTATACCTCTACAACCCCAAGATTGTGAAAAGTTTGCCTTTTCAGTACCCTCCACTAATTTTGAGGGGCTTGATGAGTGTTTTCAGTGGACAGTTTTACCACAGGGAATGGCAAACAGCCCTGCCTATTGTCAAAACTATGTGAAAGATCTTCTCCAACCAGTTAGAGATTTGACATGCATTAAATTATATGTTTATATGGATGATATCATCTTGGGTGCCCCGACTGCTAAATGCTGACAGAAGCATATAAAATCTTACAAAAGTGGCTACCAGAAGGGAGACTCCATATATCCTCTGATAAAGTCCAGGTTGTCCTGCCTTTTAAGATTCTTGGGTCTCAGCTGTCCCTAGAAGGTGTGAGCCCCCTAAAACCTCGGCTATACATCCAAGACTCTTACTCCCTGACTGACCTACAACGAGTCTTGGGAGAACTCAATTGGCTACGACCCTGGATCCCTGTTTTGACAGGCCAACTCTTGCCCCTCTTTGATCTATTAAAAGATAGACAGCCCAATGATGAGATAACCCTTCTACCTCCCCACAAGAAGATCTTTCAAGACATTCAAAGGGCCCTCAATGAGGCCCAGCTTGCCAAATATATTCCTGAAGAGAGTTTGCAATTGTTGGTCCTGCCTAATCCGTCCTTACTTATGGCAGCCTTGGTCCAAGAGGGAAAGCCTTTACAATGGGTGCACATCTCCTTGGGAGGAACTCCCCGAGTTTATACTTGTATAGATCAAACGGCTGACTTAATACAGAAAGGAAGAGATATCGCGGTCTGATGCTATGCGCATGAACCTGATAAGATTGTTATCCCATATAGACTATCAGATTTTGAATGGATTCAAAGAAACAATAGGAGAATAGCCTTAGCCCTGGAGGGGTACCTAGGCATCCTTGACTGTCATTATGGGCCACACAAATGGGTTACTTCTTTTGGCCGCCTAGATTGGAGGGTGCCCCAACTATTTCTCTTTAAGCCTATACCAAATGCCCTCAATGTTTTTACTGATGGAGGAAAGAGTGGTGCAGCAGTCGTCGTGTTCCGGCCACCACAACAGTCACAACAGGCAAATCAACATATACAAAAATATTTTGAGCCTTGTGAGGGGTCCGCACAGTTTAAAGAATTATTTGCTGTTGTCATGGCGCTCACAAATGTCCCTGAGCCGATAAACCTGTTTTCTGACAGTCTTTATGTAGTAAATTTGCTTCCAGGATAGCTAAATTCTCACATACGGCTAGACAGCAATCCTATCACACCCCTCATGGTACAAGCCCGTACCCTGTTACTTGAACGGGTTAACCCCATTTATATACACCATCTTGGGGTCATCAAAATTTACCTGGATTGCTTTCAATGGGAAATTCCTTGGCTGATAGAGCGGCCTCCCTTACAATCCAAGCTTGTAATTTACAAGATGCTTATGATCTTCACGATCTTACTCACATAAACTGGAAAGGGCTACATAAAAGGTTCCTACAGACCCCTATTAGAGAATTAAAGAAAATTATACATACTTGTAAATCCTGTCTTCCTTATTTACAAGTACCACCTTTACAGCCCCCAGGAGTAAACCCTTGAGGGTTGAAACCCAATGTGCTGTGACAAACTGATGTAACCCATTACTCCCCTTTTGGAAAACTTAAGTATGTCTTTGTGTCCATTGACACTTACTTTCATGCCTGCTGGGCCACTGCCCACACAGGAGAAAAAGCAAAACATGTTCAAAGCCATTTTTTACAATGTTTTGTGACATTGGGCCTTCCCCATCAAATAAAGACAGATAATGGCCCTTGCTTCATCAGCCAGAGCTTACAAAAATTCTTTCAGCAATGGCACATTTGTCACAACACCGGAATCCCACATAATCCTCAGGGACAAGCCATAATTGGGCACAACCATCAAAATTTAAAGGCTCAATTACAAAAACAAAAAGGGGGAATAAGCCCTCACCAGCAACTTGGAATGGCACTCTTTATTCTAAAAATTTTACATTTTTCAAAGAATGAACCGATACCATGTTTTCAAAAACATTGGTCTAACCAAGAAATAAAACCTGAAATACAAGTGAGATGGAAAGACCCCATCACTGGCCAATGGAGGGGGCCCCATCCACTCCTTACAATGGGGAGAGGATTCGGATGCGTATTCCCTATTGGGGACCCCAGCCCTATATTGGTACCAGCAAAAAACCTTAAATTTATATCACAGGATAGAGATCAAATCTCAAAACCTGACACAGATTAAAAGAGACACTCACATATTGAGCCCAAGAACAAAAAGTTCCTGAGGCGATCTTTTCTTTCCTTTCAGATCATTGATGCAGCGAACCTGGTGGACACTGCTCCTGGTGATCGTTGGATTACTCATCCTCTCCTTGCTGACCTTCGTCATTGCCATGGCTGTGCAACAGTTTTTAGAATCTTTGAAGCCTGGGTTTAACAACACACAAGGCCAGCAACCATGAGGGTACAACAGTGTCAGCATCCGTGCTGGGAATTCAACAAGCTCAGACCATCGAGGTTGTAAATAACATATCCACTGCCTCTGCTCAAGGATTTCAAACCAGCTCACACCAGCTCGAACACCTGAGATCTGCCATAATGGGACTCCAACAACAGCTTGATCTCCACGCCAGAGCGATCGAGACGTTGAGTGTTCTGGCGCGCATAGACTGCGATGTGAGATACCCCAGCTTTTGTCTGACAGCCTTTCCAGTGTTAAATGAGACTCCAAACCATGTGAAAAACCTATCACTAAGAATGAAAATGTGGGACAGAGAGTTTTGGGAGGGACAAGAGATGTTAACCCATATTATCAAACAACTAAACATGTCCAAAATAAATCAAATTGTACCCAGACATTTTGGGAACAAGTAAAAAGGGGAGCAACAGATTTATGGGACTGGATACAAAGTCCGTTCACCTGGTTTAAAAATACCTTTTATCTGATTGTCTTTGTTGTTTTGCTTGTTGTGGTGTTAAAGGTAAAAACCCTCACAATCCGTAATAGACGCTTGCAACAAAAAATAGTTATGCCTGCCCAAGTGATAGAGGAAGAGCCCCACGTTGGGCGCCAGTTTTTGCAGGGGGCGTGCCACAAAAAGGAGAGGCCATGGAACTTCCCTCAGCAAGGCCGAGGGGTCCCAAAGAGAGGTGAGCCTGCTGTCCGCCAACCCAGCCCCCCGGAGAGCGAGAGACAATCAGATGCGACAGGGGTTCTATCTGAGCGGTTCCGCTTTATTGTCGTAAGCTCTTGGTTTATAAAGGCAAGCAGGGGGGGGTTTGCGAGGGACTTTCCATAGTTCTACCAATCAAGTTAAAGGTCAAATTACCATGCGCTTACATCATGACAGGGGTCTATGGTGATCACGCGTTGTCCACGAGCACGGAAATCAAAAGGGCCAATCAAAAATTTTGACAAACAATATAGACCACGCCTTCACTCCTTCCTGCAGGCGCCATCTTAGCTTCTAACCGCAATGTGTGTGTTTTCTTTAAGCCCAAGCTTAGCATGTTACTCTTATACCCATAGAGGTTTCTCCACTTGGGGCCCCACACATGGGGTCACAAAAAATCAGACACAACTGAGTGACTAAGCACAGCACAGATATAAGTACAGTCACTTCTGCTCTCTTTGGTTCCAGTTTGTGTGGAGTATCTTTTTCCATCCCTTTATTTTCAATGTGATCCTTTGATAGCAGTAAGGTTGCTTGTTTTCATAGATACTGTGTTTTGCAAGGCTACTAGTTTTTAAGTCTACTACAGAGGTTAGGGGGCTTCCCTAGACGCTCAGACTAAGGAAAGCTCAGGTGGCTGAGCCATGGTGGCTCAGATTCAGGTAAATCTGCCTTCAATGTGGGAGACCAGGATTTGATTCCTGGGTTGGGAAGATACCCTGGAAAAGGGAATAGAAAACTATTCCAGAATTCTTGCCTGGAGTATTGCATGGACAGAGGAGCCAGGCAAACTACAGTCCATGGGGTCACAAAGAATAGGACATGTCTGAGTCACCAACATATACACACACAGAGGTGAGAAGACAGAAAAGAGACTAAAGCTAGTTTGGGATGAGTTTTTGGTAATAACAACTGAAAAAGTCTAATTGTCATAGGGCTTACCTATGAAAGCATTTTCTTTCCAAAACATCTGGTAGCAAAGTCAGTCACACTATCAACATATATATAAAATATTCATTGTATACATGAAAAGATTATATGAAGTTAAGTAAAAATGCTGAATCTTAAGAAATAAGGTTTTTTTCAGAATGACTAGAAGGTTTTATGTGAAGTATATTTATCTCTCTTAGATCTAATTTGATGTAATCTTTAATATATCAAATATTCAAAATTATAATATTGAAATATATTAATTGTTTTAAAGAAGAAGAACAGCTGGTAAACCAACATAGGCATCTTTGCTTGCTTATTCAAAAATCAGAACCTTGAGAACACTAACTAAAGATATAAATCCCCAAAGAAAACCTGAAGTGAATATTTACATGAATATTATGCTCAATATATTTATAAAAGAGAGAGGAAATAATGATTTTTCATACCTAATTATTATTTTTAAATATTCCAAATTATCCATTTTGATTATGTACTAATTCCATTTACTGAAAGGCTCAAGCTTGCTGACATTTAAGGCACTGAAATAGCCTCATCTTCTAACATCCACTCACCTTTGGGAGAAGATATCTTAAGGAAGCATCTTTGCTTGTTATTAAAATTTAAAATATTTCATAAAAATTTAATGACTTTGTAACTCTAGGTACCTCATAAAATATTATAAATTTTACATTTTCTTCCTGAGACAGTCCTTTCAAAAAGTGCAATTTTGTAAACGCATTTTAAAAAGTACATTAAAAAATGTAACAGGCTTATTTTTCTGAAGTAACAAAAGTACCCTGTTTTAGTGTGATTTCTTTTAGCCTACATACTTGAACAGTAAGTATAAGCATAATATCTCCAACAGGTTGGCCATCTGGCATTGTTTCAAAAAGCTTTAGGGAATACTCAATGTAATGGAATATAAAACATTACCAACTGCTGTGATCTGAAACTTTGTATAATATAATCTATAAATCCATCTACCCAGATAAATGAATTCAGAAAAAATAAAATGTGACTTACATTGTAAATATAAAACTAATTTTTTTTAAAGATAAGTTTGTTAATATCTGAGCTTACATATTTGAAATGAATGTAAATGATCATGTTGGCCAGCGTTTATTGGGTGTTATGTGCCAGGTACCATTCTCAGTGATTTTCATCAATGGACTTGTCTAATACTCACAACTTTTCTGAGGTATGTTATTATCCTTGTTTCACAAATGTGAAAACTGAGAAGAAGGATGTTAATTAATTTTCCCAAGATGAACAGTTATGAATTGTGGACTAAGGACCTCCAAAATAGCAATGAACACTGGCAAAAATCATCAAAATCAACTTTCTAAAAACTCCAGAGATTAAATATTTGCAAGAATCTGAGATGTTTTATTCAAGAAAAATGACTGAATCTTGATGAGGACAGTGTGTTTTGTAAGGTCTTACTTGCTTTAGTCCTATTCTCTCTCTTGAAAACCAGCAGCCTTGCAATTACAGTAGCTGTGAAAACCAGTAACCCTGTAGCTATCAGAGAGGCATGCAGGGTTTTTACTGCCTGAAAAAATTAAAAATAGAACTACATATGATCCGTCAATACCACTTTTAGGTATTTATCCAGAAGAATTGAAATCAAGATCTCAAAGTGACATACGCACTCTCATATCCATTTTAACACTATTCATAATAGTCAAGAGGCAAAAACAAGCTAAATGTCCATTGATAGATAAGTGGATAAGGACAATACAGTATATACATACAGTGTAATACTGTTCAGCCTTTAAAAAAAAGGAAATCCAATGAAATGTGACAACATGGATAGACCTGAAAGACATTATGCTTAGGGAAATGTCAGGCACAAGGACATAATCCTCACTGTTCTATGTTTATGAAGTATCTGAAGTAATCAAATTCATAGAGTCTAAGAGTGGAATGTGGTTGCTAGTAGAAGGATGGGAAAATGGGAATAACTAATCAATGGACATAAATTTCTGTTAAGCAAGATTAATAAGTTCTAGAGACTGCTATATGATATGGCACCTATGGTCAACAATATTGTATTATACACTTCAGTTTAGTTCAGTTCAGTCATTCAGTCATGTCCAACTCTTTATGACCCCATGGACTGCAGAATGCCAGGCCTCCCTGTCCATCACCAACTCCCAGAGTTTACTCAAACTCATGTCCATTGAGTCAGTGATGCCATCCAACCATCTCATCCTCTGTCATCCCCTTCTCCTCCCACCTTCAATCCTTCCCACCATCAGGGTCTTTTCAGCAAGTCAGCCCTTCATATCAGGTGGTCAAAGTATTGGAGTTTCAGCTTCAGCATCAGTCCTTCCAATGAACATTCAGGACTGATTTCCTCTAGGATGGACTGGTTGGATCTCCTTGCAGTCCAAGAGAATCTCAAGAGTTTTCTCCAATACCACAGTTCAAAAGCATTAATCCTTTGGTACTCAGCTTTCTTTATAGTCGAACTCTCACATCTATACATGACTACTGGAAAAACCATAGCCTTGACTAGATGAACCTTCATTGACAAAGTAATGTCTCTGCTTTTTACTATGCTGTCTAGGTTGGTCACAACGTTTCTTCCAAGGAGTAAGTGTTTTTTAATTTCCTGGCTGCAGTCAACATCTGCAGTGATTTGGAGCCCCCAAAAATAAAGTCTGCCACTGTTTCCACTGTTTCCCCATCTACTTCCCATGAAGTTATGGGACCAGATGCCATGATCTTGGGTTTCTGAATGTTGAGCTTTAAGCCAACTTTTTCACTCTCCTCTTTCACTTTCATCAAGAGGCTCTTAGTTCTTCTTCACTTTCTGCCATAAGGGTGGTGTCATCTGCATATCTGAGGTATTGATATTTCTCCCAGAAGTCTTGATTCTAGCTTGTGCTTCATTCAGCCCAGCTTTTCTCATGATGTACTCTGCATATAAGTTAAATAAGCAGGGTGACAATATACAGCCTTGATGTACTCCTTTTCCTATTTGGAACCAGTCTGTTGTTCCATGTCCAGTTCTAACCGTTGCTTCTTGACCTACATACAGATTTCTCAAGAGGCAGGTCAGGTGGTCTGGTATTCCCATCTCTTTCAGAATTTTCCACAGTTTATTGTGATCCACACAAAGATACATTTAAAATATGTTAACAGGCTAGCTTTCTTGTTAAGTGTTCTTTACATAATAAAACAATTGTTTTGAAAAGAAATAGCCTTTTTTTGAGCATTGACACTGTTACATCAATCTGGCAGCTCCCTGAAAAGCTCCTTTAGTTGGATTTGCCATTCCTTGACCTGACTCCACGCACTTTCTGGGAATAGTCCTATATTTAGGCCATTTATTGAAAATCATTCAGCAATTACTCATCACATCTTCCTAAAGCTGTGATACCAGCTGTGGAAATCAAAATATAAAATATCAGGTTACCCCTTTCATATTCTAAATCTCCTAACTTTTTTGTTTCATTTACCTCTGCCTTTCTCTATCACCCTTGCATGCAGAGACACAGGTGCACATCTGCATGCGTGCACATACCACACACACATACGCAAATGTATGCCACACATATCACATCATCTTCTTGTTCCTTAACCAGAAAGCAAAAACCCTGCATAGCTACTCATGCAAAGAAGAAAAGAGATCACCAATCCACTGAGTACATCAACATGCCATTCTGCAGCACTCATGTCACCATATTTTCTATATGACATCATATTTAAACTTATTATGTTTCAATAAAATTCAAAGCCATCACCTCAGCCAGGGAAGTGCTTTTACCTATACATGTCAACAATCCTGAAAGTGTGTGTGTGTGTGTGTGTGTGTGTGTGAAGATATTTATACACACATTATTTCATCTCTTTTTTGAATGTGTCATAGAGAACAAATGACAGAATATCTTGACAACTAATATCACAAAACAAGTCCCATTTCTCAGTACAAACATCACTATGGCATGAGCCTCATGAAGGGAATATATCAGTATTTAATCTGAAATTGTGAAGGATCTGAGACATTACTTAGGAAATGGGAAATCAGACTACCGAGGGGATAGATAGGTAGAGAGTAGATGGTAGGTAAATGGATAGTTAGATAGGTAGCTAGATAGATTGATTGATAAATCAATCAATCGATAGATAGATATTCTAACAAGAAACACAAAGTCTACAGATCAGAACACAGTTTGTCATTCACAGAGCATCTCATTACTGGCAAGGTTATGGCAGCAGAGATCCACCCTTTATGTCACTGAATAGGCAATATATTTTTTGTATCTTACAAATTCTGTTCACACTAAGTTACCTCACTTAATCCTCATTATCCTCTACCTTGCCCTGAATATGACAAAGTATTACAGAAATAAAAGAGACTTCATTTTGATATAGTAAAAATATTTTCAAGTAAATTTCAAAAGTATAATAAAATCATTGCAATATCTAAGTCACAGTCTAGAAACAGTTTCAATATCTTGACAATTGCCAATGTTAATAATTTGTGAACCACTTAGGACCATAGTGATTCTTTTAAAGTGTTAATACTCAAAATTCTCCAAGCCAGGCTTTAGCAATATGTGAACTGTGAATTCCAGATGTTCAAGCTGGTTTCAGAAAAGGCAGAGAAACCAAAGATCAAATTGCTAACATCTACTGGATCATCAAAAAGCAAAAGATATCCAGAAAAACATCTATTTCTGCTTTATTGACTATGCCAAAGCCTTTGACTGTGTGGATCACAATAAACTGTGGAAAATTCTGAAGGAGACGGGAATACCAGACAACCTGATTTGCCTCTTGAGAAACCTGTATGCAGATCAGGAAGCAACAGTTAGAATAGGACATGGAACAACACACTGGTTTCAAATAGGAAAAGGAGTACTTCAAAGCTGTATATTGTCACCCTGCACATTTAACTTATATGCAGAGTACATCATGAGAAACACTGGGCTGGAGAAAGCACAAGCTGGAATCAAGATTGCCAGGAGAAATATCAATCACCTCAGATATGCAGATGACACTACCCTTATGGCAGAAAGTGAAGAATAACTAAAGAGCCTCTTGATGAAAGTGAAAGAGGAGAGTGAAAAAGTTGGCTTAAAGCTCAACATTCAGAAAACGAAGATAATGGCATCTGGTCCCATCACTTCATGGCAGAGATGGGGAAACTGTGTAAACAGTGCAGACTTCATTTTTGGGGGCTCCAAAATCACTGCAGATGGTGATTGCACCCATGAAATTAAAAGATGTTTTCTCCTTGGAAGGAAAGTTATGACTAAGTTAGACAGCATATTAAAAAGCAGAGACATAGCTTTGTCACAAAGGTTCATCTAGTCAAGGCTATGATTTTTCCTGTGGTCATGTATGGATGTGAGAGTTGGACTATAAAGAAAGCTGAGCACTGAAGAATTGATGCTTTTGATCTGTGGTGTTGGAGAAGACTCTGGAGAGTCCCTTTGACTACAAGGAGATCCAACCAGTCCATCCTAAAGGAAATCAGTCCTGGGTGTTCATTGGAAGGACTGATGTTGAAGCTGAAACTCCAATATTTTGGCCACTTGATGCGAAGAGCTGACTCATTTGAAAAGACCCTGATGATGAGAAAGATTGAGGGCAGGAGGAGAAGGGGACAACAGAGTATGAGATGGTTGGATGGCATCACTGACTCAATGGACATGGGTTTGGGTAGACTCCGAGAGTTAGTGATGGACAGGGAGGCCTGGCGTGCTGCAGTTCATGGGGTCATGTCGCAAAGAATCGGACATGACTGAGTGACTGAACTGGAACTAGCATGTAGTTTAGAAGTCAGTCCTAAAGTTATTTGGCTTTGCATTGAAACTATAGGAGTTCTGTGTATAATCCAATTTTTTTCCTATGAGAGATTTTTTTTTAAGTGTCTTGAAAATTTGTTTTCTTGTTCAACTCCAGACAAAGACTTATTTAGCATCTTTTGAGGGTAGTCGAACACACTTTGAAATATGGTATTTAGCGCACAGATTATCCCAGTCTAACAAAGGGGCTATGTACATCAATATTAATTTTAGCAAGTAAGGTGGTAAAATAAAAAATAAAATTCTAAGGAATTCCAAGGGAACTATGGTCAAGATAACTTCATTACTTGCTCCAAACTGGAAAATTCCCCAAAGTAAAGTGAGGAATACCCAGAAACTCAGATCTGCTCTATCTCAGAGAGAAGACAGAACAGAAACAGAGAGACATTAATTTTATAAAGTTCAAAGAAAAGTTGGCAGCAATGCCAGTAAACAGTCCAAGTGTATTAGCTTACCACAATCTTTGTTCATCTGGTTAACACACAGAACTACAGAAGCAGTACAGATCCAAAGAGGAAAATGGTTTACAACATCTCTCTGCAACAATATGTAACAACACCATTTTTATATAAAAATAAAAATGCATTTGCTTCTAAATTTATGTTACTGATGTACCTTATCACAATATCTTTGACCTAAAGGAAATAACTTTATCTCAAATCATGAAATCTGCATATAAAACAGGAGAAATTGAGCTTTTAGGTGAGGCAATATTAATCCCCTTGTGATATGTTCATTTTTAGACGTGTTATTTGGGGGGATTTTGTCTTTATAACCCCCCTGTGATGAAGGTGCAATCACTCTGTTTGGCTAACGAAGGAAACAATAAACATGGATTCCATACAAGGAACAATAGAGCAGAAAACTGGCAGAGTTATTCATATACTACCTTTCCAGGAGGCATCTGGGATCCTAAGAAGCTCAGGGGCTCTGCTGGCAGGAGAACATGGAGAATATTCACCCTGATACTGACTGCAAACCTGGGAACCTTGAGCAAGTCTTCTTCGCTATAAAATAGTGATAATGATGCCCATAACACAAGGTTGTGTTATAGGGCTCAAATGAGATGGAGTGCACAAAACCACTGTCTATTTTTAATTATAGCTGCTAGGAAAGACACAGCTTGAAAATTTTGTGACATATTTATCGACAACCCAATGTTAGGAAAACTCTGAGAATCTTCATTTTGGATTGTGTTTCTGGCTCTCTCAAAGTACTCCTTATTTTGAACTATTCTCTGAAAAGCTTATGCTACCAATCAAATCTGAATTACTGCTTACCTCTACAGACCACTCTCTTGAACACTGGTTACCTTTTAAGCATGACTTAAGATTTAGTTTTCATAATAGGAAATAACAGTTGTACAGAGTGGTCTGGCAGGGCTTTATAGAACAGCTTCAGTCAGGTTGACATTTGCTTTTATTAGCCATATTTCCTGTAGCTGCTCAGACAATGAGAAATCCACTTCTGTGAATTGAACCAATTATAACTGAGCAAGTACACGTTTTTCCCGGCCTGGTCATGATGTTAAATGTTTGATTACAAAGGTCTTGTGCTTTTAGCTAAATAGGAGTAAATTTCTATCCATTTGCAAGAACAAGCTATTTCTGCCTTTCATTCCATAGCCTTTTAGTATTTTAATTCTGGTCTCTCAGTGCCAAATAGAGTCATAAATGTAACACCCTTGAGATGGGGAAAACAATATTGTTATATTCCTTTGAAAACAAATTGAGTTAGCTTCTGGAAGGACTGGGCTACACCACTGCACAGAAACAAATGTGTTGCATGATCTAGGCGAGAGAAGAGAGACAAGTTACACATGACGAATGGGTTTCAGTGGCAACATGGGGAAGGAATCGGAAGCTCTAGAAAGAAATTTCAAGAAAGGCATCAAATACAGGGAAATTTTAAGATGAAGACGATAAAAAGGTGATGGGGATATTTTTGCGTGCACATCTAATGGAATGACACAACCACAATAAAACAAGCTTTGGAACAGCAGGCTTGAAATAGGAAAGGGTGATTCTGAAAAGAGGCAGTTCCTGAGAAAGTCTTTCCAGAGAAGCATGAAAAGAGACAAGAGAAAATGGGCCAAATCCTACAAAGTGCAGAATTAAGAAGCCAAAACAGGCCACATTAAATCAAGCATTATAGATAAGGACTCCTCTTATGGGCAATGTCGTCAGGGAGATGACCATTGCCCCAAAGTACCATAAGCTTGTTTTTTGGATACTTCTGTTTCACCTCTTCAAAATTATTCAGCTATGGCTAAGCAACATGTTGATATTTCATGCAACTCAAATGAAGATTTTTCAGTTACTTTTAACTCTTTACTGACCATTGTATAAATATGGGATCAGAGATTTGTAGAATACTTAGGTTCAAAGAAATAGTACTGATCATTAACTCCAACTTTATTTTATAGTCAAGGATGCTAAGATTATCCCAGATTACATGCCAACTAGTAACAGAGCCAGAACAAGAATTATCTTCTCCAAGTTTCCAGATTTTTTTTCATTTTTTTAATCCTAGCTAAAATTAAAATTTTAATATTTTAAAAAGAGAGCTACACCCATATAAAGTCCAAGGGACAGCAAGGAGATCAAACCAGTCCATCCTAAAGGAAATCAATCCTGAATGTTCCCTGGAAGGACTGATGCTGAAGCCAAAACTACAATACTTTGGCCACCTGATGTGAACTGATTCATTGGAAAAGACCCTGATCCTGGGAAAGATTGAAGTGGGAAGAGAAGGGGATGACAGAGGATGAGATGGTTGGATGGCATCACAGACTCAATGGACATGAGTTTGAGTAGGTTCTGGGAGTTGGTGATGGACAAGGATGTCTGGTGTGCTGCAGTCCATGGGGTCGCAAAGACTCAGACATGACTGAGCAACTGAACTGAAAATCCAAGGGAAGAAAATTATATTATTAAGAGAACCTAAGTAGAAATAAGCTAAATTTAAAAAGTCATCAATAGAGAAGTTATAAAATGAAGATCCCTTTTTGAAAGTAGAAGAAAAAATGCAATCCAGAAGAAATATTTTTAACTTTGCACTCAAAATCCTTTTGGAACTTACCATTTCTTATTACCTCCATTGCTACCACCCTGGCTCAGGACAGTATAATGGGGGCAAGACCCCCAGTTGGTCCCCCTGTTTTCCATCCTTACTCCCCTACTGTCTTAAAGTATCACAAAAGTCATAATGAGTTTAAGATGTAAGATGGTTTATCTCATCCCCCTACTCAATCCTCCAGTTGTTTCACATCTCATGAAAAGTTAAGGGAAAATCACTACAATGACCTACAAAGAACTAACTACTGGCTTCCTCATTTCCTCTGATCTCATCCCCTTTATCTCCTTCACTCACTATATTGTAGCTATTCTGACTGTCCAGCTGACTCTCAAGCACATCAGGGACATTCCTGTCTCAGGATTTGTACCATCTCTCTCCATGTCCTGGACCACTTCTCCCTGGTCTCTGTGTAGCTCCTCTTACCCATTCAAGTCTTTGCAAAAGCGCTGTCTTTTCAGTAAGGCATACTATGATCACCCTATTTAAAATTATTCTATTCCTCTCATACTCTTAATCTTTCTTATGGAGCTTCCTAGGTGGCACTAGTGGTAAGAGATCTCCCTGCCAGGGCAGGAGACAGTGGATTTGATCCTGAGCCGGGAAGATCACCAGGAGGAGGAAATGGCAACCCACTCCTGAATTCTCGCCTCAAAAATTCCATGGACAGAGGAGCCTGGCAGGCTACAGTTCATGGGGTGGCAAAGGGTCAGGCGTGACTGAACACACAAACACACACATCTTGCTTTATCCTTTTTTTTTCATAGCACTTACCATGCTCTAACTTTCTATATCATTTACTCCCACCAGAATATAATATTACATGTGGTATCAAAACATTCACCAAGACGTTTCGCTACTGATTTATATGCAGTACTTAAAATGTTACTTAGAACATAACAATAAAGAAATGCTTTCTGATTGAGAGACTTGACTGAAAGAAGATCTCCATGTTAAAAGACACACCCTCTGGTTTTACTCAAAGGTGTGTGTTTGTGCTCAGTCACGTTCAACTCTTTGTGACTCCATGGACTATAGCCCGCCAGGCTCCTCTGTCCATCAAATAGTCCAGGCAAGAATACTGGAGTGTGTTGCCATTTCCTCTTCCAAGGGATCTTTCTGACCTAGTGGTCAAACCCATGTTTCTTTTGTCTCCTTCATTGGCAGACTGACCTTGGAAGCCCCACAAAAATAAGTAAATCCTACACCAGAAAAGTACCACAGTGCTGAATATTTGTAAATCTCAAGGAAGGGCCTCTGATATGATGAAACATCACAACTGCATGAAAAATTGTTAGAAAGATACATGATTTTAATGAGAAGACTTAACTAAATGGAATATCAAATGATTTATCAAGTTGAGAAATCTAAGTATCAAAAAATTCATATTCTCCCAAATTAATATTTAAGTTCAACATAATTTCAGTCAAGAGCCCCATCAGATGTTTATGTAGAAATTAACATTGTTTTAAAAATGAATTTGAAAGAAGAAGACAAGAACTTCAACAATTATTGATAAAAAGGAAAGTATATGTCAGTGTTAAGATGTATTAGAATGCAATCTATAAAAATGATTCTGAAGAATTTATTTACAGGGCAGCAATGGAGAAACAGACTTAGACTTATGGACATGGGGAGAGAGGAGGAGAGGGTGAGATGTATGGAAAGAGTAACATGGAAATTTACATTACCATATGTAGAATAGATAGCCAAAGGGAATTTGCTATATGGCTCAGGAAACTCAAACAGGGGCTCTGTATCAACCTAGAGGGGTGGGGTGGGGAGGGAAATGGGAGGGAGGTTCAAAAGAAAGGGGATATGTGTATACCTATGGTTGATTCATGTTGAGGTTTGACAAAAAACAACAAAATTCTGTAAAGCAACTATCCTTTAACAAATAAATAAACAAATAAATAAATAAAAATATGTATTAGAAAATACTGCACTGTGAGTTACTGATTTTGCAAAGACAACTCAGGTAAACCAAACAAATAGAATAAAAAATCGAGAAACTGCCTCCAATACAGATGGGTAAAGAGTAGTCTAGCAAATATATAGTACTGAGAAATATATGGACCAGTTTTTATAAAGTTTGATCCTCATCTCATGCAATGCACAAAATAAATTCCTCATGGAATAGAGAGTTAAATAAGAAAACAAATAAAGATACAGAATAAATTATAAGTGGATCTTACTTCAAGGCAGGTCAGGCCTTCCAAGCTTAAAATGACATAACTAAACTATGACAATGAGCGTTTTGAATTCATTAAATTAATAACTTAGTTCAATTATTTATTACTTAAATTAATAGTTTGTTACTATTATCACTATTTTTATTGTTGTTAAGCAACCACCAATATGAGACAATCCTGGATGGAAAAGCATTGATTTTATGTGATGATAAAACTTGAAGAGGGTTAAGGGTCAAGATTTAATCATTAAAAATGAAGATTTAGAACTTCACTTCCCATTCCCAGCTATTATTACCAGACCTTCAGCAAATTCATGTTTACCCAGGGAGCGCTGCTAGTGTTTCCTTGAAAAATTGAAGAGAACAAACTGAATTCATACATTGGGGTGGGGCACTAAAGATCAGAGCAATATGATGTAACTGAAGTGAGATGAGCTAAAGTGGGTGTGAAAGTGTTAAGTCACTCTGTTCAGTTCAGTTCAGTGGCTCAGTCATGTCTGACTCTTTGCGACCCCATGAATTGTCCATCACCAACTCCTGGAGTTCACTCAGACACGTCCAAGTCAATGATGCCATCCAGCCATCTCATCCTCTGTCATCCTCTTCTCCTCCTGCCCCCAATGCCTCCTAGCATCAGAGTCTTTTCCAATGAGTCAACTCCTTGCATGAGGTGGCCAAAGTACTGGAGTTTCATTTCAGCATCATTCTTTCTAAAGAAATCCCAGGACTGATCTCCTTCAGAATGGACTATTTGGATCTCCTTGCAGTCCGAGGGACTCTCAAGAGTCTTCTCCAACACCACAGTTCAAAAGCATCAATTCTTCAGTGCTCAGCTTTCTTCACAGTCCATCTCTCACATCCATACACGACTACTGGAAAAACCATAGCCTTGACTAGACGGACCTTTGTTGGCAAAGTAAAGTCTCAGCTTTTCAACATGCTATCTATGTTGGTCATAACTTTTCTTCCAAGGAGTAAGGGTCTTTTAATTTCATGGCTGCAATCAACATTTGCAGTGATTTTGGAGCCCCCAAAAATAAAGTTTGACACTATTTCCACTGTTTTCCCATCTTTTTCCCATGAAGTGATGGAACTGGATGCCATGATCTTCGTTTTATGAATGCTGAGCTTTAAGCCAACTATTTCACTCTCCTCTTTCACTTTCATCAAGAGGCTTTTGAGTTCCTCTTCACTTTCTGCCATAAGGGTGGTGTCATCTGCATATCTGAGGTTATTGATATTTCTCCCGGCAATCTTGATTCCAGCTTGTGCTTCTTGCAGCCCAGCGTTTCTAATGATGTACTCTGCATAGAAGTTAAATAAGCAGGGTGACAATATACAGCCTTAACGTACTCCTTTGGTGGCTCAGACCGTTAAGCGTCTGTCTACAATACAGGAGACCTGGGTTCGATCCCTGGGTCAGGATGATCCCCTGGAGAAGGAAATGGCAATCCACTCCAGTAATATTGCCTGGAAAGTCCCATGGACAGAGGAGCCTGGTAGGCTACAGTCCATGGGGCCGCAAAGAGTTGGACATGACTGAGTGACTTCATTTCACTTTCTTCCCTATTTGGAGTCAGTCTGTTGTTCCATGTCCAGTTCTAACTGTTGCTTCCTGACTTGCATATAGGTTTCTCAAGAGGCAGGTCAAGTGCTCTGGTATTCCCATCTCTTCTAGATTTTCCACAGTTTATTGTGATCCACACAGTCAAAGGCTTTGGCATAGTCAATAAAGCAAACATAGATGTTTTTCTGGAACTCTCTTGCTTTTTTGATGATTCAGCGGATATTGGCAATTTAATGTCTAGTTCCTCTGCCTTTTCTAAAACCAGCTTGAACATCTGGAAGTTCACGGTTCACATATTGCTGAAGCCTGGCTTGGAGAATTTTGAGCATTACTATACTAGTGTGTGAGTTGCGTGCAACTGTGCGGTAGTTTGAGCATTCGTTGGCATTGCCTTCCTTTGGGATTGGAATGAAAACTGACCTTTTCCAGTCCTGTGGCCACTGCTGAGTTTTACAAATTTGCTGGCATCTTGAGGGCAGCACTTTCACAGCATCATCTTTCAGAATTTTAAATAGCGCAACTGAAATTCCGTCACCTCCCCCAGCTTTGTTCATAGTGATGCTTCCTAAGGCCCACTTGACTTCACATTCCAGGATGTCTGGCTCTAGGTGAGTGATCACACCATCACGGTTCTCTGGGTCATGAAGATCTTTTTTGTACAGTTCTTCTGTGTATTCTTGCCACCTCTTCTTAATATCTTCTGCTTCTGTTAGGTTATTACCATTTCTGTCCTTTATCGAGCCCATCTTTGCATGAAATGTTCCCTTAGTATCTCTAATTTTCTTGAAGAGATCTCTACTCTTTCCCATTCTGTTCTTTTCCTCTATTTCTTTTCATTGATCGCTGAAGAAGGCTTTCTTATCTCTTCTTGCTATTCTTTGGAACTCTGCATTCAGATGCTTATATCTTTCCTTTTCTCCTTTGCTTTTCACCTCTCTTCTTTTCACAGCTATTTGTAAGGCCTCCCCAGACAGCCATTTTGCTTTTTGCATTTCTTTTCCATGGGGATGGTCTTGATCCCTGTCTCCTGTACAATGTCACGAACCTCATTCCATAGTTCATCAGGCACTCTGTCTATCAGATCTAGTCCCTTAAATCTATTTCTCACTTCTACTGTATAATCATAAGGGATTTGATTTAGGTCATACCTGAATGGTCTAGTGGTTTTCTCTACTTTCTTCAATTTGAATTTGGCAATAAGGAGTTCATGATCTGAGCCACAGTCAGCTCCTGGTCTTGTTTTAGTTGACTGTATAGAGCTTCTCTATCTTTGGCTGCAAAGACTATAACCAATATGATTTCGGTGTTGACCATCTGGTGATATCCATGTGTAGAGTCTTCTCTTGTGTTGTTGGAAGAGGGTGTTAGCTATGACCAGTGCATTCTCTTGGCAAAACTCTATTAGTCTTTGCCCTGCTTCATTCCGCATTCCAAGGCCAAATTTGTCTGTTACTCCAGGTGTTTCTTGACTTCCTACTTTTGCATTCCAGTCCCCTATAATGAAAAGGATATCTTTTTTGGGTGTTAGTTCTAAACGGTCTTGTAGGTCTTCATAGAACCGTTCAACTTCAGCTTCTTCAGCATTACTGGTTGGGGCATAGGTTTGTATTACTGTGATATTGAATGGTTTGTCTTGGAAACGAACAGAGATCATTCTGTCATTTTTGAGATTGCTTCCAAGTACTACATTTGGAGAAAAGGAAACAGTATGAACAGTATGAAAAGGCAAAATGATAGGATACTGAAAGAGGAACTCACCAGGTCAGTAGGTGCCCAATATGCTACTGGAGATCAGTGGACAAATAACTCCAGAAAGATTGAAGGGATGGAGCCAAAGCAAAGACAATACCCAGCTGTGGATGTCACTGGTGATAGAAGCAAGGTCCAATGCTGTAAAGAGCAATATTGCATAGGGACCTGGAATGTCAGTTCCATGAATCAGGGCAAATTGGAAGTGGTCAAACAGGAGACGGCAAGAGTGAAAGTAGACATTCTAGGAATCAACAAACTAAAATGGACCGGAATGGGTGAATTTAACTCAGATGACCATTATATCTACTACTGCGGGCAGGAATCCTTTAGAAGAAATGGAGTAGCCATCATGGTCAACATGAGTCCGAAATGCAGTTAAGTCACTCAGTCATGTCCAATTCTTTGAAACCCCATGGACTGTAGCCCTCCAGGCTCCTCTGCCCATGGAATTCTCCAGTGATGTAGGGTGACTGAAAACTAAACGTGATTTAAGAAAGAGTGAGCAACAATAACAAAGAGGGTGGAAGAAAACTTTTGGAGATGATGAATGAGGTTTCTGACACAGACTGTACTGATGCTTTCATGGGTGTACACTTATGACCAAACTCAGCAAACTATATATGTTCATTGTGTACAAATTTGTTATATCAAAAAATATAAAACAAAATGGTAAAATACAGGAATATTTTTCAAAGAAATTTTAAAGTAGAAAACAAACACCTCCACATAAATTTTAGGAAATAAAAGGAGTGAGGCACTCGTATGACAAAAATTATATGAAATGGGTAACATATTTGCTTATATTTGGACATTAAAAAAACTTGATATTCAAAAGGATGAGATAAATACATTGCATATTTGCAAACATATATATTTGTTTACAAGATATGCACACATGGTATGCAAACACACATACAATTATAAAGCAAGTTAGATTTGATAGGATATGACCAGAACCAACTTCATGCTTGTTCTTTTATATCCCTTCAAATCTCTGTGAACTAGTAATTGTTCCAACTCTGCATAATATCTTGAAGAAGTCCCATAGCTTTCAGTGATTAAATAATTCATAAAAATCCACATCTGTAGAATAACCACTAAATCCAGGCCAGTTTAGTATAAAAACCAAACCTCAGAGTCCTTTCCTAGTTCCATCTTTGCATGAGATGTTCCTTTGGTATCTCGAATTTTCTTGAAGAGATCTCTAGTCTTTCCCATTCTGTTGTTTTCCTCTATTTATTTGCACTGATCACTTAGGAAGGCTTTCTTATCTCTCCTTGCTATTCTTTGGAACTCTGTACTCAGATGGATATATCGTTCCTTTTCTCCTTGGCCTTTTGCTTCTCTTCTTTTCTCAGCTATTTGCAAGGCTTCCTCAGACAACTATTTTGCCTTCTTGCATTTCTTTTTCTTGGGGATGGTTTTGATCACCAACTCTTGTACAATGTTATAAAGCTCCACCCATAGTTCTTCAGTGACTCTAACCGATCTAATTCCTAGAATCTATTTGTCACTTCCATTGAATAATTGTAAGGGATTTTATTTAGGTCATACCTGAATGGTCCAGTGGTTTTCCCTACTTTATTCAATTTAAGTGTGACTTTTGCAATAAGTAGTTCATGATCTGAGGCACAATCAGCTCCTGGTCTTGTTTTGGCTGACTGTACAGAGCTTCTCCATCTTCAGCTACAAAGAATATAATCAATCTGATTTCGGTGTTGACCATCTGGTGATGTCCATGTGGAGTCGTTTCTTGTGTTGTTGGAAGAGGGTGTTTGCTATGACCAGTGCCTTCTGTAGGCAAAACTGTTAGCCTTTGCCC
Source organism: Budorcas taxicolor (assembly GCF_023091745.1). Lineage (NCBI taxonomy): Eukaryota > Metazoa > Chordata > Mammalia > Artiodactyla > Bovidae > Budorcas > Budorcas taxicolor. The sequence continues at coordinate 57,372,173 of NC_068918.1, forward strand.
TGCTTCATTTTGTACTCCAAGGTCAAACTTGCCCATTACTCCAGATATCTCTTGACTACCTACTTTTGCATTCCAGTCCCTATGATGAAAAGGACAGCTTTTTTTTTTTTTTTTCAGTGTTAGTTTTAGAAGGTCTTGTAGGTCTTCATAGAACCATTCAGCTTCAGTGTCTTTGGCATTAGTGGTTGATGCATAGACTTGGATTACTGTGATATTGAATGGTTTGCCTTGGAAATGAACAGAGATCATTCTGTCATTTTTGAGATTGCACCCAAGTTACTGTATTTTGGACTCTATTGTTGACTATGAGGACTACTCTATTCTTTTAAAGGACTCTTGTCCACAGTAGTAGATATAATGGTCATCTGAATTAAATTCACCCATTCCTGTCCATTTTAGCTCACTGATTCCTAAAATGTTGATGTTCACTCTTGCCATCTCCTTTTTGACCACTTTCAATTTGCCTTGATTCACGGACCTAACATGCCAGGTTCCTATGCAATATTGTTCTTTACAGCATCGGACTTTACTTCCATCACCAGTCACATCCATGACTGGGTGTTGTTCTCTCTTTGGCTCAGTCTCCTCATTCTTTCTGGAGTTATTTCTCCACTCTTCTCCAGTAGTATATTGGACACCTACCAATCTGGGGAGTTCATCTTTCAGTGTCATATCTTTTTGCCTTTTCATACTGTTCATGGGAGTCTCAAGGCAAGAATACTGAAGTGGTTTGCCATTCTTATTTCCAGTGGGCCACATTTTGTCAGAACTCTCCACCATGACCTGTCCATCTTGGGTGGCATGGCTCATAGTTTCATTGAGTTAGACAAGGCTGTAATCCATCTGATCAGTTTGGTTCATTTTCTGTGATTGGTGTTTTCATGCTGCCTGCCCTCTGATGAATAAAAATAATAAGCTTGTGGAAGCTTCCTGATGGGTGAGAGTAGCTGTGGAGGAATCTGGGTCTTGTTCTGATGTGTGGGGCCATGCTCAGTAAACCTTTAATCAAATTTTCTGTTGATGGGTTGACAGTTTTCCCTCCAATAATGGCGTCCTCCTTCAAAAGGACTTATGCCAGCATGCTTGATCTCCCAGGACTGTTGTATTCAGTGCCCCTGATCCCATGAAAGGCCACTGTTGACGCACGCCTCCACTGGAGACTCCTAGACATTCACAGGAAAATCTGGCTCAGTCTCCTGTGGAGTCATAGCTCCTTACTCTCGAGTCCTGGTGTGCACAAGGTTTTGCTTGTGGCCTCCAAGAGTCTGTTTCCCCAGTCATGTGGAAATTCTGTAATCAAATCACACTGGACTTCAAAGTAAAATTCCCTGGACGTGTCCAGTACCTTTGGTGGATCACCAGGTTGGGAAATATGTTGTGGGTCCTAGAACTTTTGAAACAGTACAAGAACTTCTTTGGTATAATTGTTCTCCAGTTTGTAGGTCATCTGCTTGGTGGCTCAATGGTGAACCTTAGGAAGCAGCTCTATTGCAAAGCCAGTGGAGGTGATGGAATGCCAGCTGAACTATTTTAAATCCTAAAAGATGATGCTGTTAAAGTTGCTGCACTCAAAATGCCAGCAAATTTGGAAAACTCAGCAGTGACCGCAGGACTGGAAAATTTCAGTTTTAATTTCAATCTCAAAGAAAGGCAATGCCAAAGAATGTTCAAACTACCACACAATTGCATTCATCACACATGCTAGCAAAGTAATGCTCAAAATTCTCCAAGCAAGGCTTCAATAGTTAGTGAACCAAGAACTTCCAGATGTTCAAGCTGGAGAAAAGGCAGAGGAACAAGAGATCAAACTACCAACATCTCCTGGATCATAGAAAAACAAGAGAATTCCAGAAAAACATTTACCTCTGCTTCATTACTGTGCTAAAGACTTTGATTGTGTGGATCACCACAAACTTTGGAAAATTCTTAAAGTGATGGGAATACCACACCACCTGACCTGCCTCCTGAGAAATCTGTATGCAGGTCAAGAAGCAACAGTTAGAACTGGGCATGGAGCAACAGACTAGTTCCAAATCTGGAAGGGAGTATGTCAAGGCTGTATATTGTTACCCTGCTTATTTAACTTATATGCAGAGTACATATGAGAAATGCAGGCTGGATGAAGTACATACAACCTGGAATCAAGATTGTTGGGAGAAATATCAATAACCTCAGATATGCAGATGACACCGCCCTTATGGCAAAAAGTGAAGAAGAACTAAAGAGCCTCTTGATGAAAGCGAAAGAGGAGAGTGAAAAAGTTGGTTTAAAACTCATCATTCTAAAAACAAAGATCATTTCCATACAAATCTTGAAATTATTTGTTCTAGCTCTGTGAAAAATACCGCTGGTAGCTTGATAGGGATTGCATTAAATCTGTAGATTGCTTTGGGTAGTATACTCATTTTCACTATATTGATTCTTCCAATCCATGAACGTGGTATATTTCTCCATCTATGAGTGTCCTCTTTGATTTCTTTCATCAGTGTTTTATAGTTTTCTATATATAGGTCTTTAGTTTCTTTAGGTAGATATATTCCTAAGTATTTTATTCTTTTCGTTGCAATGGTGAATGGAATTGTTTCCTTAATTTCTTTTTCTACTTTCTCATTATTAGTGTATAGGAATGCAAGGGATTTCTGTGTGTTGATTTTATATCCTGCAACTTTACTATATTCATTGATGAGCTCTAGTAATTTTCTGGTGGAGTCTTTAGGGTTTTCTATGTAGAGGATCATGTCATCTGCAAACAGTGAGAGTTTTACTTCTTCTTTTCCAATTTGGATTCCTTTTATTTCTTTTTCTGCTCTGACTGCTGTGGCCAAAACTTCCAGAACTATGTTGAATAGTAGCGGTGAAAGTGGGCACCCTTGTCTTGTTAATTTCAAGATTTGTATGGAAATACAGAAAACCTCGAATAGCCAAAGCAATCTTGAGAAAGAAGAATGGAACTGGAGGAATCAACTTGCCTGACTTCAGGCTCTACTACAAAGCCACAGTCATCAAGACAGTATGGTACTGGCACAAAGACAGAAATATAGATCAATGGAACAAAATAGAAAGTCCAGAGATAAATCCACACAGCTATGGACACCTTATCTTCGACAAAGGAGGCAAGAATATACAATGGAGTAAAGACAATCTCTTTAACAAGTGGTGCTGGGAAAGCTGGTCAACCACTTCTAAAAGAATGAAGCTAGATCACTTTTTAACACCACACACAAAAATAAACTCAAAGTGGATTAAAGATCTAAATGTAAGGTCAGAAACTATAAAACTCCTAGAGGAGAACATAGGCAAAACACTCTCTGACATCAATCACAGCAGGATCCTCTATGATCCACCTCCCAGAATACTGGAAATAAAAGCAAAAATAAACAAATGGGGTCTAATTAAAATTAAAAGCTTCTGCACAACAAAGGAAAATATAAGCAAGGTGAAAAGACAGCCTTTGGAATGGGAGAAAATAATAGCAAATGAAGCAACTGACAAACAACTAATCTCAACAATATACAAGCAACTTATGCAGCTCAATTCCAGAAAAATAAATGACCCAATCAAAAAATGGGCCAAAGAACTAAATAGACATTTCTCCAAAGAAGACATACGGATGGCTAACAAACACATGAAAAGATGCTCAACATCACTCATTATCAGAGAAATGCAAATCAAGACCACAATGAGGTACCATTTCACGCCAGTCAGAATGGCTGCAATCCAAAAGTCTGCAAGCAATAAATGCTGGAGAGGGTGTGGAGAAAAGGGAACCCTCTTACACTGTTGGTGGGAATGCAAACTAGTACAGCCACTATGGAGAACAGTGTGGAGATTCCTTGAAAAATTGCAAATAGAACTGCCATATGACCCAGCAATCCCACTGCTGAGCATACACACCAAGGAAACCAGAATTGAAAGAGACACATGTACCCCAATGTTCATTGCAGCACTGTTTATAAAAGCCAGGACATGGAAACAACCTAGATGTCCATTAGCAGATGAATGGATAAGAAAGCAGTGGTACATATACACAATGGAGTATTACTCAGCCATTAAAAAGAATACATTTGAATCAGTTCTAATGAGATGGATGAAACTGGAGCTGATTATACAGAGTGAAGTTAGCCAGAAAGAAAAACACCAATACAGTATACTAACACATATATATGGAATTTAGAAAGATGGTAAGGATAACCCTGTATGCGAGACAGCAAAAGAGACACAGATGTATAGAACAGACTTTTGGACTCTGAGTGAGAGGGAGAGGGTGGGATGATTTGGGAGAATGGCACTGAAACATGTATACTATCATGTAAGAAACGAATCGCCAGTCTATGTTCGATACAGGGTACAGGATGCTTGGGGCTGGTGCACGGGGATGATCCAGAGAGATGATATGGGATGGGAGGTGGGAGGGGGGTTCAGGATTGGGAACTCATGTACACCCGTGGTGGATTCATGTCAATGTATGGCAAAACCAAGACAGTATTGTAAAGCAAAATGAAGTAAAAATAAAAATAAAATAAAAACAAAGATCATGGCATCCATTCCCATCACTTCATCACAAGTAGATGGGGAAACAATGGAACCAGTGAGAGACTTTATTTTCTTGGGCTCCAAAATCATTGCAGATGGTGACTGCAGCCATGAAATTAAAAGACGCTCACTCCTTGAAAGAAAAATTATGACAAACTTCGCCAGCATATTAAAAAACAGAGATATTACTTTGCCAACAAAGGTCCATCTAGTCAAAGCTATGGTTTTTCCAGTAACCATGTATGGGGATGTTAGAGTTGAACCATAAAGAAAGCTGAGCACCAAATAATTGATGCTTTTGATCTGTGGTGTTGGAGAAGACTCTTGTGATTCCCTTGGGCTGCAAGGAGATCAAACCTGTCAATCTTAAAGGAAATCAATCCTGAATATTCATTGGAAGGACTGATGCTGAAGCTGAAGCTTCAATACTTTGGCCACCTGATGTGAAGAACTGACTCCTTGGAAAAGACCCTGATGCTGGGACAGATTGAGGGCAGGAGGAGAAAGGGATGTCAGAGGATGAGATGGTTGGATGGTATCACTGACTCTATGGACATGAGTCTGAGCAAGGTCCAAGTGTTGGTGATAGACAGGGAAGCATGGCAAGCTACAGTCTGTGGAGTCACAGAGTCAGACACGACTGAGCTACTGAACTGAACTGAACTGAGCTGAACTGCTAAAGCCCTAAAGAGGCTTCCAAGTTTATAACAGAGAAACAGAAAGTACTGTTGACTTTTTAATTACTAACTCTCTGTGTCTCCTTCCCCTACCCACTAAAATTTCTTTTTCACTTTAGCAGAAGGTCCAGGGAGAAAAGGGAATAAGGAGAAGTATATACACTGTCTTGCACTGCTGATATCTCTGTAATTTAGATGTGGCAAAAGTTAAACACTGACCCATTCATTCATGGGATACTTCTGCATATTACTTAGAAATCATCCAAATTACGAATGATATTGCAATTTCCTTGCCAAAGACTAGCCACTTACAACTATCGCCTTCAGCTCTTGGGCTTCAGAAAATACACCAATTAGTCATGTTCCCTTCTCCTCCCTCAAGTTCATATCTTGTCTGCAGAGAACCCACATACACGCTGAGTCATTGACGGAAATGTAGTTTATTCCCACTATCACTCACCCCAGGCAGAGAGCTTCTTCCATCATAACCTCCTACTTTTTGACTTTGTAGATATATGTCAAATACTAGTCTCTATTTTCCTCAAACTCCCACAGCCCAATGCCATGATCTTCAAATGGATTACTTGAAAATCTCATCACAACACCTGAGGTGAGAAAGAAGAACCCAACTTCCTTTACCCATAATGTTGGAGATAGAAAACTTAGAGGATGTGGTCAACTTTCTGAAAAATAAATCTCTCTTCCCCTTGCTAACTTCTCAATCTTCCTCTTTCTCAACCTGAGGTGAGATGAAATGCTCTAGCACTTAAAGAACGCTTGCTTCTGACTTCACTAGTATCAAGTTTCCTTTGGCTTCCAAGATGCAGCACTGGCTATCGCTGTTGCCAAAGCTTGCAGGACTTCATGTTCCAAGTCCTGCATATACAGTCTAGCAGCTCACTTTAAATTGTGTAGGGTTCATTGGGTCACATTTAGTCTCAGGTTTGGAACAATGCTCTGGTGTAATTTCAGGGCAATGAGTAAAATGTAATAATCTGTTAGACTATACACATGTGGACCTATGCATATATGCACCTATATCTTTATATCACTTTATCACAGATAAATACAGATCCACACATATATGTATGCCTGAGCCTATATATATGAATAATGGAAACACAGTATTTACCAGAAAAAAATTTAATGTGATAACTGGTGATTTTATTTTCTTCTTTTGTCCTTCTGCTTCCTAAAATGTCATGCCTTATTCTTAAAATCATTTAAAAAGTATATTTTTATATAAACATAGAAGAGTGGATTTTATTTTAAAGGTATGATCGTAGTTCAACAATAAAACAGTCAATGAAAAAGGATGAACAATCCAGAAGCAAACTTTAAAGAAATTTATTATGTGATAAAAAAGCTATAGAAAATTAAGAAGAATTTCTTAATGAATAGTATTTAGATATTTTGAAATCACCTTCATAATATCAGATGAGTTCAATAATATATGTGCACACATACATGTATGCATAGCACACATCTCTATGCATGCATATATATGATTATATATTTTAAGTGTATATGAAACCAATTTTTTAAAAAAATTAGAAGTAAATGGAATTGATCAACATGTATTAGGTCACTGGAATGGGGATAAATTTAAAAGCAATAAAAGTAGGCACAAATGAAATGAACAGGTTTGGGCATATAAGAATTTAATACTTTCACATAGAAATACTAAGAACCACTAGTCTGGAAATACCCCAAATGTGACAAATTTGCAGACTGTTTTTAATGTATGGCTTTCAAAGGAATTAATTTAGAGAAAAATAAATGAAATAAAGGTAAAGTTTCCTTTCTTTCTTTCTCCCTATCACAAACATGTATTGAGTGATTTCTTTATATCAGGAACTTTAATAACACTAAGGAAGTAAACACACATATTCCCTAGCCTAAAGAATCATAAAGTCTAATTATCATGATAGGTAAAAACCATTATAACACTTTAAGTGCTGCAATAGTAATTTCATAAGGCTTGTTACAGAAACCCATTTAGGAGTACCAAACATAAGTGTGGGCTGAAGGTTGGGAGGTACAGGAGTCCAGGGAAATTTCCTTAGGACAGGTGAAAACATAGAGTGGCTTACTTGAAAGATAAAAGATGGTTTAGAATTCTAGCTCTAACTCTTATTGATAGCTCTCTTTCCTTGGGCAATTATTCTCTAAGTTTCAGTTTCCTTTCCTATAAATTGGGAATAATAGTAACATGCACGTGTGTGCTCAGTCACTCATTCATGTCCAGCTCTTTACAACCCCTATGGACTGTAGCCTGCTAGGCTCCTCTGCCCCTGGGATGGATTGCCCAATACGCTGGAGTGGGTTGCCAATTCCTCCTCCAAGGTATTTTCCCATCCCAGGGATCAAACGCACGTCTCCTGTGACTCCTGCATTAGCAGGCAGATTCTTTATCACTGAGCCACCTGGAAAGCCTAGTAACACTCAGAGGGACACTAAAAGGATTTAATAAGAATTATTTAGTTATTTGAAATTTAGTAGGTCACCAGTGAACAGATAAAAATAACAAAATTCCTTTCAAAGATTGGGAACTGAGGAAAGAATCAAGTCTTTGCGAACTACACATTTAGTATAGTTGAAGTATAAAGGTGAAGACAGATATGGAGAGAAGGAAGGCTTTAGAAATACATAAGGGACAGATGATTTTAAAAAATTCAAAGGAAAACTACATAGAATTTTTAGCAAAAGACTACACAGTAAGAGTTTCCTTTTACAATGATCAAAATAAAGATGTGTATAATGTATTTGAATATAGTGTGACCAGAAATAAAGGCTACATATTTATTGAAAAAGTTTGCATATAAATGGATGCACTTAATTCAAACTTGTGTTGTTCAAGAGTCAGCTGTAGTTAGAAGATGGTCTCAATAATCCATCCAAGAAATAATGACGACCTGAAGTGAGGAGGTATATATTCAAGAGATGTTAATAAATAGAATCTATAGAATTTAAAAGTTAACAAGAGTAAAATATTTTAAAAAAGAGTAAAAATTAAAAAAAAAAAAAAAGATTGTTCCTAGGTGCCTGGTTTAAGTTACTCAGCATACAGCATTTGGAAAGATAAGAAATACAGAAGAAAGATTAAATGTGATTAATGTTTTTAAAGACAGTGGAGTAGTCCTTGTATTGTTCACTAGTATCAGATTTCCTTCTACATCCAGGCATAAAGGAAGGTTATACTTTCTCATCCCCAATTATACAGGGACTATACTTTTCTTTGGCTAATTAAATAAGTGTAGTGGATAGAGCTAGAGCTAGAGATCTATCATTAGTGCGTTATTTCCAGCTCATCATTCTCTATCCACACAATGACAACCCTTCATGTTCCAGAAAAAGGAGTTTCCACTGATGAAGGTCCTTAATAGAGGATGCCATGCTTCAAAAAAAATTCTCCTTTGACAACTTAAAATTCCATGAAATTTTAAGTTACACACACATTGAGAACATTGATGAGTTCTACCATTTTTCGTGAGGAAAAATAAAAGCATCAGTTAGCCACAGCTTGAACTTTGATTCTAAAATCACAAGTATTCTCAGTGGTACTGAGTCTCTTTAAATATTGTTCATTATATCTTCCTGAAGGTCTATAATCTAGACTTTTGGTCTAGGAAAATTATACCACATTGAGCAGCCTTAATCAGCTTAGAATTGAGGTAATAAATTTGAGATTACCTGTACTGGATTTTGTGAGAATTAGATGAGTTTACACAGGTAAGAAAGCTTAGAGTAGTGACTGATTCATTGTAAGCATTGAGTTAATAAAAGTTCTCCAATTGCTTATTTTTAGGCTTTTCATGTACCTCTTTCATCTCTTATATCTTGGATTTCCTCACAGAATTCCATCATTATTTCTCATGAGCTACACACTCTGCAGTTTCATCTAATCCTCTCCCAGAACTTCATCTACCATTTATATTTTCTGACACTTGGATCATCAGCTTCATCCTGGAATTCTTTCCCAAACTACAGACTGTTAACTTCTAACCAGACACCTCAGCTCAGACATCTCACAGATATTTCAAACTGAGCATACTTTAAAATAGACTCTTCCTTTTCCCCTGCAAAACCATCCCTCCATGTCCTGTGTTCTTGATTTAATGAGTTTCATCACCATCCATTCTGATGCTTATGTCAGAAGTCTGGATATTTTCCTTATACATGCCTTTTTTACTCCCTCCACTTCATCAGTCACACATCCTACAAATAGCATCACCTAAAATTGTTCTGAATATTTCTCATTCAGTCACAGAGGCAATTATCTTATCTCTCTTATATTAGTATTTTAAGCTTTCTAATTGGTGTCCCTGCCTCTATTTGAATGGATTATCTGCTTTATAATTAGAGAGTTTCTCTAAACTAGACAATTGAATAACTTTATGAGATGCAGTTTTTAAAATTATTTTTATTTTGTTTTGTGGTATAGTTGATTAACAATGTTGTGATAGTTTCAGGTGAACAGTGAAAAGATTCAGTCATACATATACCTGTTGATGTTGTTACTCTTAGTTCAGTGGTTACCGACTCTATGCTTCCAAGGCAGAGAATGTGGGTTCAGTCCCTGGTCAGGGAACTAAGATCCCATGTGCCATGCAGCCAACAAGCAAACAGAAAATGCCCCTTACTTTTATAAGTGTATAAGTCAATGAGTTTACTAAATTTATAAAGTTGTGCAACTATTGCCAAAATTCAGTTTTAGAACTTTTTCATTACCCAGAAAGTTCCCTTATGCTATCTGTTTGCATTTCATTTCTACTCCTACCCACCACCCTAGGCAACCATTTCTCTGTTTTCTATCTCTATAAACTTGTCTTTTCTAGATGTTTTGTATCTAAAATAGAAATTTTATTGTTATTTCCCACCTGGGGAGCCTACAATAGCCTCCATTTTTTTCTCTTTAGAAAATCCAAATTCCTTTAAAAACAGAGCAGTTTAGAAAGAACCAGTCTTTTTTTTTTTTTTTTTAATGTGGAATACAACTGATTTTTTTTCTTCATTTTTGTGGTGTACTAAAACACTAAAGTATAGTATTTCTTTTTACAAGTTAGGAAGATAAGGAGAAAATAAGAACTAGTTTGTTTCAAATCCTAAGCTAAAAGTTGAAGCTGTGGGTTTAATGGGCACCAAAGGTTATTGTCAAAGGAGACTTGAAAATAACAAAATAAAGTACTTCTTGGAAAAACAAAACCAAAAAAAAAAAAGACTAAAGGTAAGAGAGATAAGGAATGGTGGTGAGACTTGTAAGAACATGGGAACAGTCCTTAGAAAATTAGGTAGGAAGAAAGGGGTCTGCAGTTATGTGGACCTGATGACAGAAATAGGCAAAAGGTAGGTCAAGTAACATGAAAACTGAGTTCTGACCTTTGGGAACATGCGGTGTGGCAGGAAATCTAATATGTTGATTCTGAGAAAGTCTCATTCTCCATCTGTGACAGAGTGATACAGAAATGAACTGAACAACTGTGGAGTCCTGACCTAAGAAACTTGGTAGTGATTCACCTTTTATATCCTAACCCTCTTTGGTCTTCTACCTTCATATTATTACACTGTGCTACAGACATTTTAAGCTTCGCCTAGATCCTGACATGAGGATCCAGGAGACAACTCAATGGACATGAGTTTGAGCAAATCCGGGATATAGTGAAGGACAGGGAAGCCTGGCATGCTTCAGTCCATGGGGACGCAAAGAGTCTGACATGCCTGAGTGACTGAACAACAGATCTTAATAAGGTTATGTCTCCACAACTATCACCAGCACAAGATTTTTTTTTTTTTTTTGCTAAATCACTCTAAACATCATTCGACATCTGACTGTTCCTACATGTCCAAACTTACATATTTCAACTGAGTCATTAAATATCCTTTCTTAGCTCAATCCCACATTTCATTGTGTGTATGTGCTCAGTTGCTAAGTTGTGTCCGACTCTGATTCCATGGACTGACCACCAGGCTCCTGTCCATGGGATTTGCCAGGCAAGAATACTGTAACGGGTTGCCATATCCTCCCAGGGGATCTTCCAGAAACAAGGATCAAACTCACATCGCCTCTGTCTCCTTCAATGGTGGGGGAATTCTTTATCACTGAGCCACCTGGGGAGCCCACATTTCGAGAGAAGATTTTAATAAGTTGTTTTCCAAACCCCAATACTGGCCTGTATACAAGACTTTTCAATTTCCATACTGTAATTGTCTGTTTTCCTATGTCTAATCCATTGTACAGAAAGTCCACTGAGCACAGATACTATATTTCATTCACCTGATAGTCTCCATTGCTGATCATAGTAAATGGCACATAATTAAGGCTTTATATCTATGGAACTAAAATAACTATAAACAATTATAATTATTTTTAACATTTTAGAATAATTATTGATATAAATAATTTTAAAACACTGTATGCACAATGTACAATTAAAGTAATATTTAAAGAAATTCAAATCAATAGATTTTTAAATCTTTCTCCTCAATCTTTTATTGCAATTATATAGTTTTAGTTTTTCTCTATGCATCTGTAATATGCTCTGATTTTTCTTGACGTATAAAGAATATGTTCATTTTTTTGAGATCCATAACTCATTAATCCTTACTAGTCTTTTTCTTTGCATAGGTCCATAGCTCTCTTAATGAATAAAAGGCTTCCTATTCTCTCTGGATCTGTGTTATCACCAACTTGATGGGAAATTTCAAAATTCCTAATCCGAGTCCTAGTCTTCATTCTAGTTCCTGAAATTTATTTCAGCTACATCTGAATTGTCACCAAAGAACTTTCTGATTATGCCAGTAATGGCCTTAGGTCTTCCCTAAATTTCTAACATCTCAAATAGCTTAAGGTATTCTCCAGCTTTTTCTCATTACTGGATCAGGAAAGAAAAATTCTGAACATGATAAACCCATATTTATAGGAATAAAATGCTAGAAGAAAGTGTCTTTCCTCATGTCACCACTTTCTTGTCCTTTAATGTCTTCTAGAGGTACATGAAAAGAGTATAATTGCTACAGACCAGACACACTGGTAGAAGCTGGCATCTCTCAAAGAATGAACTTTCCTTAAAAAGCTGATATCCAAGCACATTTAAATAGATTTTAAAATAAACAAGAGATCATTTCCAGTTTCTTTCTTTAATAAATCCATATATATGAGTGATTTTACTGAGAGCCATTTTATATGTATAAAATAAATTGTGAGTATCAGAAGGAACTTAAAGACTGAGCATGGATAGAGAAGAGAGTAAGAATTGAGTTCCAAGGCACTTGAACACTTAGATGTGAAGACCAGAGGAAGAACCAGCAAGGACCTCAAAAGAAAATTCGATCCCTGCAGCATAAGAAAACTAGTAGGGTATGCATTTCCAGAAAACGAAGAAAGATTCCAAAAAGGAGAGGGTATAGAACTGTGACATTTACTGCTTAGGATCTAAATGATATGAGCAGTAAAGATTGACCATAAAATTTGGCAACCTGAATACCACTTGGAACCACAACCATTACATACTTCTCGATATCAATTACCTCCCCTGCAAAAAATATCAAGACTCATTTCATGAAAAAGTGTGAAGGACTAAATGAGATAATACATGAAAGCACCTAGCATACTGCAAGCAACAGAGGTATAAGCAGGAGGTTTTTTAAATTATTGATATAGACTGAGGTTGTCTATAACTAGACCGCCTGAATACAGTATGCTTGACAATCATGTGAGAGAATTTGGCTGAAGTGTCTAATATGACTGGAAAAAAAGCAGAAATGATTATAGCTCAGAGAAGAAGCTGGAACCAGAGACAATGAGGAGAAAAATAGCGTGGGTAGGGTAATTCCTATCCTTGGATAACAATTAAAGGAACATATCTCTCATGACTTTGTGTTTTATCCTATCTCATAACTGGTGACTGCACACTTTTTAAGCATTAGTTAATATTTGGAAAGCATTTGAAAACAACAAACTTCTCTTAAGGACAAGTGGTATGTAAAGTTTAGTGATCTAAATAAGCATAATGTCACAAGTTAAAATTCCATTCTATCTCCTACACAATATATTGTCTAACTCCATAATTTTACAATCAACCTTTTTACATTTTGTATCTGCATAAATATCTATAGGTGGGTGTCCCTGGTGACTCAGTGGTAAGGAATCCATCTGCCAATGCAGGAGACATGGGTTTGATCCCTAGATCAGGAAGATCCCCTGGAGAAGGAAATCGCAACTCACTCCAGTATTCTTGCCCGAGAAACCCAAGGACAGAGGAGCCTGGCAGGCTATAGTCCATGGGGTCACAAAGAGTCAGACATGATTTAGCAACAAAACAATAATAACAAATAACTATAGACTTATTATACAGTTCTTGGGGTCTTTGATATATAAAATTGCTCCATTTGGCTAATTTTTACTCAATGGCCCTCTGATTTTATAAGATTCCCCTTAATTTTTTCCTCTTCTCATCAGATTTAAAATTAGTTATGTAATTGGTCATGGTAGACATCTTAAATAATGGTGTGTCCTACAAGACAGCTAAAAGCAACTTGTGTTTTTAGAAGTATTTTTCATCATAATGATCATGACCATGACATCATGATCATATTGAAGCTAGAGTCTGGATGAAGCATAATGTAAAAGAATTAATGCTGCAAAAGGCTGGTTGAAAGTCTGCACTTAAATAATGCATTTGTATGAATCATTTCTTTCTCTATAAATTTTTAGAAAAATACTAATTTTTGGAAGTCTATTTTTATGCATTCTTTCAGAACCATCTTATGCTCATTTTCTATCTTAACATTTAGGCAGGAAATTTGGTTTGCAAAGCAAAGCATATGTCCTTATTTATGTAGGTCTTACATCAGCAATTAAAAGTAATGGTTGACTTGCAAAAAATGTATTTGCTCAAATATATATCTTATGCTTTATCAACTTTTTATAGGCAAAGGTTTTATTCCAAAATAAATTCAGAACTGATAAATACAGTAATGAAAAAAGTCATGTGAATCCATTTTGGAAACTGCAAAGTCATTTTGAACTTACCCTCTCTAGATTTCTCCACCTGCTCTTTAGATTTTTTTAGATTTTAGAAGAAAATGAATGTAGCAAACTCAAAAGCAACAGTTAGCTATCTAGTGAGCCCACACATAACTCAATGATTCCAGGCACTAAACTCACTACAGAAATTATAAGAAGTTGGCAATTCAAATGCCTTCCCTTTATACAAACTGTGCACTGAACATTCCAAACTGCTGATTCTTCTCCTAAGGTTGCTCATTTCTAAATAGGGGTATCCAGGTTACCGACATTTCAGAAAGTGAAAAGCCTTTGTAAATGCCAAATATCTAAAGTGAAATTATTTATTCCAAATTTCATTTAATTGTTTTGCAAATCTACTGGAAAAATAAATATTTTTAATTTACATTTTTGTGGAACTCTAATACTAACACTGAAAATATAATGATCACCTATTTGGTGGTATTTTACTTCTTGACTCCACAGATGGGAGAGAGATGCAAGGAACAGTATGAATCAATGTTTCTCATCAGCTCTTTCTCATTCACCCAGTGAGAGCATTCTAAGCTGGCAGAAAGCTCAAAGATGGCCAAAATTTTTGGTTTGTTCAAGTATTTCTAAGCAGGAATGTACTTCAACCATCCTGGAATGGAAACAATGTTCTCTGGACAAAAACTCCTTAGAAAAAAATAGTATTTTACTATTAGTTTTACAGCTTGCTCATTTTTTCTTGAAATTCCCTTAAAATTGGACAATGTTTTCTCTTACTTTAACCAATTACTTTTCATTTAAAAGTGATTTAAACCATTCTTTGGCTATTTGGCTAGACGTATTCATGTGTCACAACTAGAGGAAAGTTTTAAAAGTTCTGATTACTCTCCCACATCCAACAGCACAAAAAGTACTTATAAATATTCTGTGCTACCCATTGGGCACAGATTTCTACCTGCAAGGTTTCAGCTGGAAATTGGGTTTGGCTCATTTTCAACCCAGCACTTCCTTTATTCATTTTTTGCCTGATTCTCCCATCTTTTTCACTTCTTCCTACTAAAGTTGGCTATTTACAGGCTAAAGCCATTTACTAGACTACAAACTGCAGGGAACTCAAAAACCATCATGTAACTAATCTGTATGTTATCTGGCCCTAATAAAAGCTCAAATATCTGCTAACATACACTAAAACTGTATCTCACAGTTAGAATTTGTCTTTTTAAAGGAAGATCATAGATTCCTTTTATTTTCCTTGTTATTCAGATTTAAATCCCCAGTTTCTTAAGTATGTCTATATTTCACACTCCTTGCTTTTGGTCTTTGAAAATGGCTGACACATTAATTTTCTCTATTCACAGTGAAATAGACTTAAAGCTTCTATGTTAGAACAAGCGGACACACTAAGGCCCCAGTCTTCAGAAGTGCAGAGTTGGTTACAAATCCACTCTTAATGTCTTTACACCACATCAGGTTAACAAAAACAAAAACAAATCACATCCTTTGTGACTAAATCCTACAGATGACAAATGAGTGGATATCTCTAAAGATCTAGATTTAGCCTAGGAGTGTGGGTTTCTTTAACACTTTTCAGCCACTCTGTCACACCAGATCAGAAATGAGTCTCTGCACCCAGCAGCAGCTGTTGAAGTGTTCTCTCTCTGCACCTCCCAGAAATGATTGCTTTCCTTCTGCCTTTTTCAGCTCTCACTCTAATTCTGGTACAGGGTTTGTTTTCTGCTCAGTTCATAGTACCTTGCCATAACTGCCTCCCCTGCTCTTTGTCTTAATGTCTCCTATGGGTGTTCTTGTCCGACAGAAATCTAGACATTCCAGCAGCAAAGTGGACACTTGGGCATTAAATGGCCAAACAGAGTTAGTGAAATGCAAGATTTCTGGTCCCAGATGCAGTCTCCAAAGGAATGGAATATCTCATCTTTCAACCAAAGGTTTGTTTTTCTATCTGGTTATAGGCTTTTTCATCAGAATACAGAAGTTACATGTCTCCTACGTGGCACTCAGAAGTCATAGCCATATATATTCAGGACAGGCAAAAACCCCAGTGAGGATATGCTCTTTCAAACTATCCAAAACTACTTCTGACAGAGAAACTAACCATCAGAGAAGGAGAGTTTACTCCACAACGCTCTTACTTAGAACTGAATTTTAGGCCCAGCTTAATTTATTTAATCACTTTATAACATTTAATCACTTTATAACATTGTTTTCATCTGATTAAATATCAGAATGCACAGATCTTAAAGATACTATTTTTAATTGGTATAAACCTAAGAGGAAATTTGAAAGGTTGCTTGGTGCATTCTTATCCGCCCCCCCCCCCTTTTTTTTCCCCAGACTCCAAACCTTATTCTTCCAAACACTGAACTATCACATTTAAAAAACAACCACAGAATCTTCCAGTGTAAGACTTCATGGGCCTGGAGATGTGCGGTCATCTCTACTGAAATCCATCCCCCAAATCATGTGCCCGGCTTACACCCAAACCACAATTCTCAAATTTCTACAATTGAGTGCTTTCTTAGTTAGGTATTAGAGAACAGTTGATAATCTCACCTTGGGAAACAATTCTATAATATTCTAGCTCTTATAACCTATACTAAAAGAGTCTTAATTTCTAAACTTCTTAGGTCAAGTGTAGAGTTCATAACTGACAATGGATACCTATCACAAGTGAATCTGATTAACACTATGTATATTTAATTTCTTACTATTAGACAGCCTACACAATTATTCTATTATTAGCAGGACAAGAAATGATGTTATAAAGCTAAGGACCAAGGGAAGGCAAAAGTAAACTACACAATGAAGGATCTGATATTCTTCCCTACATATGTAATATGGTATTTTAATGAGTCAAGTCAGTTTGAGTAGTTAAACTCCACGTAACCCTTACAAATTATTATCTGAATTTAAGGCACTATTCCACATACAATCCAAAATCTTCAAGGCTTCCTTTCAATGGCTGCATTCTGCCTACAAATTTTTTTTTTTAAATTTTATCCAATCCCTTCAAAAGCATACATAGAAGGGCTTTAATGCAGATATCAGAAGAAATATGAAAGAAATATGTGAAAGGATGACATCGTGATAACAAGAAATGTTTGGTTGCAAGATTTTTCGAGTACATTATAAAGAAACTGACAGAGTTTCTGTTTAAATTCCAAAAATAATATACTGATTAAAGTCCTATCTTCGTGATGGGAAAAAATGTTGAAAATGAGGCGGTCAGTAGATCTGAACACAGGTAAATTAGAGCATACTCTGGCATTTTAAACTGATTTCAGAGAAAATAGAGCTCTTTATTGACCACACCAGAAACGATGAAACTAATCATGAATAATTATAGACACTCAATTGACTGATGATAAACTTTCGATCAAGCAGGTATCTCTTGATGACACCACTGACCTATGGTTTCCTAGCTTCTGCTGAACACTTTTCAGGGCCAAGAAATAAGTTCCAACGTATTACACCAAAAATGTCCTTCCTTTCACTCTCAACCAATGTAGCAATGGAAAATAAGAATGCACTCTTTGCTACAAAATAGCTCTTTCAATTGTAAAATAACTAACATCATCTAGCACTAAGTCATTCAAGTTTAGACTATCACTTAGTTTCCTTAATCATTCACAGAACAAAATGACTCCTGGACCTTTTAACATCTTAACAAATAACTCTTAACATCTTGACAAAGTTCAGTTAATCAACATTGTTTAGAAGTGTGACTCAAAACTAGACACAGAGTGGATGTGGGGTCTGAAAATAGAACAAACAGTAAAGAATTATTAATTTGATCTGGAATCCTACATGTATGAATTTAATCGAAGATAGCATTTGTTTTAGTTTAGCAGCTGGTGATAAAAGAAAATATATGCACTGATCTCTGTCCCTAGTTCTTGGCACAGAGCTCCTGAAGCCCTTGTAAATTTCTAGGTGAAAAGATACCAAGAACATCTTCTTTTCTAATATTTGGTTTTTGATCCCAGCTCCTGACACAGGGTTTCTAAATTCCCTCAAATTTTCTGTGCGATAGTGAGAGAGTTCATTGGAAAAGACTCTGGAAAAGTTCTCATTGGAAAAGACTCTGATGCTGGGAGGGATTAGGAGCAGGAGGAAAAGGGGACGACAGAGGATGAGATGGGTGGATGGCATCACCGACTCGATGGACGTGAGTTTGGGTGAACTCTGGGAGTTGGTGATGGACAGGGAGGCCTGGTGTGCTGCAATTCATGGAGTCACAAAGAGTCAGACACAATTGAGCAACTGAACTGAACTGAGGTTGATAAAAGAGTCCAGGGCCCTCAAGGAGGAAGGAGTCTGAGACCTTTAAGGAGGAGAAAGGGGTACACAGCTCTCAAGGAGGAGAAAAGGACAAACTTTTTTTTTCTACATTGGTTTCTCTTAGTTACATTAAGGCATTATTTTCTTTAAGCCCAGAGCTAATGATTACACAACAAAACTCATCTTGCTTAAGGGTATGTTTTTCCTTAAGCTCTGTACTAATGAGCTTACCTTGTGGCTCAGCTGGTAAAGAATCTGCCTGCAATGCAGGAGAACTGGATTGATCCCTGGATTGGGAAGATCTCCTGGAGAAGGGAATGGCTACACACTGTAGTATTCTGCTCTGGAGAATTCCATGAAGTTGCAAACAGTTGGACATGACTGAGCGACTTTCACTTCACTTCTAATGATTATATAATAACAATGTATATTGTTTCTCTTCCTTAACAAGAACCTTCTGACTAATCTTGTTATCTTGTAGGAGTGAGTCTGGTAAGACCTCTCTATTGTTAGTTCTAATTTTGTTAATTTCAGATGTATCTTGTGGGAATGGGTCTAAAAGTATGTAAGGCCTTAATAAGATTAGCAAGGGGGGCACTCTGTTCCCCTTCTGATGTCTATGTCAGAAGCATTCTCGGTCCTTTTTCACTGTAATGAACTTCTGCCACACAAAAGCCTGAGTGATCAAGCCTGGTCCCTGATCCCAAAGCTAAATCTTCTTTGGAAGTCACGAATTCCACATCCTTCATCGTAAGCTATCAATAGGGGTGCCTTTTGTTCTAATAAGGCGACTCTGGGTAGATTTTCAGATGGCTCTTGAATGGAGGCTGGTCACCAGAAATACCAAGACATAATTAGAGGCTTGGAATTTTCAGGCCTAACCCCCATTCTCTAGAGGAGAAGGACTGGAAAAGGAGTTAGTAGTTGTTCATGCTTACAAGAGGAAAAGTCCATAAAGTTCCTCAAAGTAGAGTTCAGAGAACTTTCAGTTTAGTGGACACATCCACATACCAGAAGGATAGTACTGCACACCCCATAAACTCCTGACCCTTCCAGACCTTTATCTGGCTGTTCATCTGTATCCTGAATCATTTCCTTTAAGAAACATAGGAGGAAGACTGGAAGGTTTTCTTAGCAGTAACCTAGACACAACATTATCGCTTTGTGTTTCTTTCCTAATAAAGCACATAGATCATTTTAATTTGACATTCTTTCAAAAGATATTGAAACTTTTTTTATTTTTATTTTTTCTACAAATGGTTTCTTAGTAGTTTAGGGATTTTTGGTCTTTTCCCTCCTACTTGTAATAGGCACCTATGCTTTTATATCTCTAGACCTTCACATACTGCTCCCATATTTCTATTATTTGAGACAACTAGTTGTCATTCCCTTCCCCACCAATCCTGGCTGTAGTTGGGACAACCAATGAGCTGATTGAAACAGGAAATGGGCATGTGATCCAAACTCCTCCTTCTTTTAAAAATTGGAATCAAACAAAGAAATTACATTCTTCTCTAGTGATGAAACTACGAGATGCAAGAACTGTCACAAGTCATGTCCAGTGTTTGATGAAAACGAAGGCCCACTCTGGCTGTGTTCTACATCCTGTCTCTAATCACCCCTGAATCCTAGTGTACCATTAGGTTCTCCAAAGGTACATGAACTCATACTTTCATTAAAAGGAAAAAGGAAGGAAAAAACCATTTTGCCATCAAAACAACGCAGTCCCACAGGACTGCTGCCCACTTCAGATGCCAGTTACAAGTAGTAGGTCCCCAGGTTATTGACAGCTTCTGTCTGATGGTTACAAATCAGAGGTCCCCGGAATCCCATCCTTGGGTTCCATTAATTTGGTAGAGTGGCTCACAGAACTCAGGGAAACCCCTATTTACTTTAACCAGTTAAGAAACTTTTTGGAGGCTCCAGGGAAGAAAGCTTTCCTGTCTTTCTAGCTTCTAGAGAAAATCTGCATTCCTTGCCTCAATGATTCCTGCCTCCATCTACCAAAGCAGAAATGCTCCACCTCTCTAAAGTTCTTCTGTAGTCACATCTCTCTCTGACCCTGATCTCAAGAAAGATATTTTAAGGACTCTTGTGATTAACTTGGACCCACCTGAATGATCCAGGATAATCTCATCTGAAAGTCCTTAATTTTAAGTGCAAGTGCCAAGTCTCTTTTGCTTTCCAATGTAGTGTATTCAACAGTTCTGAAGGCTTAGGCATAGACATAGGCATAGGCATAGAGGGTGAGAGGGTGGTGGTAGGGGGATGGGACTTTCTTCTGCTTCCCACTAAAATTGAGAGCAGCATTCCATCTCTCACATCATTTGATTCAGTAATAAAAATATATTAAACAGGAGAAGCCAGACACCCTCCATGTTTAGCAGCCTGTTAATCAACATTATTTGGAAACAGTTTAATTTCAAAATGACTCCTTCAAAACTGATTTTCTGGAAAGGAAACTTCTGCTGGTTTTATCTTTTCCTGAAGATGAGTTTGAAGATCTTTATTGGATTTCCCCAGCAAACAATCAGAATGCAATCTTTGAAATGTAGAAGTGAAAGTATTTCCATACCCACATCCTTGAAGCCTGAGGCTGCTATCATTCCTGAGTATAGAGAGTAAACACAGCATCTCTCTTTGTTTTACTAATTGCTTTGTTTCCCCAAGCTGTCAGCTCAACATCTGCCAGGCCAGAATGCACTCTCTCCACATACCAGAGAACTAACTACTGCCTGGCCAGATGAAGGACCTGAGCTCCCTGGTGTAGGGGTAAGTGATTTCCAGGCACTCAGCAGGTGGTTCCAAAAGGCAACAACTTTCAGAGAAAATGAAGCTGAAACCCCTCCCCTCCCAAAATCTTTAGAGTGGTTATGGAGTTGTTGATTCTATAATGATCTCATACTGTCTGCAATTTTATTGATTTTGTTTTTCAAAAGAACTGTTAAAGATGACAATTCTCAGACAGGCTGAATGTGGGCAGATGCCCATATTCTCACATAGTTCTGCCAAGATGCTTTTGCATCTTTCTGTACATAAAACAAAATGAAGACATGTGTCATAGATGCCTGCTACTGGTACCCCACCCCCAGAAGAAGGGGGTTTATTGTGTGCTCATTTCCTGTATGTAGTACTAAAACAACTCCACCTAGAAAAAAAAGAACAGCTCTTCCAAAATAAAAGAGATTTGCTTCTGAGGCACCTTATAAACCATTCCTAATTAACAAACCCCATTGAAACAGCAATTTGGGTCATCATAATCAAATGCCATCCCTGCTATTTTTAATTCTTAAAACTTCTTGTCACATCTACTGGTGAAGCATCAAAATACAAAATGCTGTAACAGCTTATGCTGTGTTGATGTTCAGTCATCTACTGTGCATCAGAAAGGCTCATTTCAAATATGGCATGAAAGGAAGAGAAGTAAGCAAAAACAAGATTCAGAAAAGACTTGAAATAAACTGCCTCTAGCAAAACGCTCAAGAGGAAAAACTGCAAAATCATAGCCTTACCTTGGGAGACTTGGGCAGATCCACTGTCTTTTCTTTTGCCAGGCTTAGCGAAGTTAACTCTATTTTCTCCACTGAGGGATGTTTCGGAGGGCGAGGTGGGGGGTGCAAGAAGGAGCTTTCATATCTCCGTATCAGGTAATACTGTTCTTCAGTGATCTCTTCGACCAGAGTACTGACTAGAAATGATCCTGTATCCCCAGAAAAATTATTAACTAACTGAACAGTCATATTCACACGGCCAACAGGAATTTCCCAGCGCTCCTTGGGGTTGGCAAAGTCACTTATGAGTAGATAAGAGTTAGTGATAGATTCCTCCAACTGTAGTCCTGGTGTAGCAGCCAAAATGTCTTTTTCAATAAAAAGATCTCTCACAGACACCTTCACGTTGAAGGGCAGGCGGAACTGTGCACAAAGCTCAGAAATCTGGTACAGTTTCTTATCATGGATCACCTCTACAAAACCTCCATCCATGTACAAAGGGAGCAGTGCTGCCTCATGGGAATTTTTGAGGATTTTTTCACAAACCAGAACATCCATCACTTTTTTAATTCCTTCACAGAAGACTTCAGTTGTCTGTGAGTGATGCACTAGAAACTCATCCCCGACAGAGACAGATGACAGCTCCTCAAAGGGGGAATGAAAGGCTTTGGTGGCCACCACGTGCAGAGGCTCCTTTTCACTCTTTGCTATCTTAAGGTCATAGGGGGTTGGGAACTCTCGAGGTCGCCTCTTGAATTTGCCTTTATAGCTGGTGGGGATCAAGAAGTGTCTTTTAGAGGAATTGCTTCTAATTTCTGAAGCCAAGATCTTTGATGCCTGGCACTTTTTGTGGATCACAATGGTTTTCCCAGGCTGTAAAATGCTAATGGGTAGCTGGTTTCCTTGGGGTGCTTCTATGACTTCAGCTACTATGGGGAACTTTTTATTGGCCATTTCATAAAGATCTTGTGTAGATAACACCTGAAGAAACCAGTTGGCATCATAGCTGTCGGTAATGTCTTTGACTTCAACATCTAAACTGGGGAGGATACGGACTATATCCTTTCGGACTGAAAAAGAAAAGACATTTTTTTGCATCAAAATGTTGCTCTGGAGTAGTATTAAAATCACTCCAGGAAATCCAAGGAAGAGAGGAAATATGTATTCATGTGGCTGATTCACTTCGCTGTACAGCAGAAATTAACACAACCTTGTAAAGCAGCTATACTCTAATTAAATAAGTATTCTAGGGAAATGGCAACCCACTCCAGTACTCTTGCCTGGAAAATCCCATGAATGGAGGAGCCTGGCAGACTTCAGTCCATGGGGTCACAAAGAGTTGGATACGAATGAGTGACTTCACTTCAAAGAGAGTTAAAAAAACTCAGTCCAGGTAACCCAAATAAATTTATTAGAAAATCTCAGATGCTTATGATATAACATTGCTTATGCATGACTTGCCCTTTTTTATACTTAAAAATGAAATAGACTGTAAATAAAACCAACACCCATAAAACTGCCTAGTTTTAGAAATGGACATTAACTAGTATCTTGGAACCCTACAAAAGTCACCAAAATCATATCCTCACTTTAACCTGAGTAGTCATTCCTCTGATTTTGGTATTAATGATTCCATTGGGGGTATTTTTTACAGTTTTATCATACATAACATACATGAATGTAGGTACATGTGTTTAAAAGTATGTGTGTTTTTCCAGAAAATTTATTATATCATTTTAGGTCATGTTTTTGTGGTCCAGATAGTGTATGTAAAATCATTTTAGAGAAAAGTTTGAGTATTTTATGTAAGATTCTCCCTGCATAAGTCTCAAGACATACATTCTATATACAAAATTCTCACCTATGGGGTATAACTGTTTTGCAAAATCATGGGATATAAAGTACTCAAGATTAATTAATATGTGGAAATGGATACCAAAATGAAGTCTTTTTCCAACATGAAAACTATTCCTTTCTTTGCTGGTGTTACCTTAACAACTCGATTGAAAAGGAGTAGTACAGAATGTTGCAGTCAAAAGACCACTCAGGAGTTCTAGGTTTGCTGGCAGAGTGCTTACCAGTGTATTCTCTGCCAGTGTGTCACTGGGAATAATGAATCTCTTTATTTTTCCCAAGAATTCTTTCTTTGAGACTACAAAGAGACTTAAAATATTGTCCTGAAATCATCTGCTCTCCATATACTGTTCCACACAGTATCCTTACAGATGATCTTGCATCAAAAAATAAAGTTTTACATTAATATTAAAAGGATTTTATAATGGTTTGTATTGTCTTGAAAATATCTTAACACAATGTTTTTCAGCCTTTCTATGATCTACTATTATTTTCCAGTATATCTAGCCACCCTTCTGTCAATATTCTTTCTTCCCTGTATGCTTTTATAAATGAATAATTTGGAATATTTGGAAGACAGAATTTTTCTCTTATAATACATTACCTATATTAATATGTTTTGTATTACTGTTTATGGATCATCTGAAAATTCTAATTTGTGTCATACTACTTCTACATGCTGCATTAGAGAGTTCCTAAAAACACACAGTATGACATTGTATTAGTTTATTTTCTTTAACATAAAAAAGAAAAAAAAAATCAATGTTTGTCTATAGGTTGAAGGTCGGTAAAAACTGCAAATATTTTCCATTAAAAAAGAAAAGGGGGAAATGCTGAAAAAAAAAAAAGTTTATCAGTTCATTTTATAAAATTTGGTAAACTCAAACTTTTGAAATTGTTGCCACAGGTTTCCCTGAACCCCAAGGTAATTTTAGAAACTTTAAAATCACACTTATTTCAATTGAAACGAACACTGTTTAAGAATTATAGAGCTAGGACTAGATGGGTTCATAGACTCACGTCATTTCTCAAGTTGAGGGCACAGCTTGACACTGGTAGAATAGATGTCATTAAGGAGTTTCTGGGGATTCTAAATTGAACGTAAAGACCATAATACAAACTAGATCACAATCTGCATTTGGGCACAATGAGTATGATGGGGAAAGAACTGTCTTAATACTTTCAGTTCAGTTCAGTTCAGTCGCTCAGTCGTGTCAGATTCTTTGCGACCCCATGAATTGCAGCACGCCAGGCCTCCCTGTCCATCACCAACTCCCAGAGTTCACTCAAACTCATGTCCATCGAGTTGGTGATGCCATCCAGCCCTTTCATCCTCTGTCATCCCCTTCTCCTCCTGCCCTCAATCCCTCCCAGCATCAGAGTCTTACTTTAGGATGATTTTATTGCCAGAGAAAGCCTATGGGCCAGGCTACCTAACTTCTGTTCAATTTCTATGTATCCAATTCCTGACCTATATTCAATGCTTCTGTACCAAATCTTCTGAAGACATGCTAGCTTATCTGATCCTACTTGTAATACCAGCAGCATTTGACAGAGTAGATTTGACTCTTTGCTATATCATTTTCTCACTTATTTCCTTCTGATAATTCTTCTCAACTTTTTTGCTGGTTCCTTCTCCTGTACACAACACCCACTACCCCTGCCCACACACATACTTTTTAATGTTTCTTGGTTTTGCTCCTTTCTTTCTCCACACTCACACCCACATGATCTTACACAGTCTCACATCTGTCTTTAAGTCTCATCTGTATGATGATGATTCTCCAATGTGTATCTCTAGCCAAATAATTCTCCTGCACTCCAAATATCTACTTAAGATCTCCACTTAGATGTCTAAAAGATGTCTCAAAATTAACACGTTTAAACTGAAATTCTGATCTTCCTAACCCAAACCCAATCTATCTGTTGCGTATTCTTCTAAGAAAACTCCTCTCATGCTTTAGGCAGGGTGAGGAAAAAAGTAACCATTTTGAAATACATCCAGACCATTTACTTCTTCTTAAAATAAAGGCCTGAGCTAAGAAAATCTATTTTGCTACAGCCCAGCCAACGTGGGTTTTACAGAGTCTAACTGATGTGGGAAGGGAATTACCAAACTCCAGTCCCCAATGACCATTCTATCTCACTAAAGAGATGTGAGGGAAAAAGCTGAGAAGCAAGATCATTAAAAGACTGAGACTTAATTACAGGATTATAGAATGCTTCAGCTCCCCAGCACTTCACCAACCATATCAAGGAGACTTATATATAATAGCAGAAGATTACAATGGAAAGAATGGCATTTATGACCCTATTTAAGTAGGGGTCTCTAGGGAAAGACAGCAGGTGAAATAGCAAACTAGAACACTACATAAAATGTTAGTTTCTGAGTCCTACAGGTACAGTAACCAACAAACACAGCCTAATTCCTATTTAAAAGCTCACACTAAGGACCTATTACCTCAATTTATTTTATCTTATACATCATGCTTAGCTTTCAACAAAAAATTCCAAGGTATGTTAAAAGCAAACAACAGTCTGCAGATACAAAGCAAGCACCAATACTAGACTCAGATATGGAAGAGATTTTGGAATTATCAGATTGGCAAACTTGCCTGGAGAATCCCAGGGACGGGGGAGCCAGGTGGGCTGCCATCTATGGGGTTGCACAGAGTCGGACACGACTGAAACGACCTAGTAGTAGTAGTAGTAGTAGTAGTAGTAATATACTAAGGGTTCTAATGGGAGAAAATACAAGAAAAGACAGCTAATGTAAGCAAAGAGATGGAAACTCTTGCAAATAACCACAAAGAAATGCTAGAAATTAAAAACACAGGAAAAGAATTAAAGAATAATTTTGATGTGTTCATTAATAAACTATATATGGCTAAGGAAAGAATCAGTGAGTCTGAAGATTTGTCAATAGAAACTTCCCAAACTGAAAAGAAAAAGAATGAAAAAACAATGAGAATTTCGAAGACCAGTAGGACAACTCCAAAGGTGTAATACACACATTAGAGGAACGCTAGAAGGAAAAAAGGAGAGAAAAGGCACAATCATGACGTTATAATGGCTGAGAATTTTCCAAAATTAATGAAGTTAGTAAACACAAAAAACTGACACCTAAACATATAATATTCAAACTACAGAAAATCAAAGAAAAGAGAAAACTTAAAGAAGCCAAAAGGAAAAACAAACAAACAAACCATTTTACCTTTGGATGAAAGAAACTAAGAACTACACTGGACTTCTCTTCAGAAACCATGAAAGCAGAAAGATAGTAAACACAACTTTAAAGTATTGAAAGAGGAAAAAAATACCAACCTAGAATTTTGTATGTGGAAAAATTAACCTTCAAAAGTCAAGGGTGGAAGAAGATGCTATCTCAAAATATCTCTTTCATTTAAGGATTATTTTGAGCTAAATGTGCTTCAAAAGTAGCAGATTCGAGAACATGCTGGTCTCCCCTTTCTTCCTGAAAACAGGAGATAAAAACTGCATGCTAAAGATGTCCTCCATACCAGAAGAAAGAAAACATTTTAACAGGGAGTCAAAGCCAAGATAATTCTGGACAAACAGACTTTGTCAAAAGAATTTTTATCTTCCTTTAGCCTCTCCTTATAGTTTACTTTTCCACAAAAGTCTCAGTTTTTCAACCCAATTTAAAAGCTGCAGGTTTCACCATTTCTTTGGGTCTTCATTTTCTTATGACGGCTCCCACGTCAAACTTACAAAAATTTGTATGTTTTTCTCCTGTTAATCTAAAATCAGTTTAATTCTCAGGTCCAGCCAAAATACTCTAAGAGGGTAAAGGTGAAATTTTACCTTCCCTACAAAAGTGAAGGACAGACAAAGACTTTATCAGACAAACAAAAAGGATAAACTATGTCAACAGTAGACTTGACTTGCAAGGAATATAAATGAAGTTCTTCAGAGAAAAGAAAATTACATGTCAGAAACTCAGATCTACATGAAGAAAGAAGAGCATTAGAGAAGAAATAAATGAAAGCAAAATAAAATGTTTTATTTTTCTTATTTTTAATTGATAGAACAGATAAGAGTTTGTTCAAAATAAAAACTGCAGCAACATATTGGATGATTACAGCACACTGATAATGAAATAAATGATAGCACTGTATAAAGGGACAAGAAAGAGTAAGTGGGCATACTCTGTTACACGTTACCTGCACTTGTCATGAAATGGTTAGTGTTAGTTGAAAGTAGACTTAGATTATACATGCACATTTCAAATTCTAAGGTAATGACTAAAAATATTTTTGAAGGAAAGCTGATATGCTGAGGAAGAAAGAAAACGGAATCATGTAAAAGGCTCAATTAAAACTACAGTAGGCAGAAAAAGAATGGAATAACACATCTAGTTTTTTTGGATGGGGCCAAAGATAGATATTAGAAAAGATGTGGCCACAACATCAGTCTTTGAGGATGGGGAGAAATTACAAGCCAAGATAGGATAGGAGAAGGAACATCCTAAGAAAACCACAATTATAGATAAAGATGCAGAATAAAAGGATATGGTCAGTGATCAACATGTAATCAGTCTCAGGATTTTAGATGAGAGCAGGGAGTTTGGAGAAGAGACCTGTTGAAAGTAGGACTATGTCTGAAGATGGATCTGTCCCTTGAATATTTGAGATCAATAATGACCAAATGAAATAGAATTCTGGCAGATTAATTTGACAGTACGTTTGGAAGAGAAGCTGAAATCGATCATTTGTTTATCTCTACTAAGTGCCGTGAAGCCCACAGATAATCACTATACTGACAACTCACTCCATCTAATTGCTGTTGCATCAACTTCAAATTTTATATATTTTACCATTTTGTTAGATAATACATTAAAACAAAATCCATGTTATTGTTTATAATATTCTCTTTACTCTTGCATGTTTTAAGTTCTCCACTGTTGTTCAGTCACTTAGTCGTGTCCAACTCTTGGTGACCTCATGGACTGCAGCACAACAAGCTTCTCTGTCCTTTGCTATTTCCTGGAGTTTGCTCAAATTCATGTCCATTGTGTCAATGATGCCATCCAAGCACCTCACCATGAAGGGATGGGACCAGATGCCATGATCTTCGTTTTTTGAATGTTGAGTTTTAAGCCAGCTTTTTCACTCTCCTCTTTCACTTTCATCAAGAGGCTCTTTAGATCATCTTCACTTTCTGCCATTTCTGCCACGTTCTGTGTATTTGAGGTTATTAATATTTCTCTGGGAAATCTTGATTCTAGATTGTGCTTCATCCAGCCCAGCATTTCACATGATGTACTCTGCATATAAGCAGGGTGACAATATACAGCCTTGACGTACTCCAGTTTAGAATAAGTCTATTGTTCCATGCCCGGTTCTAACCGTTGCTTCTTGACCTGCATACAGATTTCACAGGAGGCAGGTAAGGTGGTCTGGTATTCTCATCTCTTGAAGAACTTTCCACAGTTTGTTGTAATCTACACAGTCAAATTAGATCTACGCACTAAGCACAGGAGGCTGCGACAGGCGCACTAAGCACGGCCGAGAGGAGCTACCCCACGTCCGAGGTCAGGGGCAGAAGCCGGAAGGACCCCATGCCCGAAGGGCGGTGGCCAAGAGGAGTAACCCTATGTCCGAGGCAGGGGCAGTGGCCAAGAGTGCCAGGCTGTGACAGCGAGGGAACAGCCGAGAGGAGCTACCCCGCATCCGAGGTCAAAGGTGGTGGCCTGGAGGATCAACCCCACGTCCAAGGAGCGGTGGCTGCCCGGGCGCAGGAGGGCCTAGAGGAGCCATCCCACGCTGAAGGTCAGGAAGGGCGGCGGTGAGGAGATACCCCTCATCCAAGGTAAGGAGCAGCAGCTGTGCTTTGCTGGAGCAGCCTTGAAGAGATACCCCACGTCCAAGGTAAGAGAAACCCAAGTAAGATGGTAGGTGTTGCAAGAGGGCATCAGAGGGCAGACACACTGAAACCATACTCGCAGAAAACTAGTCAATACAATCACACTAGGACCACAGCCTTGTCTAACTCAATGAAACTAAGCCATGCCCTGTGGGGCCACCCAAGATGGGCGGGTCATGGTGGAGAGGTCTGACAGAATGTGGTCCACTGGAGAAGGGAATGGCAAATCACTTTAGTATTCTTGCCTTGAGACCCAATGAATGGTATGAAAAGGCAAAATGATAGGATACAAAAAAAGGAACTCCCCAGGTCAGTAGGTGCACAATATGCTACTGGAGATCAGTGGAGAAATAACTCTAGAAAGAATGAAGGGATGGAGCCAAAGCAAAGACAATACCCAGCTGTGGATGTGACTGGTGATAGAAGCATGGTCTGATGCTATAAAGAGCAATATTGCATACGAACCTGGAATGTCAGGGCCACGAATCAAGGCAAATTGGAAGTGGGCAAACAAGAGATGGCAAGAGTGAATGTCAACATTCTAGGAAATAGTAAACTAAAATGGACTGGAATGGGTGAATTTAACTCAGATGACCATTATATCTGCTACTGCGGGCAGGAATCCCTCAGAAGAAATGGAATAGCCATCATGGTCAACAAAAGAGTCTGAAATGCAGTTGCTGCCGCTGCTGCTAAGTCGCTTCAGTCGTGTCCGACTCTGTGTGACCCCATAGACGGCAGGCCACCAGGCTCCCCCGTCCCTGGGATTCTCCAGGCAAGAACACTGGAGTGGGTTGCCATTTCCTTCTCCAATGCATGAAAGTGAAAAGTGAAAGTGAAGTAGCTCAGTCGTGTCCAACTCTTCACAACCCCATGGACTGCAGCCTTCCAGGCTCCTCCATCCATGGGATTTTCCAGGCAAGAGTACTGGAGTGGGGTGCCATTGCCACTTGGATGCAATCTCAAAAATGACAGAATGATCTCTGTTTGTCTCCAAGGCAAACCATTCAATATCATGGTAATCCAAGTCTGTGCCCCAGCCAGTAACGCTGAAGAAGCTGAAGTTGAACAGTTCTATGAAGACCTACAAGACCTTTTAGAACTAAGACCCAAAAAAGATGTCCTTTTCATTATAGGGGACTGCAATGCAAAAGTAGGACGTCAAGAAACACCTGGAGTAACAGACAAATTTGGCCTTGGAATGCAGAATGAAGCAGGGCAAAGACTAATAGTTTTTGCCAAGAAAATGCACGGGTCATAGCAAACGCCCTCTTCCAACAACACAAGAGAAGACTCTACACATGGACATCACCAGATGGTCAACACCAAAATCAGATTGATTATATTCTTTGCAGCCAAAGATGGAGAAGTTCTATACAGTCAGCAAAAACAGGACCAGGAGCTGACTGTGGCTCAGATCTTGAACTCCTTATTACCAAATTCAGACTCAAATTGAAGAAAGTAGGGAAAACCACTAGATCATTCAGGTATGACCTAAATCAAATCCCTTATGATAATACAGTGGAAGTGAGAAATAGATTTAAAGGCCTAGATCTGATAGATAGAGTGCCTGATGAACTATGGAATGAGGTTTGTGACATTGTACAGGAGACAGGGATCAAGAACATCCCCATGGAAGAGATGCAAAAAAGCAAAATGGCCATTTGGGGAGGCCTTACAAATAGCTGTGAAAAGAAGAGGCAAAAAGCCAAGGAGAAAAGGAAAGATGTAAGCATCTGAATGCGGAGTTCCAAAGAATAGCAAGAAGATATAAGAAAGCCTTCTTCAGCGATCAATGCAAAGAAATAGAGGCAAACAACAGAATGGGAAAGACTAGAGATCTCTTCAAGAAAATTAGAGATACCAAGGGAACAGTTAATGCAAAGATGGGCTCGATAAAGGACAGAAATGGTATGGCCCTAACAGAAGCAGAAGATATTAAGAAGAGGTGGCAAGAATACACAGAAGAACTCTACAAAAAAGATCTTCACGACCTGGTTAATCACAATGGTCTGATTACTCATCTATAGCCGGACATGCTGGAATGTGAAGTCAAGCAGGCCTTAGAAAGCATCACTACGAACAAAGCTAGTGGAGGTGATGGAATTCCAGTGGAGCTATTTCAAATCCTGAAAGATGATGCTGTGAAAGTGCTGCGCTCAGAGTGCCAGCAAATTTGGAAAACTCAGCAGTGGCCACAGGACTGGAAAAGGTCAGTTTTCATTCCAATCTCAAAGGAAGGCAATGCCAAAGAATGCTCAAACTACCACACAATTGCACTCATCTCACATGCTAGTAAAGTAATGCTCAAAATTCTCCAAGGCAGGCTTCAGCAATACTTGAACCGTGAACTTCCAGATGTTCAAGCTGGTTTTAGAAAAGGCAGAGGAACCAGAGATCAAATTGCCAACACTCGCTGGATCATGGAAAAAGCAAGAGAGTTCCAGAAAAACATCTATTTCTGCTTTATTGACTATGCCAAAGCCTTTGACTGTGTGGATCACAATAAACTGTGGAAAATTCTGAGAGAGATGGGAATATCAGACCACCTGACCTTCCTCTTGAGAAATCTGTATGCAGATCAGGAGGCAATAGTTAGAACTGGACATGGAACAACAGACTGGTTCAAAATAGGAAAAGGAGTACATCAAGGCTGTATATTGTCACCCTGCTTATTTAACTTCTATGCAGAGTACATCATGAGAAACGCTGGACTGGAAGAAACACAAGCTGGAATCAAGATTGCCGGGAGAAATATCAATAACCTCAGATATGCAGATGACACCACCCTTATGGCAGAAAGTGAAGAGGAGCTAAAAAGCCTCTTGAGGAAAGTGAAAGAGGAGAGTGAAAAAGTTGGCTTAAAACTCAACATTCAGAAAACGAAGATCATGGCATCTGGTCCCATCACTTCATGGGAAATAGATGGGGAAACAGTGGAAACAGTGTCAGACTTTATTTTTGGGGGGCTCCAAAATCACTGCAGATGGTGACTGCAGCCATGAAATTAAAAGACGTTTACTCCTTGGAAGAAAAGTTATGACCAACCTAGATAGCATATTCAAAAGCAGAGACATTACTTTGCCGACTAAGGTCCGTCTAGTCAAGGCTATGGTTTTTCCTGTGGTCATGTATGGATGTGAGAGTTGGACTGTGAAGAAGGCTGAGCGCTAAAGAATTGATGCTTTTGAACTGTGGTGTTGGAGAAGACTCTTGAGAGTCCCTTGGACTGCAAGGAGATCCAACTAGTCCATTCTGAAGAAGATCAACCCTGGGATTTCTTTGGAAGGAATGATGCTGAAGCTGAAACTCCAATACTTTGGCCACCTCATGCGAAGAGTTGACTCATTGGAAAAGACTCTGATGCTGGGAGGGATTGGGGGCAGGAGGAGAAGGGGACGACAGAGGATGATATGGCTGGATGGCATCACTGACTCGATGGACATGACTCTAAGTGAACTCCATAAGTTGGTGATGGACAGGGAGACCTGGTGTGCTGCTATTCATGGGGTCACAAAGAGTTGGACACGACTGAGCGACTGAACTGAACTGACACAGTCAAAGGCTTTGGCATAATCAATAAAGCGGAAGTAGATGTTCTTCTGGAATTCCCTTGGTTTTTCTATGATCCAACAGATGTTGGCAATTTGATCTCTGGTTCTTCTGCCTTTTCTAAATCCAGCTTGTACATCTGGAAATTCTCAGTTCATGTATTGCTGAAGCCTAACTAGAAGGATTTTGACCATTGTCTTGGTAGCATGTGAAACGAGTGCAATTGTATGGTAGCTTGAGCATACTTTGGCATTATCCTTCTTTGGGATTGGAATAAAAACTGACCTTTTTCAATCTTGTGCCTCTTGCTGAGTTTTCCAAATTTGCTGACATATTGAGTGCAACACTTTAACAGCATCATCTTTTAGGATTTTAAAAGTTCTCCATAGCCAAAATTAAGATAAAAACATATATTTTTAAGTTTCCTAGAATTTGGATATGACATACTTAAGTTTTCAAACTGAAATACTTTCCTGACAAATTTTATTGTATCTAAGTATGTGTCCAAGGGAAAGATAAATCAACATTTCTGCTGTTTTTCTTACAAAATAGATGGTTATATACTGTTGCAAAATATTTTTTAAAAAATAAGAGGGGAGATATCACATTAGAATCTTTATTAGCTTTAGACTACCACTGCTTACATTGGTATATATAATTCCAGTGTGTGTGTGTGTGTGTGTGTGTGTGTGTGTATGTATGTATGTATTACATATCTTTAAACAAGCATTTTTAACTTATAACTGGAAAAATGTAATATTCTCTGTCACCACCAAAAATGAAAATGGTTTCAGTGAGGGAGCTAAACTAGAAAATTTCCCAAAAAATTATCTTCACAAAAAGCTGATAAAGAGATAAGAAGGCACCAATTCAGAGCATGAGAGGCATTCCTGAAAGTGTTTCTTACAAATTTTCCAGTTTCAAATTAATCTGAAGTAAAAACAATATATATTCACACAACCTTAATTAACACTTTCCGAATTTTCTTCCTGTGTAAACATGAATTATTGGGTATATTTCTGGTTTTCCAAAGGGAGCTATTAAGAAAAAATTTTCCATTCCATTTTCTCTAAAAAAGGTAGCATTGGTTTCCTCCCTCTGCTTCTGAGTCATTTCATTAAATTCTGTCTTTCTGCCTATTCTTTTCAGGGAAAGTCCCTTTTACAGTTAGGGCTAATGTTAATCATAATGTGATGCGTTTCTGCATTTCCCATTGCAACAACTCTTTTACCTAAGTACGAATTTGGGGGACCCCACTAAAAATTATGTTTAAAGAGAAAATAAAGGTATATATTTAAGCTTAATTAATATTAGGCAATATGTGACTCCTTGGACAGCTAATATTCTGGAATACTCTTGGTCTCAACTCAGCATTCAAGGGCCCATCCTTTGCAATTAGACCTGAATTAGCAGTACATGGTTAGAAATCTACTGAGACAATCTTATTCAAGTCTGGAAGGCAAGATGGTTGCTTTGACACATTTTTATCTTAACAAATTTTGTAAATTTTAGCCTGCAGCTTTTCTCAATTTTTAGTTTCTCCTATATTATGATGATTAAATAGTCCACGTATTTTTGGGAAATTTTCACTTTCTAAGTTTGATTTTTTTGTTGTTGTTATTTACTTTAAGACTATACTTATATTTCTCTAAAGTCTTTTCATAAATCTTGTCTCCAACTCTCATTTATTCAGTGAATTAGTTACATTTTTGCATCATAGCCTACTCTTTATTATGCAATGATTATTAGACGTGCTAATAATTTCCGAGCTTGCCTCATTATAGACATTCAAACTAAAATTTGATATTTATCATTCATCTATTTGATCTCAGTTTCCTTTATATTCTGTGACTTAACTTTTTCCCATTTATTCAGTTTCATTTCAACTTTAGAGAAGCTGTACAATGAATTTCCATTTTGTTGGGTGTCCTCCTCTGGTTCTACTTCTGTTTATATTTACAAACAGATATAGTTCATTTTGGATCACTCTCCAACATTTGTAGCAGGAAAAATATCATCATGACTGCCCTTGAGAAATCTTGCATTTGATATGGCTTTATCTTGTAACACTACTCTGTCTTTTACATTTTCATTTAGCTCATAAAAGCTAAGAAAAGTGAAGAGCCATTTTCTTATATTTAATGATACAATTAACATATTTTTCATTTGATATGTCAACTTGCCTGGCCTGTTGTAGCCAGTTATTTAATCAAACACTGATCTAGCTGTTCACATGAAGGTATTTTATAGATGTGGTTGTCATCCAAATCACTTGACTTTAAGTAAAGGATGTTGCTCTCAATATGTGGATGAGCCTCATCCAATCAGCTGAAGGTCTAAAAAGCAAAAACAAAGGTTTCCCAGAGAAAAAACTCTGCCTCAAGAATGCAGTATAAACTTCTGCCTATGTTTCCAGCTTGCCAGCCTGTCTGATTGACATAGAACTTATTAGCCACTGCCCTTCACCCCGTAATTACATTAGCCAAGACCTTAAAATTAATTAAATATTTAAATAGCATATAACTATGCATATACATATAATTACATAGAATATATAACATTGATTTATATAAAATTGTATACTGTTTCTCTGGAGAAACCTAACTGATAAAATATTAATTATTGGTAGTTTAAGAATAAATAAACGTGTATATATATATATACATATATATATATACACACACACACATACACACACACAAAAGCAGTAAAAACTGTGCTTTCCTTTGCTTGCTGTTTGATGTTTATATTAGTAGTAAGATTTCTGCCTAAAGGAAGAAAATGAAATGGAAGCTGGCTAGAGTATTCATGGATTTTAAAGATCATGTTATGTCACAATATTTTCCTGGACACATCAGGAAAAAACATCACTAATAAAAACTGAACTTGTTATATGACTATGTGTGCATACTAAATCGCTTCAGTCATGTCCAACTCTTTGCCACACTATGGACTGTAGCCCACCAGACTACTCTATCCATCGGATTTCCCAGGCAAGAATACTTGAGTGGGTTGCCATTCCCTCTTCCAGGGGATCTTCCTCACCCAGAGATTGAACCCATGCTTCTTGAAGCTCCTGAATTGCAGGCAGATTCTTTACTGCTGAGCCACCTGGGAAGCCTGTTATATAACTATAAAAGGAGAATGAATATTCACTTCATGGCACCAAAGTTAGTATCGTTTATAGTTACATAACTGATATATAACTGACACTAACTTTGGTGCCATGAAGTGAATATTTATTCTCCTTAGCTATTAAGTTCATAAATATGTCATTGCAACAAATCAAATCTGGATATGGCAGGTGAGAAAATCCTCTTCTACCTAAACAGGATCTTTGTACTCTACAATATACATAGACAGAAAAAATTGTTGTAGTTGCTTCATTCATTCATTCATTCAAGTATTTAATTTATTGAATAATAAACATTTGCTTTATTGGGGCTTTCCTGGTAGCTCAATGGTAAAGAATCTGCCTGCCAATGCAGGAGATGCAGGAAATGCGGGTTCGATCCCTGGGTTGGGACGATCCACTGAAGGAGGAAATGGCAACCCACTCCAGTATTCTTGCCTGGGAAATCTCATGGACAGAGGAGCCTGGTGAGCTACAGTCATGGGGTCGAAAAAGTTGGACACGACATAGCAATGAAATAACTATCTCCACCATCGAGAAGATAAATACATAAGAAATTGACTAAGAAAGTTTCAAAAATTACTAAAAATTAAAAGACATTTACTCCTTGGAAGAAAAATTATAACCAACTTAGACAGCATATCAAAAAGCAGAGACAGCTTTGTTCACAAAGATCCATCTAGTCAAGGCTATCATTTTTCCAGTGGTCATGTATGGATGTGAGAGTTGGACGGTGAAGAAGGCTGAGCGCTGCAGAATTGATGCTTTTGAACTGTGGTGTTGGAGAAAACTTTTGAGAGTCCCTTGGACTACAAGGAGATCCAACCAGTCCATCCTAAAGGAGATCAGTCTTGGGTGTTCGTTGGAGGGATTGATGTTGAAGCTGAAACTCCAATTCTTTGGCCACCTGATACGGAGAGCTGACTCATTTGAAAAGACCCTGATGCTGGGAAAGATTGAGGGCAGGAGGAGAAGGGGATGACAGAGAATGAGATGGCTGGATGGCATCACCAACACAATGGACATGGGTTTGGGTGGACTCCAGGAGTTGGTGATGGACAGGCAGGCCTGGCATGCTGTGGTTCGTGGGGTCACAAAGAGTTGGACACGACTGAGCAACTGAACTTAACTGAACTGAGTGTTGTGTTAAAAATATTGTTTATAAATTACACTTAGCATTTAGCAATATTAGCAACCAGTCTTTTCAGGGTAATATTAGATCCAGGGAAAATTCTGGGCTAGGACCAATTTAAGTAAGTAGTGAAGCTTATGGGTAAAATATATTGCTTTCCAACTCTTTCTTTCCTCCAATGTATCACAGGGTAAAAAGGAGGAAAAGAAAGAAAAAAGACAAGTTTCAATGAATGTAAAAGATGTCTGCAATCCTTGAACTAGACAAAGATTGAACTCAGATGGAATAATGGTCAATGATTTCATAGAACAGAAAAAGGAAAACCTATACCTAAGGTTTTTCCAGTAGTCATGAATGGATGTGAGAACTGGACTATAAAGAAAGCTGAGCACTGCAGAATTGATGCTTTTGACCTGTGGGTGTTGGAGAAGACTCTTGAGAATCCCTTGGACTGCAAACAGTCCATCCTAAAGGAGATCAGTCCTGGGTGTTCATTGGAGGGACTGATCTTGAAGCTGATGTGAAGAGCTGACTCATTTGAAAAGATCCTGATGGTGGGAAAGATTGAGGGCAGGAGAAGGGGATGACAGAGGATGAGATGGTAGGATGGCATCACCGACTCGATAGACATGGGTTTGGGTGAACACTGGGAGTTGGTGATGGACAGGGAGACCTGGCGTGCTACGTTTCATGGAGTTGCAAAGAGTCGGACACGACCGAGAGACTGAACTGAACTGAACTGAACTGAACTCCTTGGAAGGAAAGTTATGACCAACCTGGACAGCATATTAAAAAGCAGAGAAATTACCTTGTGAACAATGGTCTGTCTAGTCAAGGCTATGGTTTTTCCAGTAATCATGTATGGATGTGAGAGTTGGACTATAAAGAAAGCTGAGCGGAAGAGTTGATACCTGAACATGAGTTGGACGAGTTTGAGTAGACTCCAGGAGTTGGAGATGGACAGGGAGGCCTGGTGTGCTGCAGTCCATGGGGCCGCAAAGAGTCGGACACTGAGTGACTGAACTGAACTGATGTACCTAAAGAGTAGACTCCAATGAAAAGTCAATCTTTTTGGCCCCACATGACACTCCGAAGGCTTTTGAATTGATGGTATGCTGCTGCTGCTGCTAAGTCGCTTCAGTGGTGTGTGACTGTGTCCGACCCCATAGACAACAGCCCACCAGGCTCCCCTGTCCCTGGGATTCTCCAGGCAAGAACACTGGAGTGGGTTGCCATTTCCTTCTCCAATGCATGAAAGTGAAAAGTGAAAGTGAAATCGCTCAGTTGTGTCCGACTCTTCATGACCCCGTGGACTGCAGCTGACCAGGCTCCTCTGTCCATGGGATTTTCCAGGCAAGAGTACTGGAGTGGTGTGCCATTGCCTTCTCTGGAATTGATGGTTAAGGCCCCTCTGAAGGTGGAGAAGGTAGAGAACAAAAGAAGGGGATTATGTGAAGGTTTGAAGCCTGATTAAATCCAGATCTTCAATTCTAATTTGGGGAAGATAGCTGACAACCCCTCCAACCTCTCTCACTGCAGTAAACAATACAGGGTCCCAGAATCTGGAAAGTGAGCATAGGTAAGCAGAGAAATGTGGGACTGAAAGCAAAAAAGAGAAGTCTAAATCTATGAGAGAACTAGTCAGCAACTTCCCCACTCAGTTACAAAAATTTCATAACCCCCACACGGTATCAAGAACATTCTTTTCAGATGAAACTGAACAAGTCGTCCTGGAGGAAAGACTCACAGGATCTGAATTTAGGGAATTCTCCAATGAAAAAGCCAAAAAAAAAAAAAATTAAACTTTAAATTCAAAGCAAAGAGCTTGTATATAAACAGTACCTCACTTGTAAATTAAATTAAAATTTTATCTCACGTGCAAATAGGAACAAATGGCAAATAATTACTAAGCATTTGAGAAAAAACATTTAACAAGAATGACAGACTAAAACTAAAAAAAGACTGAAAGAGGCAGATAAAATGCAAGGAAATGCAGAAAACTTTAAGAAATAGTATATTCTCAGTGAGATAAGTATTGCCTCCTTAAAACAAGAATATGGTAACAGTTTAAAAATGATGTAAGAAATAACTCTTAGAAATTAAAAATATGACAGCTGAGATTAAAAATTCATTAAAACAGTTGGAAATGTGGTTAAGAAATTATGCCTGAAGGTAAACCAGAGACAAAAAACACAAAGAAAATAGTTCTACATCAGTATGGGAGCTTCAACATGAGATTAGAAGTTACAGAATGAAAAAAGAGAAAAAATAGTTGAAAGACAATTACCAGAGAATTTATCCCAGAAATGAAGCACTTGAATTTCCAACTTGAAAACTTCCTTCACGATGAAAGAACAGACCTACCACAAAGTCCATTACTGTGCAGTTTCTGAATACTATGGATGATCTCTCAAAGGCAAAACTGGAAAGGTAGATAATGAGGGAGCAAAGCTTTCAAAATTCTGAGCAGTAGTTTTCAACTGGAAATTCTAGAAATAATCAAACTATCCATCTTATTTGAGTGTAAAATAAAGATATTTTCAAACAAGCAAGTCTTGTAATCAACTAATTAATATCCTCTGCACCTTTCTTAGGAAACAAGTAGAGTATGGGTTCCACAAAACTAAAGAAAACCAGAAAAGAATGTTATTTGAGTTCAGAAATTGCTAGTAAACACAGAAGCAATTTGAAGATAACCACCAGGATGGTGTTAAATCAAAGTTCCAGTAAAACACTGTTATGGACTAAATGTTTGTGTCCCCCAGTATTCGTATGTTGAAACCGACTCCCAATGTAGAGATACAGAAGGTGGCACCTTTGGGAGGTGATTAGAATTAAAGTCATAAGGATAGATAAAATCATGGAGCCCTCATAAATGAGATTAGAGCCCTTATGAAAGTCACCAGAGGGTTTTCCTAGGTGGTGCAGTGATAAAGAACCCACCCTCAATGCAGGAGATGCAGGAGACATGGGTTTGATCCCTGTGTCGGGAAGATGCCCTGGAGGAGGAAATGGTAACCCACTCCAGTATCCTTACCTAGAAAATACCATGGACAGAGGAGCCTGGCTGGCTACAGTCCATGCGGTCGCAAAGAGACACAACCAAGCAACCGAAGCTGCAAAAGTCGCTAGAGGGAGACTTCCACAGGGGTCCACTGGTTAAGACTCTGTAAGGGGTGTGGATTCAATCCCTGGTGGGGGAAGTTCCACATGCCACGTGGTGCAGCCAAAAAGAAAATAAAAGAAATGTCACCAGAGAGTTTGCTTTCCCTCTCTGCTCTGAACTGTGTGAGGATACTGTAAGTATGCAGCCTGCAAGAGTTTCCTCATGAGAATTCGACTGTGCTGGCAACCTAATCTCAGACTTTCAGCCTCCAGAACTGTAAGAAACAAATGCCTGTTGCTTATAAGCGCCCCAGTTTACAGTATTTTTTAATTATAGCATCCCAACCTAAGCCAAGCACCTATGCATTAGTTCTAGAGATCCACAGATACAGATTGGAGAGTGAGGTTGCAGAGTTCCAGGAGGAATATTTCAGGGTTAAAAATAAAAGAAGATGTAGATCTCCTAACAGTTTGGGCTCTGGAAAATTTTAGAGAATAGTTTTTTTTTTTTTTTAACAAAGATGTTGGAACATACTTCAAGTCTTAGGAGAGGACTGAGGAAAACTAAGCAATGAAATAATAAGGTCATTATCTACCACCTGATTCAGCAATGAATTGTCACAGAAATGAAACTACTTAACCATAACTTATCATAAACTGAAAGGAGGAAGACAGAGAAAGTAGGAATATAAGACCATTAAATTTTCACATCACAAGTGAAAGTCAGTAGTTTATGGCTAAAATTGATCACTTGAAAAATAGCAATATCATATATTACTTGGAAATGTGAATGGCAGTACAAGAAAGCAGGAGCAAAATATTTAAAGGAGTTACTTCATAGTAGCAGAATGTAGGGTAAATTTGGGAATGATCAAGAACATGGGTTTGCTGATAACTTTGTCTTTTTACCACTATTTGATATGTCTGACTTTGATAAAGATGAATTTTTTTAAAAATAAATGAGAGAAAGAGTAAGTCTCAGAATACTAAAAGGTTGAGGCATTTTTTTCATCTGTCACCTATTATAGAATATTCAGAGACTGACGTTCTGATAACACCATTTTGCTTGTATGATTTCAGCCCTGTGTTCATAAATGAACTAATATATCATATATTTGAGTGGAAACCTTTCCCCAGATTTTGAAAGGCACTAAGGTTTCTCCTAAAGCAACATGCAACTTTCCAACCTGTAAAATTTCCGTTAGTAAAGAAACAACTATCAATTGATACATCAAAACATAACTTCATTAAAAAGTTTTAACGATCAAGATTTCTAGTTTTTTGAAGCAATTTTAAATGGCTGCTTCCATTTTTCATTTGGAAATATTATTCATTCCATCTGTTATACTAGTATGAATTCTATCTTCCTGTTAAAGGCACAAACTGATTTTGCTACGACTTACATGAAACCTGTGGTTTAGGTGGTTATTTATACCTCTTTCCCAAAGAGATTTAGTTTTTTTAAGAAAATCATTAAATGTATGGTAAGAGTTAGAGAGGTTTGGCCTATAATGGAATACAACCAAGAATTTCTGGAAACAAATATTTCATTTAAACACTTTCGGCTACTTTTCTTTGTTAGTGAAGTCTAAGTCTTCCCATTAATAACGTTAAAAACTAGCACTTGGAGTAGAATATCTTACATTTCTTCTTTTCTCTATTTACTTGCTATGTTCTCTTTTCAACAGATCGATAATTTCATAGCTTCCTATAGTTCTCAATATTTTTCATCTTGCTTTTTGCCCTAAGGTTTCTCTAAGATTCCCTGTCGCTAACTCAGATCTATTCTTTTTCTTGTCACTTCAGGATTCAAGAGGAGTTTGAACTATGCCAGACACTCAAAGCCATTGAAAAATAACTTAGCAGACCACATGCCCGTGACTTCAAGGCAAGCTTAACTCTTAAATATAAAAAAATAATAATAATAATGTAAAGCAAGACAACAATTGATTAAAAAACAGTCTAAATAATTATGTATAAAAAGAAACACAATTACAGACATAGAAAACAAACTTACAGTTACTAAGGGGTAAGAGGAGGAGGGATAAATTGGAAGATCAAGATTGACATACACACTTAAGTAGATATAAAATAGATAACTAATAAGGACCTACTGTATAGTACAAGGACTTCTACTCAATGCTCTGTAATAGAAAACGGTCTAAAAAAGA
Organism: Budorcas taxicolor; assembly: GCF_023091745.1. Classification (NCBI taxonomy): domain Eukaryota; kingdom Metazoa; phylum Chordata; class Mammalia; order Artiodactyla; family Bovidae; genus Budorcas; species Budorcas taxicolor. The sequence continues at coordinate 57,415,001 of NC_068918.1, forward strand.
GTGGATATATGTATACCCGATTCACTTTGGTGTATACCTGAAACTGACATAACATTATAAATCAACTGTACTCCAATAAAATTTTAAAAAGTAAACTGAAAATAAAATTTAAAGTCTACATTTTATCTTTAGAAGAAAAATGCCCATAATAACACTTTTTGTGCTGAACGCCCAGCATCCATTTTCAGGAAATACTCTGCAGTCAGTATACAGGTAAAACAGCCTCATACAGAATCCTGAAATTTCTATACAATAAGAGCTAATGCTTAAAATAATCCCTAAAAGTTAAAGATCCAAAATAATTAAAATCAAAATCCAATTTTAATATTATTAAAGAATAGAAATTGGATTAAAACCTTTTGGGAAGGATTTTATTTCATCCAAAGGCAATTTCTTCTGGGACCTTAGTTATTAGCATGAAATCATATTTAAGTCTGTCTAAACAATTCAGTTAATATCCCTTGCTCTTTGTCAATGTTAATATTTACTAAACAGCACCACTATTCAGCCAGCAAATCAAGCCAGAAGCTTGGCAATGAGATTAACTTCTTTCTGCTTCCAATAGACCTTGAGCTCTGGTTGAATGTTCTTCTGAAATACCCATTAAGAACAGCTGTTAACTTTTCAGTACTCTGCCATAGAACAAGCGGCCTCACTGCACTTCTATCTTGTTTATCCAGCTAGAAAATCTCTCTTAATTTGTCCTTTGGGCAAACTTAATCCCTATTTAATCCTTTACTTAACCCATATATTTCAAGACCCACCACGCCTGATTCTATTCCTCCACTGCATGTTTTGATGACTGTCTCAACCTGCCTTCTCTTCTCTTTTCTCATGCCAGCTGCACTAGAACCACAATCTCTTGCTTATCTCCTTCCCTGTAAGCTGCATCTGCTTCCTCCAACGTTGTCCTCTCTTTCTCTACCTGCCCATCTCCTAGTCAGCCTTCAGATCTCAGTTTACATGTCATTTCCTCAGTGAAGGCTTTTGTGATGCCTAACATAAATTCATTAAATATTGTAGCTATCTTGTTCATATATTTAGGTTCTGGGTTCACCTTCATTTGCATCTGCATTATAGGAGCTGCCAATGGTTTTAGAAAAACAACGATTTCATTTTTTAATATAAATTTATTTATTTTAATTGGAGGTTAATTACTTAGGAGGGTAGGATGATTTGGGAGAACAACCGATTTTAAAATGAGAAAATGCTACCCATTGTTTATGAAAATTGAGGAAAATCCAATTATCAGTTTTGATGTAAATTTTGTGAAAGCTTCTAGAACACTAATGTAAGGTCTAAAGTTTACTGTGATCTCAATTTTTTATCATATTGACCAGTTATTGACAAGAGTTAGAATCCCAGGACTTCTGACTGGAAATACAGAACTCTTTGCTCCATACTTGCCCTGCTTATGTGCCATAATCTTAAAAAGTCAAGGTGTTAATTTCTTTATGATTACAGGCTCTATCCAGCTATTCCTATTTTAAAATACAAAAATCTTATGAAGATTGTGCCATTTGCAGCAACATGAATGGACCTAGAGACTGTCACATTGAGTGAAGTAGGTCAGACAGAGAAGGAAAAGTATTATGACATCCCTTATATGCAGAATCTAAAAAGAAATTATACAAATGAACTTATTTACAAAACAGACTCACAGACTTAGTGAATGAGAAATTACAGTTGCCAGGGGGAAAGGATCAGGGGAAGGGATAGATAGGGAGTTTGGGCTAAATGTGTACACACTGCTATATTTAAAATGGATAACCAACAAGGACCTACTGTATAGCACAGGGAACTCTGCTCAATGTTATGTGGCAGCCTGGATGGGAGAGGAGTTTGGAGAATACACACACACACACACACATATATAGTTGAGTCCCTTTGCTGTCAATCTGAAACTACCACAACATTGTTAATCAGCTATGCTCCAACATAAAATAAAAAGTTAAAAAAATACAATTTTAAAAATCTTACGAAGATTACATACTAAAATACATTCACATGGGAAGAGGGAAAGAGGAGTGGCAGGATAAGGATATGGGATTAAGATATACAAACTACTATGTATAAAATAGATAAGCAACAAAGATATATTGTACAGCACAGGGAACTACAGCCTTAATTTTGTAATAACTCTAAAGATGGTATAATCTATAAAATACTGAATCACTATGCTATACACCTAAAGCTAACATTATCAAATATATTTCAATATTTGACCCACATTTTTGTGTGAATTAATTTGTCACATTATTTTCCCTTAAGTCAGAGGAACTCTCAGCTGATAGGAAGATTTATGACCAGCAATGGATGGCTAAAAAGAAGAAAAAAGGCTCTCACAAAATAAAAGTAAGGGACACATTAAGGTAACTTTGCATCCTTATCACTTTTGACCACACCTCCATACAAGAAAGACATGTAAAATCCTAAAAGATGATGCTGTTAAAGTGCTGCACTTAATATGCCAACAAATTTGGAAAACTCAGCAGTGGCCACAGAACTGGAAGAGGCCAGTTTTCATTTCAATCCCAAAGAAAGGCAATGCCAAAGAATGTTCAAACTACCATACAGTTGCACTCATTTCACATGCTAGCAAGGTGATGCTCAAAATCCTTCAAACTAGGCTTCAGCAGTGTGTGAACTGAGAACTTCCAGATGCATAAGCTGAATTTAGAAAAGGCAGAGGAACCAGAAATCAAATTGCCTACATCCATTGGATCATATAAAAAGCAACGGAATTCCAAAAAATTATCTACTGCTGCTTCATTGACCATGGTAAAGTCTTCGTGTGGATCACAACTGGAAAATTCTTAAAGAGATGAGGATACCAGACCACCTTACCTGTCTCCTGTGAAACCTATATGCAGACAAGAAGCAACAGTTAGAACTGCTCATGGAACAATGGACTAGTTCAAAATTGGGAAAAGAGTACATCAAGGCTGTATATTGTCACCCTGCTTTTTAAAATTATATGCAGAGCACATAATGCAAAATCACAAGCTGGATAAATCACAAGCTGGAATCAAGATTGCCAGGAGAAATATTAACAACCTCAGATATACATAGGATACCACTCTAAAGGCAGAAAATGAAGAGGAACTAAAGAACCTCTTGATGAGTATAAAAGAGGAAAGTGAAAAAGCTGGCTTAAAATAACATTCAAAAACACTAAGATCATGGCATCCAATCCCATCACTTCATGGCACATGGATGGGGAAAAGTGTTAATAGCCACAGATTTTATTTTCTTGGGTTCCAAAATCACTGTGGACAGTGACAGCAGACATGCAATTAAAAGATGTTTGCTCCTTGGAAGGAAAACTATGACAAACCTAGACAGCATATTAAAAAGCAGAGACATCATTTTGCCAACAAAGGTTCATACAGTCAACACTATGCTTTTTCCAGTAGCCATGTATGAATGTGAGAGTTGGACTATAAAGAAAGCTGAGCACCAAAGAACAGGTGCTTTTGAACTGTGGTGTTGTAGAATACTCTTGAGGGTCCCTTGGACAGCCAGGAGATCAAAGCAGTCAATACTAAAGGAAATCAACCCTGAATATTCATTAGAAGGACTGGTGCTGAAGCTCCAGTATTTTAGTTACTGATGTGAAGAGTCAGTTCATTGGAAAACACCCTGATGCTGGGAAAGACTGAGGGTATGAGAAGAGGGCAAGAGAGAATGAGATGGTCAGAAGGCATCACTGACTCCATGGACATGAGTTTGGGCAAACTCTGGGAGATACTGAGGGACAGGGAAGCCTGGTGTGCTGCAGTTAATGAGGTCACCAAGAGTCAGACACAACTTAGCGACTGAACAACAACAATAACAATATAAGAAAGCTTATTTCTAACCAATTATGCTGTGTTCTAAAATGTAACTTTTTTTTTAACCGTGTTTAACTGCCAGCGATAAAAAATAAATCAATATTTTAATCTGTCTGTACCTGACAATTACAGCATTTTACATTTGAATCAGTTCAGTTCAGTCGCTCGGTCAGGTCTGACTCTTCGCAACCCCATGAATCGCAGCACTCCAGGCCTCCCTGTCCATCACCAACTCCCAGAGTTTACCCAAACTCATGTGCATTGAGTCAGTGATGCCATTCAGCGATCTCATCCTCTGTCGTCCCCCTCTCCCCCTGCCCCCAATCCCTCCCAGCATCAGTCTTTTCCAATGAGTCAACTCTTCGCATGAGGTGCCAAAGTATTGGATTTTCAGTCTCAGCATCAGTTCTTTCAATGAACACCCAGGACTGATCTCCTTTAGGATGGACTGGTTGGATCTCCTTGCAGTCTAAGGGACTCTCAAGAGCCTTCTCCAACACCATAGTTCAAAAGCATCAATTCTTTGGTGCTCAGCTTTCTTCACAGTCCAACTCTCACATCCATACATGACTACTGGAAAAACCATAGCCTTGACTAGATGGACCTTTGTGAACAAAGTTGTCTCTGCTTTTTAATATGCTCTCTAGGTTGGTCATAATTTTCCTTCCAAGGAATAAGTATCTTTCAATTTCATGGCTGCGATCACCATCTGTAGTGATTTTGGAGCCCCCCAAAATAAAATCTGACACTGTTTGCACTGCTTCTCCATCTATTTCCCATGAAGTGATGGGACCAGATGCCATGAACTTAGTTTTCTGAATGTTGAGCTTTAAGCCAACTTTTTCACTCTCCTCTTTCACTTTCATCAAGAGGCTCTTTAGTTCCCTTCACCTTCTGCCATAAGGGTGGTGTCATCTGCATATCTGAGGTTATTGATATTTCTCCTGGAAATCTTGATTCTAGCTTGTGCTTCTCCCAGCCTAGCGTTTCTCATGATGTATATTTGGATAGCATTACACAATTTAAAATATTCATTTAAATACATTATTGAATTTGATTCTTGAAACAAATACATGGCTTGCTTATTTACAAATGAGAATCTAACTCTCAATGGGCTTAATGGATAAGTAGGGACAGAGTTTCATTCTTTAGACTAAAATCTTCCTCTTTTCCAAACCCTACAAACTTGCTCATAAAGCATCATTCTCAATAGATACTTACATTTCATTACACCTTGAATTTCATAAACAGGCTTGAGAATAACAGCTCCATAAAAGCCTCTAGGGAATGGATTTGTTGAGTCCCACTTAGCTGAAAAACCTGTAAGTATCACAGTTCGTGTTCTGTTCTTGGGGATCTTCCATTGGATAATTTCCTTTAGGGTATAAATATGTTCATCTTCACACTCATAGAACTCTCCTTCTTGTGACAAAGGCAAAGCAAATGAGTGATTTTGATGATTCCTTAGCACACTACAGTCTACCATTATTTCTCCATTGATCTCTTCCACTGAGTTGAGCATGATTCGCTCACCTTGCTTTATGATGAGATTCTCTAGTTTTATATCCTTCTGATGATAGAAGCAAGGATGATTCAGTCTACTTGGTCTAATATGGTTGGCTTTTGTAATCTCTTCCATAGTGAGGTATGGAGTTGTATCAGCCACAATCTTAAAAAGACCTGAGAACAGAATGCTGTGAATTAAAAAGAGTTCTTAACAATGAAAGTTCTCATAAGTAAATCACAGTGAGAGAGTTATAAAGCAAGTAAAACATAGCATTTAAAAGTAATGTACCTTTTTTGAAAGATCAGAGATATTTGTTTTAACCCTGAATTCTTCTAGGGTATATCTTAATGTATTATCTGTAGGCTGGAATGTCAGATCCAGACAGGTCACATAGATGGAAACAAGGGGAAAATATCTTGAAATAGGAAAGGCCCACTTCTTGAAAATTAAATCTGCATGAAATACTGGCTCTTTCCTAACTACATGTGTGATCTTAAGCAAGGCACTTAATCTCTCAAGATCACATTTTTAATTTTTAAAATGAAAGGACTAGATTAGATGAATATTTCCATATATATTCTCTGGAAACACCAAAATTAAAAGATATTCCAGTAGGAAACTGTTTCATGGTCAAGTTAACAATTACAAAGCTATTACCTGGAACTTGACCATGCTGATGACTGTAACACATCATGAATGAACTTCACAACACTAAATTGTACACTTTAAAGTGGTAAATTTGATGCTATGCATATTTTACCATAACAAAAAATATCTCCCTTTTTCCAAGTAATTTGAAATTTCTCAGAAACTTTAGATGCACTATGACTCATAAGAGAGGAATATAATAACATGCAGAATTTCCCTAATTTCTTTCATCATAAAACTCTTAGGGAAAAATTCATTAATAAATTATAAAACCATATATCATATATGTTAGTTATCTACATAACCCCCATTGGGAAATGCCAGGTTAAGAAGTTGTTCTGGATTGAAATCTCTTGATTATATATCATTCATTCTTTCTATTACTTCTCTAATTTTGTCATAGCTTCACTATTTCAAGTCTTTTCTTCCAATACTATTGGGACAGTCAAGTAACACAGCTTTTTATGTTTGCATGTTTAAATTTAATTCTTCTCTTTCAATTATTTTGCATTTACTTCATAGGCACATCTATTTTGTAACACTACCAGAAATTTATTTATTGAATAAATTTCATTAAATTCCAAAGAAAGTAAGGACGAAGGAAAAATTAGGTAACTGTTTGCTTAACTCCAAAGTAAATTAAGAAAATATTACATAATAGCATCCACTTAGAAAGCAGCATCTAAAGAACCCTAGAAGAATGATATAGCTTAGAAAAGTTATTTAGTCACTTAGTCAAAAATACAGTCCAATTAAATTTATCTTTATATCAAATTATTATTAACCAGATTAAAATGTCTTTTACATGTATTTTGGGTTAGGGTACAAAGATTTATGTTGCTATTTTACTCAAACAAAAAAAAATACAGGATTTTGATTGTTTTTAAATATAAATGTTCTGAAGAAGTATGTGATGCAATCCTGACTAAGACTGACGAAGACAGCATGTACAATCTGTCCTGAAAACTTTTATAGATCAAATACTGTTCATCCTCTGCATGGTGTGCTTGAAGACAATAAGGGAAAAAACATTTACTTTGAAGAAGCTTCTTATTTTGTTATGTCTTGTATCTGGGAAAATCCAATAAAACAGTACTTTTGAATTCCCCACAGTAACTGAATGTGTGTGTGTGTGTGTGTGTGTGTTTGTGTGTGTGTGCACCCGTGTGCAAGTATATGTGCATGTTTAGTCTCATTTGTCTCCATGGAAAGATTTATTTCTAAGCGTCCACAGGCATTATAAGGGTATAAAAAATTTAGCAGTTTTTCTGAAATAAGTTTAAATAATAGCTACCCAGAATCTCATAAGCGTAGAGAAATATAGTTTTATTTCTATCCTAGCTATATTGATGACATAAGTCACAGAAGAATTAATTTAGCATCTTCTTTCCTGGGGAATTGGGTTCACCTAAGGTAATAACAGACCCAAAATGTTATGAAGTAGAAAAGCCTGAAACCCTAAGGGCCGCTATTATTTCAAGTTAATCACATATTTCAGAGCTGTCTTGTTGGATGTCTCTATTGCAAGAAAAATCTATCTAAGAAATCTGTGTGTTTTCCCTTAGAAGATGATTAAGGACACAGTTTAGCATACTAAGTGGCAGAGTATAGTAAAACTATTTTATTAACTTGTTTCTTTATATATTATTGCAGCCAGTCCAAGAGTCTCTCCTTCTAAACAGCCATTCAATACCATATAAACTAGTTTCAAGTATATAGAAATATATATCTATACACATACATGTGAAAGTGAAAGTCACTCAGTTGTGCCCAACTCTTTGTGACCCCATGGACTATACAGGCTATGAAATTCTCCAGCCCAGAATACTGGAGTGGGTAGCCTTTCTCTTCTCCAGGGCATCGTCCCAACCCAGGGATTGAACCCAGGTCTCCCACATTGCAGGCCGATATTCACCAGCTGAGCCACAAAGGAAGCCCAAGAATACTGAAGTGGGTAGCCTATCCCTTCTCCAGTGGATCTTCCCAGCCCAGGAATTGAATCAGGGTCCTCCTGCATTTCAAGCAGATTCTTTACCAACTGAGTTATGAGGGAAGCCCTACACATACATATATATATATATATATATATATATATATATATATATATATATATATATGAATTATATAATACTGGAACTACAATTTCATAATAAACTAAAGCAATATAGTTTTATAGTGCAGAAAATATAATCTATTATTTTTTCAAAGCAAAACATATTTCAGGAGCTGCGTGATAATTAGAGTGATAATTAAAAAAGCCAATATATAATCTTAACAATTTAGGTTAAAAAGCAGAAAGAAAATAGACTTCTATTCCAAATTTGATTGTCACCTATTAAAATGGATGGGCTTCCCAGGTGGTACTACTGTAAAGAACTCACTTGCCAACGCAGGAGACCCAAGAGACATGAGTTCAATTCATGGTTGGAAAGATCCTTCAGAGAAGGGGAAGGCAATCCACTCCAGTGTTCTTGCCTGGAGAGTTCCCATGGTCAGAGGAGCCTGGTGGGCTACAGTCCATAGGGTTGCAAAGAGTTGTACACTACTGAAGCAACTTAGCACACATGCAAAAAGGATACTACTCTTGTTTTTACTTAGGAGAAATTGCTCATATGGAGTGTGTCTCTTGAGAAACAAAAAATATAAGGAAATGTAATCAGCTATCTGTTGAAAATTAGTCAATAAGTAAATTTAGTCTTTGAGATCTTAATCCTGAATCTTAGGCTTTGGGGAAGTTTATATTTTTATCTAATTCTTAATGCTCTGCAATCATTATTATTAATAGTAGCAACTGAAATTTGCTTTAAAAGTAACAAATTTGAACAATTTTTTATATGCATCATTTATAATCTTTTAAGAACAGTAAAATAAATACTACCAAGGAATATAAAAAGTCATGATTTTCTCAGTCATGGCTATAGAATCTCAACTCAGACCTTTGAATCCAAATGTCATAATCTTACCTACACATCAGGCTACCTCCCTTTTGCACAAATGACTTACAAGGACACTGTCTATGAAAACATATTTATTCCAGTTCACAAAAAAATGTATGTGATCTTACAAAGTCCTCGCTTTCCACTGATCAGCCTTTCTAGACCCTCCAATATAAAAAGAGCTAAAATAAATTCCTGGTTCACTGTGCAGAATTTATACTCATCAGACTTTTTCCTACTTTTTCCTTTACCTCATCAACTCTCATACAAATAGGGAGAAATTTTTTAAAACACAAAATTTCCAACTATATATTACAATACTATTTATATTCTAATTATATATTCACAAAAGATCACTGTGAAGAGTTCACAATCTTTTTTCCTCCTCTAATCTCTGGCTCAGATAAGCTGATGACACCACTCTTATGGCAGAAAGTAAAGAACTAAAGAGCCTGTTGATGAAAGTGAAAGAGGAGAGTGAAAAAGTTGGCTTAGAGCTCAACATTCAGAAAAACAGAATCATGGCATCTGACCCCATCACTTCATAGCAAATAGATAGGCAAACAGTGGAAATAGTGACAGAATTTATTTTGGGGGCCTCCAAAAGCACTGCAAATGGTGACTGCAGCCATGAAATTACAAGACCCTTGATCCTTGGAAGAAAGGCTATGACCAACCTAGACATCATATTAAGAAGCAGAGACATTACTTTGCCAGCAAAGGTCTATCTAGTCAAAGGTATGGTTTTTCCAGTAGTCATGTACAGATGTGAGAGTTGGACTATAAAGAAAGCTGAGCACTGAAGAATTGATGCTTTTGAACTGTGGTGTTAGAGAAGACTCCTGAAAGTCCCTTGGACAGCAAGGAGATCCAACCAGTCCGTCCTAAAGGAAATCAGTCCTGAATATTCATCGGCAAGACTGATGTTGAAGTTGAAACTCCAATACTTTGGCCACCTGATGCAAAGACCTGACTCATTTGAAAAGACCCTGATACTGGGAAAGATTGAAGGCAGGAGGAGAAGGGGCAATAGAGGATGAGATGGTTGGATGGCATCACCGACTCAATGGACATGAGCTTGAGTAAGCTCCAGGAGTTGGTGATGGACAGGGAGGCCTGGCATGCTGCAGTCCATGGGGTTGCAAACAGTCAGACACGACTAAGAGACTGAACTGAAATGAACTAAACTGAATCTCTAGCTTGCTTTCACAGTTCCAACCAAACATATCCCTCCAACTCTGAGAAAAGGAATTCTAGAGTGAACTTTATGAGCTAATTCTCATTTTCCTCTCATACCTTCAAAATTAGGATATTAATAGATTAGCATCTTAGAATGTACTGGAAATTTACCTGCATGATAGAATTCAATTTTCTGAATAACAATATGAGGTAGCTAGAAATAAAAAACAAACACTTCACAAATAAGCAAGGAAAGTCTGAAGAGATACCATAAATTCTCTATCATCTTACAGCACATAAAACACGTAGTAGGATTTTGTGTCTCTAAAGCTCAAGGGCTTAATCACAAGGTTACACATCTAAACCTTTCATTATTATTTGGAGCCATAAACTGTTTGTCTAGATTTTCAGTCTCCTTTTGGGTGCAGAAATTCTTAGAACTTCTTCAAACAAGCAAGATGAGAAAGTGAACTTCACTGATATTTAAGACATTGATTGGCACTAGTCTCACCTCTTATCAGGCAGCCACATGCCTGTAGGTGTAGGCATGTGAGATTCCAAGGAACTGCACAAGCTGAAGGGGTTGACAGCATTGCCTATTAGATCATGTACTCTGAGTGTGCTGCAGATCACCTGGCCATATGTTAAGTGGGTTTCCAGAATGTATTATCACATTTTTAAATAAAATAAATCTTACAAAATGGATAAATGACTTCACACACTTCTTGCCAAAACACTGTGTATTGAAAATAAAACTAATACAACACAAACAAGGAGCAAAAAATGACAAAGATAACATTTCTACTCTCACTCAAGTTTCTCTTTAGCCATATTATGAAATAAAACAATGACACTCTAGTCTGATAAAATATGAAAGGTGGCTGAAACTTCTTTAACACTTTAAAGTTGTCAAAATGTAGATTTATATCCATTATCATCATAGAGAAATTAGCCTTTGAGATATAGGTTAATAATACATAAAATATACATGCAAGCATATAATGTTAAACAAATAAATATATATTTGAGATACTGCTCAAAAATTTCCAATGGACTGATCTATGTGAAGAAGAACATTTAGAGACAAATCAAAAGTGTTTGTTGTACAAAGACATGATGTATATTTTGTCTTGTGTCTTGTCTCTCTGCCAGTAAAGCAAACTGTATTTCACTTATTTTTGTGAGGGTATGCCTCTGCCTCTTAAAATGGCACTTTGTCCTGCAATCAAATTCTTAAGAATCCCTGTTATATTATACTTGCATATGTGAGTTTTTTATTCTTCATTTTCCTATTATTTTGTTATATTCCCAAGGTAATTCTTAGGTCAGGATATTCTACAAAAACTATCTTCTTCAATACTACACCAGATCTGGTATTTTGACTAGAAATTTTAGTTCAATTATCTCTACTTAATTTCAGATTTAATGAGATGCATGAAAATACCCTATCAAAGCAAAAAACCCCACAAAATTCTTGGGCAAAGTAATGAAATGTAATAATAATAACATCCAGGCTGTAAAAAACTTTTTCAGATTTCTCAGAGTCAATTATAGGGTTACTGAAAACCATCAACTGATAAGTGATTCTAACAATCTTGATAGAAGTCTTTAAGAGTAGCAAACAAGGAAGGCAAGGAAAGTCAAAGTTCGTAAGAAAATTTTGCATAGGAATTTAATGGGGGTATATAGGAGGGGAGACGATATATCTAAGATGGTGACCAAGTAGGTTAAATGTTAAATGCTAAGCGAGGATGTAGAATTCCTATGTTTGAATGTCTTTACATGTATAATGAAATCAGAATCATCTATAATAGCTATTAATGGTTTTTAATAGTTCTTTTACTTGGGGGTAAAAAATAATAAATCATAAAATCTTTTGATTCATTTTTACCTCAATGGTTCAAACACTGCATGAAAAAAACTCTTATTTTCCCACTAAGTCCTTAAAAGGTTTGACTATGCATATCTAACACATTTGAGATATTTAGCAAATAATTCATGTAAATCATGTTAGATTTTAAAATCAAATGATATAATTTTATATCTATGCCTAAAACTCTGTTATAATTATGACTTTATTAATAGAAGTACCATATATCCTTGTTCATGTTAAAACTTTCTCTTTACTAAGCAGTGAGGATGAGTAATAGACCTAGGATGAAGTGAGAAGATGTGAAAATTTTTCTTTCATGAATCTTGACAAAAGCACAGTTCTCTGGACTCTTGCAGTTCTGCAGAGCACTGCCCCTTTTATTATAAGAATACATACACATAGAGGCATCAGGACTGGAAAGAACCCCCATAGACAATTAGTCCCCTCAAATCTCTCATAAGGCTTTATTAGGAGGATTGTCGAAATATTACAGATTTACTATTTCTGGCCCTTGGTGATTTCAGGCACTAGAATTTTCAGGGCCAGCAACATACTACTATTCCAACAGTAAAGTAAAGTAGTCAGAGTAGGAATTCTTGATTCAAACAGACAGAGTTTAATTTTGACCTCAGTCCTTTCCCCACTGTGTAAAGTTGAGAACTTAGATTCTCAGAGTTATAATTTCCTTTTCTATAAAATGGAGAATATTGTATCATCCTCCTCATAAAGTCATTCTGATGATTAAATGAGTCAATACATGTAACACACTTAGATAGCACTTAATACATAGCAAGCACCAAAAAAGGAAAATACAAAAAAAATAATAGCTGCTTTTTCACCTCATTTTCTTTCACTCTGGAATTCTAAGTCATTGTAGGATGGTTATAACATCAGAGAGACTAACACTTATAGGGCCAAAGAGTACACACTAGATATTTCAATTTGGATCAAATTAGATGAGACAAAATATGTAGAATCCACAATTCAGTAGTAAGTGACACAGGCTGAGCAACACTAATTCCCAGCAATCATTATAGATTATGCCAGAGTATTTGTTTATGGAAAAGAGCCTCAGGTGACTTCTTTAGCTGGACTGCCTTTGGGGAAATATTCCCAGGTGTCTTTGAGGAGCCTGTCTGACTCTGTGCTTCGATAAATTTGCTTAGAATTTAACCATCATAATATTATGCTCATAATAAGCTGATTATAGGGAGATGTAAGCATATTTTAAATGCAAATATTGTGCTGGTTGTAGCTATTCACAGGGTATACATTATACACAGTTGCTGAAGTGCCCTTGAACAACAGAAGCAGCAAAATGCCAAGGCATTTTTGAAAACGTGTTTTATTCATGGCTCTGAAGGGTAGTTGAAGCCAACTGAGGGAGGAGTATATCCTCCCTCTATTTTAATGATCTTAATTTTGCTAATCGAAAGAGTTTGGGAGCCATGTGGTGCTGATTGCATTGTTCAGTATTGATGTTGCTTGCAAATTAAATGTACCTAAGTAGCCACCTGTTTATGCTTATGATTATGTAAAGCCCCATATGTTTCCCTCTCTACACATGGGAGGTAAATATTGAAAAAATTATTCTGGTGTGAAGGGTGAAGACAGCAGCAATTCTTCTATAACTGTCAGCATATGCTGTGATGTTTCCTTCAATGTTGTGTTTTTTTCTGACATATTTACTGATTTTTACCATGCAGTGTTCAAAAAAATCTGTTATCCATGGTTATGCAAAACAATTAAAAAATCAGTTTACATTAAATTCAAATTAGGAAGAGATATAGTTTTCCAATGTAACCATAAGTTCTAAATGGATTTCAGAGCTTATGATTTAAATAGATTTTGATTTGCACAATAAAGAAAACCAAACTTTTTTCTAAATTCACCAGCATGTATAAAGGAATATTTTCTTCCTAAGAACATCCTTTTGATCCCATATTAGTAGGCAACCAAAAAACTAACTCAAATAATGTAAATTTGAAAATCCCACCTGAAATCGGCAATGGCTCTTCAGTTGGGAATCCCACCATAATTCCCACTGAATTGGCTCTGAAAAATTTTCCTGAACCTCATACAAAAGATCTGACCTGGTACCTGGTCAGCAAGAGCTCATGAGCAGTTTTTGAGATGAGCCTCATTAGAGAACTGGGAGATCTGGCAAGGTTTAACACCTTTGGAACTAGTTCAGACTATTCAGAGTTTGGCCCTGACAATAATTAGCAGAAGAGATCAGAGAGACTAGATTTGCTGTTGATGATCACTTTAGACACTGCAGATAAACAAGCTGGAGTTCCATATGTTTTATATCTGATTGAGAGGGATTTAAATGTCGATTGTCTAGCAGCCTAGACATGACCGTCTCTAACTTCCCAATAAAGTAATGCAAAAAGGCACAGAGTATGTTAGAAAAAAGATGAAAATTAACCTCATCATCAAAAACTAAGTGTAACAGATCAACTCATTTACTTCAAAAAAAGCAGTCAGATTGGGCCTCTTAGTTTCTGCTGCTGCTGCTAAGTCGATTCAGCCATGTCCGACTCTCAGCGACCCCATGGACTGCAGCCTACCAGGCTCCTCCATCCACGGGATTTTCCAGGCAAGAGTACTGGAGGGGGTTGCCATTGCCTTCTCCGCTTATCAGTTTCTCAGTCAGTTCAGTTCAGTTGCTCAGTCTTGTCTGACTCTTTGTGACCCCATGAATCACAGTACGCCAGGCCTCCCTGTCCATCACCAACTCCGGAGTTCACACAAACTCACGTCCATTGAGTCGGTGATGCCATCCAGCCATCTCATCCTCTGTTGTCCCCTTCTTCTCCTGTCCCCAATCCCTCCCAGCATCAAAGTCTTTTCCAATGAGTCAACTCTTCGCATGAGGTGGCCAAAGTACTGGAGTTTCAGCTTTAGCATCATTCCTTCCAAAGAAATCCCAGGGCTGATCTCCTTCAGAATGGACTGGTTGGATCTCCTTGCAGTCCAAGGGACTCTCAAGAGTCTTCTCCAACACCACAGTTCAAAAGCATCAATTCTTCAGCATAGTGGTATGTAATTGGCAGAAGTTTTATTGAAAGTGATTTCACAATATGCATCAAAACATTAAAAACATTTCTATTTTTGAAGTCATAATTTTATGTATATGAAATCATAATAATCACAAGTGCAGACAAAACTTTAGCTAGAAGACTGTTCTAATGAAATTGCATAAATGCTCATGTTTGGAATGGATTTATTATGGTATAGCCACATGATGGACCATTATATAGAAAATAAAAATCATGTTTTGAAGAATATTTAATGACTTTAGCAAGTCCTCATAAATATGTTTATTTTTCATATGAAAACATGTGCCTATATGTGTGTAGGTGTACAATGCACTTGAAAACAATGGAAGGGAATGCACTAAATATTAATGCTAAATAGCTCAAGTGATGAGACTATAGCTCCCTGAAGTTTCTTCCATTTTCTACATTTACTTCTTTGTATTTACTTCCATTTCCTAATTTTCTACAAGATATATGTGGCACCTGCAAAGTTAGAAGAAATCAATACATTTTATAACTTTAAAAAGTTGTATTACTTATGGTTGGATGGCATCACCAACACAACGGACATGGGTTTGGGTGGACTCCGGGAGTTGGTAATGGACAGCGAGGCCTCAGTTCAGTTAGTTCAGTTAGTTCAGTCGCTCAGTCATGTCCAACTCTTTGTGACCCCATGAATCACAGCACGTCAGGCCTCCCTGTCCATCACCAACTCCCAGAGTTCACTCAGACTCACATCCATCGAGTTGGTGATCCCATCCAGCCATCTCATCCTCTGTCATCCCCTTCTCCTCCTGCTCCCAATCCCTCCCAGCATCAGAGTCTTTTCCAATGAGTCAACTCTTCGCAGAAGGTGGCCAAAGTACTGCAGTTTCAGCTTTAGCATCATTCCTTTCAAAGAAATCCCAGGGCTGATCTCCTTCAGAATGGACTGGTTGGATCTCCTTGCAGTCCAAGGGACTCTCAAGAGTCTTCTCCAACACCACAGTTCAAAAGCATCAATTCTTTGGCGCTCAGCCTTCTTCACAGTCCAACTCTCACCTCCATATCTGACCACTGGAAAACCATAGCCTTGACTAGACGGACCTTTGTTGGCAAAGTAATGTCTGCTTTTGAATATGCTATCTAGGTTAGTCATAACTTTTCTTCCAAGGAGTAAGTGTCTTTTAATTTCATGGCTGCAGTCACCATCTGCAGTGATTTTGGAGCCTCCCAAAAAATAAAGTCTGACACTGTTTCCACTGTTTCCCCATCTATTTCCCATGAAGTGATGGGACCAGATGCCATGATCTTCGTTTTCCAAATGTCGAGCTTTAAGCCAACTTTTTCACTCTCCACTTTCACTTTCATCAAGAGGCTTTTTAGCTCCTCTTCACTTTCTGCCATAAGGGTGGTGTCATCTGCATATTTGAGGTTGTTGATATTTCTCCCGGCAATCTTGATTCCAGCTTGTGCTTCTTCCAACCGAGCATTTCTCATGATGTATTCTGCATATAAGTTAAATAAGCAGGGTGACAATATACAGCCTTGACGTACTCCTTTTCCTATTTGGAACCAGTCTGTTGTTCCATGTCCAGTTCTAACTGTTGCTTGCTGACCTGCATATAGGTTTCTCAAGAGGCAGTTCAGGTGGTCTGGTATTCCCATCTCTTGGGAGGCCTGGCATGCTGCAATTCATGGGGTCACAAAGAGTCGGATATGACTGAGTGACTGAACTGAACTGAACTGAACTGATTCCTTATGTTCCTACAAATACTCCCATGAAATTTATAGCAGCTTTACTTATAGTTGTCAAAACTTAAAAGCAACTAAGATTTCCTTCAGTAAGTGAATGGATATATAAACTATGGTACAACCAGACAATGTAACATTATTCAGTGCTAAAGAGAAATGAGCTATAAAGACACAAAAAGACATAGAGGAATCTCAAATGCATATTACTAAGTGAAAGTAACCAATCTGAAAAGACTACATAGTCTATTATTTCAACTGTATGATATTTTGGAAAAGGCAAAAGTATGGATATAGTGTAGTGGTGAAGAATCTGCCTGCCAATGCAGGAGACACAAGAGATGCGGGTTCAATCTCTGGATCTGGAAGATCTCTTGGAGTAGGAAATGGCAACCCATTCCAGTATTCTTGCCTGGGAAATCCCATGGACAGAAGAGCCTGGCAGGTCACAGTCCATGAGGTCACAAAGAGTCAGACACAACTGAGTAGACACACTCACACACACACACACACACCATTCCTTTTTTTGACTTTCCAGGCTTCCCAGGTTGTGCAGTGTTAAAGAATCCACCTGCCAATGCAGGTGATGCAAAAGATGTGAGTTCAGTCCCTGGGTTGGGAAGATTGTCTGGAGTAGGAAATGGCAGCCCACTTCAGTATTCTTGCCTGGAAAACTCCATGGATGGACGATCCTGATGGGCCATAGTCCATGGGGTTGCAAAGAGTAGGACATGACTGAGTGACTGAGTGCACAGCACACATGGAAACAGTAAAAAAAACAATGGTTGCCAGAGGTCTGGGGGAAGAGATGAAGAGACCAGACACAGAGGATTGTTAGGGCAGTGAAAATACTCGAATATGATTACATGATGGTGAATACATATCATTTTTTTTAAGCCCATAGGACACACAGCACCAAGAGTAAAGCACGATGTAAACCATGAACCTCAATGATTATGACGTGTCAAGCATGATGTGCCAGTTGTAACCAGTGTACCACTCTGGGAGGAGAGCAAGAAGGCTAGGTATATGCAGGGGCAGGGTGTATATGGGACATTTCTGTACTTCATGTCAAGTGTGTTATGAAATCCTAAAATTGCTCTAAAAAATAAAGAATTAAAAATCTTTTCTTCCAATGACAGAAACTCTAAATCTCTGATATATAACTAAATATAAATACAGCAATGTTCTTTAGCAACATCCACTTCAAGAAATGAAGTCCTGAGTAGACAATTTGGGTGGACAGTCTGGTTCCTCTCATGAGAGTCCATGCTGGTTCTTCTGAGGCAACACCATAAGGAGCTTTAAGGAATTGTTCATGAAAAGCAAGGAGATGGTAAAGCAAAAAGTGATGACAGATTTTTAGAAGTGTTTACAATATTAATATTATGAGAACTCATAGAATAGTGCCAGTTGTAAACGAGTCTATTTTAAAATCATCTTTCTGACAGAAATTGCAGTCTAATTCTAAGAGGTACACAGCTGGGCAAAGAGAACATTTTGAGCTAGAACTGCTGGTCTATTTGTCTTTCAGATAATATATATTTTAGTTATTCAAAGACCAAAGATGAGGAAAAGAAATCTGATCATGTACTACAGAGAAGAAAACACAGGCAAAAAAAAAAAAAATGGAGCTAAAAATTATTGTAAAAGTCTGAATTTTTGTGCATTTAGACAACTTCACATTTTCTTGTGTGGCATAAGAAGAATACCCCTTTCCTGACCAGTCTATGAAAATATTTCCTATAAGAGGAAGAGATGAATCTATTTTGCCTAAGTGAGCACAGAGGGAATAGATGTCTTAAGAGAAGTTGACCCAGAAAACCTGAAAGAATGGCCCATGATTCCTGGAATAGAAAGTAGTCCAGAAATCAGGGAGCCCTACTTCGGGCTTTTCTGAATCACGTGTCAACATAACATCCAGATAGAAAAACAACAGCAAATTCTGGTGTATAGATTGCTTCTTTCAACGTAAGTCATTTTAAAAATGAAGACAAACTGTCATTCATATATTATAAAGCTATTAAATATATTTTAAATATTTTCACATAATTTTCCTATTAGGTCCCTTTATAAACTGATATTATAGTGAAAAATTATAGCTATAATCATAAAATGGCTAAACATAAAAGATTTAGTCATTCTAATGGTACATGAAACATAATAATCACCACTGAATGTAGTGTTACGTTTTCTATCAATTAAGTATATATTTTCCCAAATAAAACAATGAGAAATTCAGTTTGAAAAATGTCAATGTATTACGTGTTTTAGTACCCATGCATAAAGGAGCAAGTTTCATAAATTTTAATCATTTAACCTTAATCAGTTTCTTGAAGAAATATTTTTATTATTCATCCAATTTTGTCACTGATTATTACTACTTTCCTATAATTTTCACATTTATAATTAAAATGATTTTAGAAAGAGTTTTACTGTTAAGTGATATAGATATGTTGGAAGATAATTCTCCATAGCATTTCACATGCCTCAGAAACTAGAGGTAAAAGATTTGTTTCCTGACCAGTATGGAAATAGTAGAGAGTATCTCCCTCCTGAGAGACATTCTAGGATCCTAAAATCTCCCTCCTCTTTCCCAAGATATTTTCCTACATTCCAGGTAATAAAGGCAACATTTTCTTCAAGGGCAAAGAATGGCAGGTTAGTAAGCACCCAGTACATTTTGGAGATTTCCTGAACTCAATATTTCTCCACTGTGCATTAGACATCCACCTGGCTCAGTCCCATCTTACCTGTGGGAGATGGGACTCGTGGGAGATGGGACTCAAGGGAAACCACTAAAGCATGATGCTCATGCTGTCAGCTGTGCCATGAGAAATTAACTGCTGCATTCATATGGGCTTATTGTTTCATGACTGATCTAATTTATGAAGCGTGGCAAGTCAGCTTGGCAGCTACAAGGCTACTTAAAGATGGCTTCACCTCTCGACAAATGAAATCCATTTATCCACTTATCTGATAGCAATTAATTTATGTAGGAAGCACTGCCTAAAGTTTGTCTTCAAAGCATGACTCAAGTCCATTAAACATATGAAAGAAATTTTATAGTTAATAAATTTCCAACATTCATTTAAAAATTCCTATTTTATGTTATTTAAGAGTAGCATTAATTTAGGAACATTACAAGGCTTACTGCATATAACAGAAGAATTAGAAAGAATGCCACATATCTGGGGGATTTGTAGATCCTCATAATTTTTTGTTTAATTTTTGTTCTTTTTTTGTGTTTTCTTAATTTTTTATTTTGTTTGCAGATCCTCATTATAACACTGATGCTGGCTGACAAAGACCACCTTACTCTTTTCTATGATTAAGAAAGAAGTGCTCCAGAGCACAGACTCTGGAATGGTTTGGATCTATACTGTAGCTCTCCAATACAGTACCACAGCTGGAGCACTGCATTGAGCATTTGAAATATGTGCTAAGTCACTTCAGTTGTGTCTGACTCTGTGCGACCCCACAGACAGTAGCCCACCAGGCTCCTCCATCCACAGGATTCTCCAAGCAAGAATACTGGAGTGGGTTGCCATTCCCTTCTCCAATTGAAATATGGCCACTTGAAATTTGTATGGCCAGACTTGACATGTGCTATAAGTAGAAAATACATGCTTGGTTTTAATGCATTAAAAATACATGCTTGACATGAAAATAATGTAAAATATTTCAATAAATTTATACTGATTAGATATTTAAAAAATAATATTTTAGATGAAAGTGTATTAGTCACTCAGCCATGTCCAACTCTTTGTGACCCCATAGACTGCAGCCTGCCAGGCTCTTCTCTCCATGGAATTCTCCAGGCAAGAATACTGGAGTGGATAGCCATTCCCTTCTCTGGGAGATCTTCCTGACCCAGGTATTGAACCCAAGACTCCTACATTGCAGGCAGATTCTTTACCATCTGAGCCACCAGGAATACACCAATATTTTAGACACATAGTTTTAAATAAAATATATTTATAAAATTAATTCACTTTTTTTTAACTTTTAAAAATACTTGTGTTTGGTAACCTCCAAGATAGGTCCCATTGATTCCTGCCCTACCTCCTGGTTGTCACATCTTTGTGCAGTCCCCACCCAGATCACCAGCATTCACCTGTGTGATCAAGAAATATAGCAGAAGTGATGGTATGTCACTTCTGAGATTAAGTTATAGAAGACTATGATTTCCATTTTGGGCTTGCTTAGGTCACTTACTCAGGAGAAACCCAAGAGTAGAAGAAATGAAGCTATCTCGGATAGCCACATAAATGTTTGATGAATAAACATATTAAATGTCTAATTGGACAGTGCTAGTGTAGGTTTAGGGGCTTCCCTGGTGGCTCAGCAGTAAAGAATCTGCCTGCAATGCAGGAGACCCCCTACAATGCAGAAGACACAGGTTCAACCCCTGGGTCAGGACGATCCCCTGGAGAAGGAAAAGGCAACCCACTCCAGTATTCTTGCCTGGGAAACCAGAGGAGCCTGGCGGGCTACACTCCATGGGGTCACAAGAGTCAGTTACGACTTAGCAATAAACCACCACCACCAAGGTAGATTTAACGTAACCACTTACTTAACTATGTGATCTTGGGCAAGTTACTTGGCCTTTCTGTAACTCTGTTTCCTCATATGAAAAATGTGATTCGATTAGTAATCCATATATACATAAAAGTGTTTAGAACAGTTTTACATGTAGAAGTATTTAGAGCAGTGTCTGACACATCATTAGGATTCTCATTTGAGACTGTGATGTGGGCAGGATAGAGTGTAGGGTAGCAGAGAATGTTCCATATCTAAGTTCTACTACCACACTTCCCACACATCTACACAACAGTATTCTTCCACAATAATAAAATTCATAAAATATGATCTAAAAATTCAAACAGAAAAATATCTTCAATCTAACCATGAAATTTTAATGATGAATCTACAGATGCAACCACAGCCTTTCTTGAACATATGGTTTAGAGATATTATGTAAGTTTGCTGCTTGGAAATAAACTTTGACCATCAGGAAAAAAAAAGTATACTGAAACTTAGGATACTTCTTATGTCTAAAGAGAAAGCATTTATTATACATGCTTAATAACACTATGAAGGAGAAACAAATATTTCCAAGAAGTAATCCAGAAATTTGGAACTTTACTATAACCCAAACATTACATGATTTACTGGTGTATGTGGAGAATGCAATCAACTACCAAATACCAGAATGTATTTTTGTTGTATTTGGCAAGAATGACATTTTCTAGCTCATAAAAGGACTTAACCAAGTGGGCTGTCTTAATAAAAAAACAAATTATGCTTCTAATACAATGTTTATTTCCATAAACAATTGAAGTGATTGCTTTTTATTTCTTTTACTATATTGAAGATTTTTTAGGTAACATAATAAATATATCTAGAAACATAACATTAATATATGAAGCAATCAGCTATGTATATTGCAAGCTTAATTTCCCACTCGCATTTTAGCAAAAAATCAGCTTCCAGTTTGTTCTCTTAAGGAGTCCTTGCCAACCCACTACAAAGCTTTTCTTTCTTAATTGTTGCTTGAGTTTTCATTTGCTGGAGTTGCATCTATACAGCTATATTTACTGATTAAAAGCTATATATCTTTCTTCAGTAGAGTGTCTTTATTTGCAAAGAAAGGGTACCATGCATACCATTGTCAAAGTTATGGTCATCTTCATCCAAACTTTTGAATTACCAACAAGACATTAAGAATCTACATTTGTATACTTTACTTCAATTCAGAAGAGTGGATGATGTCAAAGGGATGGTGGAATAAGGGCCTTTGAAAATTGTCTCCTCCATAAAAGCAATAGAGAAACTGGTTTAAAAAAAAAAAATCACCAGGATTAATTTTTTTCAGAACTCTGGAAATTAATCAAAGAATTATAGCAATCTGGAGAAAATTTATTAATGGAAAAATATTAAGAGCTGAATCTTTTTAAAAACAGCAAACTTTGTGGCATTTTAACTTGCTTGTATTCCCACTCTTCCTACCCTCTTCAACTCCATAGTAG
Source organism: Budorcas taxicolor (assembly GCF_023091745.1). Taxonomy (NCBI): domain Eukaryota; kingdom Metazoa; phylum Chordata; class Mammalia; order Artiodactyla; family Bovidae; genus Budorcas; species Budorcas taxicolor. The sequence continues at coordinate 57,437,784 of NC_068918.1, forward strand.
CTTGAAAACCAACAGCCTACGATCATAGCAAAGCCAGCAGTCATAAGATGCAGCAGAAGCTGGAGTTCCTTCAAAGCTCATTCTCAAAAAAACTTATTATTTGACATGTCTGGTGACTCCATGGAAGATTCTGTTTGTAATGCTGCCTCTATTTGGCCTGTTCTGAGTTCAGTGACAGGGGAAAATACTTTTCCTCAGGGCATTTGTCAAAAACAATGAGAGGCAATTATTTAATTTCTGTGGTGTGTAATAGTTGGGGAGGGGGAAGGTTAACCAAAAAGCCTGAAATGAAAAGCTCAGGAATGAGATGCCCATAAAGACACTGAGAAATTCCAACACATTCCTGGAAATCTAGAGGACCACATAAATGCATATGACGTTCCACATGCCCAAAACTGTGTGCATGCTCAAGAAAGACCTGAGAAGTCCATAAACTCTCAATTCTGGTTGACTTTGAAGCTTTATATGAGCAGGAAATAAAAGTTAAGCAAGAGTTTGCAACTGCTTGGTTGAGTGTTTGAATGCATCTCCAAGTGAACACAGAATCTCTTCAAAGATTGGGAAACTTCTTGGTTCCAGTTGTTTAAGGAAATCTCTGTCCACACTTTCATTGCCCACCAAGCAACAACTTCTACAGCAGAGATTTCAATGGCTGTATGTAACAGAGAATGTAAACTTTGCAGACTTAGTTCAGAAGAATCACTAAACAATCAGCAATAAGAAGACCTGAGGAGGGAAGAGAATCCAGCTTCTAGAGCTGATACATTATATTGTTGAAAATATGCAATTTTTGACATTAAATTGCAAGACAGGCAAAGGAACAAGAATGTCTGGCTCATAAGCAAGGGGGAAGAATTCAGTCAATAGAAACTGTTTCTGAGGAAGCCCAGACACTGGAATTCCTAGAGAAAGAATTCAAACAGCTATGTTAAATATATTCAAAGAAATGAAAGAAACTGTGTCTACAGGATAAAAAGGAAGTATGAAATCAAGTCTTAGCAAACAGAGATTATAAGTCAAATTTGAAAGTAGGTCAACTGAGATTATCCATTCTAAGAAACAAAAAGTATGAAGAAAACAAACAGAGCTTCAAAGACCTGTGATACACCATCAAGCATATCAATATGTGAAAAATAAATATCTCAGAAGAAAGAGAAAAAAGTGTAGAAAGAATATTTGAGGAAATGATGGCAAAAACATCCAAAATTTGATGAAAAACATTAATCTACACTTTAAGAAACTCAACATACTCCAGCTAGAATAAACTCAGAGATCCATGGCTAGAAACATCATAATTAAACTGTTGAAAAGTAAAAGCAAATAGAGAATTTGGGAGGGGGGTGAGGAGAAAAGAAAAGATTCATCATGTACAAGGGTTTCTCATAAGATTAAAAGCTAATTTCTACTAGAAACCATGGAGGACAGAAATCACTGGGATGACATACTTAAAGTGCTGAAAGAAAAGAATCACCAACCGAAAATTCTCTGTCCAGAAAAAAAAAAATCCTGTAAAAATAAAGAAAATATTAAGACATTTCCAGATAAACAAAAATTGGGAGAATTTATCACTACCAAACCTTCCATACAAGAAAACACCCAAGGGGGTCCTTCAGGCTGACATGAGAGGACACAAATCAGTGACTCTATTGTATGTGAAGAAATAAGAGTTATCAATAAAGGTAACTACAAAAGTAAAAGACACTTAAATGCATGTTTTGTTTTCTTTTTTTTTTCTCCTAGCTTATTAAAAAAAAAGCTGCATAAAAAAGTCACAATCTGTGCTGATGGGCACATAATGTATAAAGATGTGATTTTTATAATAATAAAAACTCCATATGCAGAGTACATCATGAGAAACTCTGGGCTGGAAGAAGTACAAGCTGGAATCAAGATTGCTGGGAGAAATATCAATAACCCCAGATATGCAGATGACACCACCCTTATGACAGAAAGTGAAGAAGAACTAAAGAGCCTCTTGATGAAAGTGAAAGAGGAGAGTGAAAAAGTTGGCTTAAAGTTCAACATTCAGAAAACTAAGTTCATGGCATCCGGTCCCATCACTTCATGGCAAATAGATGGGGAAACAGTGGAAACAGTGGCAGACTTTATTTTTGGGGTCTCCAAAATCACTTTAGATGGTGACTTCAGCCATGAAATTAAAAGACGCTTACTCCTCGGAAGGAAAGTTATGACCAACTAGACAGCATATTAAAAAGCAGAGACATTACTTTGCCAACAAAGGTCCATCTAGTCAAGGCTATGGTTTTTCTAGTAGTCATGTATGGATGTGAGAACTGGACTATAAAGAAAGCTGAGTGCTAAAGAATTGATGCTTTTGAACTGTGGTGTTGGAGAAGACTCTTGAGAGTCCCTTGGACTGCAAGGAGATCCAACCAGTCCATCCTAAAGGAGATCAGTCCTGGGTGTTCATTGGAAGGACTGATGTTGAAGCTGAAACTCCAATACTTTGGCCATCTGATGAGAAGAGCTGATTCATTTGGAAAAGATCCTGATGCTGGAAAGATTGAGGGCAGGAGGAGAAGGGGATGACAGAGGATGAGATGGTTGGATGGCATCACCAACTCAATGGACATGAGTTTGCATAGACTCCAGTAGTTGGTGATGGACAGGGAAGCCTGGAGTGCTGCAGTTCATGGGGTTGCAAAAAGTTGGACATGACTGAGCAACTGAACTGAACTGAACCAAGGAGTAAGAAACAGAGCTATATGGGAGCCAAATTTTTTATACCATTGAAATTAAATTGGCTAATCCAAACTAGATTGCTAAAAATTAAGACATTAATTGTAATCCTCAGACTAATACTGAAAAAATCACTAAATATACACACATATAATTAGATATTATTTTTAAAAGCATCAGACTTCTGGTTTCTAGTCTGGCATACAAGGAATTCGGTGATATCCCTCTGTCCATAAGAAAAGTGAAATCTGAACAAACTGAAAAAATCAACGACTATTCTTAGGTACATTAGAGAAGTGAGATCAGAGGACAAAGTACTGCCTCCAAAACTGGAGAGACAGACAAGCAAGTACAGAGAATCACAATTTACTAGAGAAGAAACTGCTACAAAAACCAGTACCAGCGTAGACAAATCCGAACTGCAATCAACAAATTGCTGGAGGCTTAAAGTGGACAAGTATGCGAGTAAAAACCTTCAGGGAGATCTAGTCATAGGGAGGGACCACAATTTTTTAAGTTCTACCACCAAAAACTCAACCTAGCCCTCACAGTGAATATCAAAGAAAAATCTCCTCATGCTTCTCATAGAGGGAAGGTAGAAAACCCCATTTTGAAACAGGCCAGAGCATTCTATTCTTAATCCATGCTTTATTAAAACTCACTGACCCAGAGAGATTAAAATACACAGCTAACACCCACTCTAGCCTTCCACTTCGGGAAAATACACAACAAAGCCCACTCTCACCTTTCCACTTGGGGAAAGGGAAATACCCAGCTTTAGCCTGCGCTGGTTTTCCACAAGGGAGAAGGGAAATACCCAACTTCAACCCACTCTAGCCATACTGTCCGAACTAAGGATGTGGCAAAGGGGACCAAGAAGCACTCGTGAAGTTCACAATTCAGAGGCACAAGTTCACAAAAACACAATGACATAATCACAGGACTAGAGAATGTTTCTACCCCTGCCACACCTTACTGCCACATTGCATGCGTGCATGCCAAGTCTTTTCAGTTGTGTCCAACCAACTCTGCGACCCTATGAACTGTAGTCTGCCAGTCTTCCCTGTCCATGGGATTCTCCAGGCAAGAATACTGGAGTGGGGTGCCATGACCTCCTCCAGTGGTCTTCCCAACCCAGGGATTGAACCTGTGTCTCTGATGTCTCCTGTATGGGTTTTATTCTCAGGCAGAGTTCACCAAACTGTAGTTCACAGGTCAAAATCTGCCAATCCCCTGATTTTGAAATAAATTTCTATGGAACCACAACCGCGTTCACTGGTTTAAGTAGTGTCTATAGCTTCTTTCATGTAACAACATCAGAGTGGAGTAGTTGTTGTGAAGGCTATTTGGCAAGTGAAGTCTTAAATATTTACCATCTGGTCCTTTACAAAAAGAGCTTGCCAACTCTGGTCTAAAGAATAAGACGAATAAGAAAATCATTAATTACTATCCAATAAGGTGTATAGTATGGTGCCCAAGATACTATGGTAACATAAAAGAGTGATATCTAGATTGAATTATAAAGTCAGCAAAAGTTTTCTAGGAGACATAATATCTAGGCTAATTTCTGAAGACAGAGTTAACTAGACAAAGAAGAGCAGCCAAACTTGTCAGTATGGCCAGAAAATGAAGTTTAGCAGTGATCCAGGGAGCTAGGAATAAAGAGTGCAACTATGATTAAGAAATATTAATTAGTTCTACATAAATTATGAAAATATATCTTTAATTTCTTCATTCCCACTATCTAGCAGAAAATATTAATTCCTAAGTAAAATATGTTTACTGAAAAGGCGAGAAAATATTTGACTTCTATTAGTCCTTAAAAATCACTGAACTATAAGACCTGAGTTTTTCACCCAGTACCCTAGAATAAAACAAAAATACCATTTTTTCATTGTTTTCAGTTGTAGAGATTATATAACATTTAACAATACAGTTTTACAAATGAGAAATGGTTGCAAAATAATGTACCTGGAAAATTCATAGGCAGTTCAAATGATTGTGGAGACACACAACCTTCAACGTGCCCACAAATTTCAGCCATGATTTTCTTAATTTTGAGGTCAGTAATTTTAATCACTTCTCCTGTTGACAAACAGCATTCATTTCCAAACATTTCATAAACAGAACCTGAAAAGAGGAAGAAAAAGAGAATTCAATAATGAAGACCAAAGTAGGAATCAAAAGCCTCATATGAAGCATTTTTATTCAGTTCTTCTCTTAGACACCTGCTAAACAGGAATTTAATCAAGCTTGGCAAAATGTATAGCACTTGCTAGGAAAAATATTAGATTTTTCACTTCATCCACTGGGCAAAGTGTAAACAATCTTATTTTTGCTATTATTGTAAATTGAATTTATGGTTTCTTCAGTACCTTTAGCTCATCTTTCCAAGGTCAAGCTCAGCCATGTCTTCTCCTACTGGAATTTATATTTTTTTGCTAGGTCACAGAGTGAAACCCACATGAGTCAATAATGATCTAAGTAAATACTGCAAACAAGGTTGTAATACAATCTAACCTTCAGACTTTATTTTTGGGGGCTCCAAAATCACTGCAGATGGTGATTGCAGCCATGAAATTAAAAGACGCTTACTCCTTGGAAGAAAAGTTATGACCAACCTAGACAGCATATTCAAAAGCAGAGACATTACTTTGCCAACAAAGGTCCGTCTAGTCAAGGCTATGGTTTTTCCTGTGGTCATGTATGGATGTGAGAGTTGGACTGTGAAGAAAGCTGAGCACCGAAGAATTGATGCTTTTGAACTGTGATGTTGGAGAAGACTCTTGAGAGTCCCTTGGACTGCAAGGAGATCCAATCAGTCCATTCTGAAGGAGATCAGCCCTGGGATTTCTTTGAAAGGAATGATGCTAAAGCTGAAACTCCAGTACTTTGGCCACCTCATGTGAAGAGTTGACTCATTGGAAAAGACTCTGATGCTGGCAGGGATTGGGGGGCAGGAGGAGAAGGGGATGACAGAGGATGAGATGGCTGGATGGCATCACCGACTCGATGGACGTGAGTCTTGAGTGAACTCCGGGAGTTGGTGATGGACAGGGAGGCCTGACATGCTGCGATCCATGGGGTCGCAAAGAGTCAGACACGACTGAGCGACTGAACTGAACTGAACCTTCAAAGACAGAGGGTTTGTATACCTGGGCTTCATATTAAGAGTATTACATCTATTTATAATACCTAGTTATTTTCATCATCATGAATATAACATTTTGCCCACTTTTTCTCTTGTTTTTGACAAGCTGGAAACAATTCTCAATATCTGATGGCAATAGAGGGCAGACCAATCCAGGCAAACTGAAAAGCTTCATTTTAGTTCAGAATTTCAGTCTTCTTCCTAAGAAACCTTTTACCATAGATGTCAAACCTCAAATTTTCATCTATTTAATTTTTCTTTTATATCTCCTGATGGAGAAACATTGAACAGTGAAATAACTAAAAGATGAGCAACAAGAAACAGGAGAATAAAAATTCTGGATAACCTACCCTCAGTAAAAAGGAAACAACCCCCAAACTACATCTTTGTGATATTGTCACTTAACAATAAAACAGGAAACCAAAAGTTGATATAAATAAACATTGCAGAACTGTGAGATTTTTATTTTTATTTTTAGGTTTATTTATTTATCTTTTTATTTTACTTTACAATACTGTATTGGTTTTGCCGTACATCAACATGAATCTGCCACGGGTGTACACGTGTTCCCAATCCTGAACTACCCTCCTGCCTCCCTCCCCATACCATCTCTCTGGGTCATCCCAGTGCACCAGCCCCAAGCATCCTATATCCTGCATCGAACCTAGACTGGTGATTCATTTCTTATATGATATTATATATGTTTCAATGCCATTCTCCCAAATCATCCCACCCTCTCCCTCTCCCACAGAGTCCAAAAGACTGTTCTATACATCTGTGTCTCTTTTGCTGTCTCGCATACAGGATTATCATTACCATCTTTCTAAATTCCATATATATGTGTTAGTATACTGTATTGGTGTTTTTCTTTGTGGCTTACTTCGCTCTGTATAATTGGCTCCAGTTTCATCCACCTCATTTTTAAATATATCAATTTTCTTTTCTCCAATATGATTTAAACCCTCTTTACCACACTAAAATACAAACAATAAGAGCATAAGATTTTAGGTTAGTTGGTTGGTTTTCTGAATTTTTCTCTGCTGAGACCCTTCCTCACAGATATAGCAGGTATCTAAAACACTTTTATAGCATTAATGGTTATCATGAAAGCTATTAAGCCCAGCATTTAATCTAGGTCTATCCTGTAGCTCAAACTGTAAAGAATTTGCCTGCAATGCAGGAGACCCAGGTTTGATCCCTGGATCAGGAAGATCCTCTGCAGAAGGAAATGGCATTTAATCTAGCTTTAAACAATTCTATGATTGTATCAGTCTCAACAGGGAGCAGGGGACATATGCAAATCAGAATGATTTAAGGAGGTTTTATACAATTCATGAGGTTCTCACAGCAAGTATTCTGGGGTGGTTTGCCATTCCCTCCTCCAGCGGATCATGTTTTGTCAGAACTCTCTACTATGACCCTATCCATCTTGGGTGGCCTTACACAGCATGACTCATGTGTGAAATGGATGCAATAGACGCAATAGACATGAACTTGGGCAATGGACACTGATGCAATTGACATGAACTTGGGCAAACTTCGGGAGATGGTGAGGGACAGAGAGGCCTGGTGTGCTACAGTCCATGGGGTGGGAAAGAGAAGGACACAACTGGGTAACTGAACAACAACCAGGAGATTTCAACAAAGGGGCAATTTACACACAGGCACAGCCAGTTCTAGAAAACACAAGAACATAAATGTCCTGATCTCACTCTTCCTCCATTGGATCATAAGCCAGTGCAGCCCAGTTCAGCCAGAAGCTAGAGGACAATGGCGCTGCTGACTCCACAGGAGTCAGCCTTCCAGGCAGAGTGGAAATGAAATCTAGCACACCAATCTTATTGTCCAAAAACTAGGGTCATTTTTGCAGACAAGCTAGTGTATGCACTCCTCGTATACTTCTAAAACTCGCTTCTTTTCTCACACTATTCCCTTAACTACATACACATATGTTCATTACTTTTCATTAACTTCAATACGTTGTGTTGTTGGCCATCTCAAATCCCTCATGGAACACACTGGGATATTAAATAATAATAGTAAATCCACAGTGACATTTTCTTCCAGTGAGCTCAGAATAGTTATTTTCTGATTCTCATTTGGCAATTAATCTCACAGTAGCATTTTACTTTTACAGTATTATCTCATCCTGACTTAACTTTTTATGACTTTAGTTTCTATTACTCCCAATTTAATTTTAAGCTTCATGAAAAAAATACTACGCTATATTATTGTATATCTACCAACACATCAACCTCCCTTCCTCAATTATTGAGCAATCTTTAATGAACACTTACTATGTGTCAGACATTGTAATTGGCAGTAATTTAATCTGGCATTTAACTGACAGTAATCTAATTGACATTGTAATTAGAGATATAGAGGCTTCCCAGGTGGCTCAGTGGTAAAGAGTTCCTTGGCCAGTGCAGGAGCTGCAGGAGACGTGGGTTTGATCCCTGAGTCAGAAAGATCCCCTGGAGGAAGAAATGGCAACCCAGTACTCTTGCTGAGATAATGCCATGGACAGAGGAGACTGGTGGCTTACAGTCCATAGGGTCACAAAGAGTCAAACATGGCTGAAGTAACTGAGCAACACATGCATGCATTAGAGGTCCAATCCATATGTTTTCTCCATAGAAGCACTGTTTTGAAAGGAAGAGACAAGGAAGCAAACAATTGCAGTAGATTATGAGAATGCTATAATACAGAAAATACAGGGCATTGTGGGAGTAAATTGGCAGCATTTAACTAAGCAATTACATGGTAAAGAGACTAGAGAAAGGATTATGGAGGAGACGACAGCTAGCTGAGTTTTAAAGGAAACCTCACAAGATGTTAGGGCAGGAGAGGATATAGTATTTGAAAAGGTAGTGAAGTGTGAAAGAGTCTGATACATTCTGGAAACTTCACATAATATTTTATATCTTAAATATAAGTAAGAAGTGGGAACTGGTAAGAAAGGAGACGGAGAATTAGAGGGATTCCAGATCATGCAGTGTGTTTATAAAATTACCAATAAACAATAACAAAACAATTAAAGTCTGAAGCAACCTCAGAGTCAGAGAATTTACATTTTCAGTTATCAGGGTTCAGGAACTAATACCAATTTAATGAGAGGTCATACATACCTAGGCGCTTGCTCTCCAAAGTGTGCATTGCTGCATCACCTGGGAGCTTGTTAGGACCTTAGCCAGACCCCAGACCTGCTGAATCAGAACCTGCATTTTTAACAAGATCCCCAGATGATTCATAAGTACATTAAGGTCTGGAAAGCACTGGTCTAGACAACAAATGTATGACTGAAATAGTCTCTGTTCTGAGACTGTAGCAAAACTCAGCAGAGAAAAGGACATGTCAGGTAGAGGAAGCACTCAGCGTCACTGAGGCAGAGGATGTGTCAGTGGGGACATGGAAAGGGGAGGATTTAAAATAGCAAAGTGACATGGTAAGATTTTTGTCACATGAAATAGAATATAATTTGATTTTTCCCATTTCAGCAGAAGTCTGTTTAGCTTAATTTCAATGCAATGAATGTCTAATTGCAGATGTAATGTATAGCAAACTGGCTCACTTGGAATGCCATCCCTTTTTCAAAGGTCCACTGGAATTCCAAATTAAAAGATGAATTTATGTGACATTACATATCAACTCACAGAGGACAGAAGTCAAAATTCTAACAGAAAATTCTGTGAGCTTTTATCACCATACAAAAACCTTTGCCACTTCAGGTCTCTATCTAATTATCCTTCTTCTTTCGAAAAAAGAAAATCCCCCCTCCCTTTTTTTTTCAGTCATACAAGGAAAAGAACCTCATGAGAATGTTAATCTTTAATACTTGCCTTGAATTCTTTGTGACTTGCCATTTTCTCTAAGTAAGAAAGCTATGAACTCGTTTTTAATAAAGAGAGAAGTCAGTGATACCCAACTCTAGAAAGTTATGTCCATGATAGGTGACAGGAAATACAGCAAATCACAAACTCCTGAAACTTGAAGAGTTCTTGTACATTGTTATCATTATTATGTCTCTTAAAATACATTTTTCCTCAGTGAAAATATAAAATGGTTAATTTAAAAAACAGCCAACACTTATAATCTCAGAACAAGCACATTATAATGTGCCTAATTGCCTTAAAAAATTGCTGAGATGTGTGTCTGAATAATGTTGTGTGTATATAGATATAAAAATAGTTTTCATTTCATTTTTAACCACAAGACATGCATTTTCAATATGCAAATCTCGAATCTATTAAATCTTTACAGACTGATTCTTTCCAAGTCAGAGCATATGTATTCAGGATAATGCCAAACATCAGAGAAAGCTGGAACAAAGCAGCCTGTTTTCAGTGATCAAACATTGCCCCTGAAGGCTGTAATGAAAGAGTCATGTGCCTTTGAAATCACCTGTTCTGTAATGCTACTTTGCTCAATAAAAATGACACATTAATATCCTTTTATGAGTCCATCCCTTATTTGACAATCCACATAAGCAATGCTGGGATCACACAGGAAAAAAAAAATTGGTTCCAAAGATTTTCTTCCTTTTCTTTTACAAAGTTGAAAATGTGTGGCAGTCAGGGAAGAGGAAACTTGTTAGAGGACTTTTTTCCCTTTCCTCACCATGTACTCATTTCGCCCATTCCCCTTGCCATCACTTCTCAGCCCTGCCATGCCAACCACTCATTTCATCATCAGTCTGTCAAAGTTCAACCAATCTTAAAAATTTAGCTCATGTTCATTGTCTTCTTCAAAGCTTTCCTTTATTTCTACCTAAGAATTAATTCTTCTCTCTGTGCTCTAATAGTACTTTGCATGTCAGTTCAGTTCAGTCACTTCGTCGTGTCTGACTCTTTGCAACCCCATGAACCGCAGCACGCCAGGCCTCCCTATCCATCACCAACTTCCAGAATCCATCCAAACCCATGTCCATTGAGTTGGTGATGCCATTCAACCATCTCATCCTCTGTCGTCCCCTTTTCCTCCTGCCTTCAATCTTTCCCAGCATCAGGGTCCTTTCAAATGAGTCAGCTCTTCACATCAGGTGGCCAAAGTATTGGAGTTTCAGCTTCAACATGAGTCCTTCCAATGAACACCCAGGACTGATCTCCGTTAGGATGGACTGGTTGGATCTCCTTGCAGTCCAAGGGACTCTCAAGAGTCTTCTCCAACACCACAGATCAAAAGCATCAATTCTTTGGCACTCAGCTTTCTTCACAGTCCAACTTTCACATCCATTCATGACCACTGGAAAAACCATAGCCTTGACTAGACAGACCTTTGTGGACAAAGTAATGTCTCTGCTTTTTAATATGCTATCTAGGTTGGTCATAACTTTCCTTCCAAGGAGTAAGAATCTTTTAATTTCATGGCTGCAATCACCATCTGCAGTGATTTTGGAGCCCAGAAAAATAGTCAGCCACTGTTTCCACTGTTTCCCCATCTATTTCCCATGAAGTGATGGGACCAGATGCCATGATCTTAGTTTTCTGAATGTTGAGCTTTAAGCCAACTTTTTCACTCTCCTCTTTTACTTTCATCAAGAGGCTCTTTAGTTCTTCTTCACTTTCTGTCATAAGGGTGGTGTCATCTGCATATCTGAGGTTATTGATATTTCTCTCGGCAATCTTGATCCCAGCTTGTGCTTCTTCCAGCCCAGCGTTTCTCATGATGTACTCTGCATATAAGTTAAATAAGCAGGGTAACATTTATCTCCATTATAACCCCTGTGTGATCATTATCACAGGCTGCAGTTGCAGTATTATTTTCTGGCCATTGATATATATATACATTAGAATTTGCTATGCTTTCCTAAAGAAAAAACATCATCTTAACTATATTTATACCCCTCCTCACATGTGCACAGATAATTGCACCTCTTTTGTTGATTAGTATTTAGATCCTTAGTGAATGTTAAATTATAACTTAGCTTTACTGTAAAATGACAACAAGTTACTAGGAATAGAGTAAAAGTCTTTCTCCATCAACAGTTTAAAACATAGTTAACCCAAGGCTTTGGCATGGATTATATCTCTAATAACAAATGTACAAGTATATGTGAGATTAGCTGGTCACCTTGTGAATTCCCTAGACAAGGAATATTAAGAGCAAGTAATTCTATAATATGAATCTCTGGGGCTAAATTTTCTGTTTTTCCATTGTGTTTATCATTTTTATATTGCTGGACTTGAGGATGAGTTTCATAAAATGATCTAAGTTTGATTTAATTTACTTTGTATAGTCAGACTGATATTGTATGACACTATCTATAGATTAGGCTTGCTAGTAGAGATTTATCATTGCTACACATAAACAGTTGTGGTTATTCTTTGTTATTATTCTTACATAGCCAGTCTTCCATAAAGAGACTGTCTCCATCCCCCGTATGGCATAGACAAAGTCATTCCCACCCCCGACATGAAGAATATATCTAAAAATAGATGAACATGATATATGAATGTAATTTGCAAATAAATAAGCATAAAACAGCTAGCTTGCAGCTTTATTAGGGATAGATCCTACCAGCTGGATATCAGGTATATCTGAGAGGTACACCACTGAGAGGTATATCTGAATATTAATAGGAAATGATCTTTCAAGGTCATAGAGACTCTCATTCCTTCTGCCAAACTATCAATATGAGGAGGTCAAAACAGTGGCACCAAGTATTAAGGCAAATGATGACTGACACCAAAGAGAGCTAAGGTATAATCTCTTTTCTACCAATATGGGGTTTTTTTCTGGTGAATTTTAGGTTTAAGTGTTAACTGAGAAATCAAGTTTAAAGACAGAAATACGCTAGAAACTATAGTGAATGTTGGTGAGTCTTACAAAGTCTGAACATGGAAGCAATGAAAACCACAATAGGTTGAAAATGATAGAATCCAAGAGTCAATAAAGCAGATTAAAATCATAGTGAGGCCAGAAAACGTCTAACTTTTCAACTACTCTGAGTGAAATATGCAGCATTTAGACAATCGGGTTTTGGTAGTTGATGGAGAAAGATTCACAGTGTCATGCACCAGCTAAAAATTTAAAGTTTGTTTAATGGTAGATTCAATTTAGTAGATTAAATAAAATTGTACTTAGAGGGTTTGTCAGTTGGTGTAACCATAGAAGTCATCATCATGGCTCTTTGTGGCAATAAATATCAGAACAAGGGGACTCGGGGTGTATGAAATGAGTATCCCTCCTACATAGCTATGAAACATATCCCTATGATGATGGAGCAAATCAGTGATTTATATCTTCCAATATTATTACTGACCAAATATTCCCCTGGCTTTACCCAGATTTTAATTCTCAAAATTATATTATAAATAATGTCATAATCATATGTTCATATAATTATATGAAAAATGTTGCATTGAGAGTGGTTTATTATCTTAGGAATGACTTGATTTCAAGTACATTTTATATACTTCAATACATTTGCCTATGTATTATATCCTAAATGTTAAATAAAGCTGCTGTAGTCCTCGATAGCTATTTAAAATCATAAACTTGTTCTCCATATCCCACTTAATGAAATCAATACATTGGTTGAATTGTTTATACATGGGCTCCAATGTACTATAATGTGTTTACTCCAGGCATACAAGATAAAACTTCACTATATTATAAATTTTTCCTAAGTTCATTAGCACTGAATACTTCATTAACTATTTTGCTTACAAAATATGAATTTTGAAATTACTTTATATCCATGGAATTAAATAATAAAGATGTATATGCTTGAATTTAAATGCCTTTATTTTTTATTTTTATAATAATTCATTTGTATTAAATTACCCATCTATAATGGACTGGGAAAAGAAAATAAACTGGACCTTCACTACAGGTAGTTTGAGAAGCACTTCTCTAAACCGTTAAGAACAAATATGACCACAGTCAGTCTGTGCAGGGAACCAGGATGTAGTCTCAGGGAGTTAGAGAAAAATCTGAATATAGTAGAAAAGGGAAAGTTATAATGTAATATACAAATCAGTATTATTAACTCATCTATCTCAATATCACCAGTGGCCTGAGTGCCCTGACTAAAATACACAGGAATTTTAATCAGCTTGACAATAATAGTTCTAATTGCAAGCTATTACACTGGCATTCTGATTTGTACATTATACTCTTCTGAGTTATGTGAGACCGTGCTTGAACCTAATTGAACCTGAACACTTGGAACTGCTGCGTCTACACAGCTAAGGAACAAAGCCAGGAGCACGTGAAATCCCCCAAGAGATGAATTTTGTGAGTTCTATCTAACTAGTGTGCCAGGTATTCTCAATGAGAGAGATGGCAAATATCTAAATTATATTCTTCCATTCTCCCTTCCCATCAATAATCATCTATGGCACATTTCCAGCTGAATCAAGATGAGGCCTAATAATCCGCCTCAACATAAATTTCCAAGTGACTGTCCATCAGTTGAAGATGGCATGCCAGGTATAAATTATTCTGAGTCCAGTCCTCTACTCTGACTTTTCTTGCTTTCTTTAAGCCCCCTTGGGAGATATTTATTTTTAAAGAGTTTAATTGTCTGGTTTGGCTAATTTACTCTCAAAGGCTTAGTTAAAAGAAATCTGGCAAAAGAATACAGACTCTCCATCCATCTTTTTTTTTTTTTTTCAGGTAGCTGCCTGAATTAAGGCATAAAACATCTAACTTGATAATAATCACAACTATATATAGCCCAATGGCAGCCATAGGATGACTTTCAATTTCACTTATATTTCTAAGCCAAGTGCCATTATTTCTAATGATCTCTTGAATCACTAGTCTTAGTGTCAGGAGCTTAAATACCATCACATCCTACTAATATATTAAAATGGCTGAGTCTCTATACAATATCTCTACCAACTGGTTGTCTAAACTATATTTGAATACTTTCAATGGTGGAATTCCAATTATTTTAGTGTGACACACTTGGTGTGCATGTATGCTTTCGAGAAATTCTTATTGTTAAAAGCTCTGCATTTTAAGTGTAATATGTGTTCCTATAGGGTATAGAGACACTGAGAACTATGCTTATCCTTGGAATCATACAGAAAACAGTTATTTAATTCTCATATAGAGCAGCCTTAAAATGTCTGAAGATAGCCATAACCCATTGTTCTTTAAAACAAATCAATCTGTCCAATGATGGAAATATGTTCAGGGCCACTGCTTACAGCATAGGTTGCCCATTATCAAAGTACCTAAAGCACAACTTACTTGGATGTCAAGGGCATTCTTGCAGTTCTGCAACAAGGTATTATGCCCCTCAAAAACACACATGCCACTGACTGTTCCAGAAGAGGTTTGATAGTGCCTGTGGGGATGTTCTAAGGTGGCTGCTTCAGCACCTACCACCATGTTTGAATTTCAGCTAGTGAGAAAAAGAGATGAAGAGAAGGAAATATTCTTTTTGTTTCAGTGGCATGCAATAGAAATTTCAAATGTCAAATACTATCTCAGTCCATTAGATAAAACTTAATCAAGTGGCTACTTTAAGCTTCAAGAGACCAGCATCTTTAACCAGGCAGCTGTGTTCACAGCTGAAATCTCTGTTACCTTAGCAGACTGAGAGAACAGATACGGTTATCGGGACAGTAACAGTCTCTCAAATGGCAAGGGAAATTTATGCATATCTCAGGATTTAAATTAGGCTTCATGTGCCTATAAAATTTACATTGTCTTATGAAGAAAAAAATGTACATTTTTATTTGGAACACAAAAGATAGGTTTGTTGCTGGCGTTGAGACTGAAGGATAAAATTTCAGGGTTGAACTTTATCTCTATTAAGAGATACAACTGTTGAATACACACATGCACAATTTCCTCTCTCTACTCATTCCTAGGCATTTAACCAGGTAAAAATCACAGATAAAAGTGCCTTCTCTAGAGTCAGTGTCAAAAGCAGAACCTACATTTGATAAATATGTGACTTCAGGCAATATCTTCTATAAAATGGGCTAGTACCTCAATTTATTTATCTTTAAAATGAGAATAGCAATTTTACCTCAGATAGTTGCTTTGAGGATCAAAGTAGAAAATCAATTTTTAAGTGTACAACCCAGAATCTGGCACCTATTTAGGGCTCAATAGACTGGGTAACTGAACTGAACTGAACTGAAACATTAGCCATCATTGGTGTCATTATTATTATTTCATATGATGTTGTTTAAGACAAAATAACTCAATATAATGTTATACTATTGTAAACTGGTGTGATTTGCTTGGTTAAGATGAAAGATAAATGTCTTCTTGTAGATAGGGATGGGGGTTCTCCTGAATTAAAAAAAAAATGTTATTTTCTTGTCATTCTAAGAAGAGAGAATTACAGAAGTGAAAACAGAAACTTGGGCTGGAATCAAGAAATATACATCAAACGTAAATTTTTTCCCACTCTGTACCAAGGAACCTTATTTCGCCACAAATGGGTTATAAGTACGCCAACATATTAAAATTTGTCTTCCTTGAGGTGATCAACGAAGATAGGTCTGGGACGACTAGTGGCTTTGGCTGCTGGCTCTGGTTGAAAGTTACCTTGTCTGTTTACCCCATCCAAACAAATACAGTTGACTCTTGAACATTGCTGCGGTTTGGGGTGCTTACCTTCCAGGTGGCTGAAAATCTGCCTAGACTATACAGTCAGCCCTCTGTATCTGTGGTTCCACATTAATTTAATCAGCAAATTAACTGAATACATGCTATGTGCCAAGCAAAGTAATTATGATAAGTACTACTGATATAATGGTGACCAAATGATATGTGATCTTAACCTTCATGAAATATTTAATATACCGAAATAAAAGGCATTAATCAAAGAACCATACAAATATAAGATTACAAAAAGATAATTACTATGAAAGAAAACATCTTGGCCTGGGATTGGGCTCCATGAATAGGACATCTGTACTTTATTTATAAGACCATTTAACAAATATTTATTGAATCCTAGGAGTATTTATCTCAAGTTTATAGTAAAGTCTTATTAAAAGAAGCTTCAGCTTAGACTTCTGTTTCTGGAAAGATGAAGTAGACATACATTTTCCTAACCTCATATATTCCAGACTTGCAACTAAAGATGCTGGCAACCTAGAAATGCCAATGGGTACAGACAAAAAACTCCAATAAATTCTGTTCTCTCTAGCCAAAAAGTCAGGAAAGGAACAGCCTAGTAAACAGAAAATTTTTTGACAATGATCACTCTACTCAAGCCAAACACCACAGAAAAATGGTTAGTATCACAACCACCTACACCAGAAAGGGCTGGGTAGAGTTATTAAAATTGCACCCTCAATGAGTGTAGTAAGATGTTCACCCACCCTTTGCTGAGGTGGTGTCAGAAAAGGCAGAGTTGAGAGATGGGACTTACATCTTTGTGCGACAGTAATGAATTCCCATTTTCTGTCAGGGAAACCAAGTGAGGAGTCTAGGCTTCCAACACTACCCAGCCGTACTGAGGTACACTTGCTCCTCCCCCTTCCCTTCCTGCAGTGAAATCAGAAGATGTCAGTGGAGTATCAGGATTTCCACGAGGCACCACCTCACCACAAAAGACCATTACTCACAAGAGTAATGAGGCACTATTATCCCTCTTATCAAGAGTGGTATCAGTGAAAAACTCGTGAGGAGTCAGTAGTCACACTACGACCAGCAGTAAGAAGGAGCCCTTCTCCTTTGGGTGCCAAAAGAGGCTGAAAGGAGAACCTGGCCTTCTAACGCCACCTAGCAATAACGAGGCAATGCATCTCTTCCCCTGTTGGAGAGATAAAAATCAGAAACCTAACAGAAAACTAAATATATAACAGACTTAAGCTTTGACATAATAATAGTTACATAAGAAAGCTGTGGTACATATACACAATGGAGTATTACTCAGCCGTTAAAAAGAATTCATTTGATTCAGTTCTGATGAGATGGATGAAACTGGAGCCGATTATACAGAGTGAAGTAAGCCAGAAAGAAAAACACCAATACAGTATACTAACACATATATATGGAATTTAGAAAGATGGCAATGACAACCCTGTATGCAAGACAGGAAAAAAGACACAGCTTTGTATAACGGACTTTTGGACTCAGAGGGAGAGGGAGAGGGTGGGATGATTTGGGAGAATGGCATTCTATCATGTATACTATCATGTAAGAATTGAATCGCCAGTCTATGTCTGACGCAGGATACAGCATGCTTGGGGCTGGTGCATGGGGATGACCCAGAGAGATGTTATGGGGAGGGAGGTAGGAGGGGGGTTCATGTTTGGGAACACATGTAAGAATTAAAGATTTTAAAATTAAAAAAAAATAAATAAAAAATAAATGCAAATAGTCTAAATACATCAATTAAAAGAGACTGATAGAGTGCAATAAAAAAAAAAATGACCCAAAAATATGCTATCTACAAACTACTTACTTCAAATATAACAATATAGACAGGCTGAAAGAAAATGGATGGAAAAAGATATATCATGCAAAAATGTATCAAAGGAAAGCAGGAGGAGCTATATTAACATACAATACAGTAAACTTCAGATTGAAGAAAATTGCTATGGACAAGGATATATATTACATAATGAAAAAAGGGTCAATATACCAAGAAAATTCAGCAATCTTAAATATGTATATATCAAACAATGGAGCTACAAAATATGTCAATAATAACTGATTCAACTGAAAGGACAAATAGACAAATCCACAATTATAGTTGGAGACTTCAACATCCATCATTCCACTACTGATAAAACATTAGATATCAGTAAGGATATAGAAGAGCAAGGAATCTAAACAACAGAATCTAATCAACTTTTATAGAAGACGATAACCAATACAACAAATACACATTGATTTCAAGTCACCATCCATTCTGAGATATCCTGAACCATGAAACAAGCCTCAACAAATTTAAAGAACTGAATCATACTATTCTTTAATTACAATGAATTAAACTAAAAATAAATAACAGAAAGATAACATAAATTCTCCAAACACTTAAAAACCTAATGCCATACCTCCAAATAATCTGTAGGCCTAAAGAAAATTGCAACAATTGCAACCACAAATTTTGACAAAGATAAGGAAGTACAGAGGGGAAAATGTATATTACTAAATGATGATATTTAAAAAGAGAAAAGTCTCAAGTAAATATTCTAAGCCTTTTCATTAAAAACTTGGAAAGAAAATAATATATAGAGAAAAATCAATGAAACAAAGATGATTCCTTGAAAAGATCAATAAAGATTACAACCATTAGAAACTCTGAAAAAGAAAGAAGATACACTTTACAAATAAGAAGAATAAATGAGAAGATAATCACTGCAGACCCTCCAGATGGCAAAAAGGAAAAAAAGAGAATCCTACAAACAACTTAACCTACGTAATTCAACAACTAATGTGAAATGAACCAGTTCCTCAAAAACCACAATATACAACTCACCCAAAACAAAATAAATAATTGTTTCAGTTCTTTATTCTGATAATTGATTAATAATTACAAAGTCCTATAAAAGAAAACTCCAGCCCCTGGTTGTTTCACTACAGAATTCTATCAAACCTAAAAGGAAGTATTTTCACCAATTCTATACAATCTCTTTCAGAAAGGAGAAGAGAGAATATGTACCAATTTACTTTATGATTCTAATACTACCAAAATCAGACAGACATCACAAGAAAGAAAACTGCAGACCAATAATTCTACCAATATAGACCAAAAAAATCATTCACAAAATTATAGCTGATAGAATACAGCAATATATTTAAAAACTATATATCATAACTAAGTGTGGTTAATCCCAAAGATACAAGGTTAGTTCATATGTTCAAAACCAATCAGTGCAATCCTCTATATTAAATTAGGCTGGAGAAGAAAAAGCATATGACCAAATAAATTGATGTAGAAAAAGCATTTGACAAAATTTAACACACATTCAAAATAATTTTAATAAAAAGAACTCTATGTAGAAGCCAATGTGAAAAAGATGAAAAGACAAGCTACAGATTAGAAGAAAATATTTGCAATCCATGTATATAGAATTTACAGAGAATTAAATCAAATAGTAAAAAATCAAACAATCCCATTAGAAAATGGGCAAAAGATATGTGCAATCATTTCACTGAGGAAGAAACACAGATGGCAGATGAGCACATTGTTAGCCATTACTGAGTGCAAATTAAAAGCACAATGAGAATCACTACATACTTCTCAAAATAGCTAAAATAAAAAAAATTACAACAACAAATGCTGGTGAGGATGCAGAAAAGCTGAAATACTTGCACATTGTTGGAAGAGAATATAAAATGGTAGAGTCACATGAAAACACATTTTGACAGTTTCTTAAAAACATAGCTAAATATGCAACTACCAGTATTTCACACTTGGGCATTAATACCAGAGAAATAGAAAAAATTATTTTCACATAAAATCCTGTCTACAAGTGTTTGCAGCAACTTTATTTATAATAGCCCCCAACTGGAAACACACCAAATATCCTTTAACATGTCAACAGATAAATAAATTGTGGTACATCCATACTACGGATACCCCTAAGCAGTAAAAAATGAACTATTAATTCATCCAAAAATCTGTATTAATCTTCAGAGAATTATGCTGAGTGAAAAGGTCAGTTCCAAAAGGTTATATGCTGCGTGTTTCTCTTTACATAACACTTTTGAAATGAAAAAATTATCAAAATGCTGAACAGAATAATGGTTAAAGGGGGTTAAGTAAGAGATGGGGGAGTGGGAAGGAAGTGGGTGTGGCTATAAAAAGGCCACACGAGTGACATGATGGCAGAAATGCTCTGCACCTTCACTGTATCAATGCCAATATCCTGGCTGAGATGCACTGTAGTTTTGTAATGTGTTACAACCGTTAGAAACCAGATGAAGGTTACATGGGATTTCTCTGTATTATTACTGCAATTTCACAGGCCCATAGTCATCTCAAATTAAGGGTTTAATTTAAACATACATGTGTGTGTGTGTGTGTGTGTGTGTGTATCATACCTGCGGTGCAGTGCAACTTATTACATCAGTGACAGACTAAGAAAGCCTCAGTCAAGCACAGGAACATAGGAAGACAAAGGGAAGCAGTAGAAGGAGCCTGAGAAAAATGAATAACCCCTAACTGCAGTAAGTCCTTAGGAGAGTCATGATAACAGCAATAGAGGCGGTGGGTTACATTGATACTGGAAAAAATGTGAGTTTCTTCCTACCTTTTGGACACCCAGAGGGTCCCAGAGGGACTCTAGAGTAGCATTGTCCATTCAAACTTTCTGCAAAAATGGATATATAATTTGAGCTGCCCCGTACTGCAGCCAAGGGCCACAAAGGGCTCAGGAGCACTTCAAATGTAACTAATGTAACTGTGGTGCAGTGCAACTTCTATGTAACTGAGGAACTCAATTTAAAAACGTATTTAATTTAAATTGCCACAGAATGGCTAGTGGCCACTGTATTGAACAGTAGCACATTTTGGAAGGGAAAAAAAAAGCTTATATGAGAGCCTAGGTTCTGCTACTGGTAAAGTGCTTCAGAACTTGTGTAATTTGGGTGTCCTTGTATCATCTTGATTGTCCTCTTATGCTAATGAAGTCAGCAACAAACAACTAAAAGTATAATCTCTTACATATGTAATAGGTGATGTATGATTATGGCCAAATGGGGTCAATCTGGAAGGTTGGTTATTAATATTAAGGGATAGGCATTCCAGAAAGTTAAAATAGCACTTTTCAGATTTAAACAAATTAATACGTATTAAAGAATTATATGGGCTTCCCTTGTGGCTCAACTGGTAAAGAATCCGCCTGCAATATGGGAGGCCTGGGTTCGATCCCTGGGTTGGGAAGATCCCCTGGAGAAGGGACTGGCTACCCACTCCAGTATTCTGGCCTGGAGAACGCCATGGACTGTATAGACCATGGGGTCGCAAAGAGTCGGACACGACTGAGCGATTTTCACTTTACTTAAAAGAATTATATGGCATCTAGTATGAGACGGACACAACTGAAGCGACTTAGCAACAGAAGCAGCAGTGTCTTTCCAAGATAATCTAATTACAAAATACAAATCGGTTGAAGAGAACGTATGAAGAGTGGATTTGTACTGTAGGCAATATATTGCTATGTTTCTAAGAAAGTTCTCCTAAGGGCTGCTTGCTCTTAGGAGCAAGAGCAAGACAGGAGAGGCAAGGAGAAGTTACCGGATGCCATTAAGTATTCAGTGAGGAGAGCCAGAATAGACTGGCAGCCACAAATACTAAAATTGCCCTCCACAAACTGGTGAAACAAAAACAGAACAATGTGGCCAAAGTGGCTTCCAGACCACAATGCTGGGGTACTAAGAGAAAGCTGGTGAATTAAAATGTGGAAAAACTGGAAAGGAAACACCATGCTCACTTCCTAATATATTTTTCTGCCATCAAATTGTCATACTTAAGCAGCAATAGTCCTCTCTAGCTCCTCTTGAACAACTGCTTGGCAGCAGGCTGCACCAGAATTAATTGGAGAACACTTTAAAATATAGATTCTAGGGCTTACTCCAAAAATTCTAAATCAGATTTTCCAGGGTAGAATCCAGGAATATGTTTTTGTTTTTTTAAAGTTCCCTAGTATATTCCAAAGTTTACTTAGGTTTGAGAGATACTGTTACAAATCATGGAAAAAAAGTAAAAGAAAATCAGTAAGTACATCAACCTGGGAAATGATACAAATTTGGGAGCTAGTTAAAACTACAAGATGAAAACAAGACACAAGCAACTCTGGATAGATCTCCTCCACTGAGAGCAAGAATAGAGTATCTAAGACATGTGCAAAGACAAATATTTAATGCTATTACTTAATATACTTGAACACAGACAATGAGATACACACGTCTGTGTCCAATATGTTTAACCTATAGTCCTGGGTAAGCGTTAAAAAAATGTCTGTATTTGAAGTACACTAATCAGAAATATAGAACCCAAGTATAAACTAGTTAACCCCCTCCAAAATTAATCAGAAGCTCATACTCTCAAAGCAACTCCCACAAGTGTCGTCTACATTTATCTCCTATTAACACAGTTTTTTTTTAAATTAGAATAATGGATATTAGTATTAAGATGGCTTTATTGGTAGTGAAAGTTTTAGTCACTCAGTTTGTGTTTGACTCTTTGCCACCCCATGGACTATGGCCCACCAGGCTCCCCCGTCCATGGAATTCTCTAGGCTAAAATACTGGAGTGATAGCCATTCCCTTCTCCAGGGGATCTTCCTGACCCAGGGATTGAACCCAGGTATCCTACATTGCAGGTAGATGCTTTATCATCTGAGCCAAAAATGAGTGGTGTTCAAAATTAGTCTCAAATGTAACACAGGCTCCTCTTCTTGCAAAGGGTATAATTAAGTGAGCCCAATATAGGTCCTGGGCTTCACAATCCTGGTTTGGCCAAGCAACTTTGTCATCTAACCAGAATAGCTGGAATATTGCTGCAGAAGTTCCTAATGAGCCTTTCATGGAAGGTTCTGTCAGAGTATTTAAAAAGACAAATAATTTAGACTATATCAAGCTGACACACAGGTCATATAAGTATTTTGACATCTGTTTGCAAATAAACATTCTACATTTGATAAAATTTCATTTTATGAGAAATGAAATTCTCATTTCATTATATGCTTCCAAGGACTGAAGTCTATCAACATCTACAAAATATAACCTAGTAAAGGTGACCGATGACATCAATTCTCAGTCAGTTTGAAACTAAAGTCATTTTCTCCAGAAAGTTTAGCATGGCCTTTTTTTATCAGTTACTCTTAATAAATGGGATTCCCAGGTGGTGCATTGGTAACCTGCCAATGAAGGAGACAGGTTCGATTCTTGGGTCAGGAAGATCCCCTGGAGGAGGAAATTGCAACCCACTCTAGCATTCTTGCCTGGGAAATCTCATGCACAGAGGAGCCTGGCGGGCTACAGTCCATGGGGTGGCAAAGAGTCAGATGTGACTGAGTAACTGAGCACGCACACTCTTAATATATAGAATGAAATTAATAACACCATGGGCTTATTTCAACAAATGAGAGTTGCTAAATTTTGCTGAGCATTGAGCTTGTGGGTTTTTAAAACGTGATACTCCCTTGAATAATTCTGTTTTCTTTTCAAAAGAAATCTGAATTAGAAAACCAACTAACATGGAGCCCAACAGTAAAAATACAATGCTGCAGGTCACCTGTCAGGTGAATGGCATCTATCAGTATGAGAACTGATAAACGAAAGGCTTATTGTTCCAAGTAAGAAGAGAATGTTCTTAACAGCAGAAATCAAAAATTCCATACTTACTTCTATCTTCAGTGGTTTAAAGCACTCATTTCAAGTGTGTTGCAATAAGAAGTAATTTACTCAGTCCTATTTTTAAAAATCTTCTTCAAAATAATGTTATTTCTATACAAAAAATGTTTTCTTAGGTATATTATCAGAAAATTCCAATGTTCTAATCAGCAGTTGATCAAAACTCCATCATATACCAATCCAGGAGTGACCACATAATTGTAAGCATTTGTTAGTGTAGAGCTGGACAGGACACACTTCTGTAGCTGTTGTGTCTGACTTCATGAGGAGTCTTGACTTCTTAGGGAGGGCTAATAGTGATTTAATGAGCTTTGTTACTGCAAATTCAGCATACTGCCAGGTATTACCAGTCATTCAGAGTATTAGCTGAATAAATGGATATTCTTGGAGATTTATTTAATCATTTATTTGTTTTCCTTTGTTAAGTATCATTAAGAAAGACAATTGTTGATCCTGTTATTGGAAAAAGAAAGTTTTCTTTCTCTCTTCATTAACAATCAGTGAATGGAATAATTGCACAGACTTTGAGGACAAGTCTGCCCCTCTAAAAGGAGGAGGTTAATTTTGTTGATTTGGAATACTGTCTTATTCTAAAAAGTGTAGATTTACTAGAATTAATGGACAAATTCCAAGAAGGCAGGGTTAAGCGAGATTTAAAAAAAAAGAAAAATGGATCCTTGTGGCTGTCAGCAGCTGCTTCTGCTGTCGCGACTCTGATGCACTGAGAGAGACCAGGCCGAGGCCACTGGAGTGGGGCGGCAGCATCGCAACCGCACAGCCTGCGGCTGCCTTTTCAAACCCGGAGCTGCCCTGGCTGTTTCCTGTCCGACGCCTCTGCTAAGCTTGTATTTCAGGATTTACAACTCTCCCTCTCCAGGCCGGCTCTACCTCGGCATTTTTTCCTTCCTATCAACAGGAGCTGTGCGCGCATTAACCCTTCTCCGGCAGCCCTGATTTACCCCGCCCCGGTGCCAGCTCACAGCCCGGGTCACTAGGGTCACAGACACCTCCTAATCTTGATTTTTTTTTTTGAGCATTCGATGCGGATACAGTTGACCTGGAATTTTTTCAGGTGTCACTTCTATTATTATCCTCTCTATTATCTGTGCTTTCTTTGATCTTGATCGCAGTGGGTTTTATTTTATACCAGCCCCTCTTTCTGTTTTACTACAGCACAAAACTGCTATTCCAAGTACACTGCTGTCCAAGAGTATCAGTAAATGTATCCAGTCTCATCTGACTGAAGTGCAAAGGAGAATGGAAGGGAGGGAAAGTGGAGGAAGTCCCAGCCTATATCTGTTCTAAAACAAGTTCAAATTTTCATTACTGTCAAGTTTCTATAATCTCTCTGAACATGCTAAATGATTGCTTTTTTTTTCTTAAATTACTGGAATAAATACATGCACTATATTTAAATTGGGATATATTTAAATCAGTAACTATGTTAGTAATATTCAAAATCAGAGTGGCCTCTGATAATGAACAGTTAATTAAAAACTCAAGATTTGATTTCACAAGCTCTGGGAAAAAATATTTTACATATGTTTTAGGCTTTTCCTGATGTCAATAAAGAAGTAAAAAAAGAAATGCCTTTTGGTCTGTGGTTAGAATTTACACATTGTTCATGGAGCAGGTGTTCTTTCCTTAACTGACATTAAGTGCTGAATCACTAAACCCAACCCTTCTAACCTAGAGTAAAACGGAAAATCAAAACATTAATTTCATTACATAGATTAGTAAAAACCTTCCCCATTTCCTAATAAATTATTTTTCATTAAAATAACAACAAAATTTTCAAATAATGTCCTTGCCATTTAAAAATATTATTTCATGTGAAAAATTTTGTTTCATTTAAGTAAATTTCATCTTATGGCTTTTGCTAAAATCTGCTTTAAAAATATACAATGGTTTCAAATATTTATTAGAAGCAGAACAAAGTAGATGCCCCAACTAAAGTGCAATTTTTAAAATTCAGACCTTAAATATTGCATCAAAGATAGACATTTCTAAAAATGATTTTTTAGAATTTTTAACACCTTACTTGAAATTACCTTATCTCCCATTCTCAGTGCTTACTCTCCAGTTATTTAGCAGGGCCTAAAAAAATTTGCTGGTATCATAGTATACAAAAGTATAAACTACTACACATAAGGCCAAAGCTTTTTCATTTTCTTTAGAAAATGTTTTTCAATGTTAAATAATTGATGAATAATTTGTATTTATTCAAAGGAATTTGGTAATTAATAACCTTAAAACTTCCATTTCACAGTATTTGAAAACCTAGAAGCCAATAAGAAACACAATTTTTACTTAATTTATTGCTTAGTCACTTCTTTATACTTATAAAATGAAGGAAGCATATGAATAATCTCTATATATGTGAAAACTTATGCTAGCTTTCCATTTTTTTCATCTTTATATTGCAGAGTCAAGCTTGGCATTTAACAAATAAGTTGAATTTTTAAAGTATGAATATTCTACAGTAGATGTGAACAGTGTGTACCATTGTATAAAAATGTCCACATTTTGGGACATTTCCACTGAAGTTAAATACAAAAATCTTCCTGACAGTTATTTTCCTCTATAGCTTTTGATATTACTCCTACCTGAGCTTCTTTTGCTTGTTTTTAATGTTACTATTTTAGGACTTTTTCCTAAAATAAGTTCTGCTTGAGCTAAGTTTTAGGGAAAAAATGTGTTCCATTGAAGTACAAACACAAAAATGCCACACACTTTAAAAATTCTTTTATATTTTCAAATATTTTGATTTTGTTTTTTTAAATGTAATGTTTAATTACACTAAAAGGGTAACTCATTGATCTGTAGTGTATGACCTAGAACCAACCTAAGAGTTAAAATATACAGTAGCTGAAGTGTTAAGAGTTAGGTAAAATACGATTCCAAGGTTTTTATAGGAAAACATTTAACATCATTTCAAATAACATTGTGCTTTAATGAGTGTAAATTTTGTAAATTACCAAATCAACATTTTTCAAATAAAATTGAATGTTCACGTTTGCCAAATTCTATTTGATAGTCATTTTAGTGTCCAACTATATGACACTGACACAAATAGAGCAAATTTATATTTGTCTAATTAATCATATTATCAATTTCAAATATTGGAATATAATAAGTTTTACATGAGTTGTAAAGTTTAGATATTGAAAGTGTTCAACTTTCACTGTCTGCGAACTTAGGTCTTCCTGAATCAAGAGCAGTTTTAAACCTGTGAAGCTCAACAGAATATGTTGTAAATATTTAGAAAATTCTACTTTAGAAATGTAATGTTCATCTTTAATACATTATTATGAATATAAGCTCATGTAGAGAAATACTGGTGCTCTGTTTTCATTTAACTGAAATTATTTTTTAAATATGTGACAGGACATATTTCATTAGCCTTTACATAAATTTATTTCTCTTGAGTCTGTATAAACCAATATCAATATTGTGAACTCATATTAAAAAGTGAAAAAAAAGTTTTCTTTTGCCCTAATATTTAAAACTTATGAAATACAAATAAACACAAGTTGAATACAATGCTATAATTTTCAAATTTTCCCTGGTTTTACTACCATATCCCTAGCTGATTAAATTAAACCTTAAAAAAGTTAAAGTCAATTAGCCATAAAAGAATTATGTTGGCATTAAAATAGGCACATTTTTTTGCTATATGAACTCATACATGTGTCAAATTAATGAAAGTCATGTTCATATAGTTCATAATTCACTGTGTATCATTATTCAATACATTTAACCAGTTCAAGTTAATTTTTACCATACTTATTAAATTGAAATTGTAATCAGTAGTAGAATGTGCATGCTTGTTCATACTAAATCACTTCAGTCATGTCTGTCTCTTTGTGATCCCATGAACAGTAGCCCACTAGGCTCCTCTGACCATGGGATTCTCCAGGCAAGAATACTGGAATGAGATGCCCTGGCCTCTTGAAGGGTATCTTTCCAGCCCAGGGATTGTACCCACATCTCTTGTCTCCCCCACTGATAGGCAGGTTCTTTACCACTGAGCCACCGAAGAAGCCCTAAAAGACAAAACAAACGTGTATCTAATCCAAGCTATTTCTTGTGTTTGTTTGTAACCCAATTGTATAGTCAAACAGTAAATAGTTATAAAATTTCTAAAAATGTTGATGATTGTATAAAAACAGGATTCACTACAGAATATCATAAATTCTTCAGGTAGGTAGAGCAAGAATAAACTTCACAAGTTTTATTTCTGGGGCAAATAGGCAAATAGGTGACTTGAAAATGGAAATAATAATAATAATTTCAGCAGATAACACCAAGGATTAAATGTACTTATAAATATAAAATATTTAATAAGATTGAATATATATGCATACATGTACTAAATTTGTGTATAGATGAGAATAAAGTATTATTTAATCATATGTGTTGTATTAGATATATTCACATATATTTATGTATACACATACATATGCAAAATATATTTATGCACTCATTACATACGCTTACACACCCAAATCTATATACAAAGATACCCATCCCATAATAATCCTTCAGTATATAGAGCTATCATGGTCAATAATCTATCATAAACTATGTGCTGATAGCAAATGTTATCTCTGACACTTTCATTCTAATGCTTTATGTTCATTTATTTTGATTGACCAACCAGCCCACTTTCTCCTATTTCTCCTTCAACAGAGACTTTTTTCCCTTTATTCTTTGTTAGCTTGACCAACTCTTCCTCTATCCATACTTTTCACGTTGCTCTTTGAGATCCACGTATTTCTGACCTGACGCATGCACTACAAGGCAATCCTGAAATAACAAGGCTTCTTTCACCCACTTACAATTCTGATATATTAAATCTTGTAAGCCTACTACTCTTTTTACTTCAGACATACATTTTTGGTGGGCTAACGTTCATCTGCATCTGAATGTCCTACAGGAGCTCTTGCTCATTGGAATGTAACTGAATCATGCCTCCATCTCCAAAACAACTGCTGCTCTTGTGGCAAGTCTTTCAAGAAATATTTTTATCACCAACCATGTTTCCTTAGTTCAGAAACCTCTGATCTGTCATCAACACCACCCTCTTGCTCACAGCTCATAAACTGTGAAGTTCAGAATGTTCGACCCAAAAAGACCACAGATCCTGTCTTTTCTATTTGTAGCTTCTATTAGCTCCTTGCTGTTTGTCTCATATTCATGTAGTAAACCTCTATTGGAATAGATGTCTAATCTACTCATCTGAGGGGTTTTTTTGCCTTAAAATCTCAGAAATTCTTTAGCTTTTTCTACAATTTTCAAATTTATAATCAACATGATTTACTTTTATAATCAGATATAAAAATAATATCCTTTTATAAGTTACTATTGATTATAGCATAAATTCAATATCCTTATTATAGCTCAGAAGAAACTTAAAATATGACCACAAATAACCTGATCATCTATTATTCTCTGAGCTGTTCTTGGATCATATTTTGAATTTTCAAACTTGTATAATGATCTAAAGATTTTTTTCTCATTCTGAAATTTTCTTATTTGCTCATTTTCTATATAGGCTGCAGAAAAGTATCATCACCTCTTGGTAAGCTTTTTGGGTGGTAAATTCTCAGTGTTCTCAAAACAGTTTATTAAAATACATTTCACAATATAGCACATGTATTGATTTTTTTTAAATCCATCTTCTTTTATTGCCTAAAGGGTCCTTGAGGACAAGAATCATACTCTATTCATTTTATAGAAGGAAGGATAGAGAGAAGAAATGCAGGGAGGCAGATACAATTTAAGGACTAATTTCCATAATTTTAACATATTTTGGCAGGAAAAAGAAATATGATATTTAATATATTCAAAACACAATATTTAAAAATCTTACCTCCTCTAAATCTTACTTTCCCCAAGAGGGAAAACATTTTCATGGTATTTAAAAATTGCTATAAAAAACACTTTTGAACATTATATTTATGGGCTTATTTAAGCAAAACTATGCTCTCACTTCTGCAAATGTATGTGTTCTTTCATCAATATTCATTTTGGTAAACAGAAGAAATGGCTAATAGAATCTACATTCAAAGCGATGAGAGGAGTCCTTGCATTGTTTTAGTTGCTTTTGCTAATTTAGATCGGTACCTCCACGTTCCCAATTCTAAAAGTAAAACTCTTATAATATTCAAAAGGACTGCATATGGTTCTGCACTATTTCCCCTCTGATATCATTTCTGTTCACTCCTCCTCCTTCTAGCCTTAGTGGTTTCTCACTTTTTCTGAAGTACACCAGCACACTCTCACCATAATACTTCACTAAAGATATTCTCGCAACTTGGAAAGCCATTCACCAGATATTTGTTTGGTTAACTCCTTCACCTCTCTCAGCCTGAGAGCGCTTGTTGTACCTGAGTCATCTCCAGCATGTTTCATAACTGTGTAGAGAGTTGATTAATTCTTAAGTTACTTGGAATTAAGGCTTTAGAAAATTCTAGCTAGGACAAATGGATCTTAGAACTAGAGACAAGAGGTAAAACTTGTGTATAAAAAAATAAAACTGTGCAGTAATGGGTTAACTATTACTTAGGGTGCTCAAACCCTGCACTTATCAAAGAAAGGACTACCCCTTAACTGGCTCTGGAGAGAAAACCTCTGAGCCCTCGGAATATCCCGTCAGATAAGTGTTTTTGTGTATCTGGGATCTTGGGCCACACCAGATAGTTTATGCTAACAATGTGATTTATGGTGAATGCCCTTTGTGGTTCATTTGGGGTCCTGGGCCACACAGCACCACTTGAGGGTCTGGAGACCCAGTAGTTGAAGTCAGTCACACAAATCATGCTTCATGCTTGTGTAACTGCCCCAATAAAAACCTTGGATACAAAGGCACAGATGAGCTCCCCTAACTGGAAATAATTTGTCCTTATTGTGACACATCATTGCTGGGAGAATTAAACATTATCCACGTATCTTCACTGAGAGAGGATAACTGGCAATTTGTTTTCTCATAGACCCTGCTGTATATATGCCTTTTTCTGTACTGGCTTTAGTTTTTCTTTGTTCTCTGTGGTAAACCATAACAGTTTAACAGCTTCTCTGAGTTCTGTATTTCTAGAAAATCAGAAAGACCAGGAGTGATCTGGTGGACCCCCAAGGCAAAATAGGGGGAAATTTTTGTAATTTTGCGTTAGGTTACATGATAAAAAAACGTATGACACATCTTGACTATATAAATTTAAAATCTTTTTGTTTCAAAAGATAATATTATGGAAATGAAGACAAGCCATAGAACAGAAGGAAATATTTTCAATTATATATCTGAAAATATTTGCAAATCAAATATCCAAAATACAGAGATAAGTCTTACAGCTCAATAACAAGAGGACAAAGGCCAAAAAAATTGAAGAGATGTTATTTCAAAAAAAGGCAAATAAATTGCTACTAAGTACAGGCAAAAATGCTCAACATCACTTGTCATTAAGGAAATGAAATTAAAACTACAGTGAGATACCATTGATTATACAACAAAAGATACACAGGTTTTAGCAAGGATTTGTAGAAACTGGAATCCAAATTCATTATAAATGAGAAATTAAAATGGTACATTATTCATATTATCTCCAAAAGGGAGATAATACAAATGGCCTTTGGTGTTGAATAAACAAAATGTGGTATATCCATATACAAAAAACTATTTAGCAACAAAAAACACACCAGAATAGTAATATATGCTACAACATAGATGAACCTTGAAAACATTAAGCTAAGTAAAATGTTAGTTTCAAAACAAGACATACTGTATGATTTATTTTATATGAAATGTATAGGAAAGGCAAATTTATAGACAGAAAGGAGAGCAGTGGTTGCCTGGGGCTGGAAATGTAAGCAATAATGATTGGCGAATAGCTCAAGGGACTGCTTTGGGGTGATGGAAATGGTCTAATATTGGTGGTGGTTGCACAACTCTATAAATTTACTAAAAATCATTGAATTGTATAGCTATAAGGGATGAACTTTATGGTTTAAAAAATTAATACCTCATTTAAACTGTAGGAAAAATCTAATGGGAAAAGATACAAAAATAAACAATAAATAATAACCTACATGATATATAAGAAAAAGATAGTGTTTTGATTCCAAAACAATGAGGAATTTAATAGTGAGTATAGGATATATAGGGAAGAGGGAACAAAAATTTTGCAGTAATAAATAGGGTGGTCAGATAAGCCTCACAAGTTGACATCTGGTTGAAGAGCTTGCTGACTCAAGGAAAAAGTGGGAGCAAAGTTTTAAGGCAGGAGCATATCCTCAAGTTTGAGGAACAGTGAGGAGGTCAATGGGGTTAGAAGGAAAAGATCTGTAAACAATAAAGTCAGAGCAATACTAAGAGTAAAGAGAGAAAATTAAAGGCCTACTACCCATTGGAAGGTCCTTATTTTGAGAAAAACTGGGAGAGCCATTGGAGGTTTTTTAACAGAGAAGCAGCACAATCTGACATACCACTTATAAGCATGACTCTGGATGCTATGAGAATAGACTTCAAGAGTGAAAGAGAAGTAGGGAGACCAATTAGGTGGCTATTTTGATAATCTTTGCAATATGTTATGATGATTTGAAACCACCAAGGGGGTAGATGGAGGTCACAGTGAGTGGTGATATTCTGGATAAAGCATGGGGGAGAAATTGGTGTAAATTTTTCTCCTTTTAAAAGTTAATTAATACTTTTATAAAAATTAGAAGTTAATGCATCAAAATGTTAATCATATTTCTTTATATTTGATTAAATTATTGAATATTTATGCTTCTACATTTTCCAGTTTTCTAGCCATGTGCACATATTATTTCTATAGAGAAAAATCATTTTTCAACATCCAGTTAATTAAGCAAAATTGTAATGGAAACAAACTTTGTTTTTGCCAAAATTTTAAGTCAACATCAAACTGGTTACATATATGAAGTAATCAGTGATAAATGGTAATATTAGCAATATGCAGAATAGTCAAGCAACAAATATTTCCTGAATACGAATGGTGAACTCACTTTTCCATAAATATGTGGTAACATTATTATCAAATAACTTTCCTGGGATTGTATGACTCTCTCCAGAGTTTGTCTAATATCTAGGTTTTTTTTTTAGTTGGTAATAAATGCAGTTCTAGCTATAATGAATATCACTTGTATCGGTAAGGAAAGTATTATGTTGAAATAGGGCTTCCCAGGTGGCTCAGTGGTAAAGAATCCATCTGCCAATTCAGGAGTCACCGGAAATGTGGGTTTGATACCTGAGTAAGGAAGATTCGCTGGAGGAGGAAATGGCAAACCGCTCCAGTATTTTTGCAAAGAAAATCCCATGGACAGAAGAGATTGGTGGGCTACAGTCCTTAGAGTCACAGAGAGTTGGACATGAATGAGCACGCATGTGCGTGCGCATGCACGTGAGCGCGCGCACGCGCACACACATACACACACACACACGCACACACACACACACACACACACACACACACGCTAAGATAACAACTTCACATTCTCAGAGATTTAAATAGTAAAGGTATATTTCTCATTTCACTATGTGTCCAGTTCAAATGAGTGAGGGCAGAGTCTCTAATAATTATAGTTACTTAGAGATCCAGACTTGAAGGCTTCATTTTGACATGATCTACCAGGACAAAATATGTTAAATTATGAACTGGTTCTTAAAGCGTCTGTTCAAAATGATACATCTTTCTTCTGCTGTCATGACACTGGCTAATGCAAGTCCCATGTCCTATGGTCACAGAAGAGTCAGGAAGTCCAATTCTATGATGTACTCAAAATGTAAAGAGAAAAATCTATGATGATTATTATTATGAGAAGGCAGATAAAAGAATAAAATATTAGAGCTTCAATTTGTATTAATGTTTATATAAAAAATAAAGTTAAAACTATACTAATATTTACTCTAAAGATTTTCTAAAATTTAATTTTAAACTCTATTAGTATTTAATTATAAAAAATTTATTCCTATACCAGATGGTCACATGACATGTATAGTTCACAATATATTGAGACAGCTTCAGAATTCCAAAAATGTGAATTAAAACAATTGTCTTCATTCATTCATTTCCTTACAATACTTCCATATAATGGATTTTATACAGATCAAGTTAAGAATTATTATAATCCATTTTCCACTCTCCACAAAATAGACAATAACTTTGTAAGATGCCTACAAAGACATTTCAGAACTGAAAATTGTGGAACCTATCAAGAAGAAAATGACAGAGTGACACTTCTATTCCTAGTATGAACTTGTCATCAGCTACATACAATTGTTGTCTAAAGAAACTGCAAAAATCAGATTTATGAAGAAAATTATTTCACATATGGATTGATGGCCACCAACATTAATGATAAATCTTCCTTAAATGTATATTTTATATGGCATGTACATGCTGTATACCGGACCTTTACAAGGTATCTTTAAGGGCTATTATTTAAAACAAGCACTGAAATAAATACATTACAGCTATGTCTTTGAATCACCCTATCACATGGTAATAAATCAACATTTTTCCAAATACTGAAGTATTCAATAATGGAAATATTTAGTACTTTCAATAATGTTCAATAATAGTTAATATAACAATGTTTATTATTAATAAAATATTTAAATTGTTTAAAACATTATTAATTTCATCTTTATCCTCTTACAATTTTTATTACTACGTATGCTTTAGAATTACCATAAATAACAATAAAGAAATTGATATTTTAAGGTATGTGCTCATTTTTTTTTGTTTGTTTTTAGCCAACAAGGTTTGTGTTTGAATAAAGCCCTGATCAATTAGCTCATGGATGGAGCATTCCAGTCATTATTTCATTCTGTGGTCAAAATTTATTTTTTTCAATTGTCTACTTGAAATTTCCATTTGAGTGAATAACAAATTTAACATGTCCAAAACAGAGCTTTTGCTTTCTCCATCAAACCTCTACCCTGCCAAGGTCTTCACAACTCTGTCAAAGGTACAAACATCTATCTAATGGTTTAGGTCAAAGTCCTCCCATGCATCATTTAGTCTTCTCCTACCTCACACCCATATCAAATCTACTAGCAAGTCCTGACATTTCTACCTCCAAAGTATGCACTAAATTGGTCATTTCTCGTCCAACTGAATCAAGGTAACATGAACTCTCTTCTGCAGTCCTGAAGTGTCTTAACCCAGTTTTGCCCCACAAAAGCCTGTGCAGTCCCACCTAAAATGGTGAGCAAGTCCTGTCAATCTCCTGCTGCGAATTGGTCATTACCAGTTATAAAATCTGAACTCCTTGAAATGCTCTTGCCCATTCCTTGAATCTCTTTCTCATATGACTTCCCTCTCTGTTCTGTCTTATATATTTGAGGTAACAAGGATATTTTTCTCTCCTTCAAACAGACTAAGCCCCTTTTGGTCTAGCCATTCACTCTGTTTGGAACCCTCACCTCCAGGATATTTTCTTGTCTGATTCCTTCTCAGCATTCAGGTCTCTGCTACTAAATCAGCTCTTTAGAGAAAACTTCACTGATCATTTTATCTTACTGGTCCCCACTCACTTCCCCAGCCCCACTCTGTAGCAAATTATGTATTACATGGCTTTTAAGGCCTACAAAATTTGTGCATCCCCATGTCCTCAGCCTCATTTCCACTATTTCCCCTCAATTGCTCTGCTTTATCCTCACTTGTCTCCTTTTTGCTTCTTAATTAGATGAAGAGATTTGTTATATGGTTTGCACTTGCTCTGTCCTCAGCAGAAGTGTTCTTCCAGAAATATGCAAGACTCATTTCCTCAGTTTATTCTGGCCTCTGCTCAAATATAATCTCCCCAAAGCTATCTGCCCTGATTGCCCTAGCAAAAGATCATCTCCTTCCCCTCTTGCTCTGCTCTCTACTTATTTAGTTCTTCATGGTACTTGTGTATATATCAAATCTGTCGGTTGTTTGTCATTTGTTGCAGCCACTGGAATATAAGAGAGGGGCTTCCCTACTCTCTTCCATGATTCTAGCCTTTTGAACAATGCCTGATAATGTGTTATTGTATTTTATATAAGCTAGTCCATGCTGAGACTCACTTGATGTTTCACATGTTTCATGTCATAAAGGAAGCCTGAATCAATTTCAAAGAAACAGTAATATAATACAATATAGACTACTGTTCTCTAACAACATACAATAAAACTAGTAATTAAAAGCAAAGAACAGCTAAAGACAATTTTATGTTATCAGAAAATAAATAGCCATTTGATTTAAAAGGAAAAACATGTACTCAGAACTGAGTAAAAGTGAAAATATTACAAGGCAAAATGTATGGGAAAGAAAGAAGTATCTAGAGAAAAATATAGGTTTAAGCATACATACCAAGAAGCAAGAAATGTTTTTTAAATGACTGTGATTTATACCAGGAAGCCAGAAAAGGAGCAAGAGAGCAAAGGACATGAGAAAATAATAGAGTCAGAAGTCAAGGAGAGAAGCAAAACAACAGAGGATTTTACCAAACCAAATTCTGAATTCCCACCCCAAAATTTCACATCCAGTTATTCTTATAAGAGAATTCTACCAAATTAAAGAGTTTAAGGCACATTTCTCTCTTTTCAAATACCTCAAGAAAAAGTTAACAACAAAATCTATGTAGTTAATTTTAGAAAGCTAGTGTTACCTTGAATCTAAAATTATAAATGAGTCTATTAGCTCATATCAGTTGTGATCAAATGCAAAAATCTTTAAATATATCAAATTTCTATTCTGTATTTCAAATGTTAGTACATATTATTATAAATACTATATTAAAAGATTCTTCAATTTGAAAAATCTTTTAAAGGTAATTTCATTAGCAGACTAAAGAAACCAAACCACCTAGAAATCAAGAAATAGACAGGAACTTCCTTAATTTAGTGACGAGTAAACACCAGTTCTAGAATATTGTATTTAATGAAGGAATTTTAACCACATTTTCTTTATAATTCAGAATTCTCATTTTTTAACACAGTACTGGAGGCTCTGGACTATACTGTCAAGATAAGGAAAAATGAACAGCTGCAAAACATATTAGGGAAGAGACACAGCTCGATGTTTTCTAATGATATCAATATTTAGGAAAATCAGAGAAATAAAAAATAAATTGTTAGAATTAATAAGTTCATCAGTATCGTAGTAATATATATTTACATTTCCACTTCAGTAGTAACCAGGGAGAACAGAGGAAGTATGGTATCAGTCAATATAGCAATATAACGTGTGCATGTGTCTGCATTCTAGGAACTAGCTTTAGAATACACAGGATCTCTACGGAGACATTTTTTTTTAAAATTCTGATACATGATCAGAAAAATGAATTTTTGGTTTGTTTGTTTTTTAATGAGAGATAAACTATGTTAATGAATGTAAAGACCTTACTATTTAAAAAACTGAAGTCATAATCAAAAAACATATCTACATTAGAAATCCCAGCTCAGAATGGCTTTATTTGTAATTTTACTAAATATTTAAATAAGAAATTACATCTAATTTATACAATGTCTTTAGAAGAAGAAAAAAAGACTCTACCCAAGAAATTCTATAAGCTCAACATATCTCAATACAAAAACCTGGGTAGGATGTCATACAAGATTAAAATTATAAGCCAATTTCATACCCTAAAAAAATACAAAAGTTCTTTAAAACTAATAAATTGAATTCAATGCTGTATAACCAAACTGATCTTATTCCACAAATAAATGACTTAAGATTTTTTTAAATCAATGTAAAAAAATCATATTATCATCACAAAAGTTATTTAAAAGTTTGATAAATAAACATACCTTTATGACTTAAAAAACTGGTAGAAAACTAGAAACTTGTTTAAATTAAAGCAAACATTATATTTAATGATAAATTATTAAAAGTTTCTCTCTATGGTTGTGAGGTGAGTGAAATGAGGGCCTTCATCATTACTCTTATTTGATATTATATTATTGATAGAAAAACACTAGCTAATACTTAACTGAAGGAAAATAAAGTACAATCATTGGAAAGAATAAAAACCTATAAACATTTATAGAAAACATAAATATGTATACAACAAATCTAAAATAATCTAAAGATATATTCTTAGAATTCAAACACACAAAGAAAAAATGAAAACTTCAAAAGACACCACTTATAATGGAATTTTAAAAATCAATCAGATAACTAAGAATAAATCTGGAATAGAAGTGTAAGAACTTCACAAATAAAAATTATTAAATGTTATTGACAAAGGTAAAAAGATATCTATAGATATAACTAGACAGATAAACTAAGTTCATGGTTCAGAAGAGGACTTCATTTAAAAATCATGACAATTCTCTATAAACCAATGAACTGCTAATAAAAAAAATTGGGACAACTAGTTTCACAGTACTAGTTCCCAAATTTGGCTTCATTTTTAATCATCAGGGAGATTTTTTAAAAAATGCCTTATCACTTACAAAATAAATCCTAGTCTTGTCAGGAGAGAACCAGACTCTGAAAGTTGCTAAGAAAGTAAATTTTAAAAGTTCCCATCACAAGAAAAAGAAAAACTGTAATTATGTGTGGTAATAAATGTTAACTAGATTTATAGTGGTGATCATTTTGCTATATGTGCAAATAATGAATTATAATTTTGTACACTTGAAAATATATGATATTATACCTAAATCTCAATTATCTTAAAAAGACTGATATCAAGTGTTATCAAGAATATGGATTAATTAGAAATCTCATGTTCTTCTGGTAGGAAGGTAAAGTAGTATAACCACTTAAGAAACGTGTTGTCCATTACCTACCCAAAATAAACATATGCATCCTGTGAGATGTGGCAATTCCATTCATTTATATACACAATTGAATATTATACACATGTGAACACACATAAATAAGAATGTTCCTGACAACGTTAACAGACATCTTCAAACTGGAAATAATTCAAATGCCTATTAGTAGTGGAATGGATAAATAAACTGCAATATATTCATCTACTGGAATATTATACACACTGGAATGAATAGCCTATATAGAACAGCATGGATTAATTTTACAAAGATAATGTTGAACATATATGCCAAACATAAAAGGATACTATTATAATGTTTCATTAATATAAAGTTCATAAATGAGCAAAAGTCTGATAAGGGTTACTTCTTGGGAAGATGGTAGATAATGATTGAGAAAGAGCACAAGATGTAACTTTCAAAATACTTGTAATTTTCTATTTCTTGACCATGATGGTGGTTACACATATATATTTAATTTGTGAAAATTCATCAAGATGTATGCTTTTTTCTCTTAAGTGAAGTATAACATAATAGTAAAGTATTAAAAGATGAAGATAGTCTGAACACATGGAGAGAGTATGTTCTTTTGCAAGATTTAAAGCAAAAATTTCAATTCTTCCCAAGTTAATCTATAAAATCAACATACTCTAATACAAATTCCAGTTGAATTTTTAAAGTAATCAATTGATTTATTTAAAGACATGTTTGAAAGGTCTGTGAATAGCTACAAAAGGAGCAAAAAGATTGGTTTATATGTGAACTATGTTTATGCCAAAGCCATAGTTACAAAAACAATGCTTGAACACAATTGAGAAAACACAGACTAATGAACAGAAGGGATATTTAAGAGACAAACCAACCCAGTTATGAGCATATAACTTAAAGACAACAACACAAATCAGAGGGAAAAGGATAGCTAGCTTATAAATGATGCTGGAAAATTGTGGTTACTATATGGAAAAAAAAACTAAAATTGGATTCCTCTGCACTTCATGGCATAGTTTAAAATTTAAATATGAAATATAAAGCTGTAAAGTTGATTTAAAATAACATAGGAAAATATCTTTGTAAATGAAACATGAAGAAGAACTTCCTAATGTGAAATCTTAAAAGCACAAACCATGACACCAATAAAATGACTTGGGGACAGCTTAGGAACAAAGATACATTCCACAACATTATATATATGGAAAAATAGGGTCTGCATCAAAATAATCAATTTACAAAAGAAATAAACAAAATGGTCTATACTAAAGCTGATGGCTGCCTACACCAATTCATTGCCTGTGCATGCGTGCTCAGTTGCTCAGTCACATCTGAGTCTTTGTGACCCCATGGACTGTAGTCCACCAGGTTTCTCTGTTCATGGGTAAGCATACTGGAGGGGGCTGCCACTTCCTATTCCAGGGGATCTTCCTGACTCAGGCATCAAACCCGTGTCTGCCGCATCTCCTACACTACAGGTGGATTCTTTACCACTGTGCCACCTGGGAAGCCCACATTCACTCATCCTATTCTATTATAAATCATACAGTCTTAGTAAAAGTCACTCTGTACTACTTCAAGAGGTTAACTTAATCTCTCCTATAAAGTGATTTTGGTTTATTTATTTATTTTTGGCTGTGCTGGGTCTTCATTGCTGCCTGCGGGCTTTCTCTAGTTACGATGAGTGGCTGCTACTCTCTAGAAGCAGAGCAAGAGCTTCTCACTGTGGTGGCTTCTCTTGTTGTGGAGCACGGAGAGCACTCTGGTGTCAGTAGCTGCAGCTCCCAGACTCTAGAGCACAGACTCACAGGTGTGCATGTGTGTGTTTGTGTGTGTGTGAACTGGGTCTGACATTCATCAATCTTTTTTATTTCATAATATAATATCTAAAAAATTATTTTGTCTATAAATGGGAAAGATTTGCCTACCAACAGTTTTTTATCTTCCTAGTGCTTTTTCTGGACCTACTTGTACTACTGGCTCAATTCTACCACCCTTGGAACCAGAAATGTATATTTCCCCAGAAAATGAGTCTGTCTTACATATATTCAAACCACTGCTTAAAAAAACTGAGGGTATGTATTATACATGTTGTAAGTCTTGATGCTTTTTCTGAAGTAATACATACAGTAAGTCACACCAAAGCACACTAACTTATTCAACAGCCTTAGTTGAACTCTGACTTTAGAACTCTGACATGGATTCTATAAAAATTATCTTGTATTTAGTAAATGTTAACTTCTATACCTTTAAATATGAATGCCATTATTAAAGAAATTAGAAGTAAGACCACTACAGAAAGACGGAGAGAAGCATTGACATAGGCAGTCCATTCTGAAGGAGATCAGTCCTGGGATTTCTTTGGAGGGAATGACGCTAAAGCTGAAACTCCAGTACTTTGGTCACCTCATGCAAAGAGTTGAGTTATTGGAAAAGACTCTGACGCTGGGAGGGATTGGCGGCAGAAGGAGAAGGGGACGACAGAGGATGAGATGGCTGGATGGCATCACGGACTCGATGGACGTGAGTCTGAGTGAACTCCGGGAGTTGGTGATGGACAGGGAGGCCTGGCATGCTGCGATTCATGGGGTTGCAAAGAGTCGGACACGACTGAGCGACTGAACTGAACTGAACTAAAGATTTTGGTGAAATTTTCTTCCTAAATGCTGTGCTTTTAATAGCTGTTTGTTTGTTTTTTTAAAAAAAACAAAAATAAAAAAACTGTATTTTATGTTCTAGGAACATAGACACAGATAACTTTTCACTTGGAATACAGCCAATTTCAAGGGAAAGGCAGGAATAATTTATGTTGAACTATTTAAAGCCCTACAAAAAGTTCAAGAATCTTCACTCGATTCCTAGCCCCTATCCACACCAGAGTCTTATCCAGTTTCTCCCTTCTTCAACACTATTAAGTCTCGACAATTTCTCAATTACTTTCTCTGATAATGACCTTTCCTTTAACAGAACTCATATATTCTTTGTTTAAAAAAATTGCACTAAAATTCCTAACAGTATATTCTTTATGAGCATATTCTAGCCAATCAAGAGATAGGAAGGTGCTTACCTTCAAAATAGAAGCCTGACTGGATTTCTAGGACCCTGGGGAGGGTCCTGAGGTCAAGGGAGTAGATGAATTCTTCCAGGGACAATGCCATTGCTTTGGCTTGGATCTTGTGCTGACCTGGTACTTACAGAAGCTTTTGGCTTCTGAGCGTCACTTGTCTGCAGCTACAGTCCCAGCTCATCATTCCTTTATCAGGGATGTCACGCCGGAGCCTGTGGGGTGGAGTAACTCTATGTGGGGAGGGGAGTGAGAAGGGAGGAAAGAGGCAGGCAGGGGATAAAAGGTGTTACAGCTCTTTTCAGTTCTCATTGTGGCTTCATTTCCTTCTAACATTGAAGTAGAACAGGATGGGGGTGTGGTGAGCATGTCTGAACAGACATTGCCAAAAAAATGAGAATTGGCAAGTAGCTGTGTTCATCTGCTGCTGGTCCAGGTGTGCATCTTCAGCAGGGGCCAGGCTGTTTGAGGTCAGAGTTGTTTGTGGCTTGTCAATCAGGAAAGAACAGGAATTCAGGACTATAGTATAATCTTAAAAAGGGCACTGTATCAATTCTTTATCTCTTCACTTCACTTCTAAAGTTTGGCTCTGTGCCTTATTTGCATACTCTCAGGGCTTTTATACAAAATTAGGTTACAAAAGTGCTTTGTGTCAGCTCTTTTCAGAAATCTGATACTCTGGAGGGGGAGGATCAGAAACCCCTTTTTATTTTGCCACATTAAAAATTTTGCTGAATATTAAAGGAGAGTGGGGGAGGGGTACACTATGCAAAGTGATACATTTAATCAATATGAATTTTCTAATCACCACACTATAGTGAAAGTATCTAAATCTGTTGTTAGGAAACCTGAATTTCCTGGAGTTAGCTCTACCTTTGACTTACCAGTGACATCAGCCTTGTGTTCTCTGTCCCTCATTTGTCTCATTTATTTAACAGAGAAAAAGTTAGAGCCTAATAAATTGCACAGATTTCTTACAAGGCCAAAATTCTACAACTCTGATTGTGGGGTCCAAATTTGCAATGGCGAGGGTAGGAAATGACCAAAGTCAAAGGAAGCAAAAGAAGCCTCATTAAAAACAAACCTCTAAAA
Source organism: Budorcas taxicolor (assembly GCF_023091745.1). NCBI lineage: Eukaryota > Metazoa > Chordata > Mammalia > Artiodactyla > Bovidae > Budorcas > Budorcas taxicolor. The sequence continues at coordinate 57,480,837 of NC_068918.1, forward strand.
AATCTTCTTCCTTCCTAGTCTTTGTATTTAAGTGAGACAATATGTTAGAACTAGAGTATACAATTCAAGGTGATGTTTTCCAAGTCTCTATAAAGATGACTAAAAGAAGAATGGTTGATATAAACACAGCTAAAGAAACTAAGAAGCTGCGTATTATACTTATAAATTGGACTCCAGGTTCCCTGTCTAGAAACTGTTTTAGCCTTAAGTTGCAAAGAACATAGCCAGACAGAGAGGGTCAGGGTGCGTTCATTACGTAAATAACCTAAGAAAATAAAAACAAGGCCTTATAAAACTCTTTCAACTCTTAAAATCATATTTGATATTTGCAATAATCTGCCTGGTTTCAATTCCTTCTTTACAAAACTAAATTTTATAAGGTCACGTCAATGGTTTTTTCACCAGTAGCTTCTAAGTACTTTTTCATTTGCAGTTGTTGTTGTTGTTGTTGTTTTTCACTCAAGATCCTCCTAAATTTGATGAGTCTGCCTTCTGCACCCCTTTTCCCAAGCTTAGGCCCTTCAGTAGACAGCAAACATTGTTTACAGCTTGGTTCTCACATGGTTGAGTATCTGGAAAGGGCTGCTGTGGACTGCTCCTTGAAAATCATGTATCGGTTAGAAGTGGTACTATAGCAAATCTCGTTTGATATCTAACTCAAACTGGACTTCACTTGATTTTTTAAAAAATTTCTCCCACATCAGCTTTTTATCCTACTAGTCAACGAAGCCATTTCAAAGTATAATCAATCTTTTACAATAGTCTTTTCTTCTCCTGCTTTTGCTGTAGGAACAGATGGTCCTCCTTTACTGTTACATTCTCCTTCTTTTATATTCTCAGTCTTAGTTAATGACACTACCACTTTCTCAGTTTATCAAGCCCAAAGGCTGCATCATGAGAGATGCCATGTCCCGCCTCCAAATCCCTCAAGCACTATAGGCAGCAATAATAACCTTGTTCTTGCTCTATATTCTCCACTACTACCACTTTAGTTCAGATCATTATCACTTCTGACACTTTAGGCAAAGAAATTCTGACATAAACAGCTGAGATAAAATTGATAAATAAGGATATTAAGAGAGTATTGAACCACCAGGTAGTAAAATAAATGCTTAAAGTTTAATAACTGAAACAGCAGATTACAGGTATAAAAAGAGCCTGATCAATGAGAATTCAGAAAAAAACCAAAGCACTGCCAAGTAAAGATGGTGCTTCATTACCCAGTTCTACAAGAACTGAGTCATTAGCCAACTTGGTTGCTGATATTCAACACATCCTGAAAGAAGTTCAGGACAGAGATCAGGAATAAGGCACTCTGTGCTCTGGGAAAACTGGTAGAACAGGCCTTCAGATAATAAAATACTCTCTGGAGAAAATTTTAAGAACTCATTGTCTTGCATCTTCTCATTCACAGAAAAGCACTAAAATCATTAACTGAGATGGCTGTTCTTCATGACTAGCAGCAACCCTCCACTGAGATGTGTGCTTGATTGCACATACCCCTTCTCCAAAATCCACCCCCACCACCACTTCTCCAAAATCTCCACCCTACACCTCTTCTGATCAATTATTCAGAATTCTCTGAAAGGCTTCTCCTGGGCTACAGTTCTCAGTAAGTGCTCAAGTAAAACTGAAACCCACAGCTCCCACATTTTGCATTTTTATTTCAGTCAACATTATAAATAATAATTCTATATGAAAAAGATGAAATTTTAAAGCAGTAGGGGAAAATTCATTCAACAAATAATTTAAAATAATTTTTAAATAAAAATTTCCCAAAATTCTATGCAACAAAATTAATTGCAAGGAAAATGTTTCCCTGGTGGCTCAGTGGTAAAGAATCCTCCTGCCAGTGCAAGAGACATGGGTTCAATCCCTGGGTCTGAAATATCTCCTGGAGAAGGAAATGGCAATCTACTCTATTCTTTCCTGGGAAATCCCATGCACAGAGGAGTTTAACAGGCTACAGTCCATGGGGTCCATAGTGACTAAACAGCAGCAAATCAAGAGGGAAAATGTCTGAGGAAGGCAAGGAGAGATTATTTCTTAGCATCAATGGAAGTCTTAAAGGAAAAGACTAATAAATTTGACAACAGACATATGAAACACTTCTATAAATAAAAAATGAGGTTTAAAAAACAGAAAAAATATTTTACATAAAGAATTAATGTCCTGGATCTATGAAGATCACTTATTATTCACACAAAATAAGAATATTTAAGGACTTCTGCTTCTGGCTATGAGTTTGGAGTTGACCAACTCTTCTACCAAGGACAAGCTGAGAAATGGATAGTTTTTCAAAATCTGTTTTAAGGAACAGGAGAGTCATCAGAGCAGTTGGGACTTCAGATCTTGAAAGGCAGGGAAATACAAAGTGAGGAAAATCCAGTATTCTACACTTCGTTTCCCATCAAGGCATTTGTGGATTAATAGTCGGCACCAAGAGAGACTGAGAAGCAAAGAAAATGTGCTAGTAAAAGAGGAAAGAAGCAGAGCTGAGTCTTAGCAGTTGCACATAGCTAGGGAGACAAAAATTGGAACTTGGGGATAGCAAAGCATCCATGCATGCTAAGTCAATTCAGTCCTATCCGACTCTGTGACCTCAAGGACTATAGTCCTCCAGGTTCCTCTCTCCATGGAATTCTCCAGGCAAGAACGTTGGAGTGGATTGCCATGCCCTCCTCCAGGGGATCTCCCCAACTCAGGGATCGAACCCATGTCTCCTGCATGTTCTGTGGTGCAGACGGATTCTTTACCACTGAGCTACTGGGGAAGTTCAGCAAGATATCCAGGGAAACTCAAAGAAATGAGTTGTTCAGCACCATGTTTCCCCTTCAAGATCTGGTCCATTCAAAAGCAGCTCATGGTTGACTGTCTGAGAGAGTGGTTAGAAAGCTTCTTCTCTAAGAAGCTGCAGAAGCCAGAAGTGCTTTTCAGAGCCTCACAGAGATGGGAAAACAGGGCCTGCCAAGGAGGAGGAAGGAGCTCTAGTAAATATCCCTTGCCTTCAGCAGGACCCCTGAAGACTGCTCCCTAAAAGACAGCGTTGACTGTAAACAAAATAGGCCTCACAAAAATTGAAGATCAGACTAAATTTCATTCAGTCCCTGACTGGATTAAGGTAAACTGCCTATTTTAGTTCCATATGAAAGCTTTCTTAGGAGAAAAACAACCAGAACTCCAGAATTTCTAAAATTTTTTCAAGATAACATCTAGGGAAGGAGAGAAAGAAGGAAAGAAGGGAGGAAGCAAAGGGAAGGAAGGAAGGAGAGAGAAAACAAAGATGCCAGAAAACAGGACAAAACAAAAAAAGAAGAGGCCATTAAAACAAACCCATGGGAGTCTTAGACACAGGAATTATGGGGTGTACAATTTTAAATAATTTTTGTTAATATGTTCAAAAGTTTAAGAAGGAGAATTTCTGAAGATAATTGCCATTTATAAAAGCTATTCAATGAACATTCTAGAGTTGAAAATGCAATATAACTAAAATTAAGAATTCCACAGTGATTTAACAGCAGTGTGGACATATAGTAAGAGAAAACTGTTGAACTGGAAATAGGGGGTGTAGAAAATATCTACAACATCTTCAGAGAGATATAAAAAATGAACCATTAAGAATAGGATATAAGGGACAGTTCAGCCATATTGAAAAGGTTTTTACTTATGTGTAAACTGAGTCATAACATAAAAAAAGAAAGAGAATAGAGGGAAAAGCAACATTTCAAGATACAGTGGTTGAAGATTTTCCAAAGCTAAAAAAGACTTTGATACTTAGATTAAAGAATTGCCAAGAATACCAAAGAGGATAAATACAAAGAAAAATATACCAAGGAACAACATATTAAAACATTTAAACACCAAAGTCAGAGAGAATATCTTAAATACAATACATGGGGAAAAAATAATCTTCAAAGTATTAACAGTAAGATGAAAGCTGACTTATTAACAAAAACCAATAAAGCAAGAATACACAGAATCATTAAAATCCTGAAAGAAAATAACTACCAATTTAAAATTCCACATCCAGAAAAAATAATCTACAAAAGTTAAAGGAAATATTTTCAGACAAACAAAAAGAAAAAAAAAGTTTGTCTTTAGTAGATCTGCACTAAAACAAATATTAAAGGGTGCTTTTCAGACAAAAAAAAAAAAAAATGATCCCAGACCAAAAACCAAAAATGCAAGGAGGAATGAAGAGGGCAAATACATGGATTAACTGAATAAATGTTGACTGTATGAAACAATAATTTAAATGATTTAAAAATTTAAAATATACGCAGACTATTTATAGCTAAAAGATAATGCAAAAGAAAGTACTAGTAAATGAATTTAAATGTTCCAAGTTTCTGGCCTTCTAGAGAAGTTGTAAAAGTACTTTTAAGCATTGGACTGAAATAAGGATGTGTGTTATAATTTCTAGGAAAGCCACTAAAACACAATAAGTGGAATAATCAAATTTTTTTTTTATTAACCCAGAAAAAAAGGCAAGGAAGGAAAGAAAAGGAGCTCTAAAATAGCTGGCAAACAATAAGGTGGTAGCAATAAACACAACTATATTGTTTATTGAATTAATTTAAATTAATATAAAAATAAATATTACCTAAAAATCTGAGTAATAAACTAATATTGGCAAAATGTATTTTGAAAATATATATTACTTAAAAAGATGTACTTTAAGTACACAGAAAATCTAAAGCCAAAGGGGTGGGAAAATCTACAACAAGACAATATTAAATAAAAGAAAGCTCAGGAAACTACACCTATATCAGATAATGTAGATTTAAACACAAAAAGCATTATTAGACATAAAAGGTACTTAATAATGAAAAAGTGATCAACTCACAAGGAAGATGTCAGCTCTAAATCTGTAATGAACCCAATAACACAGCTTCAAAGTATCTAAAGAAAAATTAACCAAATGAAAAGAAGACAAAAATCCACCCTCAGAGTAAGAAACATTTACACATACGTTCAACAGCTGTTAGAACCACCAAATATTTAACTCATGAAATCCACATTGCTGATTACTCACATATACTGAAAACTGATGTGATCTATCTTGAAATCTAACTTTATATTTAAGTCAGTTTGATCTAGTATAATCAGATACAACCAAAGATTTATTTATACCATCCACTAAAGTACTTACTATTTTTAATGGCCAAAAATGGGAGAAAAAAAATTAAGAACAGAGAAGTATTCTATTGACAGAATGCTGGATCTGTTTCCTCTGAGGTAAGTGTATCATGGGCCATGGCAACCACTTGCCCATTCCATAAGGAATTTTAGTCAAGTTTCTGATGGAAAAATGGTCTTCTACCAGAAGCCCAAGCCTCAGAACAGTAATGCACAAGGTCAGAATTGTTCATTGTCATACTGAAGAAAATTCTAACATCTCTTACCCTATCCTCCCCCTCGCAACAGAAGAATAATTTTATACTAATCTTTAGCCCTTTTTTCTCCAATTATTTAGTTTTCTCTAGAGCATCACAGGACAATGGTGTTGCAAGGACTAAAACACTCCCCACAGCAATCCTGTAGAAACAATAGCAGATGGCACCCAGGGGCCCCTTTAATAAGACAGGTAAGAGCTCTGGGACCACAATTAGGTGAAATTAGAAATGGTCTAGACCTAACAGAAGCAGAAGATATTAAGAAGAGGTAGCAAGAATACACAGAAGAACTGTACCAAAAAGATCTTCACGACCCGGATAATCATGATGGTGTGATCACTCATCTAGAGCCAGACATCCTGGAATGGGAAGTCAAGTGGGCCTTAGAAAGCATCACTACGAACAAAGCTAGGGGAGGTGATGGCATTCCAGTTGAGCTATTTCAAATCCTGAAAGATGATGCTGTGAAAGTGCTGCACTCAATATGCCAGCAAATTTGGAAAACTCAGCAGAGGCCACAGGACTGGAAAAGGTCAGTTTTCATTCCAATCCCAAAGAAAGGTAATGCCAAAGAATGCTCAAACTACCTCACAATTGCACTCATCTCACATGCTAGTAAAGTAATGCTCAAAATTCTGCAAGCCAGGCTTCAGCAATACGTGAACCATGAACTCCCTGATGTTCAAGCTGGTTTTACAAAAGGCAGAGGAACCAGAGATCAAATTGCCAACGTCTGCTGGATCATGGAAAAAGCAAGAGAGTTCCAGAAAAAACATCTATATCTGCTTTATTGACTATGCCAAAACCTTTGACTGTGTGGATCACAATAAACTGTGGACAATTCTGAGAGAGATGGGAATATCAGACCACCTGACCTTCCTCTTGAGAAATCTGTATGCAGGTCAGGAAGCATCAGTTAGAACTGGACATGGAACAACAGACTGGTTCCAAATAGGAAAAGGAGTACGTCAAGGCTGTATATTGTCACCCTGCTTATTTAACTTATATGCAGAGTACATTTGAGAAACCCTGGACTGGAAGAAACACAAGCTGGAATCAAGATTGCCGGGAGAAATATCAATAACCTCAGATATTCAGATGACACCACCCTTATGGCAGAAAGTGAAGAGGAGCTAAAAAGCCTCTTGATGAAAGTGAAAGAGGAGAGCAAAAAAGTTGGCTTAAGCTCAACATTCAGAAAATGAAGATCATGGCATCTGGTCCCATCACTTCAGGAGAAATAGATGAGGAAACAGTGTCAGACTTTATTGTTTTGGGCTCCAGAATCACTGCAGATGGTGACTGCAGCCTTGAAATTAAAAGATGCTTACTCCTTGGAAGAAAAGTTATGATCAACCTAGACAGCCTATTCAAAAGCAGAGACATTACTTTGCCGACTAAGGTTCGTCCAGTCAAGGCTATGGTTTTTCCTGTGGTCATGTATGGATGTGAGAGTTGGACTGTGAAGAAAGCTGAGCCCTGAAGAATTGATGCTTTTGAACTGTGGTGTTGGAGAAGACTCTTGAGAATCCCTTGGACTGCAAGGAGATCCAACCAGTCCATTCTGAAGGAGATCAACCCTGGGATTTCTTTGGAAGGAATGATGCTAAAGCTGAAAGCTGAAACTCCAGTGCTTTGCCACCTCATGTGAAGAGTTGACTCATTGGAAAAGACTCTGATGCTGGGAGGGATTGGGGGCAGGAGGAGAAGGGGACGACAGAGGATGAGGTGGCTGAATGGCATCACTGACTCGATGGATGTGAATCTGAGTGAACTCCGGGAGTTGATGATGGACAGGGAGGCCTGGCGTGCTGCGATTCATGCGGTCACAAAGAGTCGGACACGACTGAGGGACTGAACTGAACTGAACTATGAGCTCTTGATGAGAGTGAAAGAGGACAGTGAAAAAGTTGGCTTAATGCTCAACTTTCAGAAAATGAAGATCATGGCATCTGATCCCATCACTTCACGGGAAATAGATGGGGAAACAGTGGAAACAGTGTCAGACTTTATTTTTGGGGGGCTTCAAAATCAGTGCAGATGGAGACTGCAGCCATGAAATTAAAAGACACTTACTCCTTTGAAGGAATGTTATGACCAACCTAGAGAGCATATTGAAGAGCAGAGACTTTGCTTTGCCAACAAAGATCTGTCTAGTCAAGGCTATGGTTTTTCCATTGGTCATGTATGGATGCGAGAGTTGGACTGTGAAGAAAGCTGAGCGCCAAAGAATTGATGCTTTTGATCTGTGGTGTTGGAAAAGACTCTTGAGAGTCCCTTGGACTGCAAGGAGATCCAACCAGTCCATCCTAAAGATCAGTCTCGGGTGTTCATTGGAAGGACTGATGTTGAAGCTGAATCTCCAATACTTTGGCCATCTGATGCAAAGAGCTGACTCATTTGAAAAGACCTTGATGCTGGGAAAGATTGAGGACAAGAGGAGAAGGGGACGACAGAGGATGAGATGGTTGGATGGCATCACCGACTCAATGGACATGGGTTTGGGTGGATTCCAGGAGTTGGTGATGGACAGGGAGGTCTGGCGTGCTGCGGCTCATAGGGTCACAAAGAGTTGGACACGAATTAGCGACTGAACTGAACTGAACTGAAATGTCCATTGACAGATGTGGGACATATATAGAGTGGAATAATACTCAGCCATTAAAAGGAATGCATTCGAGTCAACCCTAATGAAGTGGATGAACTTGAGCTTATTATACAAAGTGAAGTAGGTCAAAAAGAGAAAAACAAATATTGTGTACTAATGCATATATAGGGAAGCTATAAAGGGGGTACTGATTAACCTATTTGAAGAGCAGCAATGGAGACACAGACATAGAGAACAGACTTAACGGACATGGCTGGTGGAATGGGGGAGGAAGGAGAGGGTGGAATGTAATGTATAGAGCGAGTAATATGGAAACACACATTACCAGATGTAAAATAGATAGCCAATGGGAATTTTCTGTATGACTCAGGGAACTCAAACTAGGGCTTGGTAACTACCTAGAGGGATGGGATGGGCAGGGAGGTGGGAAGGATGTTCAAGTGGGAGGGGACATGGGTAAACCTATGGCTGATTCACGTTCATGTTTGGTAGAAACCAACACAACACTTTAAAGCAATTATCCTTCAATTAGAAAGAAATAAATTTTTTAAAGATGCATTTCCCATCACTACAATAATTCAAATATGCTTCAAAAGTTCCTGTTGAAAAAAAAACCTGTTTCTGTTGAGAAAACTCTCTGAGCTCGCTGCACAATGCTTTTACTAAAGAACAGAGATGGACCTGCCCATCAATAAACCTCAAAGTTGATACTAGAGTTATAATTGTAGCTCCCCTCAGAGCTTAGACAGTAAAGAATCTGTCTGCAGTGAAGGAGACCTGGGTTCAATCCCTGAGTCAGGAAGATCTTCTGGAGAAGGGAAGGGCAACCTGCTCCAGTATTCTTGCATGGAGAATTCCACGGACAGAGGAGCCTGGTGGGCTACAACCTGTGGAGTCGCAAAGAGTCAGACACCACTGAACAACTAACACACACAGGTATAACTAATGTCATCACTGCCAATGATTTCTGCCCTAAGAAAAACAATGTTGGATAAAAGAGAGAGAGAGAAAAGAAAAGTAATGAAGAAAAACAAAAAAAAGTTAAAAATAGGCTTTGTATAAAATGTCCATTCCTTTGCTACTCTCTGTGTATCTACTTTGTTAAAATTTGAGCAGAACTAATTGAACACTAAAAAATAAACAAAATCCCCTCACTACATAAACTACAAAGCATGTATTTAAAATCAGTATTTTAATATCTGAATATGACAATATTCCTTTGAGTGAAAACTAAACCTTAGAGAATATTTTCACTGATAGCTAAACCTCTTCATTTTATAAAGTTTTCTCTTCATAGTTTATTCTGAAAAATAAAAAATTTGGTCTTGCCTAGAAAAGAGGAATCTCTCCCTGATTTTTGCTCAAAATGTGGAGTTTATTAGTTCAAGTCACTGTTGAGTTAAGAAGTAATTCTACCTACCAATAGCTGTTTCTGGAGAGCTACACAATATTATCAGGGCATCAGGCTCAGTTTTCTGCTGCATGAATTGCACTTCAGGGACATCATGTGGTTGTGTTGACCCCTAGCAACAAAGATCTTCATAGATCAAAGTGCAATGGAAAGAAACTATAATCATCCCTCAGTATTAGCAGGGGATTGGTTCCAGAAGCCCCACCTGCCATACCCAAATCAGATGTTCAAGTCTCATGTAAAATGGCATAATACAATAAATATAAGTGGCCCTCCATAACTGCAGGTTTCTCATTCACAGATTCAACCAACTGTGGATGACAGACCTGTGGATATAGAAGACTGAATGTATCTCTTTTTTATATCAGGAAAAGTCCAAGGATAAATTTTGATTAATTTAACTTGGTTTGCATGTCTATCTCTCAGCCAGTTATTGCGACTGAGAAAATGGAATATTGCCAGTTGCCCAGATCTGGTTCATGTGCTTCACTTCAGATTTTATTAGGCAGTTACCCCAGGTATTTCACAAACACAGAGTTGGGAGACAAGGAGACAAAGGAAAATCTGTGTGCTATTACCAAAATTAGGAGAAATCAATATTTGATGGGCAAAATCATAGATATCTATCTTAAGTGTTACCAGTGTCATAAATGGATCCCTGTCTGCAGTATTGTGAGCACCTTGCTCTTCCATCTCCAATTGGAGATGTAATTATGTACATTTTTAATTTAGAGGAATAAGTATGAATTATTTTAATCATCGAGAAAGAAAATTAAAATCTGCTATGAAACAACCTATTTGTCTTGTCAAAATCCACATGGGCATCTTTAAAACTGCACATCTTTAAAAGGATTGCTAAATTAAAATCTTTCACTTTCCCCACTGACTGTGTCACAGCCTTCATCGTGGCCCCACTTTCAAAGAAGCTTATGCCTCCAAGCATTTTTATCCTCTTTTTGGATGAAGCTCAAGGTAGAGCTGACAGTTCTTCCCAAGTAGGTTTATCATTCTGGTCATCCTGTTTTTTACCCTTATGCTTAATTGTTTTTTCAGCAAACATTTGTTGACCCTTCCTCTGTGCCTGTGGTTATATAAGGCACTGAGAATATAAATAAGCCCTTAAATTACATTTTAGCAGATCATGCACACAACTTAAAAATCACAAGCCAGTGTATAAAGTTGTATAAAGCTCTTTGTGGGGATGAGCAGACTACTTTATGGGAATGCCTAGGAGGGGTACCGAATCCAAGAGACCTGAAGATTTAAGACTGGGTTTCTCTAGGGAGAGTGTTCCTGAGCTTAAGCAGCAGTTAGGTAGCTAAACCTGCTCACCTTGAGAAGGATTTATTCACAAGTATGGATTTCTCTGCACGGGGTTCTGCCTGTTGCCAGACAGTGCAGAGAAGGTACAAACTAGAAAACTAATCTTGGGGAGAGGAATGATGTGGATGCTGGCATCATCCTATGAATTCTGTGCTGCCATTTTGCCTTGCCATTGACCTCAATCCCTCTCCTCAGAACCATAATGACTAATAAAAAAATAAAATTCCTTCACTAATAAAAGAGACTCCATTTCCTCTCTCCAAATGATACAAGGTTCTATGCTATAACTCTAACATTATTTTAAAACTTAACTGCAATATGCTTGTAGAAAGGATTTTCATACTTTTAACAGTAATTCTCTCTTTTTCACCAATTATATTTGATAGATCATCAAGGATGTCATTCATATTTTAGTGTAGTAATACAGTCTCTGAGAAACAATTCAGTCCTAAACATTAATAAAAATAAAATTTTAAAAATAATTTTCACAACAAATATTGATAGGTTGCCAACCTCTTTAAAATGTCAGAACTTTTAAAAATTCAGACCTAAAATTAAAGAATGTACTAAAATATCATTGTATGATAAAAAGAAAATGAATTATCAAAATAAAATATTAAAATACACATTAAATGTAAATTATTTAGCTTGGAAAATTTAAATTATATATTTGTTTAACCCAAGTTAGTTTTTTGAGTACAAAACTTTCACTTCACTGAAATTACTCTTTATACACAACTTCTTTTTGCACCTCACACTATAGGATTAATGTTGGGAGGTAAGCAGTGACCACAACTGTAGTATCAATAGCAGATTGATTATCGGGAATGTAATAAAAATAACAAAAACATACAAACATAAAATAACAACCACCACTAAAACTATATTATTTTTTGCATATATGTATGCTAAAGAGAGAATGATCCAGGATTCCTATTTTCTAAAGTATTTTAAAAACTGAAGAACTTAACTTTCTCTCTTGGCAGATAAGCAATACATAACTGAGATCTCTATGCTTCTCAAAGTCCCTCTATTTTGTGAAGTAAGCACATGATACACAATTTGACTGGAATCATTTTCAAAGTTGAAAAAGTTATAAATTTTAGTGACAAGAAAACCCAGGGTAGAAACTCCTTATGGAGAGAAACAAATTTGTTGAGAAACTATGTTCCCTCATCCCACTCCACCAAGTAAAAATCTCACAAAAAAACTGAAAGGGTAGTAACAGGAGAGGTTTACAGATTCACTTTCTTCAAAAAAAAATGGCTTTAAATTTCATTACTTTCTAGTGCATCCAATTTCTTTAAGAGTTTATTTTGTATACATGGAATAGCTAAGAATAAATGAAGTAAAAGGCTAGTTATAGATGATGATTCTTCACAAAGATTTATAGTTATAGTTCAAATTACCTTCTCGGTGACTATGTTTTCCAATTAAATTCTGAGAGCATTGCAACCAGCCTCATCATTTTGTGAGCTTATTGTTTTAGAAGATGTATTTATTTCATTCTTAAGAATCATGAATATACCTTTAGGAGTTTGTTATCAGGGAAGATAACTCTTGACGTCATAAATAGCAACAACCACATTATGTGAGTATTTGTTTTCTGGTGGTATGTATTCAAAAGTAATGTAATATTGTTAATCTATTTCCTGCAATGCTATTCCTAGAGTAAAGGTGTCTGAACAGAATGAGGTGTGGGGAGCCAGTTCACACTATCAACATGCTGCAAAGAAGATCATTAGAGGACTTCACATTCAAAATGGAGCTTATAAATCTAGCCTTGGTAAATTCAGAAAAATTGAAATCATTCCAAGCATCTTTTCTGACCACAATGCAGTAAGATTAGATCTCAATTAAAGGAGAAAAACTATTAAAAATTCCAACATATGGAGGCTGAACAACATGCTGCTGAATAACCAACAAATCACAGAAGAAATTAAAAAGAAACCAAAATATGCATAGAAATGAATGAAAATGAAAACACAACAACCCAAAACCTGTGCTGCTGCTGCTGCTGCTGCTGCTGCTGCTGCTGCTAAGTCGCTTCAGTCGTCTCCGACTCTGTGCGACCCCATAGATGGCAGCCCACCAGGCTTCCCCGTCCCTGGGATTCTCCAGGCAAGAACAGTGGTGTGGGTTGCCATTTCCTTCTCCAATGGGTGAAAGGGAAAAGTGAAATTGAAGTCACTCAGTCATGCCCGACTCTTAGCGACCCTATGGACTGCAGCCTACCAGGCTCCTCTGTTCATGGGATTCTCCAGGCAAGAGGACTGGAGTGGGGTGCCATTGCCTTCTCCGCCCCAAACCTGTGGGACACTGTAAAAGCAGTGCTAAGGGGAAAGTTCATAGCAATACAGGCATACCTCAAGAAACAAGAAAAAAGTCAAATAAATAACCTAACTCTACCCCTAAAGCAACTAGAAAAGGAAAAAATGAAGAACCACAGGGTTAGTAGAAGGAAAGAAATCTTAAAAATTAGGGCAGAAATAAATGCAAAAGAAACAAAAGAGACCATAGCAAAAATCAACAAAGCCAAAAGCTGGTTCTTTGAAAGGATAAATAAAACTGACAAACCATTAGCCAGACTCATCAAGAAACAAAGAGGGAAAAATCAAATCAATAAAATTAGAAATGAAAATGGAGAGATCACAACAGACAACACAGAAATACAAAGGATCATAAGAGACTACTATCAGCAATTATATGCCAATAAAATGGACAACTTGGAAGAAATGGACAAATTCTTAGAAAAGTACAACTTTCCAAAACTGAACTAGGAAGAAATAGAAAATCTTAACAAACCCATCACAAGCGCGGAAATTGAAACTGTAATCAGAAATCTTCCAGCAAACAAAAGCCCAGGTCCAGACGGCTTCACAGCTGAATTCTACCAAAAATTTCGAGAAGAGCTAACACCTATCCTATTCAAACTCCTCTTCCAGAAAATTGCAGAGGAAGGTAAACTTCCAAACTCATTCTATGAGGCCACCATCACCCTAATACCAAAACCTGACAAAGATGCCACCAAAAAAGAAAACTACAGGCCAATATCACTGATGAACGTAGATGCAAAAATCCTTAACAAAATTCTAGCAATCAGAATCCAACAACACATTAAAAAGATCATACACCGTGACCAAGTGGGCTTTATCCCAGGGTGCAAGGATTCTTCAATATACGCAAATCAATCGTGTAATACACCACATTAACAAATTGAAAAATAAAAGCCATATGATTATCTCAATAGATGCAGAGAAAGTCTTTGACAAAATTCAACATCCATTTATGATTAAAAAAAAAAAAAAAAACTCTCCAGAAAGCAGGAATAGAAGGAACATACCTCAACATAATAAAAGCTATCTATGACAAACCCACAGCAAACATTATCCTCAATGGTGAAAAATTGAAAGCATTTCCCCTAAAGTCAGGAACAAGACAAGGGTGCCCATTCTCACCACTACTATTCAACATAGTTTTGGAAGTTTTGGCCACAGCAATCAGAGCAGAAAAAGAAATAAAAGGAATCCAAATTGGAAAAGAAGAAGTAAAACTCTCACTGTTTGCAGATGACATGATCCTCTACATAGAAAACCCTAAAGACTCCACCAGAAAATTACTAGAGCTAATCAATGAACATAGTAAAGTTGCAGGACATAAAATCAACACACAGAAATCCCTTGCATTCCTATACACTAATAATGAGAAAATAGAGAAATTAAGGAAACAATTCCATTCACCATTGCAATGAAAAGAATAAAATACTTACTTAGGAATATATCTACTTAAAGAAACTAAAGACCTATATATAGAAAACTATAAAACACTGGTGAAAGAAATCAAAGAGGACACTCCTAGATGGAGAAATATACCATGTTCATAGCTCAGAAGAATCAGTATAGTGAAAATGAGAATTCTACCCAAAGCAATCTATAGATTCAATGCAATCCCTATCAAGCTACCAGCGGTATTTTTCACAGAACTAGAACAAATAATTTCACAATTTGTATAGAAATACAAAAAACCTTGAATAGCCAAAGCAATCTTGAGAACGAAGAATGGAACTGGAGGAATCAACCTGCCTGACTTCAGGCTCTACTACAAAGCTACAGTCATCAAGACAGTATGGTACTGGCACAAAGACAGAAATATAGATCAATGGAACAAAATAGAAAGCCCAGAGATAAATCCACGCACCTGTGGGCACTTTATCTTTGACAAAGGAGGCAAGAATACACAATGGATTAAAGACAATCTCTTAAAAAGTGGTGCTGGGAAAACTGGTCAACCATTTGTAAAATAATGAGATGAGAACACTTTCTAACACCATACACCAAAATAAACTCAAAATGGATTAAATATCTAAACGTAAGATCAGAAACTATAAAACTCCTACTAGAGGAGAACATAGCAAAACACTCTCTGACATAAATCACAGCAGGATCCTTTATGACCCACCTCCCAGAATATTGGAAATAAAAGCCAAAATAAACAAATAGGACCTAATTAAACTTAAAAGCTTCTGCACAACAAAGGAAACTATAAGCAAGGTGAAAAGACAACCTTCAGAATGGGAGAAAATAATAGCAAATGAAGCAACTGACAAACAACTAATCTCAAAAATATACAAGCAACTTATGCAGCTCACTTCCAGAAAAATTAATGACCCACTCAAACAATGGGCCAAAGAACTAAATAGGCATTTCTCCAAAGAAGACATACGGATGGCTAACAAACACATGAAAAGATGCTCAACATCACTCATTATCAGAGAAATGCAGATCAAAACCACAGTGAGGTACCATTTCACGCCAGTCAGAATGGCTGCGATCCAAAAGTCTGCAAGCAATAAATGCTGGAGAGGGTGTGGAGAAAAGGGAACCCTCTTACACTGTTGGTGGGAATGCAAACTAGTACAGCCACTATGGAGAACCTTAAAAAACTAGAAATAGAACTGCCTTATGACCCAGCAATCCCACTGCTGAGCATACACACCAAGGAAACCAGAACTGAAAGACACACGTGTATCCCAGTGCTCATCACAGCACTGTTTATAATAGCCAGGACATGGAACCAACCTAGATGTCCATCAGCAGATGAATGGATAAGAAAGCTGTGGTACATATACACAATGGAATATTACTCAGCCATGAAAAAGAATACATTTGAATCAGTTCTAATGAGGTGGATGAAACTGAAGCCTATTATATAGAGTGAAGTAAGCCACAAAGAAAAACACCAATGCAGTATACTAACACATATATATGAAATTTAGAAAGATGATAACAATAACCCTGTGCGTGAGACAGCAAAAGAGACACAAAATTATAGAACAGTCTTTTGGACTCTGTGGGAGAGGGAGAGGGTGGGATGATTTGGGAGAATGGCATTGAAACATGTATAATATTATATATGAAATGAATCACCAGTCCAGGTTCAATGCGTGATACTGGATGCTTGGGGCTGGTGCACTTAGACAACACAGAGGGATGGTATGAGGAGGGAGAAGGGAGGGGTTTCAGGATGAGGAATACATGTATGCCTGTGGCAGATTCATGCTGATGTATGGCAAAAGCAATACAATATTGTAAAGTAATTAACCTCCAATTAAAATAAATAAATTTATATAAAAACAAAACAAAAACAAAATGGAGCTTATAAAGTAGAGCGACAATCTTTTTTCTTTTTGTATTTAAATAATTAATTTTAGAATAGGCTGTAGATTTACAAAAAGCTGCAAAGTTAGTACAGAGGTTTCCTGTACACTCCACACCCATTTCCCCTACTGCTAACATTTTACATTGCTGTGGTGCTTTTGTCACAAGTCAGAAACCAATATTGAAATTAACTAAACTCAGTACTTAATTAGAATTTTATTACATTTTTACTAACATCCTTTTCCTGTTCCAGAATCCTATCCAAGATACCTACTCACATTTAGTTGCCATGATTCCCTAGGCTGCTTAAGCTGTGACAATTTCTCAGACATTCCTTGTTTTTGATGACCTTGCAATTTGAGGCATGCTGGTCAGGTATTTCGTAGTGTCCCTCCACGAGGGTTTGCCTGATGTTTTTCTCATTGTTAGACTGAGGTTATAAGCTTGGGGAGAAAGACCACAGAGATGAAATACTGTTCCAATTTTATCATGTCAAGGATTTATGCTGTTAACATAACGTGTTACTGATGATGATAACTTTCATCATCTTAAGGTGAGAGTGTTTACCAAAGTGTTCTCCAAAGTCAATTTACATTTCCTTTCCCTTCATACTATTCTCTTTGGAAGCAAGTAATTAGCATAGTCTACTCTTAAGGGTAAATAACACCCTATTGCTGGGATAGATTGAAGCCAGAAGGAGAAGGGGATAACAAAGGATGAGATGGTTGAATGGCATCACTGACTTGATAGACATGAGTTTAAGCAAGCTCTGGGAGCTGATGATGATGGACAGGGAAGCCTGGCATGTTGCAGTCCACGGGGTCGCAAAGAGTCAGACACAACTGAGCGACTGAACTGAACCCATAAGGGGTGGGAATTTATGTTCCAGCTCCTTGAGGGGGAAGTATGGATATTTATTTTAAGCTCCTGGTTATGCTCTAACAACCACTTTGTTTTATAAATTTTGTAGCTCAAATTGTTCCAGCTTTGACCATTGTATATATACATAGCTATAAATATTTCTATATATCTACATTAAGCTAGACATGAGTTCAACCTGATATCTCTAACTCTAAACCAGTACTTCTAGTTTATTCTAAACTTCTCCCCTTGCTCATTTGTAACCTTCCACTCCAAATAGGAGATATCTGCCTCCCACTACCTGCCATCCAATTAGTTCCTTGTTCAATCCAATATATATGTACAGAGGTTTCAAACACATTAATCCATGCACAGAACCACTTACTGTTCTAGGAACATGCTGTTAATCTAATAGGAAAAAGATGGTTATTGTGTGCTTTTCTC
Organism: Budorcas taxicolor; assembly: GCF_023091745.1. NCBI lineage: Eukaryota > Metazoa > Chordata > Mammalia > Artiodactyla > Bovidae > Budorcas > Budorcas taxicolor. Next base: position 57,498,537 of record NC_068918.1, read on the forward strand.
AGCAGTCTGGCTGGATTATGCATTCATCCCTGAACAACCTCAACAGCCAGGTGGCTGTAATGCTCTGACTGGTTAGGTTAGGTTGGAGGCCTATTCTGACACTGAACACAAAACACCTCAATAGGCAGTAAAGTAGGAAGTGATTCCTCCCTCAGAGAAAGGCAAAGAGATGCTGGATGAGAAAAAAAAAAAACACAATAATGTCTCTTACACTCACCTTTTAAGGTTCATCTCTAATTCCTTTAGCTCTATGAAGTCTTTTCTGATCATTCAATCATTTTCAAAATTCTCTCTCCTTTCATAGGAGTCTCATTAGCTGAACAACTCTTATTAAGTGGCTTTTGCATCCTTTTTATGTTTCTAGATTGTTAATTTGCTCCTAATTCAGCTACATGTGCTTCGTTGTTCCAAGAAGTGTGCTTAAAATTATTTTCTAAAAGAATAAATGAACGACTTTCACATATATGTATTTAACTGGATTAACAAAACTGAAGCAGGTTAAGTTCTAGTACACCCTCCTCTTCTTTTCCTCAGGATGACAGAGTAAGGTCATGACCACACCTGGCGACAGGCCAATGCTAGGACATCTGTATCAACAAAAGACTCTTAGTTGTCAACTAAGTAGGACTAGAAATTCAGGCTTTGAATCCCCAGTGCATTATTTCATCTGCCTTTGAAGCAAATATCAACCACATTAAGAGGCTAAACATGTTTGCTCTGAATAAGACTTTGTAGCTCATACCCTAGAATTCGGTCACATGGACCATATTCCAAGACTACCAGCTTTGAATCGGTGGTGGCAATCAAGGATTGCACATTTCCTAGGACCTAATCTGGATGAAGTATTGCTCTCATATCCCTTACTGAATAGTAGATGTTAAGTCTTAAACTATTATTCCTATAAGAATATAACTGTGAAGATACTAAGAAAAACTTACATTCCTTTTTCTTGTCACTTTGGAAATCCCTATGGTATGAATCCCTTATGCTATATATCATTTTATATAATGACATAATTTTAAAAGTGAAAGGATCCTTGGCACAGCCAAGTCAGGGCATAATTGTATAATCTCTAGGAAGTTCTATGTGGTTTGATAAGCAGTATTACAGACAAAATTCCAAGTATTATATTTTATAAATGCCCATGCTTTGGTTATCAGAAAAAACGACTTGAAACTTAGCTTGACTTTACCTAACCAGTGAACTCAAAGAGAAGCTAATTGTTGGTCTTGAAACATTTTCAGAATAAACTCCATATTATATTTTTTCAGCTTTATTGAAGTATGATCAAGAAATAAAAAAGTACAGTGTACAGTAGGATGTTTGATAAATGTATGCACTGTGAAATGATTACTATAGTCATTACCATAATCACAGACATATCTATCATCTGAAATAGTTATGTTTTAAAATTTATTTGTGATGAAAACACTTGAGATCCACTGTCTTGGCAAATGTCAAGTATATATTATTATTAAATATAATTACTATTCTGTACATTAGACCTCTAGAACTTACTCATACTATAAGGGAAAATTTGCACCATTTGCTTAATATCTCCCTTTATCCCACCCGTGAACGTCTAAGCATCATTTTATATTTTGTTATGCAGAGTTCTAATGAATAGCAAGAAGAGATCAGAAAGCCTTCCTCAGAGATCAATGCAAAGAAATATAAGAAAACAACAAAATGGGAAAGACTAGAGATCTCTTCAAGAAAATTAGAGATAGCAAGGGAACGTTTCATGCAAAGATGGGCTCGATAAAAGACAGAAATGGTATGAACCTAAAAGAAGCAGACAATATTAAGAACAGGTGGCAAGAATACACAGAAGAACTTTACAAAAAAGATCTTCACAACCAAGATAATCACGATGGTGTGATCATTCACCTAGAGCCAGACATCCTGGAATGTGAAGTCAAGTGGGCCTTAGAAAGCATCACTACAAACAAAGCTAGTGGAGGTGATGGAATCCCAGTGGAGCTATTTCAAATCCTGAAAGATGATGCTGTGAAAGTGCTGCCCTCAATATGCCAGCACATTTGGAAAACTCAGCAGTGGCCACAGGACTGGAAAAGGTCAGTTTTCATTCCAATCCCAAAGAAAGGCAATGCCAAAGAATGCTCAAACTACCACACAATTGCACTCATCTCACACCCTAGTAAAGTAATGCTCAAAATTCTCCAAGCCAGACTTCAGCAGTACATGAACTGTGAACTTTCAGATGTTCAAACTGGTTTTAGAAAAGGCAGAGGAACCAGAGATCAAATTGCCAACATCCTCTGGATCATGGAAAAACCAAGAAAGTTCCAGAAAAACATCTATATCTGCTTTATTGACTATGCCAAAACCTTTGACTGTGTGGATCACAATAAGCTGTGGAAAATTCTGAAAGAGATGGGAATACCAGACCACCTGACCTGCCTCTTGAGAAACCTGTATGCAGGTCAGGAAGCAACAGTTAGAACTGGACATGGAACAACAGACTAGTTCCAAATAGGAAAAGGAGTACGTCAAGGCTGTATATTGTCACCCTGCTTATTTAACTTCTATGCAGAGTACATCCTGAGAAACACTGGGCTGGAAGAAGCACAAGCTGGAACCAAGATTGCCTGGAGAAATATCAAGAACCTCAGATATGCAGATGACACCACCCTTATGGCAGAAAGTGAAGAGGAACTAAAAAGCCTCTTGATGAAAGTTAAAGAGCAGAGTGAAAAAGTTGGCTTAATGCTCAACGTTCAGAAAATGAAGATCATGGCATCTGGTCCCATCACTTCATGGCAAATAGATGAGGAAACAGTGGAAACAGTGTCAGACTTTATTTTGGGGGGCTCCAAAATCACTGCAGATGGTGATTGCAGCCATGAAATTAAAAGACGCTTACTCCTTGGAAGGAAAGTTATGACCAACCTAGATCGCATATTCAAAAGCAGAGACATTACTTTGCCAACAAAGATCTGTCTAGTCAAGACTATGGTTTTTCCTGTGGTCATGTATGGATGTGAGAGTTGGACTGTGAAGAAGGCTGAGTGCCAAAGGATTGATGCTTTTGAACTGTGTTGTTGGAGAAGACTCTTGAGAGTCCCATGGACTGCAAGGAGATCCAACAGCCCATTCTAAAGGAGATCAGTCCTGGATGTTCTTTGGATGGAATGATGCTAAAGCTGAAACTCCAGTACTTTGGCCACCTCATGAGAAGAGTTGACTCATTGGAAAAGACTCTGATGCTGGGAGGGATTGGGGGCAGGAGCAGAGGGGGACGACAGAGGATGAGATGGCTGGGTGGCATCAGTGACTTGATGGATGTGAGTCTGAGTGAACTCTGGGAGTTGGTGACGGACAGGGAGGCCTGGCGTGCTGCAATTCATCGGGTCTCAAAGAGTCGGACATGACTGAGCGATTGAACTGAACTGAACTGAATGATGATTCTGATTTTCTTTTATTTTATTCTATATATGAGATTACATGATATTTTTTTATCTATGTCTGACTTACTTAATGTCCTCCAGATCCATGCATTTTATCACTAATGGCAAGATTTTCTTCTTTTTTAAGGCTGAATCATATTTCACCATATATCACACATTTTCTTTATCCACACATCCACTAAGCTACACTTATGCTGTTTCCATACCTTTCCTACTGTGAATAATGCTGGAAGTACACACACATCTTCAAGATCCTGTTTTCATTTCCTCTGGCTATATACCCAATCCTCTGGGATTGCTGGATCATGTGGTAGTTCTGTTTTTAAGTTTTTTGAGGAACCTCAAAATATTGTTTTTGAGGAACCTCAAAACATTGTTTTCCACAATATTTGTGCTGATTTTCATTTCTAACAAACAGTGCAGAAGGGTTCTCTTTGTCCACATTGTCTTGGGTGGCTTCAGCCTGCAGCAGCTTGAAATAGGATTTTGGTTCCCAGCCAGAGACTGAAGTTTAGCCACAGCAGTGAGAGCACTGAAATACAGCCCCTAGATGACCAGGAACAGGCCAGTGGCAAGGCCTGTTATCTTTGCAGAAGTGAATTTCCACAAAAAGATGGAAAGTAATGAGACAAGTAAAGTGTTCATACAGAAGCAAAAGAGCACATGTGAACTCACTCACATGGGCAGTCTCAGTGTAGTGCCCTTGTGGTAGTTTGAATCATCAGTTCAGTTCAGTTCAGTTGCTCAGTCGGGTCCAACTCTTTGCAGCCCCATGAATTGCAGCACACCAGGCCTCCCTGTCCATCTCCAGCTCCCAGAGTTCACTCAAACTCATGTCCATCATGTCGGTGATGCCATCCAGCCATCTCATCCTCTGTCGTCCCCTTCTCCTCCTGCCCCCAATCCCTCCCAGCATCAGGGTTTTTTTTAATGAGTCAACTCTTCACATGAGGTAGCCAAAGTACTGGAGTTTCAGCTTTAGCATCATTCCTTCCAATGAACACCCAGGACTGGTCTCCTTTAGGATGGACTAGTTGTATCTCTGCAGTCCAAGGGACTCTCAAGAGTCTTCCCCAACACCACAGTTCAAAAGCATCAATCTTTTGGCACTCAGCTTTCTTCACAGTCCAACTCTCACATCCATACATGACCACTGGAAAAACCATAGCCTTGACTAGACGACCTTTGTTGGCAAATTATGTCTCTGCTTTTCAATATGCTATCTAGGTTGGTCATAATTTTCTTTTAAAGGAGTAAGTGTCTTTTAATTTCATGTCTGCAATCACCGTCTGCAGTGATTTTGGAGACCAAAAAAATAAAACCTGACACTGTTTCCACTGTTCCCTCATCGATTAGCCATAAAGTGATGGGACCAGATGCCATGATCTGTCGTTTATCAAGTTTGAATCATAGGGCATTTCTTATAGGTTTCCTCTGGCCAGTTGTCTTGTTTGCCTGGTTCTCAGTCCATATTTGGGTTGTCTCAGGGTTCTCCCTGTGTGCATACACATCTCTTAGCCAAGATGAAGTCTATTGAAAAGGTCTATAGGTAGGCTGACATCGCCTATTATGGGGTAGTGGCCCCTCCTTCTTTGACCCTTGAGGAGCTCTTCTGTGCATGCATAGTTGGGAAGGTCTCCTTGACCTCGAGAATGAGAAATATATGGTCTTTTTATCTCTCATCTCTTATACGGGCAGGGCTCAGCTCCTCCTCTCTCCTGCTATTATCTTCATGCTGGAGTATCTGTTCACAGGGGTTAAACCCAGCTGCTCAGTCTGGAGCCCATCTATCTCCTGCCTCATATACTCAACAAGACTTGTTATCTTTTGACTTTTTGATAATTATTCTTGTTGTTGTTCAGTCACCAAGTCCTGTCTGACTCTTTGCAACCCCATGGACTGTAGCATGCCAAATTTCCCTGTCCTTCACCATCTCCCGGAGCTTGCACAAACACCGTCCATTGAGTTGGTGTGGCCATCCAACCAGCTCATTCTCTGTCACTCCTTTCTCCTACTGCCCTCAATCTTTCCCAGCATAGGGTCTTTTCCAATGAGTAAGTTATTTGCATCAGGTGGCCAAAATATTGGAAGTTCAGCTTCAGCATCAGTTCTTCCAGTGGATATTCAGGGTTGATTTCATTTAAGATTGACTGATTTGATCTCCTTCCTGCACAAGGGACTCTCTCCAAACCACATTTCAAAAGCATTAATTCTATGAGGTTCAGCCTACTTCATGGTCCAACTTTCACATCTGTACTTGACTACTGGAAAACCACAGTTTTGACTATATGAACTTTTGCAGGCAAAGTTATCTCTTTGTTTGTTAATACACTGTCAAGATTTGTCATTGCTTTTCTTCCAAGGAGCAAGCATCTTCTAATTCTATGGCTGCAGTCACCATCCACCGTGATTTAGTCTGTCACTGTTTCCATCGTTTCCCCATCTATTTGCCATGAAGTGATGGGACCAGATGCCATGATCTTCATTTTTTGAGTCTTGAGCTTTAAGCCAGCTTTTTCATTTTCTTCTTTTTTCATCAAGAAGCTCTTTGGTTCCTCTTTGCTTTCTGCCTTTAGTGTGCTATCATCTGCATATCTAAGGTTGTTGATATTTCTCCCAACAATCTTGATTCCAGATTGTGATTAATCCAGCCCAGCACTTTGTATAATGTATTTGAATATACTTAAAATAAGCAGGGTGACAATATACAGCCTTGACGAAGTTCTTTCTCAATTTTCAATCAGACCATTGTTCCATATTTGGTTCTAACTGCTGCTTCTTGACATGCATATAGGTTTCTCAGGAGGCAGGTAAGGTGGTCTGGTATCCCCATCTCTTTAAGAATTTTCCACAGTTAACTGTGATCCACACAGTTAAAGGCTTCAGCATAATCAATGAAGCAGAAGTAGATGCTTTTCTGGAATTCTTTTACTTTTTCTATGATATAGCATATGTTGTGGAGAAGGCAATGGTACCCCACTCCAGTACTCTTGCTTGGAAAATCCCATGGACAGAGGAGCCTGGTGGGCTGCAGTCCATGGGGTCACTAAGAGTCGGACACGACTGAGTGACTTCCCTTTCACTTTTCACTCTCATGCATTGGAGAAGGAAATGGCAACCCACTCCAGTGTTCTTGCCTGGAGAATCCCAGGGACGGGGGAGCCTGGTGGGCTGCCATCTATGGGGTCACACAGAGTCGGACACGGCTGAAGTGACTTAGCAGCAGCAGCAGCAGCAGCAGCAGCAGCATATGTTGGCAATTTAATCTCTGGTTCCTCTGCCTTTTCTAAATCCAGCTTGAACATCTGGAAGTTCACAGTTCATGTACTGCTGAACCCTAACTTGAAGGATTTTGAACTTAATTTTGTTGACATGTGAAATGAGTGCAATTGTATAGTAATTTGAACATTCTTTAGCATTGCTTTTCTTCTGGATTAGAATGAAAACTGACCTTTTCCAGTCCTGTGGTCACTCCTGAGTTTTCCAAATCTGCTGGCATACTGAGTGCAGCACTTTCATAGCATCATATTCTAAGATTTGAAACAGCTCAGCTGGAATTCCATCACCTCCACTAGCTTTGTTTGTAGTAATACTTCCTAAGGCCCACTTGACTTCACAATCCAAGATGTCTGTCTTTAGGTGAGTGACCCCATCATTGTGGTTAACTGAGTCATTAAGAGCTTTTTTGTAGAGTTCTTCTGTGTATCCTTGCTGCCACCTCTTCCTAATATCTTCTGCTTGTTAAGTTTTTGCCATTTTTGTCCTTCATTGTACCTGTCTTTGTATGAAATGTTCCCATGGTAACTTCAATTTTCTTAAAGAGGACTCTAGTCTTTCCCATTGCATTGCTTTTCTCTATTTCTTTGCATTGCTCACTTAAAAAGCTTTCTTATCTCTCTTTGCTATTCTTTGGAACTCTGCACTGAGTTTGCTATATCTTTCCCTTTCTACTGATTGCCTTCTGTTTCTCTTCTTTTCTCAGCTACTTGCAAGGCCTCCTCAGACAGCCATTTTACCTTTGCGCATTTCTTTTCTTGGGGATGGTTTTGGTCACTGCCTCCTGTACAGTGTTACTTCTTCAGATTCTCTTATCAGATCTAATCCGTTGAATCTATATGTTACTTCCTCTGTATAATCATAAGAGATTTGATTTATGTCTTATCTGAATGGCCTAGCGGTTTTCCCTACTTTATTCAATTTAAGTCTGCATTTTGCATAAGGAGCTCAAGATCTGAGCCACAGTCAGCTCCAGGTCTTGTTTTTTCTGACTGTATAGAGCTTCTCCCATCTTTCTCTGCAAAAAAATATAATCAATCTGATTTTAGTATTGACCATCTGGTGATGTCCATGTGTAGAGTCGTCTTTTGGGTTGTTTGAAGTGGGCGTTTGCTATAACCAGTGTGTTCTCTTGGCAAAACTGTTAGCCTTTGCCCTGCTTCATTTTATACTCCAAAGCCAAACTTGCCTATTATTCTGGGTTATCTCTTCTCTTGACTTCCCACTTTTGCATTCCAATCCCCTGTGATGAAAAAGACAACTTTGGGAGGCGTTAGTTCTAGACCGTCTTATAGATCTTCACAGAACGGTTCAACTTCAGCTTTTTTGGTATTAGTGGTTAAGGCATAGACTTGGATAACTGTGATATTGAATGGTTTGCCTCAGAAATGAACAGAGATCATTCTGTCATTTTCGAGACTGCATCCAAGTCCTGCATTTCAAATTCTTATGTTGACTATGAAGGCTTCTCCATTTCTTCTAAAGGATTCTTGCCCACAGTAATATGTACAATGGTCATCTCAATTAAATTCGCCCATTTTTGTCCATTTTAGTTCACTGATTCCTAAAAATGTCGATGTTTACTCTTGCCCTCTCCTGTTTAACCACATCCAATTTACCTCGATTCATGGACCTAATATTCCAAGTTCCTATGCAATATTGCTATTTACAGCATCAGACTTTACTTTCACCACCAGACACATCCACAGCTGGGCATAGTTTCTGCTTTGACAGCCTCATTTTTTTTTCCCCCCAGCTATTTCTCCACTCTTTCCCAGGAGCATATTGGAAATCTACAGACTTGGAAGGCTCAGGGATTCCCAGTTCCTTTGCTGGATCCCCAGACTGAGAAGTCTAATGTGGAGTCTAGATCCTTTGCAACAGTGTGTGAACTTTTCTGGTATGATTGTTCTCTAGTTTGTGGGTCACTCACCCAGCAGCTCTGTGGTAAGCTACAGGATCTATGGTGGGGCTAAATGGTGACCTCCTCCAACAGGATTCATGCCAACACACCACACCTTCCAAGACTACTGTTGCCTGTGCCCCTGTCCCCACAGCAAGTCACTGCTGACCCATGTCTCTGCAGGAGACTCTTAGACACTCACAGGCAGGTCTGGCTCAGCCTCTTGTGGGGCCACTTCTCCTTTCCCCTGGATCCCAGTGCACACAAGGCTTTGTTTGTGCCACCGCAAGTCTCTGTTTCCCCCAGTCCTGTGGAAGTTCTGTAATCAAATTCTGCTAACCTTCAAAGTCAGGTTCCCTGGGGATTCCCAGTCCCTTTGCTGGATCCCTAGGTTGGGAAGTCTGATGTGGGGCCTAGTAGTTGTTGTTCTAAGGTTTGAAGTGATATCTCATTGTGGTCTTAATTTTCATTTTTTGGTGATAGTGATGTTCAGTATCTTTTCATATATTTGCTGTCCATTTGTATGTCTTCTTGGGAAAAATGACTATTTAGATCTTTTGCCCAATTTTTAAATTGGGTTATCTGATTTTGCTTTAGTTATGAGTTATCTGAGTTGTCTTATATATTTTGGATATTAACCCCTTCTTCTATAGATATTTTGCAAGTATTTTCTCCAGTTCCATAGGCTCCATTTTCATTTTTGTTGATGGTTTCTTTTGCAGCAAGGAAACATTTTAGTTTAATGTAGTCCCCTTGTTTATTTTTTGCTTGTGTTGCCCATATTTTTAGTATCAGACACCCCCCCAAAAAAAAAACACTGACAAGACCAATATCAAGGAGTCTTTTCCTGATGTTTCCTTCTTTTAAGCCTTATATGTTTATAATTTTATTTTTTTATTTTTGGCTATGCTGGGTCTTCACTGCCGTGCAGGCTTTTCTCTAGTTGTGGCAAGCACAGGCTTCTCTTCATTGTGGTGACAGGCTTCTCATTGTGGTGGCTTGTCTTGTTGCAGAGTGTGGACTCTAGGGCACTGGCCTCAGTTGCAGCATGTGGGCTCAGTAGTTGTGGTTCCTGGGCTCTAGAGTCCAGGCTCAACAGTTGTGGTGCTCAGGCTTAGTTGCTCTGTGGCATGTGGGATTTTCTTGAACTAGGGATTGAGCCTATGTCTCCTGCATTGGCAAGGAGAATCATCACCACTGAGCCTTTAGGGAAGCCCTAGGCCTTATGTTTAAATCTTTAACTCATTTGATTTCTTTTGCCTGTAGCTATCCATGCTTTTCCCAACAGCATTTATTGACAAAAGACTGTCCTTTCTCCATCATGCATTCGTGGCTCCTCTGCCAAAAATTAGCTAACTGTATATGTGTGGGTAAATTTCTGGGTTCTCTATTCTGTTCCATTGTTTTGGACCTGTTTATTTTACACAAGCACTGACCATACTGTTTTGATTATTATATCTTTGTAATATCATTTTAAATCAGGAAGTGTAATGTTTCCAGCTTTGTTCCTGTTAAGGATTGCTTTTGCTATTTGGGATGTTTTGTAGTTTCATACAAATTTTAAGATTGTTTTTACTAGTTCTGTAAAAAAAAAAATGCCACTAGAGGTTGTATGGGGATTGCATTTTATTTGCAGACTGCTTTGGGAAGAACAGACAGTTTAACAATATTAATTCTCCAATCCATGAACACAAGATATCTCTCCACTTATGTGTGTCTTCAAGTTTCTTTCATCAATATGTCATAGTATTCAGTGTACAAATCTTTCCAATCCCTTGGTTACTTTTTTTTCCTCAACATTCTACTCTCAACTCTACACAGTTTTAATTATTTTTCATTTACTGAAGTCCTAATATAACTACATTACTGGTGGATCCATCTTTTTCCCTATTTATAGAAAATGTACTTTTAATTTTTATAAGCCTTTTTTTTTCCTGTGGACCATTTTTAAAGTTTTTATTGAATTTGTCACAGTATTGATTCTGGTTTATGTTCTGGTTTCTTTTCTTTTCTTTTCCTTTTTTTTGGCAGAGAGGCATGTGGGATCTTAGCTCCCTGACTAGAGACCAAATGTGCACTCCCTGCATTGGAAGGTGAAGTCACAATCACTGGACTTCCAGGAAAGTTGCTAGAAAATGTAGCTTTAGAAGAATCACAGAAAGTCCTTTTAAAGCTTTTGTTGGGGTGTTGAATGTGCTTACTGTATCTCCCACTTAGGAACAAACAAAACTGAAAGCAAACATAGGAAACAAAGTGATGATGGCAATATTGATAGCTCATGGTGAACGATATTGGATTCTGGATCTCTGAAGACTCAGCTTCAGGATCAGGGACCAGGCTTGATCACTCAGAGCTTTTATGTGGCAGTTTTATTACAATGAAAAAGACAAAGCTTCTGACATAGACATCAGAAGGGGGACAGAGAGTGCCCCACTCGTTAATCTAATCAAGGCCTTATATACTTTGACCAGACCCACTCCTACAATATACATCTTAAATTAACAAGATTAGAACTAACAATAGAAAGATCTTACCAGACCCACTCCCACAACATATGTCTTAATAACAAGATTAGTCAGAAGGTTCTTATTAAGAAGGAGAAACAAGCTCTTGAGCAAGATATATTGTTGTTATATAATCGTTAGTACATACAATCATTAGCAAAAGGAAAAGATATATCTATTTGAATGCAGAGTTCCAAAGAATGGTAAGGAGAGATAAAAAAGCCTTCCTCAGTGATCAATGTACAGAAATAGAGGAAAAGACTAGACTGGGAAAGACTAGAGAGTTCTTCAAGAAAATTAAAGACAACAAGAGAACATTTCATGCAAAGATGGGCACAGTAAAGGACAGAAATGATATGGACTTAAAGAAGCAGATGTTAGGAAGAGGTGGCAAGAATACACAGAAGAACTATACAAAAAAGATCTTCATGACCCAGATAACCACAATGATATAATCACTCACCTAGAGCCAGACATTCTGGAATGTGAAGTCAAGTGGGCCTTAGGAAGCATCACTATGAACAAAGCTAGCAGAAGTGATGAAATTCCAGCTGAGCTATTTCAAATCCTAAAAGATGATGCTGTGAAACTGTTGCACTCAATACGGCAGCAAACTTGGAAAACTCAGCAACGGCCATGGCACTGGAAAAGGTCAGTTTTCATTCTAATCCCAAAGAAGGGCAATGCCAAAGAATGTTCAATTTACAGCACAATTGCACTCATCTCATACACTAGTAAAGTAATGCTCAAAATTCTCTAAGCCAGGCGTCAACAATATGTGACTGTGAACTTCCAGATATTCAAGTTGGATTCAGAAAAGGCAGAGGAACCAGAGATCAAATTGCCAATATCTGTTGGATCATAGGAAAAGAGAATTCCAGAAAAACAACTATTTCTGCTTTATTGGCTATGCCAAGCCTTTAACTATGTAGATCACAACAGACTGTGGAAAATTCCTAAAGAGATGGGAATACCAGACTGCCTTACCTGCCTCTGGAGAAATCTGTAGGCAGGTCAAGAAATAACAGTTAGAACCAGACATGGAACAACAGACTGGCTCCAAATTGGGAAAGAGTATGTCAAGGCTGTATATTGTCACCTTGTTTATTCAATTTATATGCAGAGGACATCATGGGAAATGCTGGGGTGGGTGAAGCACAGGCTGCAATCAAGATTGCTGGGAGAAATATCAATAACCTCAGATACGCAGATGACACCACCCTTATAGCAGAAAGCAAAGAAAAACTAAAGAGCTTCTTAGTGAAAGTGAAAGAGGAGAGTAGAAAAGCTGGCTTAAAGCTCAAGATTCACAAAACTAAGATCATGGCATCTGGTCCTATCACTTTATGGCAAACAGATGGGGAAGCAATGGAAACAGTGGCTGACTTTATTTTTCTAGGCTCCAAAATCACTGCAGATGGTGACTGCAGCCACAAAATTAAAGGACGCTTGCTCCTTGGAAGAAAAGCTATGACCAACCTAGACAGCATATTAAAAAGCAGACATTATTTTGCCAACAAACGTCCATCAAGTCAAAACTATGGTTTTTCCAGTAGTCATGTATGGATGTTGGACTATAAAGAAAGCTGAGTGCCGAAGAACTGATGCTTTTGAACTGTGGTGTTGGAGAAGACTCTTGAGAGTCCCTTGGACTGCAAGGAGATCAAAACAGTTGATCCTAAAGGAAGTCAGTCCTGAATATTCATTGGAAAGACTGATGTTGAAGCTGAAACTCCAATAATTTGGCCACCTGATGTGAAGAACTGACTCATTGTATCAGACTCTGATGCTTCGTTCATGTTGATGTATGGCAGAACCAATACAGTATTGTGAAGTAATTAACCTCCAATTAAAATAGATAAATTTATATTAAAAAAAAGAAAATTTGAAGGCAGGAAGAGAAGGGGAAAACAGATGATTGGATGGCATCTCCAACTCGATAGACATGAGTCTGAGCAAGCTCTGGGCATTGGTGATGGACAGGGAAGCCTGGCATGCTGCAGTCCATGGGGTCAGAAAGATTCAGACATGACCGAGCAACTGAACTGAATCAATAGTACAGAGCTTAAGGAAAAACATACCCTTGAGCAGGACGAATTGTTTTGTTGTACAATCATTAGCTCTGGGCTTAAAGGAAAAAAAAAAAAAAACATTTTATGTGACTAACATGCAGGAAAGTAATAAAACGTTTGTCCCTTTCTCCTCGAGGGCCCTGTACCGCTTTCTCCCCCTTGAGAGCCTTGGACTCCTTATCAACCTACCTAAGAATTAACTCTCTCAATGTGTTATCTATTTGTTGTTTGGTACAGTTAGGGTAAATAATAGATCTGTAAATATCAGCTAAAATTAGAGCCTCCAACCACCTGCTTCCAAGTTCACAGCTTATAACTGACAGCTGAGAGAGTTCCAGATTCTACACGTTAAAAAATTCACAACTTCCTTCACAAGTCATATTTTCTGGCCTATCTCTAGAAAACAGGACTTGGACTCTGATTTGGCTATGCTTACTAATAAAAACCAGGACAGAGAAAGATAAAGTAGTCCTTCTGTGGGCAGGAGAGAGAGAGAGAAAGATTAAACCATACAAGAACCTTTATCCCAATTTCACCAGAAAAGGAGTTTTTCCTATGGAAAAAGCAAGTAAGGAAGATGAATAGTAAAACTGTTTTCCAGCACTTAAAATAGATTGCAGAGGCTCCTAATTTTATGGAAATAAAAGTCAGAAAATTAGCTTTATATTTGTTTAAAAATTATTTCATATTTTGAAACCTAAAGAAAGTGTTAGAAAGAATTTCTATTTTTTTAACATTACAATTAAATTGTTTTATTAAAAAAATAAATAAATAAACCCAGAGAAAAAGTCAGAAAGATGACCAAAGTTAGAACAATATCTTCTCTGTGGGAAACTTAAATGTTGAGAACAATAGGATAAAGAAAGTAAGAAAAATAAAATAAACAAAATACTTTCATTTCAGTGGTTAGCAATGCTAAGACAAGATAATTACTTCCTGCTGCATTGTTAAGATTCTAAATCTGATAATTTCACCTTCCAGCAATCAGTGAACTCTTATGCTTAAAGTAAATTTGCTTTCTACTTAAACCATATTCAATTTCTGTTGCTTATAGCCAAGGACCTGAAATAACAAACTATCAGGCAATTGTTTCAGATTGCCCTAGCCATATTTGTACTGTACGATCACTTTCTGGACCATAGTTGACTGAGAAAGGACTTGAGATGAGCAAGGGCAATCAGATTCTTTGCCCCAGAATTTTACAATTGGACTAACAACATGCTGGAAATTGTAAATTCAGTGTCATTAAAGACAAAATTTTTTCAGAACTAGTCACAAACTCCTGCTTCTGAGATCAGCTTTTCCCGGTTTCCACATTTCAAATATCTAATGGTTTAACATTTCCTTTGATTCTATGAGGTACCATAAAATGCTTCCAACACATTTCTCCTCTCTGCTGAAGTTAGCATGACTCAGCTTATCTCACTGATATCTGAGTGAACACAAACCACTATGCTGTTAAAAGTCCTCACTGTATAGTTCACTGGTGGTTTTTAAGAACCATGCGTGACTTGACTAAACTTAGAAGTCATTAGCCATTGGCCATTTTGCTCGTCGGGTCCTAATGGCAGTATAGACATTGCCTCATCATTAATTCCAAACTGGCACTTAACACTCCAAAGGACAGGCTCCCACCATTAAAAATAAATGAATAAACCAAAACACATACTCTATAATTAGCATTTTAATCCTAAAGAAAGAGAAGGATTATCAACGTGACCATAATGGTAATTTTTTTTTTAAAGAAATTCTCATGTAAACTATGTCTGGATACTTGAATTGGCTACTTGAAGGAAGAAAATCCTGAGACTATATATTTATAACTTGTGATAACTACGGCCCTCAAAAGTCTTATGCAGAAGGTATTATTCTGCAAAGAGCTGTACACTTGATCACAAAGGCTGATGCTAAGCATTATTATCTATATAAAGGCACTGGAGTAGCCGAGGTCTTCTCCTCTACTACAAGGAGAAGAGTGTCATAAAGGGACCCACACACACCAGCAAAAGAGACCAATATAAACATAAACCTTGTAAAGGTAAATATAAACCTGGAGTCCTTATAATGCTTCATTTGTGAACCTGGTGTATCTAGAAAGCAGGGTAAATCTCTTAAATCTTGATGTGATTTTTAAACTCAGACTGGACCAGACTCAGGTATTTCCTGCTGTGTTAGCTGCAGGTAACAGCAACCAATTCCAGTTAGACTAATCTGAAGAGTAAAATTATTATAACCATTCAGAATTGTTTAAAGGCAAGCTTACAGCTGGGGATCAGGTAAAAACTGGAACCACAAATCAAAAAGCCATCCGGAACTTAAAGTGTTCTCTCTCCATCTTTCACTTTTATTTTCTCTGCATGTCACAAAAAGAGTCTAAGTAACCCTTCCATGTTTACTCAGCTAGTTTGTAATAGAGGTGGTACCGAAATTGAAATCTTAGATTTCTGGTTTTGAGCAATTTTCTACTTCACTTTACTCTCTGTTTTAAAGGTAACTATAATCAGCTATGTACATCTAACACCTTCCATAATTTTACAATTAGTAAACTGCACTGAATGGATACATATCAGATAAAGTTGAACAGCTGCATGGAGGTCCACATATTTCCTTCCTTTCTCCTATCTGCTTCTATTCCAACACAGTATAATAGTGGTGTTGTTGACTATGAAGTTACATTGTTTCCGTTCTGCACCTCACCAGACAGATCCTCAGTGCAGTTCAGTTCAGTCGCTCAGTCGTGTCTGACTCTTTGTGATCCCATGAATCACAGCATGCCAGGCCTCCCTGTCCATCACCAACTCCTAGAGTTCACTCAAACTCATGTCTTTAGAGTCGGTGATGCCATCCAGCCATCTCATCCTCTGTCGTCCTCTTCTCCTCCTGCCCCCAATCCATCCCAGCATCAGAGTCTTTTCCAATCAGTCAACTCTTCGCATGAGGTGGCCAACATACTGGAGTTTAAGCTTTAGCATTATTCCTTCCAAAGAACATCCAGGACTGATCTCCTTTAGAATGGACTGGTTGGATCTCCTTGCAGTCCAAGGGACTCTCAAGAGTCTTCTCCAACACCACAGTTCAAAAGCATCAATCCTTTGGCGCTCAGCTTTCTCCACAGTCCAACTCTCACATCCATACATGACCACTGGAAAAACCATAGCCTTGACTAGATGGACTGTTATTGGCAAATTATGTCTCTGCTTTTGAATATGCTATCTAGGTTGGTTATAACTTTCCTTCCAAGGAGTAAGTGTCTTTTAATTTCATGGCTGCAATCACCATCTGCAGTGATTTTGGAGCCCAAAACAATAAAGTCTGACACTGTTTCCACTGTTGCCTCATCTATTTACCATGAAGTGATGGGAACAGATGCCATGATCTTCATTTTCTGAACGTTGAGCTTTAAGCCAACTTTTTCACTCTCCTCTTTTACTTTCATCAAGAGGCTTTTTAGTTCCTCTTCACTTTCTGCCATAAGGGTGGTGTCATCTGCATATCTGAGGTTATTGAGATTTCTCCCGGCAATCTTAATTCCAGCTTGTGCTTCTTCCAGCCCAGAGTTTCTCAGGATGTACTCTGCATATAAGTCAAATAAGCAGAGTGACAATATACAGCCTTGACGTACCCCTTTTCCTATTTGGAAGCAGTCTGTTGTTCATTGTTCCTCAGCGATCAATGCAAATAAACAGAGTAAACAACAGAATGGGAAAGACTAGTGATCTCTTCAAGAAAATTAGAGATACTAAGGGAATATTTCATGCAAAGACGGGCTCGATAAAGGACGGAAATGGTATGGACCTAACAGAAGCAGACGATATTAAGAAGAGGTGGCAGGAATACAGAAAAGAACTGTACAAAAAAAATCTTCATGACCAAGATAATCATGATGGTGTGATCATTCACCTAGAGCCAGACATCCTGGAATGTGAAGTCAAGTGGGCCTTAGAAAGCATCACTATGAACAAAGCTAGTGGAGGTGATGGAATTCCAGTTGAGCTGTTTCAAATCCTGAAAGATGATGCTGTGAAAGTGCTGCCCTCAATATGCCAGCACATTTGGAAAACTCAGCAGTGGCCACAGGACTGGAAAAGGTCAGTTCTCATTCCAATCCCAAAGAAAGGCAATGCCAAAGAATGCTCAAACCACACAATTGCACTCATCTCACACCCTAGTAAAGTAATGCTCAAAATTCTCCAAGCCAGGCCTCAGCAATACGTGAACTGTGAACATCCAGATGTTCAAGCTGGTTTTAGAAGAGGCAGAGGAACCAGAGATTAAATTGCCAACATCTGCTGGATCATCAAAAAATCAAGAGAGTTCCAGAAAAACCATCCATTTCTGCTTTGCTGACCACGCCAAAGCCTTTGACTGTGTGGATCACAATAAACTGTGGAAAATTCTTAAAGAGATGGGAATATCCAACCACCTGACCTGCCTCTTGAGAAATCTGTGTGCAGGTCAGGAAGCAACAGTTAGAACTGGACACCAGACAGATCCTAAGCAAGTCATTTAAACTCTCCAACTCTTTGCTTTCTCATCTTTAAAACAATGTAACTGTATCACCCACGGTGTATTACCGTAAAAGTGAAAGGACCCACTGCACATTCCCATAGTGAACCACGCACATAGTGAACCTTTCTATGGTACTAGAACTATTAGTATCTCTTTTCCCATGTCAATCCCCCAGGCAGCTCTGTCATCCCATCTCCATTTCTAAACACAAACACCATGGCCTTTCACATTCTCAAAGCAGAAGTATTTGTATCGATGAAAACAAATTTTTAGTGTTTTTATGGAGGAAAAAGTGAGGTAAACGGATGAAGTGACACTCTTGTGTGACCTAAGCCACGTGTCAAAGTCTGGTTTCCCAAACAGAATGGCCAGGAGAAATTCCCAGTATTTCTGGGCAACTGTGAAACCTTGATTTACACAGATGCAACAACACCTGCTGAATTAACCTGTGATATTTGTCAAAACCTACCTCTGCCTAAAACTTTCTCCTCCTGGCATGCTAAGGGACAGATGCATTAAACATTTACTGAGACACTTCAAGATAGTCTCAGGTCACAGGAAGTGTTGTGAGATTTATTTGGCACACTTTAAGTGCACATAACACAGTAGGAGATACACAGGGAATGTACCTGAGGCTTTTAATTTTTTTTTCAATCAGCTTCCTCTGTGACTTTTACCCTATAATTTATTTTTAAAGAAGCATCATAGTTTTCTGGGTGCCATAATAAAATCTAAAATAAATGTTTTTGCCCAGATAAGCACAATTAAAAGGAAAGGATACTGAATTCATTTAAATATATTTGCAAAAGATTGATTTTCCCAAGGGAGTGAACATATACTATTTTTTAAATTATTCTTGAAGTTTTGCCTATCAATTGACAATTTCCTACAGAAAGGAAGCAAAACAGCCTGGCTTTCCTGACAGCAAAGAGCTATAATAATACTAGAACGAAAACGGATTTGTCACTTACCTTATCTGTTCTAATGTCTGAGTTACTAGAAGTCAGAAATGAAATAACCCCCACTCTAGCAAACACAGTTGCTAAGAATATATTAAGCTGAAAGTTAAATTCAAAGTCAACTTTTTCCAGTTTTTGAAGATTAATATATGCAGTCTTAACTCTAAGCAACAGGTAAAATGAGTTATACAAAATTAGAGAAAATATAGTCAAATTTGCTTCATTTTGCCACTACTTTTCTACTCTTCTCAAAAGTCCAGCATCTGCCATTATAGCTGCTAACAGCAGGGTGTCTGGGTGATCCATAGCGAAAATCACTCAGTTGTGTCCGACTCCTGGGACCCCATGGACTGTAGGCCTCCAGTCTCCTCTGTCCATGGAATTTTCCAGGCAAGAATACTGGAGTGGGTAACCATTCCCTTCTCTGGGGGATCTTCTGACCCAGGGATCAAACCCGGGTCTCTAACATTGCAGGCAGATTCTTTACTGTCTAAGTCACCTGGGAAACCCAGGTGATACACAAGCACCTGGTTAAGCCCTCTAAAACAAGCCCCAAAACTTTCTGTTTTAGCACGGTTCCTCTTTAGAAGTTGTGATTTTTTTCCCTTGTCACTGAACTTGCTTCAGGTCATCATGAACTGGTCCTCTGCCCAAAGCAATGATTTCTCTTGAAGAGCGGTGATCGTTATGTAACACTGTGAAGGTACTTAATGCACATAATTGTGAAGCGTGCACTTAAAAATTATTTAAAATGGTAAATGTTATGTTGTATACATTTTAATAAAAAAGTAATTATCTATAACTTTTATTTCTAGGCAGCAGAGGAGGCTTGCTTCCCAGAAGGTCCTGGCCTTCTTTTTCCAATAGGTCCACCACTTCTGTATCATTTCATGCCAAAGGCAGAGGCTTTTTGTAGTATTCACAGGTATATAAAATAAAATTGTGCCTTTTTACCCTTTCTCTTCTCCTTCAAAAGACAGAATGTAATTTCCCTATGAGTATACTGGGTCCCTTTTGAAACAAACTGAATATGGGAGGTACCATGCTGTAATAATTGGGAGGATAGATGGCTAAGTGCATTTCACCTTCTTTCCTGCTTGCTCAGACTCTCATGCTGGCTCATAAGAGGGAGCCACATGGTAGCCCAACTACCCTGAGGCCACTATGCTGTAAGAAAGCCCAAAACAACCCACACAGGGAGACCAACAGAGAAGCCCTAAGATCACAGGAAGACAGAGATGCAGCCCTCAGCTTCTCCAGCTTCAGTCACTGACTGCAACTGCATGAGGCGCAGAACCAAAATTATACCTTAAAGTGGGTACCATAATAAAAACTAAAAATATGTGAAGCTGAATTCAAAACTAAGCAAAAGCTGGAAGGGCCTTGAAAAGACTATCTAGGAAAGCCTAAGAGTCAAGGAGAAAAATTTAGTGACGTTTTAAAGGACCTCAAGGAAACTGTCTTGAGGTACTGTAGTAAAATGTACACAACATAACATTTACTATTTTTAACCATTTTAAAGTGCACACTTCACAATGCTGTGCATTGAGTATCTTCACAATGTTATATAACAATCAACACTTTTCAAGAGAAATCATCGCTTTTGGCAGAGGACTAGTGGAAGCTTGAAGGAAAGTATGGAAAATATTAGAAAATTAAGGAAAGGAGATCCTTTTATATAGTAATAGAAAATTGAACAAAGCTCTCATCTGAAGTAACATGGAAAATAGAAAATGTACCTGGTGAACTTGGTGATAGAGCTAAGGAAATTTATAGGCAGAGCGTTGAGAGCTGCCTGGTTTCTTTGAGCTGCCTATGGTAAAATGAGAGAAGAGATGAACTAAAATGCAATTATTCAGGTTTCAAATGGGATTTGAAGAGTATGCAAAGCCCTTGAAACAGTTTTTTCAGCTAGCAAAAGCCTCCCAAACTAAGGGTCTCAAGCCAAAGATCAAATCCAAAATGTGACTAAGGATTATCAGAAAAACCTAAGGCAGGGCTTTGTGCCACCTTTCAGAGAGACAAAAAGGCAAAAAAGGCCTTAAAGCAACGCCTTTCAGTTAAACAAAAGGGTTTCTGTGAACCATAAGAGAACCTTAAGAACCTTAGCAACCTCAGAGGTACAGTGAAAGTAGAAAGGGCATACCTTGAAGGTATCTGTGGGTGTGGCTTTTGTTTAATGAAGTAAATCAGATTAATACACAAAGTGAAAGTGAAGTCGCTCAGTCCTGTCCCACTCTATCGGCTCCTCCCTCCATGGGATTCTCCAGGCAAGAATACTGGAGTGGGTTGCCATTTCCTTCTCCAGTGGATTTCCTAAACCAGAGATCGAACCCAGGTCTCCTGCATTCCAGGCAGAGGTTTTACCTCTGAGCCCCCAGGGAAGCCCAATTAATACACAAGAAGCCTATAATATTTTTTAAAAACTATATTTGAGAATATTAAAAATTAAAAGAGGGCTTTGTGTTTTAATTTTCAAAGACTGAAAGCAAGATGAGAAAACTAATCAAATGCAAATACAGACTCATCTTTTATTTCCTACCTACAGTCACTTCCTATATTCTATTTCCAATCCCTACAGTCACTTCTCCAAGAAAACTTAATTCCATTTATTGGAGGATGGTGCTAGAAGCCAAGATCTGAGTACTCGGTGTACTCATTGCCTCTGAGATGTCACTGTTTCTAGGTTTTCTCCGATAACAGAACAAGGAAATATATCTATGTGTATAGAATCTTGCATATATATGCATATTTATAAATATTTCTCTCTATATATCTATATTTACATTAAGCTAAACATGAGTTCACAGTGATCTCCTTAATGTTAATTTATTACTACATGGATCATTCTTGCTTCCTCCTTTTGCTTATTTCTAAACTCTGACAGCAACAGTGAGAGAGTGGTTTTTATAACCACCATCCATTTAGTTTTTTTTCTCATGGGGGTATGAGTTACAATTCTAACACTACTATACATGTATACTGATATTGAATAATTAAGTAAATGGATGACTAATGTTAGGGCTGAAGCAGGAACTATACAGGATGAGCCTGGAGTATTTCACTGTGCCAGAAAGGAACAAAACACACACACACACACACACACACACACACACACACACACACACACACAGAGTGATAGGGAATTTCAAAGGGATACAACTGAAAGAATTTCAATGGCCAAATCTATAAGCAAACTAAAAAAAGAATATTACACTATAACCCAAAGTGAAAAAGAAGTATTCATGAGTTCATACTGATATAAGTGAGCTTCCCTTTTGGCTCAGCTGGTAAATAATTCGTCTGCAATGTGGGAGACCTGGGTTTGATCCCTGGGTTGGGAAGATCCCCTGGAGAAGGGAAAGGCTACCCACTCCAGCATTCTGGCCTGGAGAATCCCATGGACTGTAGTCCATGGGGTCACAAAGAGTCAGATATGACTGAGTGACTTTCACTTTCACTGATAAAAATAAACACTTGAATAAATAAACAAAGGAAAGAAAACACAAATATGTAGGAAAATTCCAAAAAAATTTATATAGATATTCTCCACTCTCCCACCCCAGGAGGTGAAGCATAATTCCCCAATTTTGTGTCATATATATAATGACTTCCTTCCAAAAAGTATACTTTGGAAAGGTGGAAATGTAACTGTACAGTTGAGAAATGTAACAAACACTATCTTTACTTGGTGATCAAAGTAAACATCAACAGTGATGTCACGTTGATCACATGTACCCTTGATAGGATGCAACACTAATAGCACTTCACCTTACGAGTTTTCCGTCCCCAAACCTATCAGCTCAGTTCAGTTCAGTCACTCAGTCGTGTCCAACTATTTGCGACCCCATGGATCACAGCGCACCAGGCCTCCCTGTCCATAACCAACTCCTGGAGTTCACTCAGATTCATGTCCATCGAGTCAGTGATGCCATTCAGCCATCTCATCCTCTGGCATCTCCTTTTCCTCCTGCCCCCTATCCCCCTCAGCATCAGTCTTTTCCAATGAGTCAACTAACTCTTTGCATGAGGTGGCCAAGTACTGGAGTTTCAGCTTTAGCATCATTCCTTCCAAAGAAATCGCAGGGCTGATCTCCTTCAGAATGGGTTGGTTGGATCTCCTTACAGTCCAAGAGACTCTCAAAAGTCTTCTCCAACATCACAGTTCAAAAGCATCAATTCTTCAGTGCTCAGCCTTCTTCACAGTCCAACTCTCACATCCATACATGACCACAGGAAAAACCATAGCCTTGACTAGACGGACCTTAGTCGGCAAAGTAATGTCTCTGCTTTTGAATATGCTGTCTAGGTTGGTCATAACTTTCCTTCCAAGGAGTAAGCGTCTTTTAATTTCATGGCTGCAATCACCATCTGCAGTGATTCTGGAGCCCCCAAAAATAAAGTCTAACACTGTTTCTACTGTTTCCCCATCTATTTCCCATGAAGTGATGGGGCCGGATGCCATAATCTTCATTTTCTGAGTGTTGAGCTTTAAGCCAACTTTTTCACTCTCCACTTTTACTTTCATCAAGAGGCTTTTTAGTTCCTCGTCACTTTCTGCCATAAGGGTGGTGTCATCTGCATATCTGAGGTTATTGATATTTCTCCTGGCAATCTTGATTCCAGCTTGTGTTTCTTCCAGTCCAGTGTTTCTCATGATGTACTCTGCATAGAAGTTAAATAAGCAGGGTGACAATATACAGCCTTGATGTACTCCTTTTCCTATTTGGAACCGGTCTGTTGGTCCATGTCCAGTTCTAACTGTTGCTTCCTGACCTGCATACAGGTTTCTCAAGAGGCAGGTCAGGTGGTCTGGTATTCCCATCTCTTTCAGAATTTTCCACAGTTTATTGTGATCCACACAGTCAAAGGCTTTGGCATAGTCAATAAAGCAGAAATAGATGTGTTTTGGAACTCTCTTGCTTTTCCCATGATCCAACGGATGTTGGCAATTTGATCTCTGGTTCCTCTGCCTTTTCTAAAACCAGCTTGAACATCTGGAATTTCACGGTTCAAGTACTGCTGAAGTCTGGCTTGGAGAATTTTGAGCATTACTTTACTAGTGTGTGAGATGAGTGCAATTGTGCAGTAATTTGAGCATTCTTTGGCATTTGCCTTTCTTTGGGATTGGAATGAAAACTGAACTTTTCCAGTCCTGTGGCCTCTGCTGAGTTTTCCAAATTTGCTGGCATATTGAGGGCAGCACTTTCACAGCATCATCTTTCAGGATTTGAAATAGATCAACTGGAATGCCATCACCTCCACTAGCTTTGTTCGTAGTGATGCTTTCTAACAGCCACTTGACTTGACATTCCAGGATGTCTGGCTATAGATGAGTGATCACACCATCGTGATTATCTGGGTCGTGAAGATCTTTTTTGTACAGTTCTGTGTATTCTTGCCACCTCTTTAATATCTTCTGCTTCTGTTAGGTCCATAGCATTTCTGTCCCTTCTCGAGCCCATCTTTGCATTAACTGTTCCCTTGGTATGTCTAATTTTCTTGAAGAGATCTCTAGTCTTTCCCATTCTGTTGTTTGCCTCTATTTCTTTGCATTGATCACTGAAGAAGGCTTTCTTATCTTTTTAGCTATTCTTTGGAACTCTGCATTCAGATGCTTATATCTTTCCTTTTCTCCTTTGTTTTTCACCTCTCTTCTTTTCACAGCTATTTGTAAGGCCTTCCCAGACAGCCATTTTGCTTTTTTGCATTTGTTTTCCATGGGGATGGTCTTGATCCCTGTCTCCTGTACAGTGTCACGAACCTCATTCCATAGTTCATCAGGCACTCTATCTATCAGATCTAGGCCCTTAAATCTATTTCTCACTTCCACTGTATAATCATAAGGGGTTTGATTGAGGTCATACCTGAATGGTCTAGTGGTTTTCCCTACTTTCTTCAATTTGATTCTGAATTTGATAATAAGGAGTTCATGATCTGAGCCACAGTCAGCTCCTGGTCTTGTTTTTGCTGACTGTATAGAGCTTCTCCATCTTTGGCTGCAAAGAATATAATCGATCTGATTTCGGTGTTGACCATCTAGTGATGTCCATGTGTAGAGTCTTCTCTTGTGTTGTTGAAAGAGGGTGTTTGCTATGACCAGTGCGTTCTCTTGGCAAAACTCTATTAGTCTTTGCCCTGCTTCATTCCACATTCCAAGGCCAAATTTGCCTGTTACTCCAGGTGTTTCTTGACATCCTACTTTTCCATTCCAGTCCCCTATAATGAAAAGGACATCTTTTGGGAGTGTTAGTTCTAAACGGTCTTGTAGGTCTTCATAGAACTGTTCAACTTCAGCTTCTTCAGCGTTACTGGTTGGGGCATAGACTTGGATTACTGTGATATTGAATGGTTTGTCTTGGAGATGAACAGAGATTATTCTGTCGTTTTTGAGATTGCATCCAAGTACTGCATTTCAGACTCTTTTGTTGACCATGATGGCTACTCCATTCCTTCTGAGGGATTCCTGCCCGCAGTAGTAGATATAATGGTCATCTGAGTTAAATTCACCCATTCCAGTCCATTTTAGTTCGCTGATTCCTAGAATGTTGACGTTCACTCTTGCCATCTCTTGTTTGACCACTTCCAATTTGCCTTGATTCATGGACTAACATTCCAGGTTCCTATGCAATATTGCTCTTTACAGCATCGGACCTTGCTTCTATCACCAGTAACATCCACAGCCGGGTATTGTTTTTGCTTTGGCTCCATCCCTTCATTCTTTCTGGAGTTATTTCTCTACTGATTTCCAGTAGCGTGTTGGGCACCTACTAACCTGGGGAGTTCCTCTTTCAGTATCCTATCATTTTGCCTTTTCATACTGTTCATAGCACTTGTCTAACAATGAGAGGAACGTCAGACAAACCACAATTAAATCATTCTACAAGATATCTGACCAATACCCCTCAAAACTGTCCAGGTAATAAAAACAGGTTAAGTCTAATAAATTGTCACAGCTAAGACAAGCTGAAGAAGATGTCACAAGTAAATGTAATATAATATCCTGATGGCATTCTGGCACAGTAAAGTAACATTAAGTTTAGTTCAGTTAAGTTGCTCACTTGTGTCTGACCCTTTGCAACCCCATGAACTGCAGCATGCCAGGCCTCCCAGTCCATCATCAACTCCCAGAGTCTATCCAAACTCATGTCCATCGAATTGGTGATGCCACCCAACTATCTCATCCTCTATCGTCCCCTTCTCCTCCTGCCCTCAATCCCTCCCAGCATCAGGGTCCGTTCAAATGAGTCAACTCTTCACATCAGGTGGCCAAAGTATTAGAGTTTCAGCTTCAACATCAGTCCTTCGAATGAACACCCAGGACTGATCTCCTTTAGGATGGACTGGTTGGATCTCCTTGCAGTCCAAGGGATTCTCAAGAGTCTTCTCCAACACCACAGTTCAAAAGCATCAATTCTTTGGTACTTAGCTTTCTTCACAGTCCAACTCTCACATCCATACATGACCATAGGAAAAACCATAGCCTTGACTAGATGGACATTTGTTGGCAAAGTAATGCCTCTGCTTTTGAATATGTGTTGGTCATAACTTTCCTTCCAAGGAATAAGTGTCTTTTAATTTCATGGCTGCAATCACCATCTGCAGTGATTTTGGAGCCCCCAAAAATAAAGTCAGCCATTGTTTTCACTGTTTGCCAATCTATTTCCCATGAAGTGATGGGACCAGTTGCCATGATCTTCGTTTTCTGAACGTTGAGTTTTAAGCCAACTTTTTCACTCTCTTCTTTCACTTTCCTCAAGAGGCTCTTTAGTTCCTCTTCACTTTCTGCCATAAGGGTGGTGTCATCTGCATATCTGAGGTTATTGAGATTTCTCCCGGCAATCTTGATTCCAGCTTGTGCTTCCTTCAGCCCAGCATTTCTCATGATGTACTCTGCACAGAAGTTAAATAAAGTAACATTAGAAAACTAATAAAATCTGAATAATGTCGAGTTTAGTTAACAATTGTGTATCTGTGTTGACTTGTTAATTGTGACAAATGAACATAAGATGCAAGATGTTAATAACAGAGGAAATTGAACATACATAACAATTTTCCTTACAATTTCTTTATAGCAATCTTTATAATTTTTCTGTAAATCTAAAACTATTCTAAAATAAAAGGTTTATTTAAAAGAAAACGAATTAAAGAAGAAACTGGATCATCCTTAGGGCATGACAGTGTTGCTGCACCAACACAGGATTACCTAATGCCGAATTTTATTACACAAAGAAAATTTCCATGTTGCTAAATTTCTCTTGATATAGTTTTCAAGTCTTTCTAATCAGAACAAGGAAATGAAAATAAGTATACTGGATCTTTGAGGTGTGAGATAAGAATGACAGAACTGAGAAAAAGGAAGACGCATAGAAAGAATTAAGTTCTTTCTGAAGCATAGCTATTATTTTAAAAGAGCCCAGATTTTGATGTCATATTTGTGTGAGTAATTACACATTTTTAATTGAAAGAATGATCCATCTTCCCCAATTGAAGAAAGATCTCTAATTGTTGTCGGTGCATTGTAATATGGGAAACAAAAGGATGTTTGAAAGCAACAACCACAGTATGCTGAGTAGACTCTAAAAACAACCCAAGGTAGCAAAGTTTGGTGGGGACCAGTAGGAATAACAAAGTTGACAAGAGTATTCAGGAAGTGATTTTTAAGATATGGCGTGTTAGAAGGAGAGTTGCATATAGAATGTTGTGCCATCTCAGTCAAGATCCCTGGCGTCACCTGTGATTCTCAGAGGATTATTCTTGCCTGGCTGGTTGGAATCCCCTACCATCTGCAGGCAAAGGGGGTGAGATATCTAGTAGTTCCTTTGAGATTTTGCATATTTCTAAGCAAAGGACACAGAGGTCCAGTTCATGAGTGAAAGTCTCAGGAGACTCCTCAGAAAGAGTCTGGGCCCCTTTGGTTAACTGAGCAGTTGAACTAGTTACTGTCTAAGGTCAAGGATGCCATATCCATATTATCAATTCAACAGGCAGTGAGGAAGTGCGTTTAAGTTAGAAACTCAGATATTCACATCTAAGGAGATGCAGCATTAACAAGATAGAAATATAATGAGATCAGAAATAAAAAGCAGAATGTGGTAACCAAGTAAAGCCCACAACCCCAGCAATGAAGGTACAGTGAAGTGGGAGAGGGAGATTGTGATTTTTGTTCTGTGGCTATTAAGAAACTCTCCAAAAAAAATCAGTGATAAAAGGATATATTATCTGTTTGCTTCTGGTTATAAGTCACTCTCTAGAAGCCCCTGAAGGTCACATCGAAATCATTTCCCACAGAGTTTTAACAAGGTGGGTATGGAGGTAAAATTTTGGTCCCCAACTTTGACACTCAAGGAACTGAAGGGGTCCTAGAAGCAAACTTTCATTTTATTTCCTTTTTCAGAATACTCCACGTTTCATTTCATAAGTTAAAAACGTGGCATGATATATTTAATTGTAATTTCCTCCTCAGCCTATGTAAAGTTCAATCTGAAACAGTTTCAGAGTGTTTCATTTTAATGACTGAAATGTGTATTCAATTCCTATAAAAATCCAAAGCTCCATTCCGAATGCAGTTGACATTCTCCAGCACATCATTTAAATTTCTCCTAGTAATTTTCTGCCTTCTGTGAGACAGTGATATTACATTGCCTCAAGGCATTTTGCATATTTTGCTGATTTTAACTTTTTTTTTTTTTTTTTTAACTTTTAAAGTCCTGGTGGTTTTTACTCTCTCATTATGTCCCTGTTCGAGTCCCATATTTTTCTCTACTCTTCTAGGAAGCAGTGAGGAAGTTGAAATAATTTGTGTGAGTATAAAAAACAATTTCTAAGTGATAGAGACAGAAGAGGGTTTGAGACAGAAGCATCAGTGAAGACATCAGGAGTTAAGGAATTTTGTTCTGGTTATGATGGCTATGAAATGACTGAATTCTGCCTACTGCGTCAGTCAGTTAGTTCAGTCGTTCAATTATGTCTGACTCCTTGTGACCCCATGAATCGCAGCACGCCAGGCCTCCCTGTCCATCACCAACTCCTGAAGTTCACACAAACTCACGTCCATCGAGTCAGTGATGCCATCCAGCCATCTCATCCTCTGTCATCCCCTTCTCCTCCTGACCCCAATCCCTCCCAGCGTCAGTCTTTTCCAATGAGTCAACTCTTCGAATGAGGTGGCCAAAGTACTGGAGTTTCAGCTTTAGCATCATTCCTTCCAAAGAACATCCAGGACTGATTTCCTTTGGAATGGACTGGTTGGATCTCCTTGCAGTCCAAGGGACTCTCAAGAGTCTTCTCCGACACCACAGTTCAAAAACATTAATTCTTTGGCACTCAGCCTTCTTCACAGTCCAACTCTCACATCCATACATGACCACTGGAAAAACCATAGCCTTGACTAGACGGACCTTTGTTGGCAAAGTAATGTCTCTGCTTTTGAATATGCTATCTAGACTATGAATATGCTATCTATTTTGTGTAGAAGACTGCAAAATAAAATGGAAGCTGAGGTCTAGAATCACTTTCAGCATTTAGGGAAAAAAATTATAAAACCACTACATTATTTGAGATTTCTTACGCAAAAGAATAGGAAAGGCATGGGGGGAAAAGGCAGAGTACTTCAAGTCTCTGAATTTTCAAATGTCAACTCTGTTAAGTGGAGAAGAAACACTTAAAATGAAAACAGGAGAGAAGAATAAGCCAACCTGATCAAAAGGCAATGTCAAGAGCCGTTATATCTAATAAAATTTTCAAACACCTCTATTCTGCTGTAATAGCATGAAAAGGAAAAACCTGTGGCATATCTAATTAGCATGTGTGTGTATATGTGCTTAGTCACTCAGTTGTGTCCAACTCTTTGCAACCCCATGGACTGTAACCCACCAGGCTCCTCTGTCCATGGGACTTTTTCAAGGCAGCTGGAGTGGGTTGTCATTTCCACCTCCAGGGGATCTTGCCAACCTAGGGAGCAAAAACGTGTCTCTTGCACTTCAAATGGATTCTTTACTATTGAGCAATTGTGTGTGTGTGTGTGTGTGTGTGCACGTGCACATGCACGCGCAATCGGTCATGTCCAACTCTGTGACCCCATGGACTGTAACTTGCCAGGCTCCTCTGTCCATGCAATTTCAAGAATACTGGAGTGAGTTGCCATTCCTCTTCCAGGGAATCTTCCCAACCCAGGGATTGAACCCACCTCTCTTGTATCTCCTGCATTGGCAGGCATATTCTTTAACACTGAGCCACCTGGGAAGCTCATATTGAACAATTAGGAAGCATCTAGTTAACATATATATGTGCCTTCCCCAGTGGCTCAATGGTAAACAATCTGTCTGAAATGTAGGAGACATAGGTTTGAACCCTGGGTCCAAAAGATCCCCTGGAGGAGGAAATGGCAACCCACTCCAATATTCTTGCCTGGGAAATCCCATGGACAGAGGAGTCTGGTGGGCTATAGTCCATGGGGTCACAAAAGAGTTGGACACAACTTAGCAACTCAACAACAGTCTGTTTTTATCGGGCTTTCCTGGTGGCTCAAACAGTAAAGAATCTGCTTGCAATGCGGGAGACTGGGGGTTCAATCCCTGGGTTGGGAAGATCCCCTAGAGAAGAGAATGGGTACACACTCCAGTATTTTTGTCTGGAGAATTCCACGGATATAGGAACCTGGTGGGCTATAGTCCATGGGGTCGAAACGAGTTGGACATGACTGACTAATACACACACATAATGAACAGATACATGTATTATATATTTTACCAATATAACTTCCATTGCCATATCAAGAACATGATGCATATTCCCAGGTACTTGTAAACTTTAAACAGTAGTATTCTTCACAAATATTTTTAATCTTTACCCCTCACTTCTTATCTATCTGCTTTCTCTGACCTAGATATTTTTCATTTATCCATCCACTGATCCATCTATCCAGTACCTACAGAGAAACGCTAGTGTGGTAGATTAAATATGGTCACACATTCTCTGACATTTCTCAAATTGAGATGGGGAGGTGGAGGGGTCTAGTTCTCTTCCTTTTGACTCTAGATGGGCCCTGCAAAAGCTCCAACTAATTAGAACTGGCCAGGCAGAATGAATGCTGTTCTTTTTTTGAGCCAGGCTTTAAAAAACTGGGAGGTTTTACTACTTATTGTTTGAAATCCCTTTTCTGGGGGAAAGTCAGTTACCTTGTGAGAGATTGAATGTCCCTGAATCTACCACAGTATGAGAAAGCCCAGGCTAACCACACACAGAGGCCGTGTGAGAAAGATGGCTAATCAGTCCAAGTGACAGACGTGTTTGATGACTCCAGCCACAAGCCGTCAGACTGCAACCACATGAATGATCATAAGAAACAATCAGCCACTGAGCTGTCAATTCAGACAAGATAAAAGATATATTATTATTTTAACTAAGTTTTGGAATGGAATATTACATAGCAACATATATCCAGAATAACCATATCCAATGTAGAATGCTGGGAGGATACAGGCAAAAGTAAAACAAAAATCCTTTTCTCTAGAGAAAAGTAGAACACTTTAAATTAACATTATGAGAAGTAGTTTAAAAGTGACTAATTATATAGGAACATAGAGGAATGAACGATTAATTATAGCCCAGGTCAGGTTTTCTAAATGCTCATTGTTGAAGAAAAAGACAGGTGAGTTGCACTATGTGAATTATTTAAATTATCAGTTTCCTTATTTATAAATTTTCAGTTCAGTTCAGTCACTCAGTCGTGTCAGACTCTTTGTGACTCCATGGACTGCAGCATGCCAGGCCTCCCTGTCCATCACCAATCTTATCAGGATTAAGTAGATAATCATATAAAATGTTTAGAATATGGTCTGGCCCATGGTAAATGATCAGTATATATTAGCTTTTATTGTTATTACTATCAGCAGCATCAGCAATAGCAGCAGTAGTAATGGTAAGCATCTGCATCTCAAGATGTAACTTAAAGACTAGTAACTCTGCCAAGTTAGCTCTGTTTGCCTGTGGTGATAAAGGAGTCCAGAGTTATGCTACTGCTTATCACATTAAAGTTTTATTGAGCATCATTGATCTTCAACTGTCACCAAATATTGCTGCAAGTCACACTAGTCTGTCGAAAATTATTGTTTCTAAATGCTGTATAGAGGCAAGACACTGCAGCATGTTTAATTCCGTTTGAACATACACTGGCTGTATGACTCCCTGTGCTTCATTTGTCTTATCTTTGAAATAAAAATAATTTTTCATCTACCTCAAGAACTTACAGTGAAGATGAAATATATTAATACATGTGTAGTCCTTAGCAGGTAGTGTTGAATAAATGTTAGTTATTATTATTATTTGATTTAGGTCGTACCTGAATGGTCTAATGGTTTTCCCTACTTTTTTCAATTTAAGTCTGAATTTGGCAATAAGGAGTTCATGATCTGAGCCACAGTCAGCTCCCAGTCTTGTTTTTGCCATCTGTATAGAGCGTCTCCATCTTTGGCTACAAAGAATATAATCAATCTGATTTTGGGGTTGATCATCTGGTGATGTCCATGTGTAGAGTCTTCTCTTGGGTTGTTGGAAGAGGGTGTTAGCTATGACCAGTGCATTTTCTTGGCAAAACTCTATTAGCCTTTGCCCTGCTTCATTCCATACTCCAAGGCCAAATTTGCCTGTTACTCTGGGTGTTTCTTGATGTCCTATTTTTGCATTCCAGTCCTCTATAATGAAAAGTACATCTTTTTTGGGTGTTAGTCCTAAAAGGTCTTGTAGGTCTTCATAAAACCATTCAACTTCAGCTTCTTCAGCATTACTGGTTGGGGCATAGGTTTGGATTACTGTGATATTGAATGGTTTGCCTTGGAAGTGAACAGAGATCATTCTGTCATTTTTGAGATTGCATCCAAGTACTGCATTTCAGACTCTTTTGTTGACTATGATGTCTACTCCATTTCTTCTAAGGGATTCCTGCCAAAGTAGTAGATATAATGGTCATCTGAATCAAATTCACCCATTCCAGTCCATTTTAGTTCGCTGATTCCTAGAAAGTTGACGTTTACTCTTACCATCACCTGTTTGAGTATTTCCAATTTGCCTTGATTCGTGGACCTAACATTTTAGGTTCCTATGCAATATTGCTCTTTATAGCATCGGACCTTGCTTCTATCACCAGTCACATCCACCACTGGGTATTGTTTTTGCTTTGGCTCCCTCCCTTCATTCTTTCTGAAGTTATTTTTCCACTGATCTCCAGTAGCATATTGGGCACCTACCGACCTGGGGAGTCCTCTTTCAGTATCCTATCATTTTGCCTTTTCATACTGTTCATGGGGTTGTCAAGGCAAGAATACTGAAGTGGTTTGCCATTCCTTTCTCCAGTGGACCACATTGTGTCAGACCTCTCCACCATGACCCGCCTGTCTTGGGTGGCTCTACATGGCATGGCTTGGTTTCACTGAGTTAGACAAGGCTGTGGTCTATGTGATCAGATTGGCTAGTTTTCTGTGATTATGGTTTCAGATGTTCAAGCTGGTTTTAGAAAAGGCAGAGGAACCAGAGATCAAATTGTAAACATCCGCTGGATCATCGAAAAAGCAAAAGAGTTCCAGAAAAAGATCTATTTCTGCTTTATTGACTATGCCAAAGCCTTTGACTGTGTGGATCACAATCAACTGTGGAAAATTCTGAGAGAGATGGGAATACCAGACCACCTGACCTGCCTCTTGAGAAACCTATATGCAGCTCAGGAAGCAACACTTAGAATTGGACATGGAACAACAGACAGGTTCCAAATAGGAAAAGGAATATGTCAAGTCTGCATATTGTCACCATGCTTATTTAACTTCTATGCAGAGTACATCATGAGAAATGCTGGGCTGGAAGAAGCACAAGCTGGGATCAAGATGGCCGGAAGAAATATCAATAACCTCAGATATGCAGATGACACCACCCTTATGGCAGAAAGTGAAGAGGAACTAAAAAGCCTCTTTATGAAAGTGAAAGAGGAGAGTGAAAAAGTTGGCTTAAAGCTCAACATTCAGGAAACAAAGATCATGGCATCACTTCATGAGGAAATAGATGGGGAAACAGTGTCAGACTTTATTGTTTTGGGCTCCAAAATCACTGCAGATGATGATTGCAGCCATGAAATTAAAAGACACTTACTCCTTGGAAGAAAAGTTATGACCAACCTGGACAGCATATTGAAAAGCAGAGACATTACTTTGCCCACAAAGTTCTGTCTAGTCAAGGCTACGGTTTTTCCAGTGGTCATGTATGGATGTGAGAGTTGGACTGTGAAGAAAGCTGAGCACCAAAGAATTGATGCTTTTGAACTGTGGTGTTGGAGAAGACTCTTGAGAGTCCCTTGGACTGCAAGGAGATCCAACCAGTCCATCCTAAAGGAGATCAGCCCTGGGTCTTCATTAAAGGACTGATGCTGAAGCTGAAACTCCAGTACTTTGGCCACCTCATATGAAGAGTTGACTCATTGGAAAAGACTCTGATGCTGGGAGGGATTGGGGGCAGGAGGAGAAGGGGACGACAGAAGATGAGATGGCTGGATGGCATCACTGACTCGATGGACATGAGTTTGAGTGAACTCCGGGAGATGGAGAAGGACAGGGAGGACTGGTGTGCTGTGATTCATGGGGTCACAAGGAGTCAGACGTGACTGAGCGACTGAACTGAACTGAACTGAACTGAACTATATATGCTCATGAAAAGGCAAGTACACTAGTGCATAGCAGCACTATACTTAATAGAGTAAAACAAGAAATAATTCAAATGTTCAACATGGCTGAATGAATGAATGAATGCAGTAATGAGAGTGAATGAACTATTTCTACACGCAGTAGCACAGTTTAATCTTACAAAAATTATATTGATTGAAATAAAGCAAACACAAATAATTTGTTCTCTTTTTATCCCATTTATATAAAGTTTAAAAATGGGCAAAATTAATCTATGCTATGAGAAGTTAGGATAATGATTACTTTGTGAGCACAGTGACTGCAAGTTATTAGTGGGGTTCTGGGATGCTGCCAATATTGTATTTCTTGATCAGGTGCTAGTTACATGGGTATTTTTCTTATTGAAAACGTATTGAGCTGTATATTTATGATGTGTACATATCTCTATGTAAGCTATGCTTATCAGTCATGTCTGACCCTTTTTGACCCCATGGACTATAGGCCGCCAGGCTCCTTTGTCCATGGGATTTTCCAGATAAGAATACTGGAGTGGGTTGCCATTTTTTTCTCCAGGGGATCTTCCTAACAAAGGGATCAAACCCATGTTTCCTGCACTGGCAGACAGATTGTTTACCACTGCACCACCTAAGAAACCACATAAGCTTTACCTCAATAATTCTTTTTAATTTTTTTAATAACATCTTGCGCCTATGTTTTCATGGGTTTCTGGGACCTCTCCAGGCTTTAGTGAAGAGCTATGAATTATCCCATCTTGCCTCTAGCAGGGGGAGGAAGAGTAACCATTCTGAAATACAATCCAGAGCATTCTCTGTTATCAAAGGCCTACTGTCCAAGGGAAAAGACTCTACCAGCACCTTAGTCTATGTAAAGGGAAGGGCCTTCACCCAACTTCAGTTCCCTCTAGCCTTCCTGTTTCACCTAAGAGGGAAAGAAGAAAGCAAATAAAAATGAAAGTCAAAAATTGGGGACATAGGTACATTAAATGACTTTACATCATAAAATTATAGATTACTTTTCCTCTGCTACACCTTTCTGTCACACCAACAGGACTCCAGTGTAATGGCAATGAAAACAATGATAACAGTGAAAGCGCTGCAATATGCAGACTTTATCTAAAGAGAAGTTCTTAGGGAAACTTCCAAAAAGGAGACAAAAGCTAGGACACCTCAGGAATCTTAAGCCAGTGGCACCTATGCCTAGAACAAACATTAAACACAGCTCAGCTTCTAGCCAGAGAAACACAGAACTTCACACTAAGAGCCTGTTTAAAATTCCAATTACTTCATGCCTGACCTTATACAAAGAAACAAAAAAATCACCAGGCAAGCTAAAGGAAAAGAAAAAGAAGATTTTCAGGTTGGACCAATATATATTTTTAATATATAGTATAAACTATCTCTTGAAGAACTGAATTAATCTACTCAATTCCAGGTAATATTTTTCTTCATTGGGCATAAAACTTAGTTACCAGTTTGAGTTGTAAACAATATCAAACTTTTGGAGATTGTTACCCTGAATTTAATTAACACATTTTTTGCCAACATGCTGAATAACATTCTTTATCTCAGATCTCTGCTCAAATGTCACCTCATCAGTGAGTCCCTGCTGCTGCTGCTGCGAAGTTGCTTCAGTCGTGAGTCTCTACAGCACTTAAAATAGCAGTACTTCTCCACACTCCTGATCCACTCTCCCTGTTTGTATTTCTTCATAGGATATATGTGTTCACCTGACACATTATAAATCTTGAAAGTGAAACCATTAATTGCTCAGTCGTGTCTGACTCTTTGCAGCCCCATGAACCGTAGCCGGCCAGGCTCGTCTGTCTTTGGGATTCTCCAGGCAAGAACACTGGAGTTGGTTGTCATTCCCTTCTCCAGGTGATCTGCTAGAAAATCTTACTCGAGTGTTTATTATTTGCCTTCCCTGTCTAGAATGTAAGATTCGTGACATCTGTCTTATTTGTTAATTACCCACCCCTGCCCAAAGTGCCTATGACAATCAAGTGTTTGGTGGCCACCTCATGCGAAGAGTTGACTCATTGGAAAAGATGCTATGCTGGGAGGGATTGGGGGCAGGAGGAGAAGGGGACGAAAAAGGATGAGATGGCTGGATGGCATCACTGACTCAATGGACGTGAGTCTGAGTGAACTCCAGAAGTTGGTGATGGACAGGGAGGCCTGGCATGCTGCGATTCATGGGGTCGCAAAGAGTTGGACACGACTGAGCAACTGAACTGAACTGAACTGAACTGAAATATATGTTGGGATTCCCAGGTGGCGCTAGGGGTAAAGAACCCACCTGTCAATGCAGGAGACATAAGAGAATTGGGTTGGATCCCTGGCTCAGGAAGATCTCCTGGGAGAAGACAATGGCAACTCACTCCAGTATTCTTGCCTGGAGAATTCCCACGGACAGAGGAGATGGGGCGGGTACAGTCCATGGAGTGAGCAAGAGTCACACACAACTGGGCAACTGAACAACAACAGCGACAAATCGATGATAAATACATGTTAAGTAAATGAATAAACACTTCATAAATGTTTATTTATAGAGAAATAAAGATACCAGACTGTAAGATTGACTAAATTCTTACCCTGTACTAAGAGCTGTGCTAGGCCCTTGCAAGCATCCCATCCAGCAACATGCGAGGTCAGTGTGAGGTCACCATGGGGTCAGCGGGCCAGGAATGTGGCAGCCCTAGTGGCGCAGGTGCAGACATACACACTGACTTCAGACTTGTACAAGGACATGCTTCTTAAGGAACACTATTACATCCTGATCCTGTATTTCTAGACATTGCCAGAGGAGGACTGTCTTCCTGGAGCAGTCAAAAACCTGGTTTACCAGTAACTCCAGGAGAATGGCATTTGAAAATCTCCACCACATGGGTCTAAACATCGGCTCTGTGACTGCAAGAAAGGCTCACCTCGAGGCAGGAATAACTGCAGTCTTTGTGGGACAAGGCCAAGCAGAAGCCCACAGCTCCTGTACATCATGGACTCCATAGAGAGGACAGGCTGTCTGAGGAGAGACACAGCCAGGAGGGACAGTCTGAGTCCAAGCGTTGGAGAAGATGGTCTTGAGTGAGGCTCTGGGCAACGTCCCCATCCTGATTCCGGCCAGCAGGCAGGATGTATTGATTTGTCTAACTG
The DNA here is from genome assembly GCF_023091745.1 of Budorcas taxicolor. NCBI lineage: Eukaryota > Metazoa > Chordata > Mammalia > Artiodactyla > Bovidae > Budorcas > Budorcas taxicolor. The sequence goes on from NC_068918.1 coordinate 57,536,029, forward strand.
CAACACCTAGACTGCATTCAGACTGCATCTCCAAGTTCTGCAAGCATGACAGCTCAATACCCACCCACTCGGCCCTCAATGGGCAAAGGCTGAGGAAAGGCATCTAGTGGACAGCGAAGTGCATCATGTCAAATGTCTGCAGCCCGCGCAGGCTACCAGAGATCATATAGGCACAGCCGCACCTGCTGGTGCAGGCCACTGCTCATCCCTGAGTTCAGGAAGGGCTCCTGTGACACAGCGCAGCCCAGGCAGGGGCTGGGTTTGCTGGGTTTGTTTGCCTTTTTGTTTTTAAATCTGCTTTGTTTAAAATAAAAACAAACAAACAAAAAACAAAAAAAACTGTGCTAAATATCTGTAGATTTTACATGGATTACCTTATTTAAGTTTCACAACTCTCCTTGTAGGCACTATTATCCCTTTTGAAAATGATAAAGCTAAAGAACAAAGAGATGAATCATCCAGCATACCCCTGAGTCTGAACATTTTTTTTTAGGTCTTCTAGAATTTTGGTTAAACACTAAACTTGTAAAACAGAAATGATAGGGACCCACTCAGCCTAAAGAAGAGTTAATTATTAATACACATGTCTGAGGGACCTTTGAAGATATGCCAAACAATCCTACCATCATCAGACTCTCACACACGTCCAGAGTATATAAGAGAAAGACTGAAAGCTTGGAAAGGGTTTTCTGGAAGTAAAACAGTTGTCATTTCAGAGAGTCATTATTCAGTTAAGTTCAGTCATTCAGTCATGGCCGACACTACGACCCCATGGACTGCAGCATGCCAGGCTTCCCTGTCCATCACCAACTCCAGGAGCTTACTCAAACATCGAGTGGGTGATAACATCCAAACATCTCATCCTCTGTCATTCCCTTCTCCTCCCGCCAACCATCTTTTCCAGGATCAGGGTCTTTTCCAAGGAGTCAGTTCTTCCCATCAGGTGGCCAAACTATTGGAGTTCCAGCTTCAGCATCAGTCCTTCCAATGAATATTTAGGATTGATTTCCTTTAGGATGGACTGGTTTGATCTCCTTGCTGTCCAAGGGACTCTCAAGAGTCTTCTCCAACACCACAGTTCAAAACCATCAATTCTTCAGTGCTAAGCTTTCTTTACAGTCCAGCTCTCACATCCATACATGACTACTGAAAAAAATATAGCTTTGACTAGACAGACTTTTGTTGGCAAAGTAATGTCTCTGCTTTTTAATATGCTGTCCAAGTTGGTCATTGCTTTTCTTCCAAGGAATAGTCAAAGTCTTTGACATAGTCAATAAAGCAGAAGTAGATGTTTTTCTGGAACTCTCTTCCTTTTTTGATGATTCAATAGGTGTTGGCAATTTGATCTCTGGTTCCTCTGCCTTTTCTAAATCCAGCTTGAATATCTGGAATTTCATGGTTCACATACTGTTGAAGCCTGGCTTGGAGAATTTTGAGCATTACTTTGCTAACATGTGAAAGTGAAGTCTCTCAGTCATGTTCGACTCTTTGCGACCCCGTGGACTATAGCCCAGCAGGCTCCTCCATCCATGGGATTCTCCAGGCAGGAGTACTGGAGTGGGTTGCCATTTCCTTCTCCAGGGGATCTTCCCGACCCAGGGATTGAACCCGGGTCTCCCACATTGTAGGCAGATGCTTTACCACCTGAGCCACCAGGGAAGTTCTTGCTAGCATGTGAGATGAGTGCAACTGTGTGGTAGTTTGAACATTCCTTGGCATTGCCTTTCTTTGGGACTGGAATGAAAACTGACTTTTCCAGTCCTGTGCACACTGCTGAGTTTTTCCAAATTTGCTGGCATACTGAGTGCAGCATGCTCACAGCATCAATTTTTAGGATTTGAAATAGTTCAACTGGAATTCCGTCACCTCCACTAGCTTTGTTCATAGTGATGCTTCATAAGGCCCGCTTGACTTCACATTACAGGGTATCTGGCTCTAGATGAGTGATCATACCATTGTGGTTATCTAGGTCGTGAAGATCTTTTTTGTATAGTTCTTCTGTGTATCCTTGCCACCTCTTCCTAATATCATCTGCTTCTGTTAGGTTGCTACCATTTCTGTCCTATATTGGGCCCATTGTTACATGAAATGTTCCCTTGGTATCTCTAATTTTCTTGAAGAGCTCTCTAGTCTTTCCCATTCTGTTCCATTTCCTCTATATCTTTTCCTTGATCATTGAGGAAGGCTTTCTTATCTCTCCTTGCTATTCTTTGGTACTCTGCATGCAAATGGGTGTATCGTTCCCTTCCTCCTTGGCCTTTTGCTTCTCTTCTCTTCTCAGCTATTTGTAAGGCCTCCTCAGACAACAATTTTGCCTGTTGCATTTCTTTTTCTTGGGGATGGTCTTGATCACTGCCTCCCGTACAATGTCAGAAACCTGTGTCCATAGTTCTTCAGACACTCTGTCTATCAGAAATAATCCCTTGAATCTCTCTGTCACTTCCACTGTATAATTGTTAAGGAATTTGATTTAGGTCATACCTGGATGGTCTAATGGTTTTCTCTATTTCCTCAATCTAAGTCTGAATATTGCAAAAGGAGTTCATGATCTGAGCCAAAGTCAGCTCCCAGTCTTGTTTTGGCTGACTCTATGGTTTTTCCAGTGGTCCTGTATGGATGTGAGAGTTGACTGTGAAGAAAGCTGACCACCGAAGAATTGATGCTTCTGAACTGTGGTGTTGAAGAAGACTCCTGAGAGTCCCTTGGACTGCAAGGAAATCCAACCAGTCCATTCTAAAGGAGATCAGCCCTGGGTCTTCTTTGGAAGGAATGATGCTAAAGCTGAAACTCCAGTACTTTGGCCACCTCATGCGAAGAGCTGACTCATTAGAAACAACTCTGATGCTGGGAGGGATTAGGGGCAGGAGGAGAAGGGGATGACAGATGAGATGGCTGGATGGCATCACCAACTCAATGGATGTGAGTCTGAGTGAACTCTGGGAGTTGGTGATGGATAGGGAGGCCCGGCATGCTGTGATTCATGGGGTTGCAAAGAGTAGGACACAACTGAGTGACTGAACTGAACTGAGCTGATAGAGGTTCTCCATCTTTGGCTGCAAAGAGTATAATCAATCTGATTTCAGTATTGAACCATCTGATGATGTCCAGGTGTAGAGTCTTCTCTAGTGTTGTTGGAAGAGGGTGTTTGCTATGACCAGTGTGTTCTCTTGGGAAAACTCTGTTAGCTTTTGCCCTACTTCATTTTGTACTCTAAGGCCAAATTTCTCTCTTCTCCAAGTATCTCTTGACTTCCTACTTTTGCATTCCAATCCCCTATAATGAAAAAGACACCTTTTTTGGTTGCTAGTTTAGATGGTCTTGTAGGTCTTCATAGACCCATTCATCTTCAGCATTACTGGTTGGGGCATGGACTTGGATTACTGTGAGATTGAATGGTTTGCCTTGGAAATGAACAGAGATCATTCTGTCATTTTTGAGATTGCATCCAAGTACTGCACTTCAGACTCTTTTGTTGACTATGAGGGCTACTCCGTTTCTTCTAAGGGATCTTGCCCTCAGTAGTAGATATAATAGTCATCTGAATTAAATTCTCCCATTCCAGTCCATTTTAGTTCACTGATGTAAACATTCCTAAAATGTTGATGTTCACTCTTGCCATCTCCTCTTTGACCACTTCCAATTCACCTTGATTCATGGACCTAACATTCCAGGTTCCTATGCAATATTGTTTTTTACAATATTGGACGTTCCTTCCATCACCAGTCACATCCACAACTGGGCGTTATTTTTGTTTTGTTTCTGTCTCTTCATTCTTTTTAGAGTTATTTCTCCACTCTTCTCAAGTAGCATATGGGGGACCTACCGACCTGGGGAGTTCATCTTTCAGTGTCCTATCTTTTGCCTTTTCATACTGTTCATGGGGTTCTCAAGGCAAGGATACTGAAGTGGTTTGCCATTCCCTTCTCCAGTGTATCATGTTTTGTCAGAACTCTCCACCATGACCCATCCATCTTGGGTAGCCCTACGCAGCATGGCTCATAGTTTCATTGAGTTAGACAAGGCTGTGGTCCATGTGATCAGTATGATTAATTTTCTGTGATTGTGGTTTTCATGCTCTCTTCCCTCTGATGGACAAGGATAAAAGGTTTGTGGAAACTTCCTGATGGGAGAGACTGACTGAAGGAGAATCCAGGTCTTTTTCTGATAGGCAGGACCATGCTCAGTAAATCTTTAATCCAAATTTCTATTGATGAATGGGGCTGTGTTCCCTCCCTGTTGTTTGACCTGAGGCCCAACTATGTTGCAGGTAATGAATATAAGCCTTCAAAAGGTATTGCCACATTCAGTGCCTCTGACACTACAGCAGGTCACTGCTGACCCATGCCTCTGCCCAGAGACTCCTGGACACTCACTGGCAAGTCCAGATCAGTCTCTTGTTGGGTTACTGCTCCTTGGTCCTGGGTCCTGGTGTGTACAAAGTTTTGTTTGTGCCCTCCAAGAGTCTGTTTCCCCAATCCTGTGTAAGTTCCAGCATCTGTATGGTGGGGTTAATGGCAACCTCCTCCAGGAGGGCTTATGACATATCTAGGTTTGCTGCACCCAGAATTCCTGCCTCTATGGACAGGCCACTGCTGACCCATACCTCTGCAGGAGACACTCAAACACTCAAAGGCAGGTCTGGCTCAGTCTCTGTGGGGTGTCCTAGTGTGTACAGGACAATCCAAAAATGATTATCTCACTCCCATACTTGCTGAACTCCAGAAACTTATAGACCCTTGAGCTCACTGAATCAAGATGGGGTGCGATGAGAGAACACTCAATAGCTTCACCTGTGTCCTCTGGAGTTCAGGAGCATTCATGGACATAGAACTAGATATCTACCTCTTATCCGGATAAGGCTGAAGTTAACTGAAGCAGCCCCTTTCGCAGCACCTGAAGGCAGGGAGCCATAAACAGCCAAAACTCCCAATAGTTTGGTGTGACAGAGCTAGGATGAACCCATGTTGAAGTTCCTCATTTATGAAGATGGACTGCTGGTGGCAGATGCTCAAAAGTGATAGACTGTGAAATAAACCTACCAAACATAAACACACACACACATACAAAAGGAAGTAGAGGAATAAATAAATAGATCCCCTACTAATTCAAGTCCACAAGCTCCAGGTCAGCATGAGTTAGGACAGGAAAGGAAGCTGTTTTTAAAAACTGGATTAAGATGTTAGTCATGTTGTAGTCTGTCATGGAATTTATAACACATAAACTTCTTTCAATTGAAAATTCTATGGGAGCTATGATGTCTGTCTGCTCTAGATATCATCAAGGGATGAAGAAGGCTACCTCAAAGCAAACAGGTTGAAAGCAGTAGTGAAGAAAAATTAAACTTTCCTGTTTGTACCCTACCAAGACTGGATGATTCCATAAACAAGTTATATTGATAACACTCATACTTTATCTAGCCTTAACATATCCAAAATAAATAGTTAAAAGGAATATAACATAATCTTAATTATCTCTAAAAAAAATATGGCAAAATCTGGGCTAGGAATCTATTTCCTGTTTTGGTACCAAGGGTCTAGATTTGTAGTGTTAGTTTTGGCATAAATGGATTATCTTTTTGACACAGATTCCACAGTTAATCACAGTGAACCAGTTTACATTTGATCCAGCAGCCATATGTGGAATCTGAAATATACAATAAAGACCAACACAACACAACAAAGACTTTCTGCTAAGAGACCATAAATTATCAAGATTATGTGTGAAGGGATAGCAAAACATCTGCTTAGATGACAAAATAATAACCATGGTTATTGATGGAGTGATGTCAGTCACTATACAAAGTACTTCTTAACCCATGACATAGGTTCATTATCATCCCCATACATTTAAATATGAGAAAGCTGAGACATAGAGAGATTTAAAAACTCATTTGTCATCCAGACGTTAGGTAGCAGACAAGACTTGAAACCAAGCGTTTTGGATACAGTCTATGTTTCTTCTAATTTTTATGTAAAAGAGATGTCTCGAGTGGCAAAACAGAACTAGTCAAAATTCTTTAAAAGTACTTATGAAATTAAAAGAGAGTTCCCCTGTGTTTCCCTAAGAATCAGAACTGCTAGTGTCAGAGGTGTCCATTTAAAAAATTTTTCCTCTGCCCAAAGTTGATTATAGCATTATTATAAATATCTCTGTGCTTGTCTTTTCTTGGTCTTCAAACTCAGTGTAGCGGGCAGGGATTTCTTTAAAGTCAAATTTAGCTGGAGGGAAAATATTAATCATTAAAGGTGGATGGGCCCCAAAGGCTTACTGCCTCTGTTCTTTTATCTTTCCACTTACTTCTTGTAATACAAATATTACAAGATTACACATTTCTGCATATTTTCCTTTTTTAAAAAGCCCAAATATATATTGGTTTCATACTTTTGATTATTACTTTAGTAAAACTTCAGTTGAAATAAATGTTAAAGGCTCAAAACTAGTGCATTCATTCTCTTAGCTACTATGAGTGTTGCTGCCAGTGACTCTTAATTGAGTTCATTTCTGGAAATTATCCTCAGTTGAAAGAAGAAGCCTCAGTCAATATTAAAACACTCCTTTGAGGCCAGCTTGAACTTAATGGGTAGTCAGAGTTATGCTGCAAAGTTCTTGATCCTCTTGACTCAGTTGAGACAATTCTGAAAGACTATCCCAGTTTCAGAAATTGCCATAGGATCAGGTGAGGCCTCTGTTGCAACTAATCACAGTTCAGTTTCATCCTCTGCCTTATTTTGCCTTCCTCATTGCTCACCCTTGTTGTTCCCCAGTAAAGACACTCCTTGATAAACCTGCATGCAAATCCTGGTGTCTTAGAGTTTGCTTACTGGGGAATTTGACCTAAGAAATTTGGTACTGGAAGTATGCCTAGGAAGCAAACTCAGTAATGTGATTTTGGAGCCAGATCCACAGCTGGCCATCTGACAATAGGACCCCATCATTTGCTGTGCAATTCTTAGAATTTTTACCAGTGTTGAATTGTAATGAGATACTGGTGAAATAGTGCAGACCACCGTGTCACCTACTACTGCTGCACGAGTATTCTCTCATCAACCAGCAATAGCTAAGGGAGAAGTGACCAGTTAAAATTGGGAGAGAAAAGGCCAAGTTAAATTCATGAATTGGTTGACTCCGTATATGGGTATAAGCTGGAAATAAACTGCTATTTCACTATAACCCTGGTTAGTGGTGGCCTTGAAACAAAGTGCCTAGAGAAAGCTATAGCGCTTAATCAAGTTTTGAGCAGTGCTCCTGGTCATTGACATTTTATGGAAAGAAAAATAGTCATGTATGGATATATTAATACACTGATTCATGGACATTGATGAATGGCTTGGCTATTTCTTTGGGGTCCTGGTATGAGAAAAGTTGGAAGATCTCAGGTAAGGAAATTTGGAAAAGATGTATTGGCAACATATATCAGAGAGGATATGGAGTATGAAGATCCTTGTGTTGTATGCTAATACCAGAGAATATACACACAACCAAGTGGACAGGGTACAACATCTAACTGATGCTTACACAGCCTGTGTCTTTAGCCACTGGCAAATGTCCAATCTGACAGCAACTGAGACCAGTGCTGAGCCTCCAATGTGGTACAATCCCTTGAGGAGATGAACCAGTCATTTGGTGACAAGTAAAGTACATTGGATTCCTTACACACTGTAAAAACCAGTGATTTATGTTGACTGGAACCAACAGTTTATTGGTTTCAGGACCTCAACTAGTACCACTATCCAATTATAGAGCTTTGATCTACCAGCATGGAATTCCTCAAAACAACAAACAAAGCCAGAGAAACTATTTTAAAGCAAAAGTGATTCAGCCATGAGCACATGTTCATGGGTTCCATTGGTCCTGTTACATTCTGTATTACCCAGAAACTACCAACTTGGGGTGATGGAAGGTGCAGATGAGACACCAGCTTGGATAATGGGGTACCATCCTTGGTAATATAAAACACACCCCAAATCAACATCTGTTACATTGTTCTGGGCCATCAATATATCCTCCAATGGGCACAAGAACTAAAGGGTGCAGATAAGAGTGGCTCTAGTGATCATCAGTATCGGTGACCTACTTGCAGTTTTGCTTCCTACACATTTAACTCTAGGCTCCATGGCTCTAGATATTCTGGTTTCCAGAGAACCCCTCTGCCAGAAGACATAGTAGGAGTCCCACCAAATTTTAAGTCAAAATTGATTCCTGGACACTTCAAACTTCTTGTACCCAGAATTTAGCAGGCAAGCAATGTTAGCACCATTATGGCATGTATAATTAATCCTGATATTCCTGGGGAGGCAAGGCTGCTGGTATACAACAGGGACAGGGAAGAGTTCATTTGGCACCCAGTTGGTCCACTGGGTCATCTGTTGGTTCTCCTATATCCATTATTGAGAGTAAGTAGTCAAGTACAGCAGCTATTTCTTGGGAAATGCACAGGACTAGGGACTTTCATCCCTTATGGGTAAGATTCTGCATCCCTCAAACACATAAGCCATCAAGACCTACAGAGAGCTAGTCAAGGATGAGGCAAATCTGGAATAAGTAGTAGAGGAGGAAGGTCATGTGTATCTCTGAAATTAGCTGCAGCAGTGGGGTCTTCAGTTTGTACTGTTAACTGTCCTCATGCATGTTTTTTTCTGGTAATAGAGACCATCCAGAATCTTGGAAAAGCTGATTTCAGATGGGAGAAATCATGTGAAGTCAATGGATCTAACAGACACCACGGGTGAACTGTAGTAAATGCTATGGTGTACCTCACATGTCCCTCCTTGGAGCACATGTGCCTATACCCCAGCTGTCAGAGGTGTTGACTCTTGAAGGCTCTCAGCTGAGCCCTTCTCTAAGAATTACACTTGGTTTGTGGAAGCTTCCTCTTCCAGCGTTATGTGCCTTCCTTCTGGGTAGACTGCCACCAGTGATCGGTTGATATGCAGATGGGAAAATTGCATCAGTTGGGGCGACCTGCAATTCTGAAGATCCATCCCAGCTCTGTTGCTGCTGTATCATCATTAAACTTTTCCCTCTGCCCAATCTTGCATTCCTCACCCCTCTCACGTGCTGTTCTCAAGACCACTTCCAAATAAACTCCTTGCTTACATGCTAATCTCCAATTCAGGGTCTCTTGTGAGGGAAACTGACCTGCAGCATTTCCTAACTCTGTTAAAATGATAATTGTTTTGTCTTAGCTAGCTGTTGTAGATGTGCACAAAATTATGTTGTTGAAGTCATTCTTTCTAAACAAGAAATGATCATTTTAAATATGTACTTAAGTGATTCTTTCATGTATTTCAAAGACCTGCATGTAAAATTTCAGTTAGCATCTTTTCCTTGCCTTCTTTGTGAGATAAGATTGCCAGAGCTGGGTACTGAAAACACAGCCTAGGAGTTCACATACTCATCGATTATTTAAAAGTACAGTAATCTATTTCCTTTATTTCTACAGCCCTGGCATAAGGAATGCCCTGCTCCCTGCAGCGGCTTTTTAAAAATATGAAACAATGTAAAGTCTTTACCAAAGCCACCAATTTCCTGTATCTTTAAGCCTCTTTGTCTCATTTTAAGAACCACAAAAACAGTCATTAACAAAGCCAACAGTATTTCTCAACCTAAATTTGAATTTGATGTTTCAGTTTAAGTTTACTACAAAAACTATCTCCAGAAATGTGGTTATGGTTGCTTGAATAACGTTTAATTGAAAACAAAATAAAATCCAAACTCTTGCCGTGTTAGTTTCTCCACTTTGTCTTTAAATTAATCCCCATTCAACTCTATTCCAGCTACACTGGCTGATATACAACTCACTAACATTTCTTGTCCTGTTTTGAATGCCCTCATCTCTTCTACCCACTGGTCCATCCCGTCTCTCATGTCATTGCTTCCATAAAGTTTTTATGATCTACAGAGCTCATGAAAATATTTCCCATAGCTCATGGGAGAAAGACCCTAATCCTTAACACAGCCTAAAAGCTGCTGCATTATATGGCCTCTCTCTCTCTCTTTCTTGCTTTATCTTGCATGTTGCTCTGGAGATTTCATCCCAAGGGCATATCCCCCTTTAGAGCACCATATTCTTCTTCCTAAGGGTTATTTGCACACCAGTCCCATTCCTATGCTGTGTCCTTATAGCTCAGTTGGTAAAGAATCTGCCTGCAATGAAGGAGACCCGAGTTCGATTCCTGGGTCAGGAAGATCCCCTGGAGAAGGAAATGGCAACCTACTCCAGTATTCTTGGCTGGAGAATCCCATGGACAAAGGAGCCTGGCAGGCTACAGTTCATGGGGTCTCAAGAGTCGGACACGACTTAGCGACTTAAACTCTACCAATTTCTATAACACTTCCTCTGGCCTGAAAATTTCAGCTCTTCGCCTGGTTAATTCTTATTCTTTCAGATCTAAGATGGGTCTTCACTTCCTCAGGTCAACTTTACCTGATTTCTCAGAATAGGTAAGAACTCCTTTATTGCATTTTCTCACAGGACACATCATTTCAGTTATGGCAGCAGCTATGTGCTAGTGATCAGTGATCAATGCAAAGAAATAGAGGAAAACAATAGAATGGGAAAGACTAGAGAGCTCTTCAAAAAAATTAGAGATACCAAAGGAACATTTCATGCAAAGATGGGCACAATAAAGGACAGAAATGGTATGGACTTAACAGAAGCAGAAGATATTAAGAAAAGGTGGCAAGAATACACAGAAGAACTGTAAAAAGATCTTCATGACCCAGATAATCATGATGGTGTGATCACTCACCTAGAGCCAGACATCCTGAAATGTGAAGTCAAATGGGCCTTAGGAAGCATCACTATGAACAAAGCTAGTGGAGGTGATGAAATTCCAGTTGAGCTATTTCAAATCCTAAAAGATGATGGTGTGAAAGTGCTGCACTCAGTATCCCAGCAAATTTGGAAAAACTCAGCAGTGTGCACAAGGCTGGAAAAAGTCTGTTTTCATTCCAATCCCAAAGAAAGGCAATACCAAGCAATGTTCAAACTACCACACTATTGCAGTCATCTCACATGCTAGCAAAGTAATACTCAAAGTTATCCAAGCCATGCTTCAACAGTACATGAACTGTGAACTTCCAGATGTTCAAGCTGGATTTAGAAAAGGAAGAGGAACCAGAGACCAAATTGCCAACATCTGCTGGATCATTGAAAAAAGAAGAGAGTTCCAGAAAAACATCTACTTCTGCCTATTGACTACACCAAAGCTTTTGACGGTGGATCACAATAAACTGTGGAAAATTCTGAAAGAGAAGAGAATACTAGACCACCTGGCCTGCCTCTTGAGAAATATGTATGCAGGTCAAGAAGCAACAATTAGAACTGGACATGGAACAACAGACTGTTCCAAATATGGATAGGCTGTATATTCTCATTCTGCTTATTTAACTCTTATGCAGAGTACATCATGGGAAACGTTGGGCTAGATAAAGCACAAGCTGGAATCAAGATTGCTGGGAATAATATCAATAACCTCAGATATGCAGATGACACCATCCTTATGGCAGAAAGCAAAGAAGAACTAAGGAGCTTCTTGATGAAAGTGAAAGAGGAGAGTGGAAAAGTTGACTTAAAGCTCAACATTCAGAAAGCTAAGATCATGGCATCTGGTCCCATTACTTCATGGCAAATAGATGGGAAAACAGTGAGAGACTTTATTTTGGGGGGCTTCAACATCACTGCAGATGGTGACTGCAGTCATGAAATTAAAAGACGCCTCTTCCTTGGTCATAGGTTGCTCCTATGACCAACCTAGACAGCATATTAAAAAGCAGAGACATTACTTTGCCAACAAAGGTCCATCTAGTCAAAGCTATGGTTTTTCCTGTGGTCATGTAGGGATGTGAGAGTTAGACTATAAAGAAAGCTGAGCGCTGAAGAATTGATGCTTTTGACTGTGGTGTTGGAGAGGACTCTTGAGGGTGCCTTGGACAGCAAGGAGATCCAACCAGTCCATCCAAAGGAAATCAGTCCTAAATATTCATTGGAAGAATTGATGCTGAAGCTGAAACTCTAATACTTTGGCCACCTGATGTGAAGAACTGACTCATTTGAAAAGACCAAGATGCTGGGAAAGATTGAAGGTGGGAGGAGAAGGGGATGACAGAGGATGAGATGGTTGGACGGCATCACCAACTCAGTGGACATGAGTTTGGGTAAACTCCAGGAGTTGGTGATAGACAGGGAGGCCTGATGTGCTGCAGTCCATGGGGTCGCAATGAGTTGGACACAACTGAGCAACTGCACTGACCGGAACTGATGTGCTAGTTACTCTCTTTCATTCAGTGATTCTTTGATTTTCTTTTTGGGTCAGTAGAGGTTTGCACAGAAGACCAGAGATAATAATGTAGGTATTTCTAGAAATAAGGAATTCAATAGGAGAATACAAAGCCCACACAAGACTTTGGAAGAGTCAGAAGAGTGAAACCTAGAGAAAATGCCATTTGAAATCAAGACATGATAAAGTACAGGGGTCACTTAGGATTTGTGTTGGACCTTTGTGGCTAATTCACAAGAGAAAGCCTAGAAACCACTGGTGACACCTATCAGCTGTTTGCCACAGCTCATGAAGTTTCCTTACCCCTTGTAGGAGAAAGCTGCCTTCCACTTCTTGTCTTATTTCTGAATCTCCCATGAGAACCTCCCATTAGTGGAATCTAATCTACTAGGAGTTTGGGACAATATAGTTTCCAGGCTTCCAGATCAGAATCAACACAATTTTTCTATCACGGACCAGATGGTGAATATTTTAGGCTTTGTCATCATAATGTGAAAAGTATGTATATACATAGAGACACTGAAATTTGAATCTCAGATAGTGTTTACATGTTATAAGCTCATGTTTTTCTTTTGATTTTTTTCCCCCAACCATTTACAGTTGTAAAAACCATTCTCAGCTCTGAGTGGTATGAAGCAGGTGGCAGGCTGAATTTAGGCTAGAGACAGTTGTTTGCCAAACTTTATCATAGATGCTGCAAAGCAGGAAGGCTACATATGGTGCTGATATGCCAACGGACAATCTGGTCACTACCTAATAAGACCACGAGGATTTTAGGATCTCAATATGGCCAGAAAAGTTAGAGAAGAGAAAGTGCACAGTAGGAGCACATGTCAAGGGGTGCTGGGCCATCACCACTGAAATTTACTGGTGGTTTCTTGACCTGCTGAGGCTCAGTCTTACGCATACATGCATACCAATCATATTTCACGGGGGAATGAATGCTGTTGCATACATCCAACTTCCTAATGTCTTCAGTTGATGGTAGACATTCTTATAGATCATTCTTAGAGTCATGTGGTATTTCATACCATATTGAGCTGTTCCTTTTCTGTTAGAGCTTGGTAGCAAACACAAAGCAAATCTGCCACTGGAAAATAGTGGTTGGCAGAAGAGGAAATAGTCTTATTTCCAAAACCTCAGGAATCTGCTTTGTGATGTTACTGTTGCTGGCACATATACTTCATTCTGTTCTTCCATATATTTTGTCAAGTACCACTCAATCTATTGGGTCACAGGTCTAAGTGACAAGTTACCTGTGCAAAAGCCTGGACCTACTGCAGATCTTCTCTTGCTCCACATATCTCTTTAAACAGGAAGACTTATGGGTTACCTAGTAGATGGATCAGAGCCATATACCCAAATATAAAGCCTTAGGTAAACTAAGTCCTCGGGCTCCTTCTGCTGTGGGCTCTGCAAAGTGAAGCAACTTGTCTCTCATTTAAAAGGGAGTGTGTTGGTGTTTTTGTACCATTGTCCTACTAGGAACTTCATAACATCAGAGGTCTGTGAACGTTTTACATGTGTTCTGCCCTCCCTCAACTGTGCTGTCTTCCTAAGGCATCTGTTTGTTAGTTTCTTCCTGGTGCCCCAACATGATATTCTGTTGCATGTCAAGGTAATCAAGGTCATCCCCTCCGCCAACCCAGACTAGAATATCAGCTATTCAAAACCCCTGTCTGTAACAATGAGGAAAAGAGCTTACACCAGAATGTGAAGAAAAAAAAAATGTCTTGCTTAAAAACATTGTCAGCTGAACAGAACAATGTACTTAGTGCCATAGTTCACATTCTGGCACAAGTTTCCTAATTCAATGGGGACAAGGAAGAAACAGGGGCCAGAAACCAGTTCACAAATGACACTGGGTGAGGATCACTGCCGTAGTCAAGACTATAATATGACAGAGATCAGACAGAGCTTTGATAAAAGACAGCAAAGGTGCACCGCTGAACTGCTGGGCAAGGGTGAGATGTTGCAGGTTATACTAGCTGATGAAAACTAAAGGAAAAGCATTTGCTGGGGCAGTAGGCGCATACCACTTGCCAGAGGCAGATTTGTTTTAGTAAAGATACCAGCTATTGCTTGCCTCAGATTACTAAGGGCCCATTTCCCATCGGCAAAGAGATCATCCATACACTCCACAGATGTATAAATAACCTAATCCTTAATCCAATTTGATGGAGTTGGTGTTAGGACAATTTCTGGAATCAGTTAGTGTATCAGTCAAGATTTTGACAAGAAATAGATGATGGTACTCAAACCAGTAAATCGGGGGATTAGAAAAATATATTATTTACAAATTTAGCAAGTTTGAGGAACCAATAAAGACTGCTTAAACACCCAGGAAGTGGCAAGGGATGACAGTCATTGTCAGCCGAGAGCCAAAGGATGAAGCAGTGTTACTGGAATTTGGGGAGCTAAAGTCAGAGCTGAAATGTTGGTGAGGAATGCAGCCACTATAAAAAATGTGGACCAGCAGGGGGAAAGCACCACCACCACGTCTTCCTGCCAGCTGACCTCCCACTGGTGCCTGGGAGGTGCCTTGGCCACACCCAGTGCTAAGTCAGACAGCCAGGGTGTACCAGTGATGCAACCCTAGAGGTCAGCCTCCCAGTACACACAGCCAGGCAGAGAAGGGCAGGGGATGACTCTTAAAAGACCAGTAGAGAAAACTACACACCCTTGAAAGGAGACTAAGGGATAAAATACAGTTCTCCACGAGAGAAAATTCTGATAAAGTAAGGTATATCTCTACAATTAAATACCATATAAAATTTTAAAAACTGGACTTGCTTTCCAAAGTAACTAAATTCAAAAATGTAACAAGTGAAAACCAGGAAGCAGCAGCAGGATACCCACACTGTAACATTTATATAACATTTAAAATCCAATAAAACCATATTTTATGGATGCATAAATATGGAGAAAGGGGATACTCTAGCAGTAACCATGGGGGATGCAGGTCTGTATATATCGCTGTTCGGGGATGACTGTCTCTGAAAATATCTTCATTCTCTCCTCACACTTGCAGAGTCTGGCTGGATGTCTTGTCTAATGCTGAGTGATGTGGCTTGAACTGAGTCCTCCAAAAGACATGTTGAAGTCCTAACCTCCAGTACCTCAGAATATGAACTTATTAGGAAATAGGGTCATTGCAGATGCAATTAGTGACATTAGAATAAGGCCATAGTGTATAGGGTGGACCCTTAATCCAACAGGACTAGTAACATAAGAGGGGAAGAGACACAGGAGAAACACCATGTGAAGATGAACACAGAGATTATAAAGTCATGGAATTGCAAGACGAAGAATGTTAAGGATTTCTGGTAACCCACCAGAAGCTAGAATATTCGAAGAATTCTCCCCATAGATTGTAGATGTCAAAGAGCATGTGACCAGGCCTACACCTAGATTTCAGACTTCTACTTTCCAGAACTAAAACAACAAATTTCTGTTGTTTTAAGCTACCTGGTTTGTAGTAATTTACTACAGAAGCCCTAAGAATCTAGTACCATTTCAGGATTGGTACTATGCTTCTAGACTGTGAGTTCCCAATAGGTTCAAGTGGTGATGACATCTTTCAATCAAGGGCAGTCTGTTTTCTCCTGCCCTGATACAATTTAGGCTCCAATGGGATCCTGATACAATGTAGACACAGTGGTGTCCAAGAACCCATGGTTAGTCCTGTGACTTCGGTTTAGGGCTAGCCCATCTTCCCTGACACCTGAGGTTACACAGTTCAGCCCCTCTCACTGCTGCAGGGTTCCATATGCTTTTGAAGAAAGCCTCCACACTTCTGATTGCTGAGGTTTTCATTTCCAGTTTTTATAGCAGGCTCTATGTTTTTAGGTTTATATGTTACTGTCATTTTTGTGTTTGGACTAGAATGGAAGAAGATTTTGCTTTTTTTTCATCAGTGATAGTGAACTGGATGAATTGCCATAATCTCCTTAGACCCAGATTTATTTTTTGTTTCTCATGCTCCAGAGTCAAATGACTCACTAAACAGCTCATTGAATTCATGAATACTATATATGAATTGCCAAAGTACTTAGGGGAAAGAACTACCAGTGTACTCAGAGGAAAATCCTGGAAGATTCCCAGAAGCAGATGTCTGTGGGTTTCATTTATTTGTCTGCTTTTTTTTTTTTTTTTAAATCAAAAACACTGTATGGTGTTGTGAGGAAAACAGGAGAAAAAAGAGGCTTAGATTCTATGTCTGGCTTGAATTACATCTAATAAACATTCATTGAAATCTCCCATGTATGATACAATGTGTTAAGGCCTGAATTTTACATTGTGAGGGTGGAGAGAATGAAGGACCAAAATGAATAACATATTCAAACTCTTGGCTCTGGTGTACTAAACCTACATGCTGTGGACCACTCTTGCTAATTTCACATTGTACTACTTTGCCCAAGGGGCGCCTATCTCACTGGCCACTTTCTCTTTCTTGTACACGTTCAGTTCAGTTCAGTCGCTCAGTCGTGTCCGACTCTTTGCGACCCCGTGAGTCGCAGCACACCAGGCCTCCCTGTTAATCACCATCTCCCGGAGTTCACTCAGACTCACATCCATCGAGTCCGTGATGCCATCCAGCCATCTCATCTTCTGTCGTCCCCTTTTCCTCCTGCCCCCAATCCCTCCAAGCATCAGAGTCTTTTCCAATGAGTCAACTCTTCACATGAGGTGGCCAAAGTACTGGAGTTTTAGCTTTAGCATCATTCCTTCCAAATAAATCCCAGGGTTGATCTCTTTCAGAATGGACTGGTTGGATCTCCTTGCAGTCCAAGGGACTCTCAAGAGTCTTCTCCAACACCACAGTTCTAAAGCATCAATTCTTCGGTGCTCAGCCTGCTTCACAGTCCAACTCTCACATCCATACATGACCACAGGAAAAACCATAGCCTTGACTAGACGGACCTTAGTCGGCAAAGTAATGTCTGCTTTTGAATATGCTATCTAGGTTGGTCATAACTTTTCTTCCAAGGAGTAAGCGTCTTTTAATTTCATGGCTGCAATCACCATCTGCAGTGATTTTGGAGCCCCCAAAAATAAAATCTGACACTGTTTCCACTGTTTCCCCATCTATTTCCCATGAAGTGATGGGACCGGATGCCATGATCTTTGTTTTCTGAAAGTTGAGCTATAAGCCAACTTTTTCACTCTCCTCTTTCACTTTCATCAAGAGGCTTTTTAGTTCCTCTTCACTTTCTGCCATAAGGGTGGTGTCTTCTGAATATCTGAGGTTATTGATATTTCTCCCGGCAATCTTGATTCCAGCTTGTGTTTCTTCCAGTCCAGCGTTTCTCATGATGTACTCTGCATATAAGTTAAATAAGCAGGGTGACAATATACAGCCTTGACGTACTCATTTTCTTATTTGGAACCAGTCTGCTGTTCCATGTCTATTTCTAACTGTTGCTTCCTGACCTGCATACAGATTTCTCAAGAGGCAGGTTAGGTGGTCTGGTATTCCCATCTCTTTCAGAATTGTCCACAGTTTATTGTGATCCACACAGTCAAAGGCTTTGGCATAGTCAATAAAGCAGAAATAGATGTTTTTTTCTGGAACTCTCTTGCTTTTTCCATGATCCAGAGGATGTTGGAAATTTGATCTCTGATTCCTCTGCCTTTTCTAAAACCAGCTTGAACATCATGGAGTTCACGATTCACGTATTGCTGAAGACTGGCTTGGAGAATTTTGAGCATTACTTTACTAGCATGTGAGATGAGTGCAATTGTGAGGTAGTTTGAGCATTCTTTGGTATTGCCTTTCTTTGGAATTGGAATGAAAACTGACCTTTTCCAGTCCTGTGGTCACTGCTGAGTTTTTCTAATTTGCTGGCATATTGAGTGCAGCACTTTCACAGCATCATCTTTCAGGATTTGAAACAGCTCAATTGGAATTTCATCACCTCCACTAGCTCTGTTCGTAGTGATGCTTTCTAAGGCCCACTTGACTTCACTTTCCAAGATGGCTGGCTCTAGATGAGTGATCACATCATCATGACTATCTGGTTGTGAAGATCTTTTTTGTACAGTTCTGTGTATTCTTGCCACCTCTTCTTAATATCTTCTGCTTCTGTTAGGTCCATACAATTTTTGTCCTTTATCGAGCCCATCTTTGCATGAAATGTTCCCTTGGTATCTCTAATTTTCTTGAAGAGATCTCTAATCTTTCCCATTCTGTTGTTTTCCTCTATTTCTTTGTATTGATTGCTGAAGAAGGCTTTCTTATCTCTTCCTGCTATTCTTTGGAACTCTGCATTCAGATGCTTATATCTTTCCTTTTCTCCTTTGCTTTTTGCCTCTCTTCTTTTCACAGCTATTTGTAAGGCCTCCCCAGACAGCCATTTTGCTTTTTTGCATTTCTTTTCCATGGGGATGGTCTTGATCCCTGTCTCCTGTACAATGTCATGAACTTCATTCCATATTTCATCAGGCACTCTATCTATCATATCTAGGCCCTTAAATCTATTTCTCACTTCCACTGTATAATCATAAGGGATTTGATTTAGGTCATACCTGAATGGTCTAGTGGTTTTCCCTACTTTTCTTCAATTTAAGTCTGAATTTGGTAATAAGGAGTTCATGATCTGAGCCACAGTCAGCTCCTGGTCTTGTTTTTGTTGACTGTATAGAGCTCCTCCATCTTTGGCTGCATAGAATATAATCAATCTGATTTTGGTGTTGACCATCTGGTGATGCCCATGTGTAGAGTCAGCTTCTTCCTATTTTGGGGTCATGGGCTGAAATAATTCTTTCTTATCTGCAGCTTTAGCTAAACTTGTTGAAAAATCATCCATTGTAATGCTCTACAGAGCACATATCAAAAGGCATTTGTTTTAATTGTTTATTTGCTTTCTACATTTTGTCTTTTCTACCTAATTTCATTCTTTAAGGCATGATTCTGAACAAGCTCAAGATGTGGATTAAAATCCGGGTTGTATTCTCTTTCTTTTTGATGCTATTACCAATGCAACAATAAGAAAAGAAATGGGCTAGAAATGTGTACTTTTTACATTCGAAGAAGAGATTATGGGCTCAGGAGTTAGTGACTACCTAATATTTTCTGCTAGATTTAATAAATGAGGAGATGGCTTTGGATTATTTGCCGCTGAGGAGTGGTTAAAACATCTTATAACTGTAGGTTGGATCACTGGTAGGTGCTGCATGTGCTGTGGCATATCTTTGGTCAGAAGAATAATCTCTCTTGTTGAATCTCATCTTTTACGGAAGCTTAAAGTCTTTTCAGAGCTAAAGTACAATAACATCCAGTGATACAATTCACTAATCTTATTCAGACTTATCCAGTTCTGCATTTACTCATTTGTGTGTGTGTGTATTTAATTCTTTGCAATTTTGTCACATTGTGTAGGTTCGTGCATACACCACTACAGACAAGATACTCAATGGCTCCACCACCACAAGGCTCCTTTATGTTTCTCTTTTATAGCTACACTCACCTCTCATTCACCCACCAACCCAAGTTCCTAATCCCTGGCAACAACTAACTATTCTCCATTGCTAAAATTCTGTCATTAAATTATAAAAAGGGTCAAATAGCATATACCTTATTAGGATTGGCTTTTTTCCCTTAGTATAATTCCCTGGAGATACTATCAAGTCATTGCCTAAATCAATAGTTATTTTTTAAATTGCTGAGTTGTGTTCCATAGTATGGATGTACCACAGTTTGTTTAACCATTTATCTGGTGCAGGACCTTAGGCTTTTTCCAGTTTGGGGTTTTTTCAAGTAAAGTTGCTATGAATATTCATGTGCAGATTTTTGTGTGAACATTAAGTTTTCACTTGGGGAGGGATAAATGCCTAGAACACAATTTCTGGGTTGTATGTTATAGCATGTTAAGTTTTATAAGAATCTGTCAGGCTCTCATAGAATGGCCCTGCCATTCTGCCAACAATGTATGCTGGTCCAGTTTCTCTGCATCCTCATCAGCATCTGCTGTTTGGTGTTGTCATTTTTATCTTAGCCATTCAGATGCATGTGTAGTCGTGCTCATTATCATACTCATTTTCCTAACGGATACCAATGCTGAACATTTTTTCAATAAGCTTGTCATATCCTCTTCAGTGAGATGTCTTTTTGTCTCAGGCACACTTTCTATTTTTTTTTTTTTTTGCTGTTAAATTTTGAGAGTTCTTGAGACCCGGGTTCAATTCCTGAGTCGGGAAGATCCCCTGGAGAAGGAAATGGCAATCCACTCCAGTAATCTTGCCTGGAGAATCCCATGGACGGAGGAGCCTGACAGGCTACAGTCCATGGGGTCGCATAGAGTCGGACACGACTGAGCGACTTCACTCACTCACTCACTCACTTATGTATTCTAGATGCTGGTCTTTTTATTGGATATATAATTTGTAAATATTTTCTTCTAATCTTGTCTTTCATCCTCTTCATTTAGGTTTTCACAGAGCAAAAGACTTTAATTGTGATGAGGTCCAGATTAGCAATTTTCAGTTTTAAGGGATCATGCGTTGGTGGCTAAATCTAAAAATACTGTTTATGCCTAAATCCAGAAATCCTTCTGTTTTTTTCTAAAACTAATGCTGCACTCTTCTGATTAATATAGTAATATGGAAGCCTCGATATTAGATGAAGTGATTCCCCTCACTTTTTATTCTTAGTTAAATTATTTTAATTAGGGCCTATGTTTTTCGATATGAATTTTACAATAAGCTTGTCTATACCTAAACAAATTTCTTATTGTTATTTTTATAGAAATTACACTGAACCTATAGATCAGTTGGAAAGAACTGGCATTTTTACTATCTTGAATCTTCTAATCCCTAAACCTATATATATTTCCATTTATCTAGGTATACATTGATTCCTTTTATCAGAATTTTGTAATTTTCAGCAGGTAAATCCTGTACATGTTTGGATGAGTATGTATCTAAGTATTTCATTTTGTTACCAGTTTGAAATTACACTGTGTTTTTCAGTTCATCACATTTATTTTTAACATATAGGAATGCAATCAACATTTTTGTGTTGATTTTTATCCTGTAAACTTATTTAATTCACTTATTTTTGTTAGGACTTTTTATAGGTTCTTTGGGATTTTCTACGTAGGTGATCATGCCATCTGCAAACAGGAAAAGTTTTACACTTCAATTTTGTATAACTTTTGTTTCTTTTTCTTGCTTTATTGAAAACTAGAAATTCCAGTACATGTTAAATAAAGTAGTGAGAGAGGACATATTTGCTTGTCCCTCAGATGAGGGAGAAAGCATTCAGTTTTAGACCATTTAGTATGAAGTTAACCACAGTTTTTTTTTAGATCAAGTTTAGAGAATTTTATTAAGTTGGGGAAGTTCCCCACTAGAGAGATTTTAATCATGAATAAGTGGTGGATTTTATTAAATGATTTTTCTAAGTATAATCAGATGCTTTTGTTTTTCTTTAGTTTGTTGATATATTGTATATAACATTAATTGATTTTCAAATGTTAAACCGGCCTTACATACATGGAAATCATCCCACTTGGTTATGTACATAATTTCTTTATATTATGTTGGATTCAGTTTGCTAATATTTTATTGAATATTTTTATGTAAAATTGATGAGATATATTGTCTGTAATTTAACATTTTTGTATTGTCTTTGTCAAGTTTGGTATGTTAGCACTTAAATCTTATTTTCTCTGGTTCTTAACCCAGTTTTTCTTTTCTTAATTCCTTGTGTTGTTTAAACAGGTTTTAAGATTTCATCTTCATTTGTTTATAGTGTTTTTGAGTGTATCTCTTGGTGTAGTTTTCCCAGTGGTTTCTCTGGGTCTAACAGTATGTGACTCATTATAAACTAATGGTATCATTATTTTACCACTTTCAGTAAAGTATGGAAATATTATTTTTATTTACATTCCTTTTTCTTTCCCACTTTGAATATTATTTTCTTGAATGTCAGATGGCATTGTAATTTTTGTTTCAATCATCAAATATAATTTATAAAACAGATGCATGAGGAAAGGGATATTCTATTGTATATGCCCGTAATTCTGCTCTTGCATTGTCCTTTCTACCTTCTTGATGCTGGAAATTTCCTTTTTTAGGATTTCTTTTTTTGTTTGAAGAATTTCCTTTAATCATTCTTTAAGGGAGGTCTAATAACAAAGGTAATGAAGACCAGTGGTGGGCAAACTTAAAATATTTTTCATCTTATCCTTTACTAATACACATGACTCTTGTAGGCTTTAATTTCTTAAATTTAGCAATAAGGGCTTTGGATTTGATCATCTGTAATACCTCTCGAACTTCCACGATTTCATGAAGATTTCTTATGTGAAGTTATTCAGTGACCACATTTGAACACTCTGGCAATACAGAATTTAACACTGGAAAGCAAGTGATTAACAAATACTTTATCATGCCAAGAATATAACATGAAGGTGAAGAGAAATCAATTCCAGTCTGTTGACTGTGCTTCAGATGATTAGATTTATGGAACTGGAGTTCAGGTCCCCACTGTGGGCTGGCAGGAGCCCACACTGTTTTGCACCTGCCATGGAAGGCAGCATGTACCAGCACAATCTGGAGGGTGGCGCTTCCACAGACGGTTTACCGCCCTTGTGACTAAGGTCAGGCCATCCCACGGCTCACAGAACAAGGGCTCCCCTTTTGAGTTTTCAATATTATTATTTCCAGAAGAATTATCTTCTAGTCATCATTTTGGGCCTTCTTGTTAGGTGAGATGTGTGAATTACTCTCTGAAATATGCTCTTCTGAATTTAGTCCAGGTAGAAGGGACCAGAGACACTGACATTCTTTTTTTTTTTTTTTCATCTTTAGAGTCAAGACTCAATTACAGATATTTTTAAAACATAAAAATATGTGAGAAAATAAGGTAAATAGAAACCAAGAACAAGTATGAAAAATAGTTCTGAGAGCTACTTAAAGACAACTAAAATTCATGTTTCTTTAAAATATATTAAAAAAAATTCAAAGTAAAACAATAGCTATTCTACAGTGGAGGTCACAACAGACAACCAGAGGCAACCTCCTACAAGTTTTGTTTTTTACAGAGTTGGGCTAGAGGCATATTTTTGTTTTTGAATTTAATTGGTTGCTAATATTCAAAAATTTTAAGCATCCACATTAAGGTTTAGATTTCCACACCCTCCTGAGAGATGAGACACTGTAGAGCCCATATCCCCATGCAGCAAACTGCTGGGAGATGAATGCCATTCTCTTTGGGGATTATTTGTCCAAGTCCACTTTCAAGTCCAAGTGGGAGTCGGCCTCCTCACATCGTTCCCTCTGGTCCCTATGTCAAGCAACAATTTATCATCAGTTTCATGCTATTGTGTTTCTTGTAGCAGAGCTGAAGATGGCAGAAACTGAAAGGAAGGAAACGCAAAATGAACAGAAGGAATATGTGTTTTAATATAAAAATGGAGGCAGATATATTTTTGTAGAGATGAAAACAATCCCTACAAAAAGTGCACACACTGAAGATGTCTGCTGTAATAATACAATTGCAATGATATACCTGGCCTGTTTATCTCTCATAGCACGCTCCTGGCTCTGCAGGCATCTCCTCTTTCTCAAGAAATAACAAGTGGGGGCCATAACGATCTTGTTTTCTCTGCTGTCCCAGTTTGATTTTGTCTCTTAGACCATGCAACATAGTGGGAGTGCATGGCCTAAGTTCATCTATGTATTCTAACATCTATTTTAAGAAAATAACTCATTGGTGATTCAATTTAGATATTTTTGCTTTTCATATTCTGCATCTACTTAGATTGCATCTGAGTACTGAGGGTTTGTATATTTTTATGTTTTTTTTTTAATTTATTTTTAATTGGAGGATAATTGCATTACAATGTTGTGTTGGTTTGTCGTACAACGTTAATCAGCCATGTATGTGTCAGTGGCTCAGCCGTATCTGACTCTTGCGACCAGATGGGACTGTAGCCCACCAGGCTCCTCTGTCCAAGGGATTCTCCAGGCAAGAGTACTGGAGAGGGTTGCCATTTCCTTCTCCAGGGGATCTTCCTGACCCAGGGATCAAACCCACATTTCCTGCATTGCAGGTAGATTCTTTACTGTCTGAGCCACCAGGGAAGTCCCCTCAGTTTTCAGATATTATAAAAATTCCACTGTTGTTAGGGAGGAAACTAATCAGCCATAAGTATCCATATATCCCCTCCCTCCCACTCCCTTCCCATCCCACCCCCTCCAGGTCCTCACAGAGTACCAGTCTGAGCTTCCTGTGTTATACAGTAGCTTTCCATTAGCTATCTGTTTTACACATGGTCTAACCAACTGAGCTAACCAGCAATGAGGCTGACACATGCACATTGCCATGCGTAAAATAGCTAGCTAATGGGAAGCTGCTGTATGACTCAGGGAGCTCAGACTGGTTCTCTGTGAGGACCTGGAGGGCTGGGGAGGGAAGGAAGCTATTTTACACATGGTAATGTGTGTGTGTCAATGCTACTCTCTCAACTGGCCCCACCGTCTCCTTCCCCCACTGTGTTCACAAATCCATTCTCTATGTCTGTGTCTCTATTCTTCCCCTGCAAATCCGTTCCTCATACCATTTTTCTAGATAACATATATATGCATTAATATACAATATTTCGGAGAAGGCAATGGCACCCACTCCAGTACTCTTGCCTGGAAAATCCCATGGATGGAGGAGCCTGGTGGGCTGCAATCCATGGGGTTGCTAAGAGTCAGAGATGACTGAGCGACTTCACTTTCACTTTCCACTTTCATGCATTGGAGAAGGAAATGGCAACCCACTCCAGTGTTCTTGCCTGGAGAATCCCAGGGACGGGGGAGCCTGGTGGGCTGCCGTCTATGGGGTCGCACAGAGTCGGACATGACTGAAGCGACTTAGCAGCAACATACAATATTTGTTTTTCTCTTACCAACTTCACTCTGTATAACAGGCTTTAGGTTCATCCATACTGAGGGTTTGTATTTTTGTCCTAAATGCTATATATCCCCTATCTAAGACTGATAAAACATACAAGACTAAGTTGAAATGAACATGACATCAGAACAAATCAGCACACAATTTTCTGGGTTAGATTTCAAGTATTGTAACTGCCTTTCTACAATTGGCAAGTGCATGATAAAGAGATGCTATCTGTCATAAAATCTCCCTACCACTCCCTCCCCGAGCAGATCTTAATATTAAAGAAAGCTTGCTGATATTCCATAGTGACTTTATGTTGCTTCAACAGTTTAGAAATCAGTTCCATTGCTTTTTATTCAGAATTTGATAACAACAGTATCTCTATGGTGTTTGTTATCTTCCAGGTTAGCATTTCAGTTCACTTTGGAAAAAGCTGGGAGTTCAGAAGTGTCATATATCTACCATATTTCCATTGATTTTTGGATAATTTATATTCTAGAAGCCACTTATAGCTTACTTAAAGCAGATTTCAAGACGGAGCTTTCCTTTTTAGCTTCAGAGATATATTCTCATACTCTGTAGACCGCTTGAATAGAGCAGAGTTGTGAACAAATTAAGATAATATCTATCCCACTCCAAGCCTCCCTAAGCTGTGGGAAGACTTTCTGAAATAATAAGCAAGTAGAAATCGTAACAGGAGGCCCAGTCAGCCATCTTCTATCTTCACTTATGACAGTTGATAAAAATAGCGTTATCACCCTTACATTATATAGGGATGTTTCCTAAAACGCTGAAATGAATTTAGGAAGGTTGTGGCATGTCTGCCTATGGAAATATCTTATAGAGTAAACATGCTACATATTACACAAGGTATGGGACAGTATATTAATTTCTGGCTCAGTTCAGTTCAGTCGCTCAGTTGTGTCCGACTCTTTGTGACCCCATGAATCGCAGCACGCCAGGCCTCCCTGTCCATCACCATCCCCTGGAGTTCACTCAAACTCACATCATTTTGGTGTAAAAAATGCTTACTTGAGTGCATAGAAATAAAATATACATATATAATTGTCACTCCCCTAAAAAAAAGTTAGGCATATATCAAGAATTGTCTTGCAAAGCTAACAGACCATCTCCTATTTCCAGCTGGGCTACAGATATTTCTCTCTCGCATTTTAACATTTGTAGGTGTTTAGTAAGGTTTTCAGATCCTGAGAACTTTAGGTACACCATTTTCTGGCAACAGAGCAGAGTTGAGAGAGAGCAACTGTTGATGTCTGACTTCAAAGCTTATTACGTAAGGACCTGGAACCCAAGAGATCTCAAGGTGAATAGTAAATGAGCTCGTCAGTAGAGAGGTAAACATGTCTCTTCTCCCTCCTGGTCCAGGTAGAAATACCTTCCTTTTTGTGTGTCTCCCAATGTTAGAGACCATTTGTTTGCAAAATAGCAACACATTCATGCAAAATCCTTCTCTTTCTTTAAAGACTAAATATTAGAAAAAGGTTAGGCAGCTCAGACAAGAAGGTGAAAACTTATTTTTAAGATTCGTTAGAACTCAAATTCTCAGTTGCTGTGTGCCTCTGCCCACCCACTTCCAACATTTCCCTAGTGATAATACATAGGAAAGGGATCTATAAAATTCCACATCATGACAGCCATTTAAGAAGTAACTGACATGGACGTAGGAGGCCTTTAATTGTGAAAAGCATGGTCACTTTTTAAGAATTCTACCAAGACATCTCCTGCTTAGAAGGACACAGCTGAGTGGGACATGGCCATGCGTGGGACTCCACAGGGAATTCCACAATAGTATAAAGTATCAATTTTTGAATAAGAGTATTTAAAAAAAAAAATTTATAGTGTCCCATCCTTCTCCCCCAATCCAAGTGTCTCTGGATGAACTGGCCTCTGTGGTGGTGCCCGTACAGAGCAAGCATGATATTTTTATTTCCTGTTGGAGACAAAAAGGAAATTTGTTCTTTGCTTGAATTTTGGAGGCCACACAGACCTCTGAGCTTTGTGGTCAGTAGTATTCCTGGTGACTTTGGTTAGGTATGAGTTTTAATCCTGTGACTAGAAAGGAAATCAGGGTCATGTAGCAAAGCAGAATCCTTCAATTAACATCATGGAACATTACTGCGAAACCCAATCTTGGGTGAGTTTGTAAATTTTTTGTTAAATGCATCCGTGTTTAAATGAAAATTAGTCTCCCTAGAAAAAGATGAGTTCCCTTATTTAAATTCTTACTAATGAAAGTCACAAATGTTTTAATAATGTACACAGCAAATGGAAGTAAGATAGCCATAATGATAATGCTTTATGAGAAAATCAATTAATGAGGAACAGTAAGAATGAAGTGCCAAATTTCCCTTGCCATGCCATCGGGGAAGAAATGTGTTCAGTGGAAGAGAGTAATTTATCAGACTCGAAGATTTTTTTCTTTTTTCTTTGGCTGTGCTGGGTCTGCACTGCTGCACGGGCTGTTCTCAGTTGTGGTGAGTGGGGACTATGCTCTAGTTGTGATGTGTGGGCTTCTCATTGCAGTGGCTTCTTTTGTTTCAGAGCACGGGCTCTATAGTGCATGAGCTTCAGCAGTTGCAGCACATGGGCTCAGCAGTTGTGGTTCCCAGGCTCTAGAGTACAGGCTCAACAGTTGCGGGACCCAGGCTTAGTTGCTAAGTGACAAGTGGGATCTTACTGGATCAGGGATCAAACTCATGTCTCCTGCGCAGGCAGGTGGATTCCTTACTACTGAGTCATTAGGGAAGCCTCAAACTCAGATTTACATCTGTTGACAAAACATTTACCCTCTCAGCTTCAATTTTATCACTGGTAAAATTGGGATGACAATTACTATTTGTGTTATATGGAGAAATAAGGAAATTTACATTACATAAAATGGTAGTGACATATAAATACAGCAACTTAAGAAAAAAAAGTTGGTGTTAATTCCCTGGACTTTTTTTCTCTCCACTCATTTGGAATTTTGGAAATTTAAGTTAAAGAGTAAAAATGAAAGAAGTTTGTATCTGGACATCAGTTTTATTTTGAATAGATTTCATGTTGTCTACTTGTGTCACTGAGAATAAGATATTTATTTGGGACTGAAGGCATAAAATTAAGGGGAGAAAATGATGTGTAAACAATAACTGCTGTAATTATGAAAGTTTTATTTCACTCTTACTTTAATTAAATCTTCATAAGCACCATGTCATGAACTGGCAATCTAAAAAGAGGATACTGGAATGCTTTAGTCAATAACAAACTGCAAGCTGATGATGTGAAATTACAGCTACATGGAGCATGTGTACAAGATCACATTTAAAAAGGTTCACTTGAGAATCCCATGATGATGCACAAAATAGGAATCTGGCATCGATTCGTTCACACTTTGCTCAGAACTCAAAGCTTGTGCATGTAAACATCAAAAGAAACACTGGATCACCTTGACAGTTTACAGTTTGCTAACACTTGACTGTAGAAGCATAAATGTTGCAGTTTTGATTTTTTGACCAGTGCTTGGTCATAGGCTAAAAAGACCAATCCCTTTAAAATTTAAATGATGCTTAAAGGTTATGTTCAACATTACACAAGTCATCAGCAAGGCCTTTGAATGCGTGCAGTTCTCATAATGATTACCAAACCATACTGACCTAAGGAAATCATGAAAAATTATATATTTTCAGCAAAATGTTTTAATTTGGTCCTACATTAAAAGACCCAATTGCCAAGGTGTTTCACATAAATTTAATTCACAAGCATTGTACACAAGAGAATCACTTTAAAGAACATTGCTTCCTGATTTATGAATTAAAAAGTTTATCCTCTACTTACACTAAACATACAAAAAATAATCTACAAAAATTGTTTACAATTGATTTTAGTGAAAGAAAAACCTTTCTTCAAAAAAAAAGAAAAAAAGATTGTGTGGTGGTAGTATTTTAGCCATCAAAAAGGAATGTAAGTAACCAATAAATATAATGTGCTTTCTCCATATAGACATATTTACACTTGAGTCTTTGGCTTATGGTTTTTTGTGTCTTTTTTAGAAAGAACTTTAAATGATCCATCCATCATTGCACATTAAAAGAAAATAAGCCAGTTATATATATTTATATATTTATATAGAGATCTGCTACACTTGAAACATATAAAAAATGAACTTTCCTATGAACTTGCACAGCTTTTCTTTCTTCTTCCTTGAAAGTTTTAACATCTTTTATCTGAAAAAGGGAAAAAAATGCCACAAAGAAAGTTTTAATTCATGCAACACGTGGTGGCTGCTGTACCAAAACCAGGAGAGAAAACGCTGCCTATTCACTGTACAAACACTGATAAGTTTTCATGTGAATCTGCTGCTTATTAAATATAATTTATGTGGCATGAAATGTTGATGCTCTCATACAGTAATAGAAACTAATTGAGTCCTTTTTATTAAGATACACTACTTCATAAGAAAAATACTTTTACCTCTCAAATGTAAAAGTCTCCCCCCCACCCACATTAAAATCTTTCTGCACAGGTGTGACAGGTACAACAGCTGCTGGCTCAACAGATGAATGGGTTCTGTTGGGATGCACTCTGAAGTCTCCCCCAACTAAGATGACTCCAGGTACTCCAAAGCCACATCATAGCAGAAACGGTACTGCTCCTGAAAGATGTTAAAACAAAATGGTGGAGTGAAGTCAAGAAAAAAACAAAGAATGGAGAACAGTGGTTGTCAAATGAATACTTGGCATTCAATTTAGATTATTCAAGAATTACAAACTTCTTCTTTTTCCATAGACAAGTTTAACATCAAGGCATGTATTATTTTACCTTTGAGTCTAATGATTGCTGTTTAAGAAAAAGGAAGTTGATGTAAAAATATATGTTGTCTTTGCCTCATATTCTGTATCAAATTAAAAAAACCCAGCAGTATTGCTTATTTGATTATAACAGTAATACCTGATCATACAGAAAAATTTCCAAGTATAGAAAAAGATTACGAATCAGAAAAGTTTCTATAAATCTATTATCAGAAATAACTTTTTAAAAATACTATCTTAGCTTCAGACCATTTTTATGCATGCTTGAAATAGTATTTTAGAGTAAATATAATTGCATATTTATATTTGAGGATATGATTTTATATTTTATTTTCTGTTGTTTAGCATTATTATGTATTTTTTCTCATTTTATTTAACATCTCTTTTAATATACATAAAAGTCTAATATATGGATTGACTATAAAATGACATTTTTTAAATTAATTTTAAATAATCCTAGAGTGAACATGCAATTAATTTTTCTCCACACTTTATGTATTTTCCTTAGTGGTACAAATAAGCCAGTTATTTCAAACTGCCATTTCACAATTCCAAATACTTAATTTCTTCTTCCAGTTTTATTGAGATTTAATTGATATACAGCACTGTTTATGTTTAAGGTGTACAGCATAACGATTTGACTTACATATGTGAATATCTAAATTCTTAATTTTTGACATAGTCTTTGTTCCATCAGAGTATTTAATTAAAAGTTTCAAAAATAGTTAGTGGTTCCTAACTTTTTCTGAGCTTACTTTTATCAGAAAAATTATTTTGCTGCCTTTATTCAAGATAACTTGGCTGACAATAAAACTTTTTTGAGTTAAAACTGCTTTTCCTCTCAGTCCATCTATATGCTGCTCCATTATGAAGAATTTAGAAAAATTCAGAGACTGCATTACAAATTATGACTTGTAACATGTAGTAAAATCTTCTCAATTCAGTCCAAGTGGGTAACATTTAGGCTGAATTAGAAAACAATCTAAAACTCATGCTATTTCAAAAGAGAACTTTCGGTATTTGAGCAATAAAAGAAGGAAGTAAAAATTTTCCCCAAGCAATCCTACCCTAATTATCAAGTAGGTGTGATTTAAATTAGCCTGTGGCAAGTACACCTCAAGAACCAAAAAGTGCTTGTGAACAGTTACATCTCTTTAACCAGTCTTTAGCAATTTGGTTTACATTCTATATTTTCTCACCAAACTCGTCAGTTCAATTCAGCATCACAAGGAACTAATCACTAACCTTGATTAAAAACACATCAAAAGACTGGGTGTTTAGACAAGATTCATGGGACATGAGTGTAAAGGTAAATAGTAACTCTTAAGAAGGTTCTAGAATGGCAGAGTTTAATCATAGGCTTTTTTTTTTTTAAGTAACAGTAAGAAATCAGTTAAATTTGGAAGTATAATTTGAATTCTGAGGCCAGAAGTGATCTTATTGATGATTTTAGGAAGACGATCTGAAAGACAGAGGCAGACTTATATGAAAAAATATTCAGATGGCAGAGAGTTTAAAGACCTAACCGTTACCAGCCCATTTTGTAAATAGACCTCAGAGTTTTACCTAAAAATCCCTCAAATCTATCTGCCTTCCTCCATCTCTATTGCCAACACCCCGGTCAAAGCCAATACCATCTTATTGGGACACCAGCAATACCTAAGGTATGAGCTGGAAGAGAGGGGCTTTGAAGACTTGTCAAAGGGGAAGAAGTCTGTGACTGCTCTTAAAAATGAAACCGTATAAATGTAACTCTTCAGATTCTGTCTCAGGAAGCAATGCAGCTCTTGTGTGAACAATCCATGAGCAGGAAGTGGTGAAAATACTTTAAAGGTTTATTGAATTGCTCATTTTAGTTATCTGATCATCTTGATAAACGTAGGGCAAGCAACAATGATGTCTTGGTTTTTCTGGTTTACTTCTCTGTGAGCATAAACTACACAGCTGCTCCTGACCTATTCCCACCATTCACATATGTATAACCCACATCACTTTACAGCGATGTATAAAGACATCGCTTTAGATGTTGAACGTTCTAAAAGTTTAGCTTGCTTTCTTCCTCTGCATAGAGCTTCAAATAGATGAATTCCTACATACACATATTAACACCTCCTTGCTCTTATTTTGTAATCTGAGTTCTGATTTTATGAGCCATGGCTAATTCAAGTAATACCACATGATTACAATCTAAAATTGGTAAAAGGTGAAATCTACGGCAATACTTGAAAAAATTATAATTTGACCAGAAAGGAAGAATTATAAATAATGACTAAAATAAATTGCATTTGCCCTTTAAAAACACTGGGTGTCTAAAGCGCTAGATACAATCTAGAAGTATATCCCTCAAAATGTTTTACCAGTTAACTCAATATGCTTTAAGAAATACCAAGAATAAAACCTAGATAACAGGATTTTTCTTATTACAGAACCATTTATCAAATGTAGCAAATATTTATTGCTCAAAAAAAAAAAATCCTATATATTTTCCAAGTTAAATGAAATTAGTTTTCATCATTAGCAATTTATACAATATGTGACTAAGCTTATGGGTGTAGAAGGAGTTACTTGGCAATTCATCAGTTAGAGCAGGAAGGTCCCCACAAAGACTCATTTACACATATCATTCCCTATCTGTGAATGAAGTCAGATCAACAAGTAGGTATATGACTGATTAACCTCTACTCCCCACTTCAGCATCCACGACTGTGACTCACCGGGGCTTCCACCATGTTTGGCTTGCTGTTCCTTAGTGTCTTGACTGCATGGAACACATCAACAACATTTTGCCGTTTCACCATTTCAACAACAATGCCGATAGCACAGAACATGCCACTTCGCCCGCCACCATTTCTGAAAGCAAAGAAAACAAAGGTGTTTTCTAGATGGAAGTTTTTGGTGACCATAGGTCACACAATCATACATGTTTTGGAAAAGAAAATAAATGTTTTAATATTGCTTGTGTTTTAATTTTGCTTCACATGTGTACATGTTTGTATGGAGGGCAGAGAGGAAGATACTTGAGGATGGTATTAACTCAACAGCTTATGCTTACGGCAGGGACATGCTATAGGCATAGATTGCTACAAGCTAGATACTTTGAGATTTTTATAGATTTGTACATAGTGTAAATCAGAAAAGTTACTCAGAGTAGTGTTCAAGAGTTTATATGACAACTGTATAAAATCAGTTTGAAAAATACAAAAGTTGTAGTAGTGAATTATAGAACTGTGAAACAGGAAGATTGTTTTAGAGAAATATCTAGTTGAGGTCTGTAAGACGGGAGTTACTCTTTAGCAGAGAAAAAAAGAAGGCTAATGACGGAACGAGCACCAAGGCTCCCTGAATGGCTCAGCCAAGACGCCATACTCACAGGCAGTGGATGATCGTCCGGCCCTCCCCTTCCTCACATTCCTCCTGCCATTTTTCCACCTGCAGTATCAGCTTCAAAAATGACCGTTTGGAGCCAGGCACTTCTCGATGGGAAGCCCAGCCTAGATATTGAAACTGCTGCACCATCAGATAACCTTCTTGTGGCTGTTGAGGGAAAAAAATATTTCTATGTAAATAAGTTAGGGCTAGAATTTTTACTAGAAAGTAAATGGTTCACGGCTTCCCAGGTGGGTCAGCCATAAAGAGTCCACCTTCCAATGCAGAAGATGCTGGTTTGATCCCTGGGTCAGGCAGATCCCTGGAGGAAGAAATGGCAATTCACTCCAGTCTGGCAGGCTACAGTCTATGAGGTCACACAGAGTCAGACACGACTTAGAGATTGAGAGTGCAAAAAAGTTTCATACCAATTTACACTATGACATAAATGACACATTAGACTGAATCTAGCTAATGCAAGTCCAAAATATGCACATGTCAGGGCAGGAAGATTCTAAATTAAGTGAGAATTATCTTCATATAAGCTTCTCCCTGACACTCCATATCCAAAAATCAATTACTATGATTATACTTAAATAACTTTCAAATTCATCTTTTCTTTATTGCCACTGATATCACTGTATTCTCAAATCATAAATCATAATAATTACTTCCTAGTTGATCTCCCTGAACAAACTTTGCTATCTTTTCAAACCATTCTTATTGTAGACATCATGATTTAAATACAAATATGATCATGTCACTTCTTGATTTAATATCTTCCAAATAATCTTAGCATAAAAGCCAAACTGCTGCCATGGTTTAAAAATACCTGTATGATAAGGCTCCACTTCTTCCTCTAATTTCCCTTTATTCTAATAACCTAGTCAAGGTCTAGACACATTTGCCTTCTCTTAATCTATTTACCAAGTCATTTCTTATCTTGGGAACTTTGCATATACTGAACCCTTTGCCTTTCTCAGTCCCAAACAGAGTGATCAACTTGCCTTGAGCTTGCCTTGGACTTTTCTGGTCTTTGTGCTTAAATTCATGTATTCTAGGAAACCTTTCTGTCCTGTGTACCAAGGTAGCTGGCTATCTCATGCCCAAATAGCTCCTACTAATTTTTCAAATTTTGTCTTAAATATCATGGCCTCAAAGAAGTCTTCTCTGATCATCCAGCTTTGTCAGATCACCCAAAGTCTCTGTATTTTGTACTTTTTCCTCTATAAAATTTCATTTATTTGTAGATAAATGATTATACAAGTTGTTTAATGTTTATCTTCCCTGATAAAATACAAATTATTTAAGGACAAGAAAATATCTTTTTCCCTTAAAATCTCTTATCACTAGAATCTAGCAAAAATACTTTCCAAGTAATAGTATTGTTGAATAAATGAATCAAGACATTAAACCTTCAAGTGAAAATACAAGGAAGAACATGTATGTACAAGTGAGCCATATCATAAGGCATCAGACCTGAAGCTCCACATGGCAAGGTTCATACATCCTTTGGCGGGACAAGGAACTTTTGAGTTTAGCACCCAACCTCTAGTTGGCATATACTAAACATGTGGTGAGGTGAATGATATTAAATAATGATAATAGGAAAAGAAAGAAAAATCACACACTAATAAGTGCTTGAATACCAAATATAGATGAAAATAAATATGCTGACCCCCCCAAAAAAAGTAAAACAAATTTCAGTTCCTGTTCCTAGAATATTTTTCATATAAACAGTTCGGTAGCTACAGTTTCTCAGCTAAAATATTAGTAGAACCATAATGTAACAGATGTGCAGACATGATGAGATTCTTTAAATTAACATCTAAGATATGCATGAGTATCATGACATGATTGAATTTATCCTTTTCTTCCCCCATTGAAATCAACAATAGAACTGGATATGATTTTATTCTCTACTTATACACATACAGACATGAATCAGAAGTACATATAGTGATTTTGATGTGAGGAGCACTGTAATGTGACAATTTTAATTACACACTTAAAATAATACACGTACATAGAACTGCTGGTCTAGGAAAGAGTAATCTTTGTCTTTAAAAAGAGAGAGAATTCCATAATTCCATGGGAGGTACTACTGATTTCTTTTCAAATTCTCCTTGCTATGTGGTTACAAAATTTAAACAGATTTTATTAGTACTTTTTGGTTTTTTGAAGGAAAGACCCCAGATAGTTTGTCACTGATGGCAAAACACAGGAAATGTCAAGGAAAGAAAGGTTCCTGAAGGACAGTTGCTACTTCGCTGCTGGGAAAAGGCAAGGGCTAGCAGCACTGCATCGAGCTATATATCTGGGCAGAGCCAGAGGCTGAGCTATTCAGAGTGATGAAATTGTAGATGAGTTGTAGGAGGAGGGTCAGGGACGTATGTGATTTAAACAGAACTGGAATAGTGACACAGACCCCTTCTGTAATGGCTGATCCAACATATCACTATCTCCTGTCATCAATATTATATTCCTATTTTTCAATTGCATGACTCTTCTGGGCTGGATATCAACGCTAATAAGACTTGAAATTAATGTTGAGATAAATCTACCTATATTCAGAGGCCAGGCCCAGACAATCAAACTCAATTGAACCAGGGAATCTGCATTTTGATTTCCACATAGAATACAATAAGCTAGTAACTGACCCAGAAACCTAGCTTCCAGCATTTCTGATTTCCTGTTTTTAGAATGCATTTTTACTGCAGTTCTAAGCCATAAGATTACCAGTAGCTTTGGGACTGATTATATAATTTCTATTAATTTTACTCTCTCTTTTGTCTAAATGGAAATGTTCCACATTATGTTTGTAATCACCTGTTCTCGATCAATTCAGTTAAAAGCATTAATGACTTACTCTTGTTAGATTGCATATCCTAAAAATCCGGTTGATTACATCACAATCCATTGAACAAGACATACATTCCACTTGGATAGGACCATATCGTAGCGTCCCTTCTTCAGGCCAGTACTGAGGGCAGCCCTAGATGTGAATATTTTTGAAAGAAAAAGAAAATGAGCCTTATTTTTTTTCTAATTAGGATAGCATAAAGCAGATGTTAGCATTTTATTACTACTTTATTAAGTCATGTGTAAGTATACAAAAGAAACCCATAACCATTAACCTGGGACAAGTCGACTTCATTTAACATCACAATGGAGGTACAGCCATAATCATACACTAATCTCCAGAAATCTTTCACAGTGTTTGGCAGAGGGTATTGTGTGACAATGAAAGCAGCTGGTTGTCTGTAGCTCTGTGAAAAAAACAAGGTAGATAGGGAAAAATAACTTAGAATGAATAATCAGTTGTACAAGCAGATTCAATACACTTCAGGGAAGGGCTGGGAAGACTCAGCATCTTCAAATGGAGATGAAGTCAGCCTGCTGCTCCAGCCATGGAATAACAGATTTGGACCACTGCAACACACTGCAACTAGTAAGTAGTCAGTCTGATAGTAAGCCTTTGATGCCTCAGCAGCAATTCAAGCCAAGAATTAATTTTGTTGATAAAACTAAATATATGACAAATACCAAAAAAAAAAAAAAAAACCACTTCTTGAGGCTAAGATCCTTTGTAAGGTACCTGTTAGGCTGTTTCAGTCTTCTAAAGTCTAAGAGGCTAAAGACATAAAATTTCTGTGTGTGTGTGTGTGTCTGTCTATGAATATATGTTCATCAGCTATCAACTGTTATAGAACTGTTTGGCTCTTCTCCACTCCAAATAAGAAAAACCACATGTGCCTCAAACTCATGTGCTTTTATATTATATTGACATTATCAACACATCTTGTAGGCAATCCACATCCCATAGTTTTCTGGGAATTTCTAATGTATATCAATGATCAGAATGATAGTTTCAATCATTTAAGTGAGGGTGGGATGATTTGAGATAAGAGCATTGAAACATGTATATTATCATATGTGAAACAGATCGCCAGTCCAGGTCCGATGCATGAGACAGGGTGCTCAGGGCTGGTGCGCTGGGATGACCCTAAAGGATGGGATGGGGAGGAAGGTGGGAGGGGGGTTAAGGACGGGGAAAACATGTACACCCATGGCTGATTTTTGTCAGTGTATGGCAAAATCACTACAATATTGTAAAGTAATTAGTCTCCAATTAAAATAAATAAATTAAAAAAAAAGATTTTTCAAGTGCCACAGAGTAAAACTAATGCACTCCCTGGCCCCAGGTAAGAGGGAATGACTCCTTATTGACCCAGGGCCCCCTGATTGGGACACAATGCATTCTTTCTTCCCAGAAAGAGGATAGATTGATCTGGCCAGATAATCTGTCATTCTACACACTAATGATCTACACTGAAATAGAAATATATATTTCTATGTAATAAACTAAGGATTTGTAAAAATATAACTAGACAGCTGCCTGAGATAGATTTCTTTAATGCTGATAAAAATTGTCAGTGATCTGCTAACTCAGTTGTATCATATTACTCTTTAAGTCCTTCAGGTGTCTCAATACCAGTGTAGAAACTGACCTTTGAGCCTCATAGATCCTATCACCATTTGGGAAATGCTGCTAACCATAGTATTTCACTCCATGGATGACTGCAGGATAAATCTGGGGAGACAGTAATTCACCAGAAGCTTCTACTTGACCTTAAGACCTCAAAAAGTTACACCTGTAGGTGGGGTGAGTGCCCTCCTAAGGAAGATATGAAGGCTTATGAGAAAGGATCAGAAGAAAGAAATAAACTTTCCTTCCAATTAAATGTCTGCTCCATGGGAAAGTAAGTCAAGGGAGATGAAAAGCCTTTTATTCCTTTTTTGAGTCATAGGGGTGGGGAGATAGAAGAAGAGAAGACGATATGAGAGAAGACTGAAGATTTCCCATTTCTTTCCTCTCGAAGTGCAAGAGTACATCCAAGGCTTTGATATCACATTCTTGGCCATACCTCTTAATTTTCACAGGCATGACAAAGGGTGCATGACACTTACAATGGGGTAGAGAGGAAGGGAAGGTGGGAGTGTTGAACAATGAGCCCCATTCTTATAAACCAAACCAAACCTAACTTTTCTGTAGTCCCAACCACTACCAAATCCACAGGGCAGTTTTGACTATAAAATATATGTGTTGAATCACAGTGAGTTAGACAGAAGATAGGAACACATAGAATACAAGGTTCTGTCTTCATACTGACCAGAAAAACACCTGGAAATTAAAAAATTTGAGAGATGTCAAAGACAAAAAATGCCTCAATATCTTTCCTAATGTTATTTTATTTTTCTCACCCTTTTTCATTCTAAACATAGACTGACTCAGAAAAAAAAAAGGTTTGTGTGTTTTCTCTATATTTAGTATGTTTGACTTTGCAGATGATTAAAATGGCAAGAAAAAGTATAATGAGGATCTAGTGTGATTTCAGGGGACAAGAGTAATAACTCGGCAAGGCTCTAGTCACAGCAAGAGTAGTAGCTTTCTACTTGAGCTTACCTTTAAACTATTCTGCTCTGTAGAATAAAGAAGAGCAAAGTAAGTGGCTGAAAATAGGAAGTGGCACATAGGCTTTGGCAAGCCTCTACTATCAGAAACTAATTTTGGAGAACTCAGTAGGAGCAATAACTTAGAAAGCCTCATTATTCATCACCCAAGAATGAACCCTGACTCTGGTTTCTCCTTATTACGGCTCCATAGTCTAAATGGCAAAAACTAGAAATGCCTATGAAGGAAGGTGATAAACCAAAAGGATGCTGAACTTAAAACCCTTCTTGCTTCTTCCCAAGGTAAGCAAAACAAGATTGGGAAAAAAGACTACTTTAAAATTCTCTTTCCATATTGGTGTGTCTTTGGGATGCTGACATGTAAGTTCCTGCTGTACCATCTACAATACAAAGACTGGAGTAGGGCAAGAGAGTTCTTTTCATGATGATTGATGTGATAACATGGTATCTTCCATGCCTTGCCTTATATCTTATTAATTAATAACAAATGAAATAAGTTAGCTATAAATTATTGGAATAATTATTAGTCAGCTATAAATTATTAGTGTCAGAGATAAAAGTTTCTAAATTAACACAATTTCAGTAGAATATGATGTTCTGTGACTTAAAAAATTCATTCCTAACTATATTCAAAATAGATAAGCATGACTCTCTTTCCTGAAAATAACCAGGATGAAAACTATCACCTGCAGATATTTCTTGTACAAAAATTTTATAACAATTGAAAATCAACCGTCAAACTTATAGTCAAGCCTAAAATTTATAGTGCCTAAGAACTACTGTAAGGAAAACTCAAAATCATTGTCCAAAAAATTTTGTATTACAATGACAGTTTCTACTTTTCCTTTTTAGGCCATTTAAATTTTCTTGAAAAGAGAACCTAGCCAGTGTTCATCAATTTTGCAGCTTTTCATTATATTTTACACTAACAAAGAGAGCAGTCTCTTACATCCATAAGAGCAGCATTGATGTAGTTACTACTCTCCCCATCAATTGTAATTAAAAAAGGCAGACATCTGTCAGGTGGCAGCATGTCCATAAAACGGTTCTTGTCATGGTTCCTTGGCAGGCATGCTATACTGCAGTCCTCAGCTTGTAGTCGAGGGGTGACTGAATTCAAGGTCTGGAAAAAAAAGGGAACCCAGGTTAAAAAACAGTGACCCATTTCACAGCATAACACAGATCTAGCATGCATTTAGGAGGCCAAGTAGAAAGTAAAGGATTTGTGCAAGTCAATGACATTTGCCATGATGACAGGCTGACAGACTTTGTAGTTAAAGCTACTAAAGCCTGAGAAGTGACAAAGAAACACTACACACATTGTCCAATGTACCTCTCTGTAAAAGGGAAAGGGATGCTAAACAACAGAGCAACAACCTGCAAAAGGTATTGTCTAACCAAAGAAAATGCAATCAGAGCAGCCCATGATGATGCCCCATCATCAAACTTCTAATTTGTAATAACATTTTAATGTGCCAGATTTGAGGACATGCTATGGCAAAGAGCACTGGGCAAAGAATCAAAGTATTAGGTTTTTAGAGTTATTCTTGATTTCACAGTCAACAGCTTTAGGGATGTTTTAAGGGCAGTGAAAACATTTGTGATTATTTAGAGATGATGTTTTGCACAAACTCCAGCTATTATTATTAACGTGCTTTAGTGACACAGAAGGTCAAAATCCAAAAGATTGCATTTTGAAAAAGATTGTAAAGATATACAAATTATCACTAAATTTGGCTTTTATGGTACCTTTTTCTCATACTTTTCTGTGAGTCTGAATTCATTTGTCCTTCAAAATACAGCAGATGTGATATGAGCTCATTAATACAAAAGTTGACTCTATAACTTTGTATAACTGTATAATGAAAGAGACATGTATTATATTATACTTAAAATAGGGCCAAAGGTTATAAACTTGACTTGAAAGCCCTTCCTTGGAAGAATTAGGAATGTCCAGGACAAACTGTAATAAGTTACTCATAAAAAGGTGCTGGAAATAATAAATACCTGGAATTCATCTTTGAGATGTGAAGAGTTTGTCTGGGAGTCTATTCTAATCATATCAAAATATGCAGCTTTAAATTCACAGACAGGTATGGCAGTTTCTCCACATAAGCAAGCCTCTAAAATGGCATCATGAATAAAAATGTACTGTTCCTATTAAAAGAAAGAAAATTTTCATAATATTTTAATACAAGTTTCCTGTCATCAAAGAATTTTCTCTATATAAACATATTAATAAAAAAACCAGTATTTTTCTATGACTTAATGAGCTACTATTGATTCTATGGGACAAACACCCACTATTTAGTTTGATAAGTGTTGGAAAGCAAACCAAGAAAGACCACCTGAGGTTAATCAACAATCAACACACCTCTGTCTGGACCATATTGATACGACGAGATCGTAAGGCTTTGACACAGTTGTAGATGTCAACAACACCCTCTCTCTCAGCCATGTCCAGCATGATGTCAATCACAATGTAACAGCCAGTTCGTCCAGCACCAGCACTGAAAAATAAGCAGATCTAAAGAACTGCAGGAAGCATGTCTATACAAATTCAAAGACACATCTGATTTTCAAATAAGTGGAATCAAAGTGATTCAACAAAGTACAAGACATAATTTGTATGTACTTGTAAATGCCTGTTAAGGAACAAATAGCTTCAATGTAGAGAACCTACTTTGGTGTAAACTGAAGACTAGAACAAATTAAAAAATATAAACTTTGTAAATCAAATTGTGTTTTGAAAATAATGTATATATGTCACTTAAGTTTCATAGCTCTTATACAGTCTTCATTTTACAAAACTTTCAAGCTCATAGAATTGATCAAGGAGTGGATTTATGCTTTAAAATTTCACCTGAGAGTGAAAGACTCATACTTATATCATTGTGGGTGCTCTGGCAAAATGCAGCAATACTATCTTAATAAGACAGATTCTGGTCAAGGCAAAAGAACATTAATCTAAAACCTTTAAATGGAAAATCTGAGGAGTCACATTTCAGGGGAAGTGTTAATAGTGAGGGTAGGGATGAAAATGTTCGTTATTGCTGGGGAGGAGACCAACAGTAGAAAGAATATTTACATGGTGATCCAAAGAAAAAATGAAAATGAATTGTTAGGTATGAAATATAATTCTTAACAGGTCACAAAGATAGTACTATCTTCTTGTATTTAATTCAGTAGTCAAATCATAATATACTGCTGATTATATTACCCATTGGGAAGATTTCTCCAGTTTTATACATATAAGTCAATGGAGCAAAAAGGTATAGTTCAGATTTTTATGGAAAAATCACTTTGTAGTCAGCTCCCTCTCTTCCATAAATTCAGATGCCCAAGTGGAAGTAGAAAATGACACGTTTCGAGAGCATATCTGAGACTATCGGAGCACTACTGAAGTAGGCAATTCACAGGAAAGGAAACCTCAATGATAAGTCAAGACACTACATAATTGAAAACCCATTTATCTCATTTTCTAAATGCATAGATAGACTATTAACATTATTTCTTTGAAGTCTGGATTTGGTCATTTCTCTTAAACTTAATTGTTCTTTAAGAAATTTAAGTCAAAGGTATTGTGGCTATCTCTGTTTCTTTTTCTTGCCTACCATCTTCTCAGTCACTGTTCCCAGGGTTTGAGACAGGAAAGTAATTGAAGAGTACATCAGATTTCTTGAGGAGGATTGAATTGTAGATTTTTTTTTCAAGGTACACAGTATCTGATCCTAATGAGATGCCTTACTTTTATTTCATTCTCTGTTGTTTTATTTTTCCTCTTTCATATGTGGTCATTTAAATACTGAATAGGCTGGATTTTCAGGGAAAGAAAAATGCTTAAGCACAACCTATTATGTACTTTGGAAGGGATAGTATTTGAGAATGGTGTGCAGCATTTAGGAAAAGCTTTTCAGATTCAGTACATATTTTTCTATTCATATCTCAAAATGAGGCCATGTAATTTGCTTTTAGTA
The DNA here is from genome assembly GCF_023091745.1 of Budorcas taxicolor. Lineage (NCBI taxonomy): Eukaryota > Metazoa > Chordata > Mammalia > Artiodactyla > Bovidae > Budorcas > Budorcas taxicolor. Next base: position 57,578,828 of record NC_068918.1, read on the forward strand.
TCTTTGGGTACTTGTTTTAAGAGAAGTTTCTAATCAAAAGAGAGTCTGGATAATATTCACATTTTTCTGGCATCTATATGCTGGATTTTACTAATGTAGTTTTCAAGGTCCTCTGAGGGATGGCTTTAAAAAAAATTCTTAAAGTAGATGTTTTACAGCCCAAATTCGTATAATTTAGGTCATTTAATAACTTTGTATGCCTCAAATTTAGTTTTAAAAGCTGGGATTCTGTTAGGAATTAACTAAATTGGCAAGAACTCTCTGGCTTTACCTACTATTCCATACTATACAGGCTTTGCAAAAGTGATTAAAAAAAAACCACAACACACATGCAGATGTTGCCACTAAAAGGCAGAGTTTCTACATTCGCAATTATGGACACTACTACACACATTAAGATGAATGTATTTATTTCTGAAGTTTCTTTTATATCCTCCTTAGAAGCTAACTTTTATTTTATTGCTGTTTTACCTATCTGTTATACTTGCAAACTAAAACCTTGTAAGCATGTATTAGTTTTTGTGTTTACAAGCCTGGTTTGGATACTTTAAAAAAGCTGTCTGCACAAAGTCAATGTCAATTGGACCACCACTCACCTGCAATGCACAACGATGGGACCAGCACTGGGAGGGTTGGAGAATTTGACCCGCCGGATGAAGGAAAGGAGGCCTGTAGCATGGTAGGGCACCCCATGGTCAGGCCAGCCAGTGAAATGGAACTGTTTAACTTCACGGATTTCATTGTATCCCCTCTGTGCAAAGACATAAAGAAGTGTTTTCACGGACCAAAATAGAGCCCTTAAAGACAACCATGGGTACTAGACCTGACTGACAATGAAAAAAATGAGAAATTTATCAAAGATACTGCTTTTGCTGAAAAAGGATGCTGACATGGCCTAAGGGATTATCTTTATTTTCAGACAACTGCCAAAGAAAGAAAATAAGAAGTCTTGCTCAGTTCTGTAAGGCTGGGTAAATTTTATTTACCTTGACAGTCTGTTCCTTATTTGGAATGACAACACATAAAATGATTAGGGGAAAAGGAAGAAACGGGAAGTTAAAATGCTGCCCTGTTGACCCAACACACTGAGTTCTCAAGTGGTGTATAAAAGCAACTTTCTGCTTCTTACCTCACAAAGAGATTTCAATGCCTTGCTTATCCATGTTGAAAATGGTTTTGAAGCATGGCATGTAGGGATTTTCCAGAACAGTGCTACTCTAGATGGGCGTGTAAAAATATACAGACAGCTAAACTGTTCTTTGGCCAGACTATTAACTCTGTGAAATAAATCAGCACACAGAGGATTATTTATAGCAACAAAAATACAAACTGAAAGAAGCAAACATCCATTGCTGTGCCTTTCTCCTATGGGGTTAATTTTTAGAGAAACATTTAAATGCGCATTTCAAACTTTTCCCTTCCTTTTTGTTAAAAGCAGCCCATAAATTGTAGGAACAGCACTTGGAGAATTCAGATGAGATGCTGCAGAGTTTATTTTTAAGAATCCACATTTGTGGCCCCCCAAGCCCCACTAAGGTCTATATATTTACAACTTTACTGTGAACTCTGTGAAATCTCAATCTCATTTGTTCCTCAGAAAAGGTAGAAAAAATTGCATGAAATAAATTAACTAAATGAAAAATTTTATCTTTAGATTCTATTCTAAATATCACCAAAGACTTGGAAGCCAGTGATCACATCTTATAATTTTTTTTTCTTTCCTGTTTTGAGTACAAAACCCCACATAAAGCAGGGTTCAACAAATAAGTATAATAGTAACAATGATAAACATCACTATGGAATTATACAAATAAAATCACTTTTTTAAGTACTTTTGAAGTCAGCTTTACTGAGAAAGGCCATACATTGTTCAAAGATCATCTCCTCAGCATTGATCCTTTTGCTGGAGTTGCTGAAGGGCCTTGCTCTCTCTAGAAAATTTTAATATCTGGCAGTGTATGTTTTCTTATTGTTCATTTTACTTAAACTTTCCTGAGTAATTTTCAAATATATGGTTTTTTAAAAATTACTCTTTTCCAGTGTTTTTTATATGAGGAAAATAAATTAAAAATAAACCCTAGTAATGTTATAATTAGTACTGTATCAACTCCATAAAGAGGTATTAATGCCAAGTATTCCCATTCTGGGACATGGGGCAAGTCTCCATTTATTCATATCTTTGTGTCCTTCAACACATTTGTAATGGTTTTATTCACTTAGGATCTGTTTTTTTCTTGCTAAATATATTTCTAGATACTTCAGAGGGCTTCTCAGATTTCTCAGTGGTGAAGAATCCACCTACAACACAGGAGATGTAGTCCTGTATTGCAATCCAGGACTCATCCAATACAATCCTCATCCAGTACAATCCCTGTGATGGAAAGCTCCCCTGTAGGAGGAAATGGCAACCCACTCCAGTATTCTTGCCTCCAGAATTCCATGGACAGAGGAACCTGGTGGGCTACAGTCTATGAGGTCACAAAGAATTGGACAACAACAAGAACACATACTTAAGAATTTTTCTTATTATAAGAGAGATTTTTAAATCTATATCTTTATTAATAATATAATGAAAATATATCTTGAATTAGTCACTTATTTTGATTTTCTTTTTTTAAATTTTCTAACTAGCTTTTTTTTCATATAAAATCATTATACCTTAAAATAATTTCACCCTTTTTAATAGTTTTGCCATTTATTCCTTTTGCTGTCTAATTTCCTAGAGCTTCCAAAAATGTTGGATACTAGTGAGCATGATTATCCACATTGCGTCTCTGATTATATTAATAACTGTAATGCCTCCAGTTTTTCACTCCTTAATATGTGTGCTACTGGTTATTGTTGAAATAGCTTTATCATGTTTAGGGAGTCTCCTTATTCTTTCTAATATAATTAGAGTATTACTATAAATGTATTTTAAATAAAATTAAGTGCATTACAGTATGTATTAATGAAATCACAGGATTTTGTTCCTTAATGCACTGAGATAATGAAATATTCTTCTAGATTTCCTACCACAGTTGTAAAATCCTTGAATTCTTAAAAAAAACAATCATGATAAATCAGGTAGTGATCTTTTCTTAATTCACTGCTATATTCACATTTTCAGTATGTCCTGAATTAAATTGGTCTGCAATGTATATATGTGTGCATACTTGAGAAAGAGAAACAGGCAGAGATTTAAAAAGAGAGACAGAGAAGAGCTTGAGAGAGTCCTATCTTTATATGGTTCTGTTATCACAGTTCTGCTAGCTTTTAAAATATATTTAGTTGGTTTTAATGGTTTTTCTATGGCCTAAATAGTTTGATTAACTTAGGCATTAGCTATTCATTAGTTATTCTTTAGAGGTTAAAGACACCTCAATTATGAAAACATAATGCAATTTTAATGGCAAATTTCAACACTCTTATTTTCTTTTACCAGCTCTTCAGATCCAGAACTCTCCTTGGGTTAAATACTGGAAATTATTATTTGCTAGAATTTCACTGTATATAGACTAAGATTGGAGAAGGCAATGGCACCCCACTCCAGTACTCTTGCCTGGAAAATCCCATGGATGGAGGAGCCTGGTAGGCTGCAGTCCATGGGGTCGCTAAGAGTTGGACACCACTGAGCGACTTCACTTTCACTCTTCACTTTCATGCACTGGAGAAGAAAATGGCAACCCACTCCCGTGTTCTTGCCTGGAGAATCCCAGGGATGGGGGAGCCTGGTGGGCTGCCGTCTATGGGGTTGCACAGTCAGACATGACAGAAGTGACTTAGCTGCAGCAGCAGTAGACGAAGATCTGTCTCTGCGTTCACACATAATATAACTTTCTTAATAGCATCTATAGCTATAGTTCTGTCCCTTTTGTGTTACCCAATGTCACATATTTTGTTTTGATTGCTCTTCATTTGGAATTGACAAGTGGTTTAGTTACTTTATTGATCTTTTCAAGGAAATAGATTTTTGATTAAATTTATTCTTTTCTGTCAGTGTCTCATTTTTATATCGGAGAAGGCAATGGCACCCCACTCCAGCCAGTATTCTTGCCTGGAAAATCCCATGGACAGAGGAGCTTGGTAGGCTGCAGTCCATGGGGTCACTATGAGTGGGACATGACTGAGTGACTTCACTTTCACTTTTCACCGTCATGCATTGGAGAAGGAAATGGAAACCCACTCCAGTGTTCTTGCCTGGAGAATCCCAGGGACGGAGGAGCCAGGTGGCCTACCATCTATGGGGTCACATAGAGTCGGAGACGACTGAAGTGACTTAGCAGCAGCAGCAGCATTTTTATATTTATTTTTCCCTTTGTTTTACTGACTTTTTTCCTGATTTTCTAGTTTAACTGTTTTTTAAAAGATTTTATACTATCTTTCAAAATAGAAATCACTTTTGATTATATATTTTTCTCCTAACATGGAATATTTTGATATAAACTTATTTATCTTCATAATACAATTTTAGTTCTGAGGCAATTGTTCAGTCACTCGGTTGTGTCTGACTCTTTGCGACCCCATGGACTGAAGCATGCCAGGCTTCCCTGTCCTTCATCATCTCCTGGAGCCTGCTCAAACTCATGTCCATTGAGTCAGTGACGCTATCCAACCATCTCATCCTCTGTCGGCCCCTTCTCCTCCTGCCTTCAATTTTTCCCAGCATCAGGGTCTTTTCTAATGAGTAGGCTCTTTGCATCAGGAGGCAATAGTTCATTCAAAGATTATTCACAAGAGGCCTTTGGTGATTTCTGAGCCTAATTTGGGGAGTTTCTGGTCAGTGATTTGTTGTTATTTTCCACTGGATTTTGGAAACATTTTGAATTTTTATTATGTATTTAAGTTTCCTTTATAACTAGGTTTGTGATTGATTTCTTTTTAGCTTTTTATTTTATATTGGAGTATAGCCAATGAGGGGCTTCCTAGGTAGCACTACTGGTAAAGAACCTGTCTGCCAATGCAGGAGACATAAGAGAGGTGGGATCCTTGCATTCCTATATACTAATAATGAGAAAGTAGAAAAAGAAATTAAGGAAGCAATTCCATTCACCATTGCAACGAAAAGAATAAAATACTTAGGAATATACCTACCTAAAGAAACTAAAGACCTATATATTGAAAACTATAAAACACTAATGAAAGAAATCAAATAGGACAGTAATAGATGGAGAAATATACCATGTTCATGGATCAGAAGAATCAATATAGTGAAAATGAGTATACTACCCAAAGCAATCTATAGATTCAATGCAATCCCTATCAAGCTACCAGCGGTATTTTTCACAGAACTAGAACAAATAATTTCAAGATTTGTATGGAAATACAAAAAACCTCAAATAGCCAAAGCAATCTTGACAAAGAAGAATGGAACTGGAGGAATCAACTTGCCTGACTTCAGGCTCTACTACAAAGCCACAGTCATCAAGACAGTATGGTACTGGCACAAAGACAGAAATATAGATCAATGGAACAAAATAGAAAGCCCAGAGATAAATCCACACACCTATGGATACCTTATCTTCGACAAAGGAGGCAAGAATACACAATGGAGTAAAGACAATCTCTTTCACAAGTGGTGCTGGGAAAACTGGCCAACCACTTGTAAAAGAATGAAACTAGATCACTTTCTAACACCACACACAAAAATAAACTCAAAATGGATTAAAGACCTAAACGTAAGACCAGAAACTATAAAACTCCTAGAGGAGAACATAGGCAAAACACTCTCTGACATAAATCACAGCCGGATCCTCTATGATCCACCTCCCAGAATACTGGAAATAAAAGCAAAAATAAACAAATGGGATCTAATTAAAATCAAAAGCTTCTGCACAACAAAGGAAACTATAAGTAAGGTGAAAAGACAGCCTTCTGAATGGGAGAAAATAATAGCAAATGAAGCAACTGACAAACAACTAATCTCAACAATATACAAGCAACTTATGCAGCTCAACTCCAGAAAAATAAAAGACCCAATCAAAAAATGGGCCAAAGAACTAAATAGGCATTTCTCCAAAGAAGACATACGGATGGCTAACAAACACATGAAAAGATGCTCAACATCACTCATTATCAGAGAAATGCATATCAAGACCACAATGAGGTACCATTTCACACCAGTCAGAATGGCTGTGATCCAAAAGTCTACAAGCAATAAATACTGGAGGGGATGTGGAGAAAAGGGAACCCTCTTACACTGTTGGTGGGAATGCAAACTAGTACAGCCACTATGGAGAACAGTGTGGAGATTCCTTGAAAAATTGCAAATAGAACTGCCTTATGACCCAGCAATCCCACTGCTGGGCATACACACCGAGGAAACCAGAATAGAAAGAAACACATGTACCCCAATGTTCATTGCAACACTGTTTATAATAGCCAGGGCATGGAAACAACCTAGATGTCCATCAGCAGATGAATGGATAAGAAAGCAGTGGTACATATACACAATGGAGTATTACTCAGCCATTAAAAAGAATACATTTGAATCAGTTCTGATGAGATGGATGAAATGAAACTGGAGCCGATTATACAGAGTGAAGTAAGCCAGAAAGAAAAACACCAATACAGTATACTGATACATATATATGGAATTTAGAAAGATGGTAATGATGATCCTGTATGCGAGACAGCAAAAGAGACACAGATGTATAGAACGGACTTTTGGACTCTGAGGGAGAGGGAGAGGGTGGGATGATTTGGGGGAATGGCATTGAAACATGTATACTATCATGTAAGAAACAAAGTGCCAGTCTATGTTCAATACAGGATACAGGATGCTTGGGGCTGGCACATGGCGATGATCCAGAGAGATGATATAGGGTGGGAGGTGGGAGGGGGATTCAGGATTGGGAGCTTGTATACACCCGTGGTGGATTCATGTCAATGTATGGCAAAACTAATACAGTATTGTAAAGTAAAATAAAGTAAAAAAAAAATAATAATAATAAATAAATAAAGAGAGGTGGGATTAATCCCTGGGTGGGGAAGACCTCCTGTAGGAGGGCACAGCAACCCACTTCGTTTTGTTGCCTGGAGAATCCCATGAATAGAAGAGGCTGGTAGGCTATGGCCCATAAGGTCACAGAGACTCGGACACCACTGAAGCGACTTAGCATGCACGCATAGCCGATGAACAATGCTATGATAGTTCCAGGTGGACAGAAAAGTTTATTGACTTTTCATAAAACTTAAACGAAGTTATAAGAAGAATGTATATTCCAAATTCTTTTGATGATAATGGAATCTAACTATTCATTAAATCATGTTTGATGGTTCTTTTCTTGAAATCTCCTATATTTTTGCTTATTTATTCTTGATTTGTCTAAGAAATTTTCATACATACTTTATAAATGTGATAATAATTATATTGCTCTGTATATTCATAATTTCCCACTTAATATTTCCCCTAATTATTTTTTGTTTGTAAAATTACTTTTAAGTATCATTTATAAAGAGTGGTATTTCTAGATCATGGATGTATAACTTTATTGTGGACATTGATGGCTATGTAAAATACCTATGACTAAATATGAAGTCATTGTGAACTGAAAGTGAGTCGCTCATTCATGTCTGACTTTTGCGACCCCATGGACTATACAGTCCATGGAATTCTCCAGGCCAGAATACTGGAGTGGGTAGCCTTTCCCTTCTCCAGGAGATCTTCCCAACCCAGGAGTGGAACCCAGGTCTCCCTCATTACAGGTGGATTCTTTACCAACTGAACAATTAGGGAAGCCCATGAAGTCAATTGTAGTTTAAATAAATTTCTTAGGAGAGGTGCATGAAGGTAAAACTAGTTGTCAAACGATATCAATATTTTAATATTCTGTAGACGCATTGCTTTACTGATTTACAGAGAGCTTGTGTACATGTGTGCTAAGTTGCTTCAGTTGTGTCCAACTCTGTGAGACCCTATGGACTGTAGCCTGCCAGGCTCCTCTGTCCATGGGATTTTCCAGGAAGAAATACTGGAGTGGGCTGCCGCGCCCTTCTCTAGGGGATCTTCCTGACCCAGCGATTGAACCCATGTCTCTTATGTCTCCTGTATTGGCAAGCATGTTCTTTACCACTAGCGCCACCTGGAAAGCCAGAGGGTTTATGGCAATTTAAATATGATCAGCAACACATGAAAATATGTCTCATCATACTCTTAAAATCAATCAGGATTATTATTCTTTTTCTAAAAGTGCTTGCTGATTTGAAGGTAAAAAATGGTATATCAGCACATGAGGTTAAACATTTTCAATAGGCATGTTAGCAGTTGCTTTTTTGTGGGGCAGAGATTCTGATATTTCCTTTATATTTATATGAAAGCTATGAGTTAAAAATAATAAATAATCACAATTTCTTTGTTGTGTGTGTATCTTTTAATTAATTTTTTGATACAGATAATTTTATACTTTTGTGTGATCAAATTTATTAAACTTTTCTGTAACAGTGTATGTTATTACTTTTATGTCTTACTTTAGTTCTCTCACACTGCCCACTAGCATTAGTCTTTCTGAACCTTTTTTTAAAAAAAAGTCAGATTTACTCCTGGGCTCAAACCCTCCAATGGCTGGCTACTTTTACCTTTCATACAAACTAAAATCATAGTGGCTCACAAGACCTCACTTATCTGGCTCTGTGATTTCTCTGACTTTAAATCACATTTCTTTCCCTTTCACTTACCTATCTCTCAATACCCTAGACTCTAGTATATTTTTCACTGCGACAGGAATATCATGCTTCTAGGTTTATGAAATCATTGTTCCCTCCATCAGGAATATTCTGCCAGGGACAACACCCCTGGGATATAATCCTTCCATGGGCTATAGTCATATTACTCTCTACCTCACTTGCTTCAAGCCTTTAGTTCAGTTCAGCTCAATTCAGTCACTCAGTCGTGTCCGACTCTTTGCGACCCCATGAATTGCAGCACACCAGGCCTCCCTGTCCATCACCAACTCCTGGAATTCACTCAGACTCACGTCCATCAAGTCGGTGATGCCATCCAGCCATCTCATCCTCTGTCGTCCCCTTCTCCTCCTGCCCCCAATCCCTCCCAGCATCAGAGTCTTTTCCAATGAGTCAACTCTTTGCATGAGGTGGCCAAAGTACTGGAGTTTCAGCTTTAGCTTCATTCCTTCCAAAGAAATCCCAGGGTTGATCTCCTTCAGAATGGACTGGTTGGATCTCCTTGCAGTCCAAGGGACTCTCAAGAGTCTTCTCCAACACCACAGCTCAAAAGCATCAATTCTTCGGCGCTCAGCCTTCTTCACAGTCCAACTCTCACATCCATACATGACCACAGGAAAAACCATAGCCTTGACTAGACGGACCTTAGTCGGCAAAGTAATGTCTCTGCTTTTGAATATGCTATCTTGATCATACCTTTCCTTCTAAGGAGTAAGCATCTTTTAATTTCATGGCTGCAATCACCATCTGCAGTGATTTTGGAGCACCCCAAAATAAAGTCTGACACTGTTTCCACTGTTTCCCCATCTATTTCCCATGGGACCAGATGCCATGATCTTTGTTTTCTGAATGTTGAGCTTTAAGCCAACTTTTTCACTCTCCTCTTTCACTTTCTTTTTTTTTTTTAAATTTTTGTTTTTACTTTATTTTACTTTACAATACTGTATTGGTTTTGCCATACATTGACATGAATCCACCACGGGTGTACATGCATTCCCAAACATGAACCCCCCTCCCACCACCCTCCCCATAACATCTCTCTGGGTCATCCCCGTGCACCAGCCCCAAGCATGCTGTATCCTGCATTGGACATAGACTGGCGATTCGATTCTTACATGATAGTATACATGTTTCAATGCCATTCTCCCGAATCATCCCACCCTCTCCCTCTCCCTCTGAGTCCAAAAGTCTGCTATACACATCTGTGTCTTTTTTGCTGTCTTGCATACAGGGTTATCATTGCCATCTTTCTAAATTCCATATATATGTGTTAGTATACTGTATTGGTGTTTTTCTTTCTGGCTTACTTCACTCTGTATAATCGGCTCCAGTTTCATCCATCTCATCTGAACTGATTCAAATGTATTCTTTTTAACGGCTGAGTAATACTCCATTGTGTATATGTACCACTGCTTTCTTATCCATTCATCTGCTGATGGACATCTAGGTTGTTTCCATGTCCTGGCTATTATAAACAGTGTTGCGATGAACATTAGGGGTACATGTGTCTCTTTGAATTCTGGTTTCCTCGGTGTGTATGCCCAGCAGTGGGATTGCTGGGTCATAAGGCAGTTCTATTTGCAATTTTTCAAGGAATCTCCACACTGTTCTCCACAGTGGCTGTACTAGTTTGCATTCCCAACTCCTCTTTCACTTTCATCAAGAGGCTTTTTAGTTCCTCTTCACTTTCTGCCATAAGGGTGGTGTCATCTGCATATCTGAGGTTATTGATATTTCTCCCGGCAATCTTGATTCTAGCTTGTGCTTCTTCCACTCACGTTACTTTTTCAACTACTCCTTTCTTGGTCATTCTTTTAAAACTGTAAACTATTCCTTCCTCTGCCTCAGCCATGTTCCCTTTTTCCATTCCCTACATTATTTTTATACATGGCACTTTTCAAAAGATATGATTATTTATTTATTAATCTTTATTGCCTTTCTCCCCACAACAGATTATAAGCTCCACAAAAGAAAGGGTTTAATACATGTCTCAAGGTTCAGAAACATACCTGGTACATGTTATGCTCTCAAATAAATATTTGTGAAATGAATAAATAAATAGATGGATTTTATAGCATCCTTATAACAACTCTTGACAGGGATTTTAAGAAAAAAGAAACAATTTCAATATACTTAATTTTGTAGAATGTTAAGGTACTTACCCTTTCCAGGGTGAATGTCCTAACTACATATTCGGCAAGTGGTTCCATTTCTACACAAGTTACTTTGAAGTCACCATAAACTTCGGTATCATCAGGCCAATACTTATAGCATTTAACCTAAATGACAAAAAGTATATATAGGTCAACCTGAATATGTAATACACATTAATCAAGATGATTTAATTTCAGTGATAACTCTTCAGGTCATAGTTAAAAGACAGTTTAAAAATCCATACATAATAAAAAAATCCATAAATAAAAGAATCTGTAACACAATAGATAGAAAGATTTTGCATAATCTCATAAAAACATACAAACCTGACAATGCAACTAGATTCTAACATAAAATCAAAGCTTATTTACTTTACTAAATGAGAAATCAAATAATTTCTTAGCAATCAAAGATTCACTTAGGAGCACTCAGTTGAAATGCTATGGCTAAGAAAGTTTTTCAAACAATTGAATGGTATTCTATTCTAAGTGTGTTATGTATTGCTGTTCAACTTATACTCATATTTTATAACACACAGGGTGTTTTTTGCCTCTTACCCGGCCAACTTCCACTAAGTTTGTGACCATCACAATGCATGCAGACTGCTCTTGCCAGATCATTCTCCAGAAATCATACACTGTTTCATGAACTGGGCCTATAAAAAATTAATTTGAATAGTATGTTATCAGAGAAATTGTGTAGTTAAAAAGAAGTGTAGATAAGAAAAAGAACAATATAAAATAAATGAACCAAAGTAGAAATTGTAAAGGCCTAGCACAAAATGTCACTAAAAGTGACATTCAACTCAAATCTAAATTCACACTAAAGGCAAAAAATAGTTGTATACAAGTTTGTTTGCTTCAGTTTGCCTTCTGTGTTTTCAAATTCAGAAGATAGCACTAGTTTTTAGGGTACTTATATCTCTCTTGTTGATGTTGTATACGCCACTCGGTCGTGTCCAGCTCTTTGCAATCCCATGGACTATAGCCCACTAGGCTCTTCTGACCATGGGATTTCCCAGGCAAGAATACTGAAGTGGGTTGCCATTTCTTTCTCCAGGGGATCTTCCTGACCCAGTGATCAAACTTGTGTCTCCTGTTTTAGCAGGCAGATTCTTTATTCACTGAGCCACCAGGGAAGCAGGGGCTATATCTGTCTCTAAGTTACTTTAATTCATCTTCATGTAAATAGCAAAATAGGAAGTCTTATGCCACCATCAACCAAATGGCAGACATTACTAATTAAATATACACACATCATTTATAAACAGTGCAAGTTTAGGGGTTAATCAAGAACTATCAGATATATAAGGACATGTGCTAATTTATGGTATCATCTCTGAGCTGCAAAAGCATCTACTGGGCTAAACTTTACCCTAATAGCATGAAACAAGAATATCATTCACCATGGATGATCTTTCTAACTTTAAAGAGTTTATAATTAATTAAATTCAGTAACTCCAAAGATATGGGAAAAACACTTAGAAAATAACCTGTGTAAAAACAGCAAATTAACTTTTGTTTTACTTTCCTTTTTTTATAAAGTAAGATGTGCAGTTTTCTTATCTGATGGTCAGTGGTCAGTTTGGGGAGATAACTAAAGGTATCTTGGTATGGTCGTTAGGATACCTTTATTCCCCAATGTGCCACTCTAACAAGATTTCTTCACTTTCTTCTACTTTTCTATGAAGAATGAACTCAACTAAGTTCCCTTCAGCCCTTCCCTATGTTTTAGTCTTGACTTGCAAAAAAAATTGTTGCAACTCAGTCCAACATGGCAATGTTGGCCTTGGATACTATTACATGCCAGCCCAACAAACTCTGCTGCAAAGAAATAGGCACCTTATATAAGATGAGAGCTCAGTTGCTTTCATCAGAAAATAAGTAATTTCTCTGCCCAGCACTGTTTACTAGTGCTCTGGGACATCCGGATACCAAGAACCAAATCTCAAAGACTACCAGCAGCTTCTATTTTACTTTTAGTTAAAAAAAAAATAAATCAAGGTTTAATTTATATACATGTTAAAGAGATAAAACAATCTGTATTATACAGATGAATAAAGAACAGTGTTAAATGGAAGAGCTGATTTTTTTTTAAATTATCAAATTGCAAGAAAACATCATATGGATGAATTAAGCAAGTTTGATTACTCTATAATTATTTGGTTATTCTACTCTATTTTAAAAGGCAAAGTTTTACCTTGAGTTGCAATGTAGTGGCTTGGTCTCTGGTAGCCCTAAAATAGGAGAACAAAGTGGTCATCATTTTATATCTGTGTCAGAAATAAATGAATGAAGGCATAAAAAGATGAAGACAACCACCTGTTAAGATTAAGTTATAGTAAAAAGTCCAGAAATGAGTAGTGAACTCATAGTTCACTTCTCAAACCTAGGTTATCTGAAAGGTAAAAATGAAACAAAAATTAAATATTTTAAGGGGTCTGATTAGAATACATATTGCACAATTGAGTTTTGCTTGCTAGGAAATAACTTTATAGATTTTGTTTGGTTTCACTACAATGTTTATGCCTTCATGTTAATCTTTGGTTTCATTCCTGGCAAAACTGTGTCCAAAAATATTAATTCTTATTTTATCATCCAAAAGTACAACACACTGCATTACAAATGGACAACGACATATTAGAACCATAAAAAAATAACAGAACATTCCAATGTTAGAGCTGGACAATGCATGTGTGCATCAAGTCAAAGTCCTGCTGAAATTTTTTTTACAGAATATTTCTATTCGATAATATGTTCAGGAATCTGCCAAAACTATTTTGTATGTGCTGATAATATTAATTTACACACACATAATTATAGGTACACACATATATAGGGAAAAAAAACTTTTAAAAAATGCATCTTATCCTGAACAAAAGGTTTAGCACATTTTTCTTTATTTTTATAGTGTGCCAAGAGTTTTATGTGGTTAAGCATTTGATATTGTTTCATAAAGAAATTACTCCAAATAAAAGATAAGTTGTCAGTTGCTTTCAATTGATTTGAATTTCAATAGATCATTAGTAGCAAAAATGTTAATAGGGTTAAGCTTTGTCTTTGTTGTGTCTTCAGCAAAGGGTTTTAGTAAAAGCTTGAGTTAGCAGACCATCTGGTCCTATCCAAAACATCTATAAGACATTTGGTGCATACCAAAAATTGCTGATATTTACAGGACCCTTGGTTGTGCCCAAAGTGTCCATAAGACATTTGGTCCATGCCAAAAGGTCCTTAAAAATTGTTCCTGTCCAAAATGTCCATGAGCATACTTGGTCCATGCCAAATGGTATTGGATGGCACCAAATATCAAGGACTTCTGGCATGGACCAAATGTCTCCATGGACATTTTGGAAAGGAGCAAATATCAAGGATGTTTTGGTATGGACCAAATGTCTTAATGGATGTTTTGGATAGGACCAAATGTCCTGCCAGGGTCTTGGCAGAAAACCAAGGTTAAACTAAATAGGTAAGAACAAGTACAAATTTGTCAGAGAACTGTTGATATTTTTATTCTAGAGAATAGACTGTTTAGTTTTCCATATTGAATGAGAGTAAAATAATGATCAAAAATTAACCAATATACTCAAAGTCTATAGTTAATAAAATTCATTAATTCAAATATGTAAATAATGACAAGTCACAAAATAACTATAAAACATGAACTTAATAAATATGATAAAATTATTATTTATAGATCCTAATTATACATATATTTTGCATATCTATAAATGTATCATATATGCTGTAATTGTTGATATTTCTATCTTTTGCCTTACAAGTAATGCAATTTAGAATTAATTCATTTCAGTATGCCTGAACTAGTTTTTTAAATAGTGAAGTTTAATGAGTACTTAATATGTGCTAGGCATTGTGCTAAATGATCAACATGAATTACTTCATTTAATTCTCACAATAAAATGATGAGGTTAGTGGTATTGTTATTATCCCCCCTGAAAAGATGAGGAAAGCAAGGGACAGAGGGATGAATTAACATTCTTGCAATTTCCAGTGTGATTTTGAACCAAGAAATATGAACAGAGCCTGTCCTTCTTGGATGTAATATACTGCATCCTAAATATTTTATTTTATTTGATAATTACTTGCATTAAACAAAGGATCTGCATGTACATACGTCTTAACCAACACTGAACAGTGGAATGTATATCAAAACAAACTTTCATTTTTATGATTCAATATATATGTGTGATATGTGTATTTTATAAATGCAATTTTGTAATTATTTTGCCTAAGTAATTTTAATACTTAACAAACCAATAACCACACACCACAAAATAGTCTCCCTACCCATTTTTAACATCAGAAGTCAAATGTAAAAAAGTAAAATTTCAGAAACACTAATACACATCATACTATCCAGCTTCTCACATATGTTTAGGGAAGGGTAGGATAAAAGCCAGAAACAGAAACCATCAACAAATAAAACTCGAGTACATAATAAATTGTCAAAAGCTAAAAATGATCCTGCTTTTCTAAACATAGAAAAGGGAGGGAGGTAAAATAGATCTTTACACATGTAAAGGAGTTACAGAAAAATGAACATAGATATACTGTATGAGGCTAGTTAGGTGAAGCATGCAGAAAGAACTAGTAGTAAGCATTAGTAAAAACTGTAATTAAGAGTGGTTACATTAAGTATTTATAATAGGGTGCTGTTATTTACATATAGTGGTACTTACATCCCTGTACAGCCAAATCTACAGCCCAAACCAAAGTCAGGTGTGAAAGAAAGCACAACAACGTCAGTAAGTACTAGGACGCAGAACAAAGAAAAGTGTACAGTTTGTTCTTTATTTTAAAAAGCTAGCAATCACTTTATAGGTAATAAAAAGGAAAAGATTTATATATATACATATATATATATAAGTCAATAAATCGGGCATACTGCAGGATAAAAATACTCACATCTATATAGTTGGCATTAATGTAATCTGAAGAAGGATCATCCTCAACAGGTTGCAAAATTACTCTGGAGTGATCATCTGAGATTTTTAAAGGATAAAATAAAAGCTATTAAGTTTCCCCCCTGTTTTGAGACAATGGTTCAGTGGTTAACAACAGATTAGCCATAATATACTTTTAAAATTTCACTGGATACCAGTCATTTGAAAAAATGCAAGAACTTTAATGAGCTCATTACTTATTTTGATGATAATATTCTGTTAAGAAAGCTTCAATGACTAGCATCTTCATAGTTAGGAAATTTTTAGTAGAAATGATAATAATGTCTGATAAATCATCATTTGAGTCATAAATTTTTCTGAATTACTAAACTTGCCTTAACTCCTAATTTTGCTTGTTAGGCATGATTTTAAATGGGTGGGATCTTTTCTCCCTGTACTTTACAGCAAATGGGCCGCAGAATTAGGGAGTGAATTTTGAAACCCTACTCTCAACTTCTTATTTTGTGAGAGTTATGGTTACTCTCACAAAGGTTAAACTCTGATGTATTCAAAAGAGACTGTAAAATAATTTAAATGGAGAATAAAGTAGCCTAAGTAAAATCAGCAGCTAGTTACAAGCTAAACTATCTGTCACTTTTCTTACTGCTCCTACGGTTTCATATGATAATCAATTTATTTATCTCATGAACACACCTTGAAGACATAATCAGGAGGAAGTCCCTAATGAAAAATAACTTGGAGCAAATGGGATTCAGGCACTGGCTCCAAGAAAGGAAACAAGGTATATGGAAGGAATAACACTCCCACCTTGAATGTGTTTGGTGGAAGAGTTATAGTAATTTAGCATGAAAAAAATCCTTCATATTCATTATCCTAATATTTTCAGTTGTTAATGACACCTCCAGGCACTTATGTGCAAACAGCACATTATCACCACAAGATGAAGAATCTGAGTCAATTAATGAGAATGATGACAATTTCAGAATTGCTGCCAATACCCAATGCTGTTATAATATTAAATAGGTTACTTTATAAACAGACTGCCATCCTCTGGGATTTTTTTTAAAGTTTAAAACCATAGAAGGAGTAGTTGCAAATTTACCCTTTATCTTCTACACCTGGTTTTTACATTTATCAAGAATCATAAGAGCACTTACATGCTATAATGTTTCCATATCTGTTTTTTGCTCTATTTTGATCTTTTTTAGCTACATCCCAAGATGCTGACTGTCCTTCAAAGAAGCTCTAGAAAAAAGCACAATTAACAAGCACACTGAATTTAATTCCTTTCTTTGAATCAAGTCTGTCTGTTTTAAAGACTAAAATAGTAAAAGCCACTTTCTCAGGGAGGAAGGGAGTCCTACAGCAGTAAACAAGATCAATTTTCAGACCTCAAACTTGTTTGTTGGACTCCTACTTGTTCATCTTGGATTGGACTGAGTTCAAATTGAGGACAACAAACAACTTTAGGGGGAAAAAAGCAGGGGGGCGGGGGGAGGAGCCTTGAAAGTATTTCAAATTTAACATCACTGCAACTTTGTGAGACGGAAGTAAAGAAAGCATCAGAGACTTCAAAACTACTTTTAATGAGCATCTTTCAAAAATATGCTTCCTTTAGCATTTCTAACAGGACAAAGAAAACCTGTTTCCTCCCATAATTATTCATTAAATCATATGCAATACATCATATTTTAGTTTCTTTGAAGATCCTGAAAAGGACTCAGTCTCCACAACAAGAGACCATATGAAAATTGAAAAGAGTCACCATCTCCAAGAATCTTGGAACAGATGAATTTGTTGATTGGTTTAATTACCATATGCAGCAATTTAAAATATGAGTATAGATATCTTTTTGCAGAAAAACTTAAACTTTGCTCAACACAAGAAAGGGGGTCTTCAAAGAGCCAATGGTCTTTGAAGTGAGATACACAGGAATACTCATGCAATGAACAACAACAAAATGGTTCTGACAGAATATTGTAATTCCTTGTACTATTTTTGTTTTATTTTATTTTTTAATATAAATTTATTTATTTTAATTGGAGGTTAATTACTTTACAATATTGTCACCACAGCATAGTGTTTCCAGCGTATATCTAAAACTGACATTCAAAATTCAAAAATAATTTCCAAACTAAGGTATAACAAGTAATCTGTAAATAAAAGGCGATGTTTAGAAGATTCCTTATGAAGTTAAATGTATTATATCTTTGGTGGTCTTTCAAAGTAAAGTAGTCCTTGGCTTCTTTCATTTTAATTGTGTGTGTTTGGTAGTGGAGGTACTTTCTTCTACACCCCAGAGTGACATTTCTCGTACGTGAAAAGTAGCAAAAGAACTATTTCCTTTTTGCTATATTATGCACATTGGGATGTTTAGTTAAATAACTTCCTCTGTGGTATAATCTTGCTGTTTTAGTTTGGGTAGGAAGGGGAAATAAGGATGAAAGAATTTCCCACGTCCTTTTTTGGGGCTGCTTTTTGTTGTCTGAATTTGGAGTACTCTGTTTTTCTTCCCAGCCACCCTCAACCTATAATCCTCAAAACAAAACTCAGAGTGACAAGTAACACATTTAACACCCATAGCTTGATCTTATTTTCAACAGAGGGTCAACACACAAAGAGGCAGACAAGTATCCACTGCTTAGGTCATTCAAATGGCGGACACCGCAAAGGTACACCAGGACTCAAGATAGTCTGCTATGGATTTTTGAGTGGGGAAAACATAAGGTCTAACAAACTGGTCTCTAAGTAGCATAGTAAAATAAATTATGGAATCCAGCATTTTTTATTAAAATGAATTTTGACCCAGCTACATCCCCTGGAAATATCCTTTTTTCAATCCATCTACATCCTTCTCCTCAAATGCCCACTTGATTGTTCACCAAGGATTAGAGGGTCTACAGAGTATTCCAGTGCTTGCTATGTAAATGGAAGGAAAAGCTGCTAAATTCTGCTGAGTATCATGGTTAGAAATAAGATTCAACATAGTATTGAAACTTTCACCTCATATTCCTCTTTGAACCCATAGCTGTCTGATGTCTTCATGAGATTAATGTGCTGCAGTAAGTCGGCTACCCTGATGGCTGGGTGCAGCTGTCCCGTCTGGTAAGGGGATTCTGTCCCCTCACACAGGTAGCGAGGTACATCAAGAAGACGACTGGATTCTGCTGTAGCACTGTGGTTCTCATCTGCCATGTTTCAGATTCCAGAAGATTAAAAAAAAGACAAAGTTACCTTGTTTAATATATATCTATGCAAAGCAGATTTTAAGATCTTATGATCTTTCTGATAATAGGAGGAAGAAAGAAACATGGTACAGACCTAGGGCAGCATCCCTATAAAGACAAAGCCTTTTACTGCAGCTCCAGGTAGGAGGTCAGGGCATATTATTAATATGTGTATATAAGCAAGACAACAGATGCTGTGAGATGTAGAGAAACAGCTGATCCACTTTAAAGAAGTATAAGTGGGAGATTTTGCTGAGTTCTGACTTTTTTCTTCTATCTGCAGTCAAAGTAGTATATTGTGGGACCAGAAGATCAAGTTGTCAATTGGAGAGGTGTTTTCATTGTTGATTAAATTGAACAAATTCTTTCCCACCCATATCCCAACCTCCCTATATAGGCAACCCATCCCCACTGTAGTCCTACTATGCCCTTCCACCTGGGATGTTTTACCATGAAACACTCCAGACCCGTAAACCTGAACATTTTACAGAATCAGCCCATGGCCCGCTATGTCTGCTAGCCAGGTTACACGTGCATTTACACTTCATCTCTACTCCCTTGGTTTATTATTATTGCTATTTTTTATTGCTGATACATTTTGACTCTTCTGGTTACTGTGTACAAGAAACCTTGGTTTGTCTCTGGGACAAAATATTTAGATACTTCTTCTGGAATTCCTCCATGGCCCATCTTGGCTGAGTTACACAGCGCCTGCTTTACGTTCCCATGGCCTTCTGTTCTCCTACATTCATTTCACTTACAATGTATTTTAATCATTTATTTCTTGATCTCTTTTTCTAACTAAACTCTAAATGCTTAGCATGTAAAAACAAGAGTCATAGTTTTCTTTTTATTCTTAGTGCCTGGTAAAAGCAGTCACTCAATAAATATTTCAATATTTCAATGAATCAATTAGTTACAAATCCATTAAATCCCTCACCACCCACATTTAAGTGCAGGCCCCATCCCAACTGTGTTGTTAGCTTAAAATGAAAAGAAACTCTTAAGTCTCTGTCATAAGAAGGAAGAAAAGAACAAGAACATTTTACCTCTGAAAAATAAATATTATTTTAATGACCATAGTGCTAATCATTACAACGAGAAGAAGCATGCTTATAATGATCACATTTAAACTTACCATCTTTAAAAAAAACAAATGTTTTAAGGGGTGTTACTTTGGCAAACATTATACTGCCATACTCATTAACAGAAGAGAAAGTACACTCTTAGGGGAACTTTTGTTTTAGTGATACTGCATACTGTAGAGAACGATATTTAGTTAACAGTTAAACATATTTCAAGTGCTGGTACATTTGCCTGTTCTATCACCAACTCTACAAATAGGATATGGCAAAAAATGAATTGTTGTCCCCATGATAAACATTTTTTCTTCCTGGAGAAGGAAAAAAAGAAAAAGAACCCCACAATCAGATTTGTGTGCTTCTATAATTTAGCTTGATTGCATTTACTTTATTTTCTCTTACTAGGCTGAATGTAGCTTTTTCTTTTGCATTTACTTCTAAAACTCCACATTGAATTAAAAAAAAATTCTGTTGGATTCTGTTGTGACCTAAAAATACCCAAAAGAATTAATGCTTTTTACTCTGGATTCCCACCCCTCTACACACAAACATTTGCTAGCAATCATGATTCACGAGTGTTTACTATTTTTTCTATGAGACGACACTCAGTCGGTCTACCTTAGCTAAAATACTGCAATCAATAGACTGACATAAAGAAATATACATCTCCCCTGTAAAATTAAATCCGGAAGCCACTGATTGGGGCACTATCACAGAATATACAGCTTAGGATAAGAAGTAAAGAGAACAGGCTCTTAGGAAGGCAAAATGCAATCACCCAAGCTGGAATAAAGGTAGTCAGTGCTCTGTGAAGCAGACCCAGAGCTCACATTGTACTTGCTGGAGCAGTGGAATATTTACATTTGTAAAAGGCTCAGTAAGAAACAGAGGATTCAGCCATATTTCAGATCTTACATGATTACGTATCAATATGAGGTAGACGGTGCCTTTTGCTTTGCATTAAGCTTTAATACAGTAGTACAATGAGCAGTATTTTTCAAAATAATCACACATGAATTATTTATAGCTATACATTTCTACCTCACCTCATTGAATTACCTAACAATGCGCCTAGAAGCAAGAGTACATGTACTAATTATTATCCTTACTACACATTTAAGAATAACTTTAAATATTTCTTTGAAGGACAGGTCTTCTAGAGTTCTTTGCAATACACTTACCAGTAATAGGGACTTTAACCCAATGCAGCAGTAAAACACAAAAAAACAAAAATATGAATCAATACAAAAGTTTCCGACTTCTTTTTAGATCAGTAAGCAGATATTAATATCAAGCAATATTTGAAGTGATTTCAAAAATTGCTTTATAAATACAAAATAAACTGGATGTAAAACTATAAACACAGTGATTCCAAGAATGATGAAAAATGCAACAAATCATTTCTAAATTTGGTATGATTAACAAGCTATTTAGTTTTCAAAGAAGAAATATAAATATCAACCAGCTAGACTTACAAAATGAAATAAAATGCACAATGATTTTTTAAATGAATAGATTTATAACTCTGTTGCGTTAACTCTAGCCTTCCTTAAAAATAAATATCCTCTTTCATGGGAAAATTATTACAATAATATTTTAAACTTTATACATTATCTCATTTTCTCTTTACTAAGCTCTGTGGAGAAGATATGGTAAGAATTATTATATCATTTTATTGAAGGGGAAGCAAAGGCATTTTTTATGAATATTTTCATGAGTTCATATTTGTGAGTTCACAAGAGGACTGAGACTTATTAGACCCAATTCTACATGTCTTTGACTATTACCATAAGGAAATTTTAACAGGTAACAATCTTTTTCCTTGAATTTTTAATAACTTCATTGAATTTAATTTATGAGCTTGATGCTGACCTCATTCTACAGTGCTCAACAGAAGATGACATTTTCAGAGGAATTTGATGCCTCTCAAAGACCATGATTCCTGGCTCTTCCCTATATGATCAGGCCGTCCTTTGGGGCAAATTCCCTGACCTTGTTGGTGGGAATATCAAAGGGAGAGTGCAGTCAGAGACAGAAAACACTGACTTACAGATTCTTTTAGAATATCCCTTTGTATTATAAAATTTTAACTTTTAATAACTATTTTAGTCAAAAAGGTATATTTTACTTTACTGAGTTAGTTGTATTGTTCTAACATATTTTGAAAATATAATTAAACATTGAATACATTGATAATAAAAATATGTCTGATGTCTTATGTTCAAAGAAATTTAAATATAAAGCATGAGAACTTGGAATTTTTAAGGTACATTTATCTGGCAATTTCTACATTTCTCTGATTAAATCTTAAATATTAGAAGCATGAGGGACAAACTGATAAGACAACTTGTGAACGTACAAGCCAGCTGGTCAAATCATTGCTATGTAATTCGTCAAGGGATAGAGTACAAATCGAAATGAAACTCATTGCATTCTTAAATATGTTGTTAAAGATTTATTTAATTTTACAGCTGGAAAGGTCTTATTTATTACTAGCAATACTAGCTGTCTTAGATGTTATATACTGGTAGTGTTAGTTGCTCAGTCGTGGCCAACTCTTTGCGACTCCTTGGACTGTAGGCCGCCAGGCTTCTCTGTTCATGAAATTCTCCAGGCAAGAATTCTGGAGTGGGTTTCCATTTCCTTCTCCAATGTAGTGGTAAATCTTGGATTAATGTAAATTTTTTGAAAGATAACACTTATCATGTAGAGTGCATATAGAATGCAAAACTCCATTATTAATACTGTAGCAATTTTACCTGCATTTATAAATTCTTAACTAAGACAAAACTAAAGCAAATGCACAAATGTCAAATGTTTACTTGGAAATTTATTCTTTATTGTTATAAAATTAGGAGGATTTAGAAAAATCCCTTTAAATCAGGTATATTATATATATATATACACTAGTGATTCTGGTAGCACTGGCCCCTGAAATGTGTACATTTGGATTCATTCTACTAACTTGCATATACAAACAATAGTTATATATTCATATTAAGGGTCCTTGTACTTACTCCAAATCTAACAGAACCTAGAATTAAAGGATAAGTTGTTTTAAAAAAGTATACCCAACTAATTTGAAATGCACTAGATCTAATTGGGTTGATCCCAATTGCTCTCTGATAAAATCAGGACTACATTTTCAAAATCAAACTGCTTCCTGCACTGTAAATACTGTGTAGACAAAACTGTAACCCATGCAAGGAGGTGTGATCCATGCAAAAATGATGACAAAGAATTAGGGCCTCACCTAACACAGCGGTCGGCACAAGTGGATCACTGGGCACTGCAGGAAAACAAAGCTCATGAAGGAATATATTGCCCTAAAGCTGTATTTCATATTCTTTTTTCCTTTACAATAGATTTGTCATTTCTTAAGAAATATAAATACTAAACTTTCTTTATTACTATAACCTGCAAAGGGACCATTCTTTTTCTCAACTTGGGTTACCTCAAAATACCAGGAAAGGTGCATCTATAATTATAGTTCAGTAGTCAGTCCAGTTTTAAAAACCAAGAAGATTCAACTTCAATTTATAAAGATTATAAAATTAGGGGGAAAAAATGCATTTACATCTATCCAGTGTGAGGTACTCGGAGAGGTAATTATATTCATTCTACTTTACCTAACTTTGGAAAATAGATTTAATCCTTTCTCCAAGTTCATAAGTGTATATTTAGAGATATACTGCTAAATTCAAACTTCATAATAAGGTATACAGGCATTAGATAGAAAAGCTTTGGAAACAAAAATTCTTTCAAATCTCTAATTGACTAATTTTTAAATCAAATGGTTAGAGAAATGATACATCTATACTTTTAGCAAAACTTTCAATAGCAACAATGTTTTATGTTTTTCTCTATTATTTATCTTACAGTGAAAAAAAAATAGAACAGATCAGAAAGTACTTATCACTATTAAAACTAAATTCCAAAATGACTCATTATAATATCCTTAACTACTAATGTGATATAGGTACATATCAGGGAAAATCATGGCCAATAATTTTTAAAAAGTTTGCACCAAGCTGAACATTTCAAAAAACATTCCCTTTTGAAAAGCCATAAATGCATAAACCTACAAATACTTTATTTTCTCAGTCTTACCACTACATATTTTTATAATCTGTATTGAAAATAACACTTCTATTGTTTACTTCTTTCCTTATACAGTTTTTCCCAAACTGGGATCTGTGGCAAATGCCTCTGTGGACACAAGGCCAAGGATAAACACAATTTGCTTTCCTCAAGTACCAATTTCACTTAGTTATTTGAAGAGACAGTCAGGTAATTGAACTTAATTTTAAGTAACAAAATAAACACAGTGCTATCGAATGGGATAAACAAAATTCTAGAAAATTTGAAGATAAACAGTAATACTGATCATGGGGCATTAAACAATACTTCAGAGGAACTGTTTTAAAAGATATGCCTCCACAGATAAACATTTGCAATTCTTAACACAGATGAGTGAATAGATGGATTTCACGATTCCCTGTCAATCCCTCAGTTCAAGTAAACTTTTGGACTTCACACCAGATACTTAACAGTATGTAGATTTCTCTTTTCTCTGGTTAACTTTTTATTACTGAAATTCTTGAGGCATCTATAGGATAATTAAATAGAACGACTTTTCCCATGCCAATAATTCCCAGAAAGAATTATGATATCTCATATCTCAAAAGACTTAACCT
This sequence comes from Budorcas taxicolor, assembly GCF_023091745.1. Classification (NCBI taxonomy): domain Eukaryota; kingdom Metazoa; phylum Chordata; class Mammalia; order Artiodactyla; family Bovidae; genus Budorcas; species Budorcas taxicolor. The sequence continues at coordinate 57,603,570 of NC_068918.1, forward strand.
TACACAATGGAAGATTCAAATACAAAACAATTATAAATTCTGACGAGCTAATTTTATGTAGGCAATCAAATATTTTAACTTAAAACAATAAGATTTGGTCTGAGTGGTGTATGAATGTCTCTTATAGTAATAAAATTCATACAGTTTGAAGTTAAACTAAATTAAATATCAAGAATGAAAACAAGCCTTCTGATAAACTCTGTTGTATTCCATATCACTTTTTCGATTTCCAGTTTCTTCTTCCACTCTGTCTTATTTCCCCTCTATTCAAAAGCTAATGTGTTGAATTCAGAGAGAACTTAAATAGCTTTAAAAGTCATTGATCAAAATTTTGGTAAAGAACTTACATCTTGGACTAAAATTATGTTGGTCCATGAAGGTGATGGAAAGAGGGTCTTCTGCATGCAGAGTGCTCTGATCAGCATAACTTCGATCCATAGCATTTACCATGTGTGTCATTTCCTGCCGGGTGTTCCCCATCGCATCTTTGCGTTTTTTAGCAAGCTTGCTGCCAAGACAAACATGAAAGGGAAACCTTAGCGTGAGGCTTGAAGGAGAACTGACACCAGCAGTAAGTAGTTCAGGAAAGCCCGAGGGTAAAGATATAGATTTGTTTTAGAAACTCTAAGAATATGTCATAATTTCAGGAATTAAGTTTGACATCCAAACAATATTTGTTGATTGCTATAAAATTGTTTTATTTGTCATATGGATATTTTAACATTCAAGCTGTCAACCCAAATGTCTCATCACTTCTTGTATTTTATCATTACAATAAATTATCATAAAGCATAACTATACTTTATTAAAACAATAAGTAAATGCTTCCTTAGTAAAGTTGTTCAAAGAAAACAAGTTAAGGCTAAATTTTGGTTTTCCTTCTGGGTGATTAACACGCTTGATCAAAATTTCAGAAGATGTTCTGTGGGAATAACATGACTACTTTTTCAAGTTTATTTTATTACAGTCATCCAGTTAAAATAGACAAACTCTATTCTTCACTCTTTGCCTTTTTGTTTAGTAAAAATGCAATGTGTAGAATTAACATTTTAAAATATATTTATATAACATTAATCCAAACCTAATCAGGAAATTTGTAGAATAAACTGCAGCTTGATACAAGGCAAACACTCAGGAATATATGGGGAAATTATGTACTTTATAAGAAAAGTACTTTGAGAAAAGTTTGGAAAATGCTGTGTAGAGGTATTATGCAAATGATCATAATATTAAATAATAAACATGGTCAGATCCTAAAAATATGTTTCAGAACCCCATGGCAGAGTGCCAACTACAGAATGGCCTTACAGATGCAGCAAAACAAATGATACAGGAGATTTGGAAATGAGCAGAGTTAGACTTTTGAGCTCCTCAGACACTGACATCTTTATCTTACATATCAAGGATGTGAAATCCAATCTGGTTCGTTGTGAATGTTACACATGAGACATGCAATTAAAAAACTATTTAAGGTATATAAAATTCATTTCATATTAATAAAAAGAAAAGGACTGTAAATGCCTATAGAAGCCAGATTATGTTTCTAAGTTTATGGCAGCAGTTTAGGTGCCTTGGAAATATATTTTAGTTATTTTAAGAATAACATTTCTCAGCTGGATTATTAACTAGGATAAAATTTTCTGATTCTCATTAGTATCTGTACTAGAATAAATATACTGATATACTACAAATATGTTAAAGTTATTTATTTAGTAGTTGTGCTTATGTCCAAAAGCTTTTCCTTTAGAAAATTAATCTATTAATTTGATAGCTACTCATGTGTATGATATTTTTCTCTGAGAATTATAGTACTTAGCCTCAAGCATACATACCCAACAATATCCATTATATTGACATAGCATATATGACATCTAAGTAAGATAGTCATAAACTAAGCTTTAGGGATAGAAATGGCATTATACATTTTAGAAATAATAACAATGATAAGGATAGTATTATCAATAATAAAACAATGACAAAAGTATAACAAAAACCACCACCACCACCACCACCACCACCACATTGTCACAACCACCATCACCACCACCATTATTTAGCAGCATTATTTGCTCTATTCATTGAAAGATCTATCTCTTTTTTCTAGGCTAGTGGGCAAAAGCTCTGTAAAACTCCTAACAGGTTTTAGACAGGGAATATAAAAGTGGTGCTTCCCGTAGTGAGACAGCACAGGAAGGGTGGGGATTGTGGAGAATTGGAGAGCAATTTAGGGGGCAACTTACCTAAGCGAACATCGGCATTTGATCCCAGAGTAGTTTCTAATTTTAAAATTATTTTTAAAGAGAAGTCATGAATCTAAATACGTATATTTTCTTATTCTTTCAAGTGGTCCTATTTTTTGGAAGAGTGTATGGGACAAATTATACATCAGTAGGTCATAGGTTATTCTACAGCCTTCACTTTTCAAACTTACCTCTAGGATATTTCCAAACTTGCCTATGGGCTATTTGTTCTTCGGCCTACAATATTCTTCTATCTCTAATATCTGGTTAACTTCCAATTCTGTCTTGCCTCATCAGGGAGACTTCTCTAACTGAGCATGTATAACCTTTCTCAGACTAGATTTTCCTGGTAGGTATTTTTAAAGCACCATGTTTTCTGCCTATAGTAATACTTATCACATTATCATTGCAAGTATCCTTCTGTTTTTCCCACTGTGTGTTCCATGAAGGGAAGAACCCTCTATATAGCCCTAGCACTCAGAGCAGTGTCTGGCACAGAGCAGACACTCATTAAATACTTGTTCCAATGGATGAATTAGGTCTCTTATATGCTCGGCACTTGTCATTTGTTAACTCTATTAATTCTCAGATCAATGAACTGAAGAAGGCATGAGATTTCTAATTGTATAGATGAGTTCACTGAGGCTTAGACAAGTTAAATAACTTTCCCAAGGTTATTAATCTAATAAGCAGTAAAGAATGACCTGGTTCCAAGGCCTAAGCCCTTATACTATATCCAGTTACTTTTTTTTAATTGTCACATTACCATGTGTATTATAATATGAAGCAGTCACTGCTCTAAGAGTTAAACATTAGTTGTTATAAATTTGAGAAGAATGTGGATGTAGCACAAATGCTTTGCCATTTTAAAGTTTAAAAAAGAGTTGAAGAAATAACTTTCAGTCTTTGTTTCTTGGATAAGAAGAAAGAATAAATTCATTCCTCAAAAATTCTGAGAGATTGGCATGGCTAAAAATAAGACAACTTGAAATTTGGATTAAAAACAATGTAAAAATTTGAAGACAGATAGTTTGAAGCAAATGGTAAAGACATTCAAAATTTGAGGCTTTACCTTAAAATATATAATTTAAACATTTTATGATTGAGAAAAAATAAGAAGTAATGAACTTGTCAAATGGATGACAGGTAAAAGTTTTCATAGCAATGAAGGATTTTTACTTTTCAGATTCACAAAACTTTGTTAGTAGATAGATTATGAGAGAATATATATAAAACCTTTGTTGGTATCTGCCAACCATGTATTATCAGCTTTTTCTTATACCTTAATCCTCACAACAACCCTGTGAGGTAGGCTTTATTTCAGGTTATTACAAAAGAAATGAATATTGTCACCAGAGTTAAGTGCTTTGATCAAGAACTGACAGTTACTATGACGATGCCAATGAATTTTTAGTTCAAAGATTACATCTGGTTTTCTTTTAAATTTTACAATAATTTATTTCTACATTTCTTTTAAAAACTGTCTAGTTTAGATTTGCTTCACTAGATCTGTTTAAGCAGCTTTTAAATACATAAGTCTGTTGAACTTTTTTTCTAATTATGATTGATAATGCCAGGAACCCTAAGTACGTCAGTAACAGTATCAAAGCCTAATACATAGTCTAGAATACAGAAATGCCACACATCTAAAATAAGGCAATCCAATCCTAACATTATAGATAAATAGATGGCTAATGGTAACCTTACTGATGTTCTCATAATTAAATATTTATCGATTCTTGCATGTTTGATATTTTGTCTCCATCTGAGAAACCAGCATATATAATGTATGCTTCAGGACAGTTAAACAGATCATTTTGCAACTACTTGAGTTTGACGGATGTGCAAATGACTTTCATTATCAAAGCAGCCAACAGCATAAACTTCTGCAGGTGGATATATGGGTGGGCTATAAAGAGGAAAAGTGCTTCATCATTGTATGAAACGGTACATTTAATTACCTTTGGCTTCATCAAACATGATTTAACAAGGATATTATGATCCATCACAATAAGCTAGGAGCACTGTTACTTTACACCTGCTTATTTTATCAGATATTAAAAAGCCAAATGTTTATAATATTTAAACTGTTGGCAGAATTCTGTTATAGTCATTGAGACTCTCACCAAATCTTCCTGTAAAGCAAACTTAAATTTACTTAGCGAAGTAAATACTGTGGGATATATGCTCCAAATTCTTAATCAAAATCCTTGACTCTCAAAATTTGGTGGATCAAATATTGATCAAGCAATGACCAAGAATACTCTGTTGTATCATTCCTTTGGATTGAATGTATACGCTGGAATTTAAGGTAATAAGCTGAGAATGATATGTGAAACAGACTGAACAACACTCTCCTTCCTCATTAAGAGTAGCATTTCATACTTAAGCATAGGAAGAGCTAAAACTTTGGAGCACAAAAAAGGATATGTAACACCTATTATGTTTTGTTTAGTTTGACACCCTTTCTTTTTTGGTCTTGGTTTTACAAAATCATTGTCCTATTTAAGTCATAATAAATAAACTTGAAATTTCTTCTCTAAAAAGATTTATTTATTTATCACTGCCACATTATAATTTTTATCCATTCGTTTTCACCAGAGCATACTGATTGCCTACATAGCTAAACCAAAGGTGTTCTGAAGTCACAACCGATCCCAGATTCCTGGAAATGTGGAGAGAAGTTATCACAGTCAGACCTGACCTGATTTGCATTCTGTGAAGGCATTTTGAATGTTCTTCTATGAATACATCAGTTGGGTCATTATTTCAGATATAACAGTGTGGCTCAGACGGTAAAGAATCCGCCTGCAATGGGGGAGACTCGGGTTCGAGCCCTGGGTTGGGAAGATCCCCTGGAGGAGGGCAAGGAAAACCACTCCAGTATTCTTGCCTGAAGAATCCCTATGGACAGATAAGCCTGGCGGACTATAGTCCATGGGGTTGCAAAGAGTCGGACACGACTGAGCAACTAAAGCACACACATGTAAAAACAGGTATTAGTGAACTGCAACCACTATCTCTACCAGATGAGTAAGATATCATATTGATAATGTACAGGTTTGACTTAAGTATGTAAATGATGTTTTGGGATATAGACTATGACTACTTATGGAAAATCATAAATAAAAATTAAAAGTAGCTGAACATACAGAAATACAATATCCCTTTTTAAAAATAACCTATTAATAAAATAGGTTAATAGGTATACTTTATAGCTTTAGAGTCCAGAAAAATATATTTTTTGCAGTCATCAAAATTGCAAACATTCTGTTTTTTGGTTTGTTGTTTTTTTTGAAAAGGGATACTGCATCTTGAACACATGTAAAGTCGTATATCACCCATTTTCTACTTACAGGTAGTAGGAGTAAGAATAGTAGCTCCTCCTGGCAAGCAAATCACAGACAGTGGAAAAAGAGAAGCAATGGTGAATGAAAAGCGTGACTCTGTCACATTCAATAAAGCAGAAAAATGTGCGTTAAAAAGTAAAATAAAATAAAATAAAATTCATGTTTTTTTTTGTTGGATTTCAATTTGCTCATGCATTGGTTAGATATTTTTCGCCATGCAATTAAACAGACAGATATGCAATAGAAAATAAAATTTAAAATACATAATTTGGAAAAAATAACATGCTGACTTTTCTATAGCCAAAAAATTGAAAAATTAAATGGATTGTGTATTTTTAACATGCAGTTAAGCATAATATCATCCATTACCATCTAAATGTCATGACAGATGGAATAGCTGTGTATAGAACTTCTACACTAAATTGACTATTTTTCTTTAAATATAAAACATAAAGATCTATTAGGTTAATATAGAATATATGCAGAATGACACATTAATTTCTATAAATAAGTCATTATATCTTATTAATATACAGGTACATACATATATTATGTGAATATACATATGTACCATATACTATATATGCACAAAGGTATTTCTACAGCAGATGTATGTGACCATGATATCATATACATTTACTGTACCAAAACATAATTTCAAATTTATGTTTGGAATTATTAATGTATTCATGCTGCAAATTTAAAATAATACATAACCAATGAAAAAATGGCATACATTTGGAAATAATTCAACAGTGATTAAATTAAAATGACTTTGCGTTTTGAAAGATGCAATATCCCTTTTCTTAGCCTAAAAACTTACTTTATATATACCCTTCACTGCAGAATTTCACTAAATTCCAAACCATTTCTTTATACAACAACCAAAAATACACAGAATTTCTTTTCAACGTGAGAAATACACCTACGTATATTACTCCTAGTAAGCGATAAAGTCTTGAGAAATTAACAATTTCCCATAAAAGTAAAGATAATGCAAGGCTAAAATGATTTGCTTTTCCATTATTTTTATTATAAATTTGTATATTAGCATATCATATAGGGAGACTACATGATATACTAAAATTGTTAACTTTGATCCTATCTAACATTGTTATAATACCTATACTTTTGTGTATGTATAATAAACATATTTATGATTAAATCATACATAATATATGTGTGATATACTACATATAACTAAAAGTTATTATGAGGTTTCTTAGATAGGTAAGGGAATCTTGGTTATATTATATAGAAGATAATATACCTAAGCATGTAACTTTATCTACCTATAAAATTGCAACTTCTCTAGTCCTAGAGGTAGTGATGAGGAAGAGAAAAATAAAAAAACAAAAACCCTAGCATACTTTCTAGTAGAAGACAATCAATTAAAGCATAATTATGAAAACTCAAACATTAAACATTTTAATATAGAGGCTCTTTATCCAACCATTTAAAACATGAACCAGGAAAAGAATTTGATGCATTAGGCAGTTTTAGAGAGTTGTCAGAGCATTTTAACCACACACAAAAATCATGCTTAGAGATTGTTGTGATGTACTTTAGAAAATTTATGTTTCATTTTTGGTTATTTTTGAAACAAACAGCCACAGATTAGAAAGGCTACAACAACAAATAAGTGTTTTCAAATAATTAACCAATAAAACCAGTATTAACCCAATTTTAACTAAGACATAACCAGAGGCCATTTTCATGTTTTCATATCCAGCCTGAAGTAGCTGAAATACTTTTAACTCTAAGGCAAAGTTAACTCTCTAAATAGAGAGAGTTTAGTTTAACTCTCCAAATATAAATTTAAACTAAGTAGAAACATAAGATCTGAAAGTTGTATTCAATGATTTTATTGCTCTTGATTGGCAAATTTATTAGTAAAATGTTTAAACCTTCCTGTCTCAAATATGATATAATTTCCAACCACAGAGGTAGACAACAGCAAAAAGAGAAAGCACTATTGGGGAAAGCACGTATGTAGCTAATTTAACACAAAACACTATAATGCATACCTAATGTTTCTAATGCAGATGTGTCTTCTCCAACATATATATCTCCAGGGGGTAATTGTAAAGAGGCAATACATTAAAATAAACTCTTATGGAATCATTAAACATGTAGTATGAGTCATCTATATTATTAATGATTTATTTTGAGTACAAAATAACAATCATAATAGTATATGATTTAGTATAAAGTAAACAACATCTTTTATTATATTCAATATAATTAATGAATGAGAAATATGTCTGTACACCAATATTTTAGAACTATACTCAGCAAAGGTTTTTTAGTAATCCTTCCAGATTGTAATATTGTTTAAAACATATGATTGGAAAGATTGGAGAGTTCCATTAACTTCTAAAACAATGCCTTACAGATAATGATATTTTATAGTATAAGAAAAAGTTCAAATTATAAAAACTGTATTCTTTGAAATGCTTTCTGGTAGATGTATACCTTAATCTACCAAAATATAATTCAATTTAAATTCCTGTAGGTCTTAATATCTTCATATAATTCCAGAAGATGGCGATATTGATTGATATAGTATAAAACACTAATGCTCAATTTAAAAATTTGGTTCATACTAAAGTGCTAAAGTATTTAGTCAGTGAATATTAAATACAACTTCATAAAATAATGTTCATATTTCTCATATCTTATTTGTAGTCAGCATTTAGAAAAACAGTAAAAGTACACAATAATTCATAGAACAAATATCATAATAAACTCTTATTTTGCCATGTGTAATAAAACTTCAAAACATAAGATACATTAATATCTCAAGCATTTGAGGAATTTAATTCATACACTGATTTCAAGATTAAATTGACAAAAGCATATTTTATATCCAAAATTAAACTGCAAATAATCAATTAGAATTTATTTTCCAAGCAGGAGAAATATACTTAGATGCTGGCAATATTGTTAAAATTCAATTCTTGTTTATTCTCATTTAAAAAGAGCTCAGGGAAACAAAGAAGTGTCTGAAAACTAGTAACCGTGACATAAACAGTGAATGAGTGGGACAGAACAAAATCAGGTCTTACCTCTTTTTTACAATTAATATGACTACTAGGAGGAGGAGGATGAACACCAAAATCCCAGCACTAATTCCTGCGATTTTCACCACTCTGTCAGTCTGCTTGGCTGGGTCTGGAATCACTTCTGGTTCTTCTGTTGCTGCTGCTAAATGAATCAAAAAAATAAATTACTGAAAGCAGCTAATTATCACAGGAAGGAAAATTATTCCCAGCTAAAGATTACTACAGAAAGACAATTTGTTTTATTTGAACAAAAGTAACTTGAAAATATAAATATGGTAGCATGCTAAACTCCAACATGAGAGATTTAAGGTTAAGGGAAGTGTTTTTTGAAGAGGGATGTTGTTAACATAAAAAAATAAAAGGGATGATGAACTATTTTTCTTCAAGTGTCCTTAAAAGTAAGGACATAGGATTTTTAGCCATGAGTACAGTGGAAAGAGGTTGGATTTAGAGATTCATTCTTTTATCACTTCATTCAACAAGTACTTCTCTGCGCAAATGCAAGGTGCCATGCATGACCCTTTAAGGCAGTTTCAATGGCATTTATCTGGGACACAAGGGTTATAGTGTAAGTGCTGGAGGTATGAGTTTATGATGTGATTTAAAAGATTTGAAATAAATCGCTGGTTTGGAGGAAGACAAGAATAACCAATGGAAAACAAATTTGTCAAGGAATAGTTCACATCCTCTTAACAAATAAAATCCAGAATATATACTTGAAAAACAGAACATTGAGCAGATAAAAGTTTTTTTCTTTTTAAATTCTTTGTATCTCCTCACTTTCTTTCTTTCTCAAAGCAACCACCATTCCTCACATAAAAAAACAATATCTTAAACAATCTACAAGCTCCAGTAAGCCTCTGAAGACATTTTTCTTTTATTTGCCTTGAAAACTGGCAAGGAAAACATTATTATCTACATTTTACAGATTTAAAAAAAAATGAGGCTTAGAGATACAGAAAAAATTGTAAGTTGCTCAAGAACAGAGACAAAATCTAACACATCGTCTATCTTCTAAAACAGCATTTCTCAGTGTTTCCAGGTCCATGGCCCCTTCTTGCTAAGAATCGATGTGACAAGAAAACAGGTGATTCTTAGAATGAAGCACATTTAGGAACCTGCCTAAGAGAAACCCAAGTAAGATGATAGGTGTTGCAAGAGGGCATCAGAGGGCAGACACACTGAAACCATACTCACAGAAAACTAGTCAATCTAATCACACTAGGATCACAGCCTTGTCTAACTCAATGAAACCAAGCCACGCCTGCAGGGCAACCCAAGACAGGTGGGTCATGGTGGAGAGGTCTGACAGAGCGTGGTTCACTGGAGAAGGGAATGGCAAGCCACTTCAGTATTCTTGCCTTGAGAACCCCATGAACAGTGTGAAAAGGTAAAATGATAGGATACTGAAAGAGGAATTCCCCAGGTCAGTAGGTGCCCAATATGCTACTGGAGATCAGTGGAGAAATAACTCCAGAAAGAATGAAGGGATGGAGCCAAAGAAAAAACAATACCCAGTTGTAGATGTGACTGGTGATAGAAGTAAGATCCGATGCTGTAAAGAGCAATATTGCATAGGAACCTGGAATGTCAGGTCCATGAATCAAGGCAAATTGAAAGTGGTCAAACAAGAGATGGCAAGGGTGAACGTTGACATTCTAGGAATCAGCAAACGAAAATGGACTGGAATGGGTGAATTTAACTCAGATGACCATTATATCTACTACTGCGGGCAGGAATCCCTCAGAAGAAATCGAGTAGCCATCATGGTCAACAAAAGAGTCCGAAATGCAGTACTTGGATGCAGTCTCAAAAATGACGGAATGATCTCTGTTCATTTCCAAGGCAAACCATTCAATATCACAGTTATCCAAGTCTATGCCCCAACCAGTAACGCTGAAGAAGCTGAAGTTGAACAGTTTTATGAAGACCTACAAGACCTTTTGGAACTAACACCCAAAAAAGATGTCCTTTTCATTATAGGAGACTGGAATGCAAAGTAGGAAGTCAAGAAACACCTGGAGTAACAGGCAAATTTGGCCTTGGAATGCAGAATGAAGCAGGGCAAAGACTAAATAGAGTTTGGCCAAGAAAATGCACTGGTCATAGCAAACACCCTCTTCCAACAACACAAGAGAAGACTCTATACATGGACAATACCAGATGGTCAACACTGATATCAGATTGATTATATTCTATGCAGCCAAAGATGGAGAAGCTCTATACAATCAACAAAAACAAGACCAGGAGCTGACTGTGGCTCAGATCATGAACTACTTATTACCAAATTCAGACTTAAATAGAAGAAAAGTAGGGAAAACCACTAGACCATTCAGGTATGACCTAAATCAAATTCCTTATGATTATACAGTGGAAGTGAGAAATAGATTTAAGGGCCTAGATCTGACAGATAGATTGCCTGATGAACTATGGACTAAGGTTCATGACATTGTACAGGAGACAGGGATCAAGACCATCCCCATGGAAAAGAAATGCAAAAAAGCAAAATGGCTGTCTGGGGAGGCCTTACAAATAGCTGCGAAAAGAAGAGAGGTGAAAAGCAAAGGAGAAAAGGAAAGATATAAGCATCTGAATGCAGAGTTCCAAAGAATAGCAAGAAGAGATAAGAAAGCCTTCTTCAGTGATCAATGCAAAGAAATAGAGGAAAACAACAGAATGAGAAAGACGAGAGATCTCTTCAAGAAAATTAGAGATACCAAGGGAACATTTCATGCAAAGATGGGCTTGATAAAGGACAGAAATGGTATGAACCTAACAGAAGCAGAAGATATTAAGAGGTGGCAAGAATACATGGAAGAACTGTACAAAAAAGATCTTCACGACCTAGATAATCATGATGATGTGATCACTAGAGCCAGCCATCTTGGAAAGTGAAGTCGAGTGGGCCTTAGAAAGCATCACTACGAACAAAGCTAGTGGAGGTGATGGAATTCCAGTTGAGCTGTTTCAAATCCTGAAAGATCATGCTGTGAAAGTGCTGCACTCAATATGCCAGCACATTTGGAAAACTCAGCAGTGGCCACAGGACTGGAAAAGGTCCGTTTTCATTCCAATTCCAAGGAGAGGAAATGCAAAAGAATGCTCAAACTACCGCACAATTGCACTCATCTCACACGCTAGAAAAGTAATGCTCAAAATTCTCCAAGCCAGGCTTCAGCAAGATGTGAACCGTGAACTTCCAGATGCTCAAGCTGGTTTTAGAAACGGCAGAGGAACCAGAGATCAAATTGCCAACATCCGCTGGATCATGGAAAAATCAAGAGAGTTCCAGAAAAAACATCTACTTCTGCTTTATTGACTATGCCAAAGCCTTTGACTGGGTGGATCACAATAAACTGTGGAAAATTCTGAGAGAGATGGGAATACCAGACCACCTAACCTGCCTCTTGAGAAATCTGTATGCAGGTCAGGAGGCAACAGTTAGAACTGGACATGGAACAACAGACCAGTTCCAAATAGGAAAAGGAGTACGTCAAGGCTGTATATTGTCACCCTGCTTAATTAACTTATATGCAGAGTACATCATGAGAAACGCTGGACTGGAAGAAACACAAGCTGGAATAAAGATTTCTGGCAGAAACATCAATAACCTCAGATATGCAGATGACACCACCCTTATGGCAGAAAGTGAAGAGGAGCTAAAAAGCCTCTTGATGAAAGTGAAAGAGGAGAGTGAAAAAGTTGGCTTAATGCTCAACATTCAGAAAACGAAGATCATGGCATCTTGTCCCATCACTTCATGGGAAATAGATGGGGAAACAGTGGAAACAGTGTCAGACTTTATTTTGGGGGGCTCCAAAATCACTGCAGATGGTGATTGCAGCCATGAAATTCAAAGACGCTTACTCCTTGGAAGAAAAGTTATGACCAACCTAGATAGTATATTCAAAAGCAGAGACATTACTTTGCCGACTAAGGTCCATCTAGTCAAGGCTATGGTTTTTCCTGTGGTCATGTATGGATGTGAGAGTTGGACTGTGAAGAAAGCTGAGCGCCGAAGAATTGATGCTTTTGAACTGTGGTGTTGGAGAAGACTCTTGAGAGTCCCTTGGACTACAACGAGATCCAACCAGTCCATTCTGAAGGAGATCAACCCTGGGATTTGTTTGGAAGGAATGAAGCTAAAGCTGAAACTCCGATACTTTGGCCACCTCATGCGAAGAGTTGACTCATTGGAAAAGACTCTGATGCTGGGAGGGATTGGGGGCAGGAGGAGAGGGGGATGACTGAGGATGAGATGGCTGGATGGCATCACGGACTCGATGGATGTGAGTCTGAGTGAACTCCGGGAGTTGGTGATGGACAGGGAGGCCTGGCATGCTGCAATTCATGGGGTCACAAAGAGTTGGACATGACTGAGTGACTGAACTGAACTGAGGAACCTGCCTTAAAGCAGCCATCACAGGGTCAAGAGATGATGGCTGAATGAACAAACAAGGGGATCCCTAAATCTAATCTCAGACCTTTCTAGTAGATACTTAAATTCCCTTTTAACAAGTATCCATTTTCTATATTCAATCCTTTCTTCTTTAGCTTTTCTCTCTTGGCTTCTACTTCCAACATCTTCTTTCTCTATAAAGTGTAAAGTGTGTGAAAGTGTAGTTGCTTAGTCGTGTCCGACTCTTTGTGACCCCACAAACTGTAGCCTACCAGGCTCCTCTGTCCATGGGAATTTTCAGGCAATAGTACTGGAGTGGATTGCCATTTCCTTCTCCAAGGGATCTTCCCAACCCAGGGCTCGCACTCGAGTCTCCCGCATTGTAGACAGAGGCTTCACCATCTGAGCCACTAGGGAAGTACAAACCCGCACATTTAAATAACTGCTCCAGTGTTTCAACTAGACACAGTCTCCTCCCAAAGGGGAATGACACAGGTTAACTTTTATTTTATCCAAGGAGTAAATGAAAAAGAACTAATAAATCCGGTATCAGTATCATTTCATAAAATGGCAATTGAAAGGTAAATCAGTAGGAAACATAGTTTGAAGAAAAGTGTTACAGAGAACACAGTTAACTCTCCAAAGTAATTCACTATAACCATCTTAACATATTATTTCGATTGGATAGGATAAAATTCCCCATGGACCAGTATCTGATAACTATAATATATTCTCAAGAAAGAAAAGCAAGCCTTCAGTTTGTTTTTTCATCAAGCAAGGGAATTATCCTTTCTGATGACACTTGCCATATATCCAGGCTTCAGGGAATTTCCAATCTCAAATAGAGGTTCAATTCAGTTCATTCGCTCAGTTGCTTCTGACTCTGAGACCCCCTTGGACTGCAGCACGCTACGCTTCTCTGTCCATCACCAACTCCCAGAGCTTGCTCAAACTCATGCCCATTGATTCAGTGATGCCATCCAACCTCATCCTCTGTCATCCCCTTCTCCTGCCTTCAACCTTTCACAGCATCAGGGGCTTTTCCAATGAGTCAATACTTTGCATCAGGTGGCCAAAGTATGGAGTTTCAGCTTCAGCATCAGTCTTTCCAATGAAAAGGACTGACTTCCTTCCAGGATTGACTGGTTTGATCTCCACGCAGTCCAAGGGACTCTAAAGAGTCTTCTGCAACACCACAGTTTAAAAGTAGCAATTCTTCAGTGCTCAGCTTTCTATATAGTCCAACTCTCACATCCGTACATGACTGTTAAAAAACGATATTTTTGACTAGTGAACCTTTGTCGGCAAAGTAACGTCTCTGCTTTTAAATATGCTATCTAGATTGGCCATAGCTTTTTTTCTAAGGAGCAAGCATCTTTTAATTTCACGGCTGCAGTCACCATCTGCAGTGATTTTGGAGCCTAAGAAAATAAAGTCTGTCATTGTTTCAGTTGTTTTCCCATCTATTAGCTATGAAGTGATAGGACTGGATGCCATGATCTTAGTTTTTTGAATGTTGAGTTTTAAGCCTGCTTTTTCACTCTCCTCTTTCACTTTCATCAAGAGGCTCTTCAGTTACTTTTTGCTTTCTGCCATAAGGGTGGTGTCATTTGCGTACCTGAGGTTACTGATATTTCTCCTGGCAATCTGAATTCCAGCTTGTGCTTCATCAAGCCCAGTACTTTGCATGATATACTCTGCATATAAGGTAAATAAGCAAGGTAACAATATACACTTTGATGTATTCTTTTCCCAATTTGGAACCAGTCCTTTGTTCCATGTCTGGTTCTAATTGTTGCTTCTTGACCTGCATACATATTTCTCAGGAGGCAGGTAAAGTGATCTGGTATTCCCATCTCTTGAAGAATATTCCACAGTTTGTCGTGATCAAGTCAAAGGCTTTGGTGTAGTCAATAAAGCAGAAGTAGATGTTTTTCTGGAACTCTTGCTTTTTCTATGATCCAACGAATGTTGGTAATTTGGTGTCTGGTTCCTCGGCCTTTTCTAAATCCAGCTTGAACATCTGGAAGTTCACAGTTTACATACTGCTGAAGTCTGGCTTGGAGAATTTTAAGCATTACTTTACTAGCGTGTGAGATGAGTGCAATTGTGTAGTAGTTTGAACATTGTTTGGCATTGCCTTTCTTTGGGATTGGAATGAAAACTGACTTTTTCTAGTTCTGTGGTCACTCCTGAGTTTTCCAAATTTGCTGGCATATGTGCAAAGTGCAACACTTTCACAGCATCATCTTTCAGGATTTGAAATAGCTCCACTGGAATTCCATCACCTCCACTACCTTTGTTCGTAGTGATGCTTCCTAAGGCCACTTGACTTCACATTCCAGGATGTCTGGCTCTAGGTGAGTGATCACATCATCGTGATTATCTGGGTCGTGAAGATCTTTTTTGTACAGTTCTTCCGTGTATTCTTGCCACCTTTTCTTAATATCTACTGCTTCTGTTAGGTCCATACCATTTTTGTCTTTTATTGTGCCCATCTTTGCATGAAATATTTCCTTGGTATCTCTAATTGTCTTGAAAGATCTCTAGTCTTTCCCATTCTACTGTTTTCCTCTATTTCTTTGTATTGATCACTGAGGCAGGCTTTCTTATCCCTCTTTGCTATTCTTTGGAACTCTGCATTCAAATGGGTATATCTTTCCTCTTCTCCTTTGCCTTTTGCTTCTCTTCTTTTCTCAGCTATTTGTAAGGTCTTCTCAGACAACCATTTTGCCTTTCTGCATTTCTCTTTCTTGGGGATGGTCTTGATCACTGCTTCCTGTACAATGTCACAAACCTCTGTCCATAGTTCTTCAGGCACTCTATCCATCAGATCTAATCCCTCGAATCTATCTGTCACTTCCTCTGTATAAACGTTTAGGGATTTGATTTAGGTCATACCTGAATGGTCTAGTGGTTTTCCCTACTTCAGTTTAACTCTGAATTTTGCAATAAGGCATTCAGGATCTGAGTTTTGCAATAAGTAACTCAGGATCTGAGCCACAGTCAGCTCCAGGTTTCGTTTTTTGCTGACTCTATAGAGCTTCTCCATCTTCAGCTGCAAAGAATATCAATCTGATTTCAGTATTGACCATTTGGTGATGTCCATGTGTAAAGTTATTTCTTGTGTTGTTGGAAGAGGGTGTTTGCTATGACCAGTGTGTTCTCTTGGCAAAACTGTTAGCCTTTGCTCTGCTTCCTTTTGCACTCCAAGGCCAAACTTGCCTGTTATTCCAGGTATCTCTTGACTTCCTACTTTTGCATTCCAGTCCCCTATGATGAGAAGGACATCTTTTTTGGTGTTAATTTTACAAGGTCTTCTGGTCATCACAGAATCGTTCAACTTCAGCTTCTTCAACATTAGCAGTTGGGGCATATACTCGGATTACTGTGATACTGAATGGTTTGCCTTGGAAATGAACAGAGATCATTCTGTCACTTTTGAGATTGCACCCAAGTACTGCATTTCAGACTCTTTTGCTGACTATGAGGACTACTCCATTTCTTCTAAGGGATTCTTGCCCTCAGTAGTAGATATAATGGTCATCTGAATTAAATTCCCTCATTCCAGTCCATTTTAGTTCACTGATTCCTAAAATGTCGATGTTCACTCTTGCCATCTCCTGTTTGACCACTTCCAATTTGCCTTGATTCATGGACCTAACATTTCCGGTTCCTATGCAATATTGTTCTTTACAGCATCAGACCTTCCTTCCATCACCAGTCATATCCACTACTGGGCGTTGTTTTTGCTTTGGCTCCATCTCTTCATCTTTCTGGAGTTATTTCTCCACTCTTCTCCAGTAGCAGATTGGGTGCCTACTGACCTGGGGAGTTCATCTTTCAGTGTCCTATCTTTTGCCTTTTCATACTGTTCATGGCAAGATTCAAGGCAAGAATCCTGAAGTGGTTTGCCATTCCCTTCTCCAGTGGACCACGTTTTATCAGAACTCTTCACCATGACCCATCAGTCTTGGTTGGCCCTACACAGCATGGCTCATAGTTTCATTGAGTGAGACAAGGCTGTGGTCCATGTGATCAGTTTGGTTAATTTTGTCTGACTGTGGTTTCATTCTCTCTGTCCTTTGATGGATAAGGATAAGAGGCTTATGGAAGTTTCCTGATGGGAAACTGACTGTGTGGGAAACTGGGTCTTGTTCTGATATGTGGGGCCATGCTCAGTTAATCTTTAATTTTCTGTTGATGGTTGGGGCTGTGTTCCCTCCCTGTTGTTTGGCTTGAGGCCAAACTGTTGACCCTTGCCTCCTGGAGACCCACAGGCAAGTCTGACTCAGACTAAATTGCTTACCACATTTCAAATACATGTTATGGTTCAATTCATCAAAACATGCATTCAATATATTTTAGATCTCTTCTTTCCCAATAGCCACGCTGGAATGCACATGTATGTCACTGTGCATGTTTATGTAACTATATTTATCTATGTATACATATATATTCGATAAAAGCAGGGGTAGTATATTTCAAAGTTGGATATAAAACTAAAAGGAATATATTTATTGTTTGCAATTGTCAAATTGGATTGGCTTGACACAGTTACTGCTTGAGATAGGGAGACAGAATGTTTGATGTAGAAATCTCCAGAAGAAACTTGAGGGCATGCAACAAATCATCATGATTGACGATTTAAAACTCACACTAATAAGGGTCTATGCTACACATACCTTTCAGAGGGTAAGAGTAATTCCTTTGTGATTTTCTGCCATAACTCCCAGAATTAATCTTTTTGCAATGCTTTGGAAGATTATTTCTTGTTTAATGAGGTAAATATATTTTTAATATAGCATTTTAATTCAATTAAACAAATGCTATTATGAGATAACTTTACAAGGATATTATGCTCTAAGTAGCATATGTTATATTTCATAAGAATCTTCAGAACTACTAGGATCATCCAAAAGTAGACAACTCTGACCATATACACAGTATGAACAGCCAGCCTTAATACTAACTGCAATTAGTAATTATATAACAAAAGCGACATGCAGGTGATGGCTAAACAATTTCAAACACAGAAGATTGAGACGTTTTAGAAGTCTCATTTAATAACACTGATTTTCTCATGAGTTAATCTAAACATATTTCCAGAAATAAAAAGTCAAATCTAAAAGTAAACTTCTCATCAAAGATACTGAAACCCTGCAGGTGTATTCAGGGTGCAAAGTAGTGAAACATTTATAATTTATTATGTAAAACAGTGTTACTACTTTAAAGTCATAGAATATATGTCCTTATAAAACATTGGACTTCAATTAATATTTACCAAGTAGCTAAGAAAGAAAAAAACAAAGCTTCTTCATCTGAATTGGGTAAGACTGCTTGTTTGTCATGATTATAAGTCTTGTGCAAAAGAGTTGTTTGTCAATGCTTCAGTTCAGTTCAGTTCAGTCGCTCAGTTGTGTCTGACTCTGCGACCCCATGAATTGCAGCATGCCAGGCCTCCCTGTCCATCACCAACTCCTGGAGCTTACCCAAACTCACATCCATCGAGTTGGTGATGCCATCTAGCCATCTCATCCCCTTCTCCTCCTGCCCCCAATCCCTCCCAGCATCAGAGTCTTTTCCAATGAGTCAACTCTTCACATGAGGTGGCCAAAATATTGGAGTTTCAGCTTTAGCGTCAGTCCTTCCAATGAACACCCAGGATTGATCCCCTTTAGGATGGACTTGTTGGATCTCTCTGCAGTCCAAGGAACTCTCAAGAGTCTTCTCCAACACCACAGTTCAAAAGCACCAATTCTTCGGCACTCAGTTTTCTTCACAGTCCAACTCTCACATCCATACATGACCACTGGAAAAACCATAGCCTTTACTAGAAAGACCTTTGTTGGCAAAGTGGTCTCTCCTTCCAAGGAGTAAGCGTCTTTAATTTCATATCTGCAATCACCATCTGCAGTGATTTTGGAGCCCCCCAAAAATAAAGTCTGACACTGTTTCAATGCTTCAAATTAGTATAAATCTTGAGTGGAGAAGGCTAATCAAATTCTTCAGGAAGATGCGATTTGGTGGTTGTTTTCCATTGATTGTGAATCTTCCTCAAAGTCTTTAGTTATGACTTATTATTACCAACATTTTTTATTAAATGTCTGCATAAATTTATTACATTAGACACCTTAATCACATGCATTTCTTCAAGTTTTTGCCATACTAAACCAAGGAACATAAATATTCTATTTAAAATCATTCAAGCTTAGAAGATTCATTAATGGAAACACAAGCAGTAGCCCCTAAGTGAGCATTTTCTATTTTCTTCAAAGAGAGCAAAAAGCTATTACAGTGACTGCACCCCTGAGCCCCGTTTATAATTTATGCACATACACAAAGGCAATGTGGAGCACCTTTTTCAGAAATGCTTTCTTTTGCCATAAATCTTTACCTTTTTTATCTGCCAAAGAATATTCCAAGAGTCCCCAGTGTTCTGAAGCCAAGAGCAGCATAATTCTTTGGACAGCAGGAAAATAACTAAGGCAGTATTTTACATTTATGGAACAAATTTATGAGATGCATTTTGGAGCAAAAATAGTTGAAGTAACTTTACTTAGGTAAAAAACATACAAATACCTAAAAAATACATAAATTTAATTAAAAAGAAAATTACACAATAGCTGCAATCATACAAGTACAATCCATCTTCATGATGGATATTAGCGATAGAAGCCCCTAAGTACAATATATTAGGTGATCTCATAGTGTCTTTAGAGACACCAACATACTGCAAATTCTCTAGGTATTTTAATAATGCTTTCTTTCCTCTTCAGTTATAATTCTGGAAACTTGTTTATACTTACTTCCCAGTTATTCCTTATTACTTATAACCAGGCTGATGTCCCCTAAAGGCACCAATCCATCATCACCAATGTCTCTAATGACTGCCTAGTTACTGAGTTCAATGTATACTTATTTCACGCAACCTCTTGATAGCATCTGACATTGCTGTCTACTCTGTTTTCTTGAAACACTCCTTCCTGAGGCTTACATTATTTGATCATCTCCCAATTTTCTTATGATGCAGGCTTTTTCTTTCCAGATCTCCATTGTGAGTCCCTCCCTCATTTCCTTTAGAAAATAGATGCTACTTTGAGTACCTCAGTGACGACCTGAACCTCCTGACACAGGTTTCCATACTTTTGGCTTGCTATCCATGCTGATCACTATCTATGCTGATCACTCTCAGATCAATACACAGTAGCCCCCTCCTTCCAATTCAGTTTCACTTTCTACTGTTTCAGTTTCCTGTAGCACACTGTCATCTAAAAATATTAAATGGAAAACTCCAGAAATAAACGATTGATAAGTTTTAACTTGCATACTGAGTAGCATGATGAAATTTTGCACCATCCCAGTCCATCCCACTCAGAAACCCTAACCATCACATCATCAGCTCCTGACATCCAACCATCAGCTTCATCACGGCTGCATGATTCAGGATCATCCTAAGCAGATGATCCTCCTTCTGACACATCACTAGAAGGTCAATAGCAGACTAATGCTAAGACACAATGTTTATGTCATTTATCTTGCCTCATCTTATCAAGCAGGCATTTTATCACCTCATATCACTGCAAGAAGAAGGGTATATGCCATAAGATATTTTGAGAGAGAGATATATACCACATTCACATATTTCTAACCAAGGACTCCAATCTGAGTTCCTGACCCATGTAGTCATTGGATTCTTTTATATGTCTACATTCAATGTAGGAAAGTCACTTTCAAAACACCATATCCAAATCTGAACTCATAATCTTACCCTTACATCAGTTCCTCCTTAGTGTATCTACCCTTTCAGAAAATGACATAACTTTCTACACAACGTTCAAACAGAAAGCTGAGCATCATTCTTGAATGTTCCTCTCTCTCCTTATATCTAGGATTAACATATAATTTATCATTCAAATTGGAATGCGTTTGAAAGTGAAGGGGGATACTCAATAATTATGATGGAACAAGAGGCAAAAACTAGAATTGTCCTGGGCAAACTGGCATGCATGATCACTTGACATTTTTCCCCCTCACACAATTAATTGCAAAGTACTACTACTTAAGTATCTCCTGTCACGGGCGCTCAGGGCCGGTGCACTGGGATGATCCTGAGGGATGAGATGCGGTGGGAGGTGGGAGGGGGCATTCAGGATTGGGGACACATGTACACCCATTGCTGATTCATGTCAATGTATGGCAAAACCTGGTACAATATTGTAAAGTAATTAGCCTCCAATTAAAATAAATTAATTAATTTAAGAAAAAGTATCTCCTGTCTCTACTTTTTCTATCTCCACTGCTACTATTACTACTTAAATTCGGTCAACATCATCCTTTACCCAGATTACAGAGAAGCCACATGTTTTATCTCCCTGACTGCTGCTGCTGCTAAGTCACTTCAGTCGTGTCCGACTCTCTGCGACCCCATAGACGGCAGCCCACCAGGCTCCCCCGTCCCTGGGATTCTCCAGACAAGAACACTGGAGTGGGTTTCCATTTCCTTCTCCAATACAGGCCAGTGAAAAGTGAAAGTGAAGTCGATCAGTTGTGTCTGACTCTTCGAGACCCCATGGACTGCAGCCTACAAGGCTCCTCCATCCATGGGATTTTCCAGCCAAGAGTACTAGCGTGGGGTGCCATTGCCTTCTCTGCTCCCTGACTGCATTCTCTGCCTAATCCACATCAAAACCCACACTGCAGCACAAAGTCTTTCTAAGACTTCAACTGTATCATGTCACTCCTCTAACTAGAACTCTCCAAGGCTTCCCATTGTGGCTAAGTCCATGAAAGCAGGGACCATGTATTATTTTGCTTACCACCACATTTCTAATAGGACCTGGAAAGGTGTAATAGTACAAAATATTGGTTGAATAAATAAAAGAATAAAACTAAACTTGCCTATGGTTGATTATAATGATACAAACAAAATCAGTTATCTTAAAAAAACACAAGGATATATATGACCAGGCATATATGTTGTTTTTTGGGGGGAGGGGGTGGTTTTTGAGTATTGGCATAAGATGAACTTCTTATACAGTTTTTAGGAATAGTAAGTGACATAATGGGACTTCCCAGGTGTGCTCGTGGTAAAGAATTTACTTTCCAGTATAGGAGACACAAGAGACGCAGGTTTGATCCCCGGGTTAGGAAGATCTCCTGAAGTAGGAAATGGCAACCCAATCCAGTATTCTTGCTTGGAAAATTCCATGGCCAGAGAAGTCTGGTGGTCTGCATTCCATGGTGTCACAGAGTTGGATGTGACTGAGCATACACACACACAAATCATAATGATGGGGAAAGTTTTTTTTTAATAAACTGAAGCATGTGTAGTGGAAAGTATTCTGCTGCTTTGGATTGGAGAAGGCACTGGCACCCCACTCCCATACTCTTGCCTGGAAAATCCCATGGACAGAGGAGCCTGGTAGGCTGCAGTCCATGGTGTCGCTAAGAGTCAGACATGACTGAGCGACTTCACTTTCACTCTTCACTTTCATGCACTGGAGAAGAAAATGGCAACCCACTCCAGTGTTCTTGTCTGGAGAATCCCAGGGATGGGGGAGCCTGGTGGGCTGCTGTCTATGGGGTCACAGAGAGTCAGACATGACTGAAGCGACTTAGCAGCAGCAGCAGCAGGAGCTGCTTTGGATAGAGACAGCCTAGATATTAGCCCTTTGGGTCTTTCATATAAAAATTAAAAGTTATGAATAGGGGAACTGATATTACTGAAAAACAGTTTTTAAAAACTCTTAGCAGTCTATTGTATAAATATATAATGATGAGTTTTGTAAAGTACGTGTTATTAATTAAATAGTCTGCCACTGTGGACGGCTAAGCCTTAAGGGCATCTTGAAGCATGCATTATTTAACTCAGTGATCCTTTGAAGTCACTTGTTTCATCATGTCATATGATTTTATGAAACTTGTCTAGTCTTAGATTATTGAATAAAAAACAGGGTCTATCAGAGTTTTATATTGGTGAAAAGTGAAAATAGCTATATGTCACACCTTTTTTTTAACTGAAAACAAGAATATAGTTTTGTTTTTGCTTAATAAAGATATGGACATTAACTCAAAATTGCTGATGTGGAAAATAACAGTGAAGAAGTTTATGGAGGCTTTAAACAACTATGATATAAAAGTATAGATTAATATTACAAATATTTTAAATTAATTTCACACTGCTTAAGGCATCTTTTTGTAATCTTAGTCTCTAAATTTGTTTTTAAACCCATAGTTCAAAATGTTACATAAAATCCTGAAGAAATAATAGAAATACTTTTTGTAAGAGCAAAAGAAATAAGTTAATACATTTCAGAAATGTACTTAAGGGTCAAAAACTACATAAAATATTATTTTTTACTTCATAGTATTCAATGAAGGGCAAATTGAATTTTACCTATGGATTTTTCATTAAGCTTCCCATTTCAATTTAATCAGTTGGGTAACATACAGATTTAGGTGTTTTCTTACTTCTTAAACACAGTTGAGTCTGTCTACTATGTTACCTCTGAAATCTGTCATTAATTCTTGATTGCATCTTCTCACTAACTCTGATCAAGACCCAGTCATCTTGCTTTTTCACTAAGCCTTTCTGCTTCCCATGTAGGCCACCTCAGATTTATCCTCTACATTGCCACCAAAATGAGTTTTTGAAAATGCAAAGGTGATTAAATGAGTCCTTTAACTGCTTTCTATTCAAGAGGAATGGCAGAAGTTCTTGGTATGACATATAAGGCCTTTCAAAACTAAGCTCTAATCAACCTTTTTGATCACATCTGCTGACAATCACTTTAGGGTACCTTACACTAGAATCAATGAAAAGCTTTAGCCATTCCTCAAATACTCAAAATACTCCTTGATCTTATTCCAGGGGTTGGCAAACTGTGGCCCCATAGATTGTATCCAGCAGATTTTGACTGTAACTATTACATGATTGCAAATATTCAACTTTATAAGATAATGCCAAAATGTTACCAATTTAACATACTCACAGCAGTGACTTAGTATGCATGTACTAGAGAAGAAAAAGGCAACCCACTCCAGTATTCTTGCCTGGAGAATCCCAAGGACAGAGGAGCCTGGTGGGCTGCCGTCTCTGGGGTCGCAGAGAGTTGGACACGACTGATGTGACTTAGCAGCAGCAGCAGCAGCAGCAGCAGCAGCAGCAGCAGCAGTGTATATAAACCCTGTTTAAATTACACCTTAACATTCTGCATTATCAGAATTTTGTAATTTTTGCCAATTTAGGGCTAGAAAATGATATCTATTATGCCTTTGATTACTAAAATCATCTTTGAGATACTTATTTGAAGTATTTATACCTATTTCTTTTCTGAAATGCTTGGTGTACAACTTTGACCAATTTTTTTTTTCCATTTGGTTTTCATCTTTTTTTATTGATTTACAGTAATATTTTATGTGTGTACACTAATGCTTTGCTAGTTATATGTGCTGCAACTACCTTCCATTGGGTGATGTTTCTTTCACTTTATATATATAGAATATCTTGATATAGTAGTTCTTAATTTTAATTAAGTCAAATATATTAATCACTGATTTGAATTAATAAAAACAATCTTTTCTTTTTTTCCCTAAATTTTTAAAACTGTGCACTTAATATTTAACCCTGGATCTATATGGAATTGCTTTCTGAGTATAATATACAGTAGGAAGGTATTTCAGTCCCCTCCACCTTACATAAACATCCAGTTTCTGTGGACAACTTTTAAATTGATCCAATGATCTACAAAACCACTTATGTCTTATATCTAAATTACATAAATGCAGGAATTCAGTTTCCAGATTTTCCATTATTTCCCAAAAGGAAATACTCTGTGCTGATATAACATGGTTTTAGGTTACTATAGCTCTATAATATGTTATAATATATCATGGGCATGTTTCCATGTGTAGTCCTCTCCTTCTGAAGTATCTTGGCTGGTCTTTATATTTTGCTATGGATAACTTCTTCAGATTAAAGTTTGGCTGATAAATGATCCATTCACTTCTGTCAATGCTGCTGTCAAAGTAATCCAGCCAAAAAGTTATTTCTAAATTTAAAAACTGTTGAAAAGTTCCATTTGATCTTTTGCAAATAGTTCTTTGTTTAGTTACTCTTAATAGCATCTTGCTAATCTTTGTGGTTTGCATTTTTGTTTCTTTAAATATTTTGTACAGAGCTCTTAGCTCTTTCATATTCTGTACCCAACAACCCAATCCCTGCAGTCCTTTGAGAATTAAGATCTGCTTTTTCTTTTGCTATACTTCACAGTGAATTACTTTCATGAATGATCAGTGACCTTTGCTTGTGAGTTAATTGCTTTAGGTTAGTCTGTGAGAATGCTTCAGACCTAGATTGATCATGCTTTCACCTAAAAAAGAGAACCTGCATCAGCTTCTGCCAGTAATCATGAGGTGACACAGGACATGGACTGCCTGTGCATCCCTTAAGAGTATCAGCTCCATATTTTTATAACAAAAATATTGATCTGGGTTTTAGTCCCAGCTCTGCCACTCACTAGCTGGGTAAACTTGAGAAAGTTATTTAACCACAGCTTTCCACAGTTTTCTTATCAGTAAAAAAAGAAATGATAAAGATACTTAGGTTCCAGGTTGAAAGAAAGATAGATCTGCTAAAATACATAAAGTTCTTGGGATAAAACTTGATATATAAGGCCTCAGTAAGTGTAATAACTATATTAAACATAATTAAATTCAGATAACTCTTTTTACAAATCTAGATTTTTGAACCACAGCTAGTATGTGTTCAAACAAAGAACATCAAATCAAGAGAAGTCTAATTACAAACATAAAAAAGGAGTAAAGTTAGAGAAATAAAAATACCAATAAATTGGCAGTCAGATAAAATCCTTTCCAGAAAAAGCAGTCATGAGGAGATACATGGATGAATGGAATCTTATATCCATGAAGAAGGAATGTGTTTCCTTCCTTTAATAAATAATTAGCTGTTGTTCCTGGCATGTTCCTGAAACAATTCCATCCTCTGAAGATTCATCCGGGCTTCCTTGGTGGCCCAGTGGTAAAGAATCTGCCTGCAATGCAGGAGATGCACAGGAGACATGGGTTTGATCCCTGGGTCGAGAAGATCCCCTGGAGAAGGAAATGGCAACCCACTCCAGTATTCTTGCCTGGAAAATGCCACGGACAGAGGAGCCTGTCAGGTTATAGTCCATGGGGTCACAGAGTCAGACATGACAGGACACACACACAAACATTCACCACTGAATAAGACAGATAATAACTGCTCTCATGCAATTTACATTCACGCTGCGAAGATGTAAGATATAAGTAAATAAGCATCATCTGATAGTGAGAAGTTCTACACTGAGAATTGAAATAGGGGGTGAGACAGAAGACCACAGTGATCTCTTTAGATTCAAAGGTGAAGGAAGATTTCTCCGAACAACCTAGAGGTAGACGGCGTGGCTTTTCACTGAGAAAAGGAATAATGTATCGTATCAGTAGCCAAATGTATCGAATGCCTTATCTAGAAAGTAAAAGTGTTAGTCAGTCATGTCTGATTCTGTGGGCCCATAGACTGTAACCCACCAGGCTCCTCTGTTCATGGTATTCTCCAAACAAGAATGCTGGAGTAGGTTGCCATTTCCTTCTCCAGGGCATTTTCCTGACCCAGTGATTGAAACTGAGATTCCTGAATAACAGGCCGATTCTTTACCATCTGAACCACCAGGGAAGCCCTGCCTTGTCTATCAACTAGGTAATAAATGGGGTTCAGAGATTACAGAGTTGTCTACTTGATTTAAAAAAAAAGGGTTTTCTTTAAACCGCATCAGAGAATAACAACAGAGTGAATTAAAAATAACTTACTTGGGGAAGTAAAAAAATAAGAAGGCAAATAATATAAAGCTATGCCCTGGGAAATAATAAGAAAGACCATATTTATACCAAAAGTACAGGAAGTGGAAAGTCAAGTCTAAAATAAGGAACTACATTTTCTACATACTAATTCTTACATGTGGGACATTCAAGTAGTAGTGCCCTATTAAGAGTAAAATAGATTGAGCTAAGTATTACTGAGAAATAAGAAAAATACATTAAAACAGACAATGCCAGATCATGTATCCACACACAGTGTTTACAGCAAAGTAGGCTAAAGAACTAAAATCTGAACCTTAATGTGAAATGTTTACAAAGTGGTAATGGGGATATCTGGAGTTGTTGGGGGAAATAGCTTCATGATAATGTCAGTGATTTTTTTCCTCCTATAAACTACAAGTCTCTTCTTCAGGGGAAAAAATGGAATATTAAAATCCAGGCATTGCATTTAATTAAAAGGCAAATGCACTTGACATTTTTCTTGGCACAGAACTCAAAATGCCAGATCTGGGCCAGTCATCCAAATATGCCAGTTACAACACAAACAGGGCATACACACACACACACGAATGTAATATAATTTGAAATAATAGAGAAAGAAGTAGAAACCAAACAAAACTTTTATTAGTGCTCAAATTATAAAGATATGACATAACCCAAAATAAATATGACCTACTTTTAACCTATTTCCACTTTTCTTATTTGTAAAATGGGTTAGGATTAGCTGCTTTTGGCTGCTTTTACTTATGAATTCTACTTTCATTTTCAGCAGGTCATTTTCCACCAAGGCTTGGAAAATTCATTAATCTGGCATATCTCAGAAGAACACACAACATGGTTTAAATCATATTAATAGAGGTTGCAGTGCAATTTTCTCAGGTGTTTATTTACTAAATTAGAGACTGCCTTAATATTGCACAGAGGAGCCAGATTAAAAAGTGATTTTATTTGAGTTCCAGCTATTCCAAGATAATTTAGTATAAAGTCTAAATTATTAATAAATGTTTTAGAACTTGAGATTGGTTTTAATCCTAAAATATCTTTTGGCTGTGAGTGAACAGATAGGAGCCACATTTTTAAATGGTTCTTGATCATCGAAAATTATCTAAGCACTGGCTATATATTTCACAATTTCTACCTCTCAAAATATCTAGCAAACACTTACATTCAAGATACTTAATTGACTACATTTGGTCCACTTCTAGCGGGTAAAGATTTTTTTTTTTACACTCAAAGCCCTTCCCTTGTTTAAATAGGACCCTTTCAATAGCAAATTTCTGTCACTTCAGTGAGGCTTTCCTCTGTTCTTCAGTCTCACCCGCTTCTGAATTTCTACACATTTACAGACTGTTTCTTACCTGTACTGTAAGTCACAGCCTAATGGAAGAATGGTGAGTTTGAGGAGGAGCGAGATTAATATTTGGAGAAGGAAATAACAATGCACTCAAGTATTCTTGGTTGGGAAATCCCATGGACAGAGACATCTGGTGGACTACAGTCCATGGGGTCGCAAAGTGTTGGACACGACTGAGCAGCTAACCAACAGGTTAAACAACAGGTTCACTGATTATATGAACTTGGGGAGGTTAGATATCTTCTGTGAATATCAGTTTCTTTTATGAAACAGGGCAATAATATTTTTATACATGTGCTGTGCTGTGCTTAGTCACATCCAACTCTTTCCGACCCTATGGTCTATAGCCTGCCAGGCTCTTCTGTCCATGGGGAATCTCCAGGCAACAATACTGGAGTGGGTTGCCATTCCCTCCTCCAGGGGATCTTCTGAACCTAGGGATCAAATCCAGGTCTCCTGCACTGCAGCAAGATTCTTTACCATCTGAGCCACCAAGGAAGCCCAGTACTGGAGTGCATAGCCTATCCTTTCTCTAGGGGAACTTTCCAACCCAGGAATTGAACCAGGGTGTCTGGCATTGCAGGTGGATTCTTTACCAGCTGGGCTACCAGGGAAGCCTATTTTCACACATATTAAAGAGTAAATGTGGTCATGTATGGATGTGAGAGTTCAACTGTGAAGAAAGCTGAGCACTGAAGAATTGATGCTTTTGAACTGTGGTGTTAGAGAAGATTCTTGAGAGTCTCTTGGACTGCAAGGAGGTCCAACCAGTCCATCCTAAAGGGGATCAGTCCTGGGTGTTCATTGGAAGGACTGATGCTAAAGCTGAAACTCCAATACTTTGGCCACTTCATGTGAAGAGTTGACTCATTGGAAAAGACCCTGATGCTAGAAGGGATTGGGGGCAGGAGAAGGGGATGACAGAGGATGAGATGGCTGGATGGTATCACCGACTCGATGGACATAAGTTTGAGTAAACTTCGGGAATTGGTGATGGACAGGGAGGACTGGCGTGCTGTGACTCATGGGGTCGCAAAGAGTCAGACACAACTGAGGGACTGAACTGAACTGAACTGAAAGAGTGAATGAGATAACCTTAAAGAAGGCTCCTTAAGGTTTGTTTCCTATGTGTGTTTCCTAGGTGTGTGTATCTTTTCTTCTTTGTGGGCATACATCAGCCTCTCCCTCTTTCGCAAACTGCAGGGATTCAGGAAATGCTTGGTCTCCAAACCCCTCACCTGTGTCACAGATTTAACCACCAACAATCTATAGGACATTGCTTGTGAGACAGAGTTTTATAGTGTAAATGCAAATACGCTACTTAACTTTTTGCCCACTATTTTTAAAGGTATGTGCTTGGTAAAAATTCATTCTCAGAAGAATGCCCATCGGTGGTGCCCTCAGCTTTCCCATACTCTGAGCAATATCCTTTTCTCCTTTATCCCCACTTTATTTTCCATGGTGACTAACTTTTAAACCACTGAGAGTTTTTTGTCTGTTTTATCTTTTTGCTTTTTGGACATCCCAACTTTTGGTCCTTTACTTTTCTTCCCTTAAATTCTAATTCTCAGAGCCCTCAAACAAGTGGCCTCATTTTCCTTTGACCTTTAGTATATTTGCTTTTTCAGTGACCTCCAAGCTCACTGAATCCACTGCTTCACATACTTTTTCCACTTACTGTGTTGAATTCCTTAGAGCTGATTTCTAAGCACCTCACTCCAAGTGAGTCCTGCTACAGTCAGGGACTCCTGGCTTACAGAGAAAAAGAAAAACGTTCATTTATTCTGAAGAGATCTCTGAGGCTATGTGCCCCAGTATCACCAGAACCCACATTAGGTTCCCAGTCCTCAATACTCCCTGGCAGATCTGCTGGTCTTGGATGACACTGATCAACTCTTCTTCCATTAATCTCAAGGTGAACTTACTCTTTCTCACGGGCTTTGCTAAGCCTTAGACTTTATAAGCATATTATTTTTCAGTCCTCACAAACTAACACACTTTCATGTTTTGGAGATATAGAAAAGCAAACGTTTCAAAGGACAACTGTGCTCTTCTACAAAGTGTATACATATTTGGTAGATTGTGTGCTGGATCCTGCCTAATCTTGACTGCTGGAGATCACTACATAAACCAACATGTGCTGACACAGAGATTACAAATCAATATCATAAAATCCCACCCTCAATACATTTTTCTTCTTTAAGAATACTGAACTTTTCTGACCTGTAGAGAACTGAGTAGTAGGATCAGCAGAAGCCAGGAAAAGGCCAACACAGGTAAAGCAAAGACTAAAATCTGGATAATCAAGTATAATTTGAGAAACTGTGATCCTCAAAGATAGTCAATAATTTATTAAGAACATCATGTGCATATTAATTATCCCAAGATTCTTAACTGAAGATTAATTTCTAATTGCTTTGACTGAAAAAAAAAAGGGTGAAATTACAAGTGAAGCGTCAGGTAAACACAGGCTCCACCCTGTTTTTCTCATTGGTTTTTACAACATAATAATTCCGTCTATTTTGCAAGAATAAAGATAGTCTCTATTCTAATTCTTTTATTTCCTCCTTTCATTTCCCTAGATTAGGTTCATTTGGCTTGCTTCACATCTCCTTTCCAGACCCACACTGGATCTGTGAGTTGTCTCCAACAACCTAGTCTTGAGTCTGCAGGAAACAAGAGCAGAATATATGCGAGTGCCTCAAACAAGCTCTACTCTCTCACCTGCACACCTGTGCTGCAGTGATTCCCAAAAGCTGCATTTACAGGGGGTGAGCTGGCAAAAGTCCACCCACCACTCTTTCATCAGAAGTGAACTCAGAGTCAAAAGGATTTCAATCCAAATCCACACAAGAAAGCTGGTCCTGTTCCTTTCTGGTGGTAAAATGAATGAGCCTTGACAAGGAGTGTAAATACTCTTGTGAACAGGCAGTTCTCAGGTAGTGCAATTTTTTTGTACAATTATACACATATTTACCTGATGCCCATGGACAGTGGGAATGGGTAGATCTGATTTTACTAAATGGTGAGCCCCAAAACAAGCTGATAGGAGATAAACTGTCCTGGGTTTCACCCATGCTGTATTCAAAGAAAGAATATTCTTTTCTTTCCAAGGTGTCCTTACATCACAAGGGATTTCATAAAAGGAACCAATTATGACACAACTCTCCTGGGAAAGGAAATTCTTCTAGTCATGATATTATGCTGCTGCTGCTGCTGCTAAGTCGCTTCAGTTGTGTCCGACTCTGTGTGACCTCATAGATGGCAGCCCACCAGGCTCCTCCATCCCTGGGACTCTCCAGGCAAGAATACTGGAGTGGGTTGCCATTTCCTTCTCCAATGCATGAAAGCGAAAAGTGAAAGTGAAGTCGCTCAGTCGTGTCTGACTCTTAGTGACCCCATGGACTGCAGCCTACCAGGCTCCTCCGTCCATGGGATTTTCCAGGCAAGAGTACTGGAATGGGGTGCCATTGCCTTCTCTGCATGATATTATAATCCACCTGAATTTACCTTCTCAGTATCTCTAACCTCATACACCTGAAGAAGCAGAATATCTGACTGATGACTTAGGGCTCCTGTTTGTAGCATGAAAGGATGCCAAGTGTGACATATTCTTTTGAGACTACATTTGATGGCTTCTGAAAGAAGAAGTGAGAGTCTGCAGACTCTCAGGATAGCTTTAAGAAGGAAGAAATAGGGAAGGAAGAGGAGTGTCCTTAAGGAAAATCTCTTAATGGAAGGCCAAAGTTTAGAAGCATGCATCTCACTGATGGTAAAGGAACTAAGTATACTTAGGTCAGATAAAATTTCCCTATCTATCCCTCTTCACCATTACAGTCTTCCTTCTGGACAGGACCTTGGCTAACCATACTGCTATTTGAATCATTTAATCTGGTGGAACAAAACAGGGTGGGTACATGGGTGAGAAGGGATGTGCCTGACTTACTCTGGAAAGCCAGCTGGTTTTTAAAATTGGTCAGCAAACTATGACCTTATAAATCTTCTTGTTTTCCAGTCACATTTTAAAGGAAAGACAAGATTAATAATTCCCTATTATGTTTGCTATACAATAAATGTATAAATTTAGTATCAAATTTAAAATGTGTTATTTTCATAAGATACAAAACTAGAACCACATTTTACCTAAGTTCTGAAAACTACTAGAATTTATCAGAGAATTTACAAGGAATTTTATGCAGAACATCATGGTAAAAGTAAGCATATTTGACTGCATAGCTAAGTGAAGGCGATGGCATCCCACTCCAGTACTCTTGCCTGGAAAATCCCATGGACGGAGCAGCCTGGTAGGCTGCAGTCCATGGGGTCGCGAAGAGTCGGACATGTCTGAGCGACTTCACTTTCACACATTGGAGGAGGAAATGGCAACCCACTCCAGTGTTCTTGCCTGGAGAGTCCCAGGGACGGGGGAGCCTGGTGGGCTGCCGTCTATAGGGTCGCATAGAGTCGGACACGACTGAAGCGACTTAGCAGCAGCAGCAGTAGCTGAGTGAAGGGACTCCTGGACAGGAACAGACAGGGTGCCCAAGTGTTGGTCCCTTGGTGTTGCAACCAAGAACTGAGAGGAAGGCGGGAGTTTCTGAGACATCAGTGGTTACCGCTCACTTGGGAATCTTTATGACCTAAACGTGTATTTAGGTGAGTACCCCCTCTTTAGAGAGGATCAGACAACCTCAGACCCACTCATCTGTTCTGAATTGCTTCCCTACTAACTTCTTATTGGTTTCGTATCTCTGGATAACTCTGAATAATATGCTACCAGTCATACTATTTCCAGCACTGAATTTGCCCCTAATGTGTTTGAATGTTCTATATTTTGCTCTGGTTTGCTATTAAGACTCTGCTGGGAAATATTCTTTTTGAAAAATATGATAAAAACAAAGAAACAATCACTTCTCGTGTAGTATATTTTAAAAGAGAACCACTTAATCTCTTATTTTTGCCGTTAGAGATTATCTCTTCAGCAATCAGATAATTCAGATTTTGGTTTCTATCTACCCATATTTTTCTTTGCAAAATAGGCATTTCAACCTACACTTGAAGTTCAAAGCTACATAAATATTCCAACTCATAACAGTAACTCAATCCTTTAAGTATATGACATTTCAACCCATATGAACATGTGAAAATATTTCCTTGTAAGTGCTGTATAAACATCTGCATAAATCTTATCCTATTGTATCACCATGTACTTTAGAACTGAAAGTCTATTTTAAGCACATGACCACAACTACCTGCAATGTAACAGATGATGTTCTCAATAGAAGATTATGTTGCTATGGCATCAGTAAACCACGATTTTATAAACCCTCTTGTCCACCTTGAACATTTTTAAGAGAAAAGAAAGTATTAATAATTTCTATTATATAAGTTTGCATTGACCACAAATATAAATTCAATAGCAGGAGTAGAAATTAATAATTTAATAGTTTTGTAGTATATAAAACTAGTGCTATGTTTGGACTGCTGCTGCTGCTGCTGCTAAGTCGCTTCAGTCGTGTCCGACTCTGTGTGACCCCAAAGACGACAGCCCACCAGGCTCCACTGTCCCTGGGATTCTCCAGGCAAGAACACTGGAGTGGGTTGCCATTTTCTTCTCCAATGGATGAAAGTAAAAAGTGAAAGTCAAGTCGCTCAGTCGTGTCCGACTCTGTGCGACTCCATGGACTGCAGCCTACCAGGCTCCTGGGTCCATGGGATTTTTCAGGCAAGAGTACTGGAGCGGGTGCCATTGCCTTGTTTGGACTAATCTCTGATAATTCCCAGAATTTACCAGTATACTTTGCAGTATTACCACTACATTTCTGCATTTCATTAACATGTACCAATAAAAGGAATATGAGAGAACAAAATGTGAAAGCAATATTGACCTTTTCAAACTAGTACAAGGTGCTACTTTATTTCACGGTATACTAAGTACACATATATTTCTGACATATGTGGAATAAATTCTACAAAGCTAGAGGAATTTACCAGCCCCTTTAAATTAGATTATCTCAAGCTATTGCTAAATCCCCAACAAACAGTGAAACAGAGTTTTGTATTCTGCGTATGTGAACTTGGCTGACAACAAAGATTTGCATAAGACATTCTATCCCCATGAGGCCAAGTTTTGTTTTTTTTTCATTAGTTTCTATGAAATCATATTCCAAAGTCTCTGATGTACACAGATTGTTTTCCCCAACTTTTGCAATATCAAAGATATCTAAGCTGAACCTCAAAGGAGACAAGACATTCTTATAAATCTTTTGCTAAACTGTTGCACCCTATAGGGAAAGAAAACATAAACACATTTAAATAAAGATGAAAATCAAAGGTCTGTAGTTTAGAAAATCCCTGATTATATCCTCAAGTAAGATAAAATGCTGACCAAACAGCCACATCTAAGAGAAAAGTTCATAGAGTAATTTCCCGTCTACTTATCTTTCCAACTGCTGCTATACCACAGACCTGGTGTCTTAACACCCATTCATCTTCTCATAGGTCTGGGGCCCGGAAGTACAAAAGCAGTATAACTGGGTCAAAATCAAAGTATTGGCCTGGCTATGATCTCTTCAAAGGCTCTAGGGGAGAAGAGGTTCCTGGTCTCTTCCAACTTTGCTGACAGTTAGCATCACATCACTTCCAATCTCAGCCTATGTGGTCACACTGCCTTCTCTTCTGTATGTCAAGTCTTTTCTTTCCCTCCGTCTTATAATAGACACCCAGCTAATACAGATAATCTCCTCCTGGTCAGAGGCTTAACTTACTCAAATCGTCAGATATTCTTTTTGCTTATGAGGTAACATTTACAGGTTCCAGAGATCAAGACTTGATATTTTTAGGTGGCTATTCAGCTTAGCTCAGTGAGTGAAGAATCCACCTGCAATGCAGAAGACAACCAGAGACGCAAGTTCCATCCCTGGGTCGGGAAAATCCCCTGGAGAAGGGCATGGCAACTCACTCCAGTATTCTTGCCCAGAGAATCCTGTGGACAGAGGAACCTGGCAGGCTATGGTTCATAAGTTTGCAAAGAGTCAGACACAAATGAAGTGACTGAGCACACACTGTTCAGCCTAATAAAATCAATATGCTTTCCAAGGTATTTTAAACAGTACTTTTCAAGACATACATGTTAAGTAATGAAGAGAATCCCATAGGAAAGAAATCAAAGCGATAATGCTGAGTCCAAGGGAATGGAGAAGACAAAGACGATCATTTGCCACCTTTGACAGTTCCTGTCGCAAATCTGCTTCTCTTAATTCCCACTGTTAGTTATTTGTTTTTATTGCTAGCAGAACCTCTCCTCATTGGAAACATATTCATATACATATTACCTAAAGAGATAAGGGCCTGCAATGTACTTCAAAACTTTATTATTCTGTATGTATATGAATCAAAATCGTCTTTCATTTAAATCAGGTAAGATAACACAATCCAGTCAAAATAGCTATTTCTCAACAGATGAAGGGCTGTATTTGGAAAAAATCTGAGAATCATTCATGTACTCCAACCTTATTTTCACAAAGTCCTTAATATAACGAAAGGAATCCAATACCTCACTTCCTCATGCTTCCTCACGCTTCCTGATATGTTCCAAACATACACATTTCGAGCTGCTGTCCTGCCTCATCCTTTTGTTGCAAGGCCTTCGTTCCTTCAATGTCTACCTCCAATCCATGCTTTCTATCATGCTTTCACACTTGCCTGGTAACAAGTTAACACTTCATATATGAAAATCTCATGATCTTTTAAAAACATCTTCTTAAAATTAGAATCTCATAGTCTTTTTTTTAAACGGTCTAATTTGTTTCGTACTTATATGTATGTTTTCCCCATTACACTGTAAGCTCTGTAAAGGCAAGGAAGGACTGTCTTATTCAGGACTAATGTTCTCTCAGCTGTTCCCCATCCCTCCCCATCCACATCTTGCTAGAGAGACTTTCATAGTCCTGAGGTTCTGTAACTGCTCAACTGATTAAGCTTGTTCTCTTTGGGTAAAGTAGTTCTGACTATATGACTTTGCTTCCCCAGTCAAATTACAAAAGAGAAAGATTACTCTTCTTAGTAAAAAGGATAGTTACAATGATACTGTTAGCATTATATATATAATATGTAAATATATATATAAATATTTACATATATATTTACAATCATTATATATATATATATAAATGTATAATATTTACATATAGTTCTTAAGGGTTTGAATGACTAAAGAGGGCAAGCTTTATACTGGAAATTGGTTATTTTAAAATAACTACCCAGAAAAAAATTATCATTTCAAAGAAGAGAAACAACTGTTAAGGTAGTCCATTATAGTCATTCAAATGATATAATTTCTTTCAAATATATAATTTATCTGGGAAAACAATAGTCTTTTTAAGTGCATATTCAAATAATACGTACTCTTAAAATAGCACACCATTTTAAAAGTTTCAAAATATAAAAGATCATAGATAAATTTATGTTATCCAAACCAAGCAGTATAGCATCTTTATTTACTCAACGAATACCTACATGGTTTTACATGCCAGGCACTGGGTAGTTGTTGGGGATGTATCAGCCTGTAAGAGTTAGAACTCAGCTTTTTAGCTTAAAGGACAAAAGAGTACACAACTAACTGTGATAAATCTTCTGACATAAAAAACAGGATATTATAAGAACACTCTAATCTAGTTTGGGGAATAAGGAAAGAATAATTATACTGAGGCCTCAGGGTATGTGCCAGTGAGACAAAGATGATACTGCAGTCACAGGGCTGCAGCTCTGAAGAGGTCCTGACATAAAAGAAACAGGTTTTCAAGCCATCCTAGTACAGAATTGCAGTGTAGCACAGTGTAGTGATTGCAGCTGTACTGAAATCTTCTAGCGAGAGTATGAGGAAGGCAGCCCAGGTCCAAGCCCTGAGTAGTGATTGAAAATGAAGGTAACATGTTGGGTAAGCATTTCGGGCAGGTTCAAAGGCCTTCTTGCAACAAGAAATTCAAGACAGCTTAGTATGGCTAATTAGTAGGAAGGGACACAAGGCCACAGTTTAACACTAGGTTACAACCAGATAATGCATGGCTTTGTAGGGCAGATTAAAGGCTTTAACCTTTATTTTAACAACATTTGGAAACCAAAACAAGTATTTTAAAGTGTCATAAACAGATCTGTATTTTTTCCATGCTCTCTGCCTACCACATGAAGAGTCAGTAGGAAGAAGGCAATGGCATATTGGAAGGACCAGCTGTAGTGATACTATAGTGATTCAAGCAAGAGATGAAAGTGGCTTTGACTGAACTAGCAGCAGTGGACCTGGGGAAGAAAAGCAGACAGATTTAAGAAGTGTAGGTAGTGGACTAATTGTCTTTGGTGATTGGATGGATAGGGGATATTAGGAAGAGAAAAAGACAAGTATCTGAATCACTCAGTGGATAGTAGTGATAGAAACTGAGATAAAGAACACTGGAATAGGGGCAGAGTTTAGTGGGGGGGGAAGATCAGGTTAGTTTTGAACTTGAGTCTATGTGCCAGTGAGAAAGATATGACAGTTACAGGCTGTAATTCAGAAGAGATATCAGAGATACAGGTCTGAAAGCCATCTTAAAACTGAGCATGACTGCAACTATGGTAAAGTCTTGTACAGTGAATACAAGTAAGAAGAGAAGACAGGCCATTATCCAAGCCCCAAGAAACACCAAAAAAGGAGGAAAAGCTAACAAAACATGCTAAGAAATTGTGGATGAAAAAAAAATAGAAAACCTAACCAACCATGATAGTTGGTTATTATGGAAGAAGCCAAGGAAAGCAAAACTCTTGGCTTAGTTCTGTTCTAAGTTTGGATAAACAGGGCAAGTATTTACTCAAAGGTTATTTTTAATTGTTATTTTTCAGTCTGAGAGCTAGAGGGTAAGGGACATGTTTATTTGGCTTATTTGGACATTTTCCAACTGTAAAAAAGACTTAATTCATTTGTTAATAGAAATAATACATATATTATTTTAAATGTCATATACTGAATAAAGAGTTACTAAGTATGATATATCTAAAGCCTATAATCCACTTATAGATAGCAACTAGAAACTGACAAGGAGCATTTTTGGGGCAAAGTTGATAAAGCAGTTGATAATTTATCAATAGTTCTCTGACAGTTTATGGTCCATGAAACTTTCATGTACATATGTGGTTTTGTATTATAATGATGAAAATCATATTATGTCATTTGTATTTTTAAAAGATCTCTATCTAAATACCTTAGAATAACTTTACAGACTTGTTCTGCTATTATTAGAACAGCCAAAGAATCAAATATGACATCATTTTACACATCAAAAAGGCAGCAGGAAAAATTGCCATGTACTCTGGGCAAGTTATTCTGTTTTGTTGAGACCCAGTTTTCTCAACTTGGGATAAATCCTTCTTTTCAGGTTTGTTTTGAAGATCACTGAATATATATCTGGAAGTGCTTTGCATGTAGATGGAACTTATATTAAGTATCAATATTATGGAGTAAAAAAACACACTGGCGTACAGTTGTAACACATAATACAGTTTGGTAAGGTTACATAATTTTGAAAAAAATATTGTCAGCATTTTTTTACATAGAATGTCTCATGCAAACCTTTAAAAAATTATTTTTAAAATGAAGCAGGGATTCAGTAGTAGATGAGGAAGGTATTAATCATTTTATATTGCTTCCCTTCCCACTGCAATAAATAGAACATATCCTCACAGTGAAACTGTGGCTTACCCAATACTCTAAACATCGCCCCATTTCACTCATTCATTTTGTATTTGTTAATTCATTTAATAAATATTTTTGGGTACTGGCTGTTAAACCGCTGAGGGCAAACTCAGGGTGACTGAAGCTCTGCTCTTATGGAGCCTGCAGTCCAGAAGAGGAGGCAGACATTACACAAAAAATTGTAACTGAGTCAGTGCCACAAAGGAAGAAACGATTCACTTCTTTTCCAGCCTTGACATATATTTCACGGCACCCAGAGAACTCTGGATTCTTGAGGGTTCTCACCACTTGTTTCATAATTTACACCAGTCACTTGTGTGGTCCCACTAATGCACACAGCTAATACACAATTTCACTTAAGACAGAAGAAAATATTGAACTATCACCATGTGATGACTAAAGTATCTTCACTTATTCATCGTTTCTTGAAATACTGCATACATCATTTTTCTTAGAAGCAGATTCTAGTATCATGACTCCCCATAGACAGAACTGTTTGTCCATGTAGCAAATAGGTAATTACTGTCTGTTCATAAACTAATGAACAGACTGTTCATTAGTTTATTCACTGAAGAAATATGTACATTGGGTAAAAATGTAGGTCAAATGATATAGTTAGCCACATGAAAATGAGTAAGAAAGCACCTGCCTTCAAAGAGCTCAATGTGTCTTCCAGGAAATCGCGTGCCCAAAAGTCATAGAGACCTTTAAAACAGTTTTTTTTAGCAACTTCCTCTGTTGAATGAATGATTACTTAAGAGCTTCATAAATGCTAAGTTCTTTTAATATATTATTTCAATTAACTTTCACAAGAACCTATAAGGCTGGTAAGGCAGGTATTTGTATCTTTATTTACAGATGAGGATAAGTCACAGAGGATGGCATCACCTCTTCCCTGGTCTATCTGGTAGTGCTTTCCTTACTGAAGTTTCTGATTCCAAGTTCTACTTATCTTGATCTATCTCCAGCATTCATGTGCGGCTTTTCTAAAACCCAAATATGATCCTACTATTGGCCTGTTTAATATCTTACAAAACTTTCAGGGAAAATGAAAATGATAATGTAATTTAAAGTAAATAACAGTATTTAGCCACCTAAAAGGAAAATATATAATATGGGAGAAACTCATGATTCAACAATAAGTAAAAGTAATGAGAAATCACAGCTGCTATAATTATGGAAAATATTTATGTAAGCATTTGATAAGAGTAAGGAAATAAGCAAAAATGATAATAGTTGTTTAAGGATATTGTTTCAAGACATTTTATATTAATAAGCTGTTTTAATAATTTTTAAAGCAGAGGAGAAAATGAAACCCTGAAGAATTATTGATAGCTGATCCCCACTCTCAAGATTAAGTTTAATCCTGACTCTTAAAGGACTATGGAAGAGTCCTTTCATAACTCTACATCAACATACCTTTTAGCCTAATTTCTTTACATATTCCTCCCTGAACATTTCATTAACTTTGCTTATGCTAAGTCGCTTCAGTCGTGTCCGACTCTGTGTGACCTCATAGACGGCAGCCCACTAGGCTCCCCCGTCCCTGGGATTCTCCAGGCAAGAATACTGGAGTGGGTTGCCATTTCCTTCTCCAATGCATGAAAGTGAAAAGTGAAAGTGAAGTCGCTCAGTCGTCCGACTCTTAGCAACCTCATGGACTGCAGCCTACCAGGCTCCTCTGTCCATGGGATTTTCCAGGCAAAAGTACTGGAGTGGGGTGCCATTGCCTTCTCTGAACTTTGCTTATACTGGTCCCTATTTTAGAAAAGGTCTCTGGTCTTTCAACCAGCTGAAGGGCCATTTTGCACAGCACTCTGCTTTTTGTCTTGGCAAATTCTGTCATAATTATTAGCTCATTTGTCAGGATCTCTCCCTATTCACAATCCATTAAGAGTATGAGCCACATCTTATTTTATTTTTCAATGTGGCAGAGAGTAGGTGTGCAACATGATTATGTTAATTAAATATTCTTGTATACTTCCATAAATGAGAACGTCTGCTCTTTGATATGATGTCATGATAGTTTCTGATGGCAGATGAGGATGGCAACTGGATTTCACTTTGACATTATCATTCTGCTCCCATATTCTGCCAACTTCCTAAATCTTTAGTGAGCTAAGATTTCCAACTTAAAGTAAAGTTAGAATTGTGTAAGACTACTTGTGACTTCAATTATCCATATTTCACCATGACAACGTGGCCAGCAGAGGGTCAATTTTTTTTATTTTGCCCACTCTTCAAAATACTTGTGAGCATTGTGTTCCAGAAGTGCTGATACTGAGAAGAAGGGATAAAGAAAACAGGATTTATCCTCTCCAATATATCACTTGCACTATGTTAGGTTCCTGGGAAGCAGAGCCTGGGACAAGGATTTGGGCACACATGACTGAAGTGAGTGCTTTCAGGAGAAAAGGAGAGGAAAGCAGGATCAGACAGAGAAAGAAGCTGGGTAAGACTGTGGTCTCAGCTGGAGTCTAACTTTAGCCTGCTCCCACTGGGGAGAGGGATGAGGAGCATGAACTGCCCCTAAAGTTGACTTCACCTTGAAATGAGGGAGCTGGCTTCTGTACCTCCATGTCAGTTAGTTGCTGCCAATAGGCTGCCCGAGTTGAGACATGAGCACGTAAAGCCCTTGGGAATGCAAGTGCTTTGGAACCAGAAATGATTTTGAGGGCAGAGGGGAGTTGTGAGCCACAGGCAGCTAACACTCACAGAAACTGGGGAATGGGTCCACAGGCTTGGTAAAAGAAAAAGCACCAAAAGTAACAAGAGTCACAAAAAAGTATAACCTTCAAATGACAGCATAACTGGCTCTTTAAAACACAGACTATAAAGCAGCAAGAGACATTCTGAATGATACACATCATAAGATTCTTAAGTTAGCCAGCAGTGTTTCCAGCTCAGTCAGAAGCTGTTCACATTTATCTGTATATCCTGACGTTATCTGTAGACGGTCCTTAAAACCTGATTCTTCCATTAGGTGATTGTGTCATGTGAGACATGGATGTTTCTTAGCTCCTGTTTCTAGCTGTGCATCTTGAAATTGCTTCCTTGGATTATTTTAATCTTATCAAAGCCTTCATATGTGTGACTCAGACGGAAAAGGAAAGTTTCTTCATTTCCACAGAATCAGTCCTACATGGTTGATCAGATAGTGGCTAAAAGTCTTCACTTAAAAGCAGCTCATTCTCTGCACAAAGCATGTGCACATCAGGTCTGCTTCTTATTTCCATAACTCAGAGATCAAATTCAAGAAGAATTTCAAACTGACATGAAAGGAGTTCTCTTCAAAAGCTGAAAATGTCATTTGTTATAGGCTGTACTAAAGTTTTTGCATGGAAATTGTTATAAACACCTGAACACTGCATGATTGAATGACTGAATTTCAGCAATACTTTTTCTCCCCTAACAAATATTTACTGGACATTCATT
The DNA here is from genome assembly GCF_023091745.1 of Budorcas taxicolor. Taxonomy (NCBI): domain Eukaryota; kingdom Metazoa; phylum Chordata; class Mammalia; order Artiodactyla; family Bovidae; genus Budorcas; species Budorcas taxicolor. The sequence goes on from NC_068918.1 coordinate 57,645,999, forward strand.
AGGTAAAGAAAGACACTAAAGATATGTCTGGCAGATAAAATGAAACTCCCGGTTTGGAACTGATATTATACACTGCCACATCATCAAAACTTTTAATAGCAAGGAATTGAAAAAAAAAATTTAAAAATCCGATATAGAAACCCAAGAAAGGAAATAAATGAGAGAGCAGATACAGTAGCTGAAGTAGTGATAAGGAAGTTAAACTTCTGTTCTTTGACTTCATCTTGCTCCACATCCTTAAAAACCACTCATCTAACTGAATTTAAAGTTTAGGTAATGCTGTTGACTGGTGATTTGGCTAGAGTCACACAATTTGGTTTGTAAAACTCAGATTGCCTGATTCCAAAGCCTGGTGCATTTTTTTTTTTTTCTTTCACATTACAGCTTAAAGATATGGCTCTTGTCTCCTGAAACTTTGCCACTTGTCTGGAAATAAAATGCACAAAATAATAATACAAGCTGTGCGATGATAACACTATACAAATGCTGCAAAATAAATGGTGGAACTTCAGAAGAGGAGAGATGTGAAACTGAAGTTTCCTGAGTCATTCTCAGAAAAAAACGGATGAAGTAACTTCAGTGTCAGTATAAAACTTCTGAATGTTCTATGTAAGACTAGACTGTGGTAATTACCTTTTTGTGGGGGGCTTTGCAAGGAGGAGACAGATAATGAGAAAAAGCCAAGTAATCAAACCTTCTATTTCATTTTTAAACATCACCAATGCTTCTCTTCTCCAATAACCCATTCCCCTAAATGTTTCTGCGATCAAATTGAGCCTTGCTTTCTTTTCTCATTTCCCTTTGTGTTTCTGTCTGTAGATTTTGAACTAAGATAGCTTGTTCTGGTGCATGCTAGCTAAGTTGGTTCAATTACATCCAATTCTTATGACCCTGCAGGCTATAGCTCAACAGCCTCCTCTGTCCATGGGACTTCCGAGGCAAGAATACTGGAGTGGGCTGCCATTTCCTTCTCCAGGGGATCTTCCAGACCCAGGGATCAAACTCCCGTGTTTGATCCTGCGGCTCCTGCATTGCTGGTGGATTCTTTACCACTGAGCCATATGCGAAGCTCTTTACGATAGCTTAAGAAATACTAAAATTTAAAGTGACCAAGAGATGTATCACCCACTTACTTTCTTTCTCTATAAGAAAAGCACCTGACCTGTTGGTCTAGTGACCTGTTTGAATCAGAGCACTAGAGGTCTGGCCCTGTCTTTGGCTGCACATTTCCCCTGGAGGAAATGTCAATCCACTCCAGTATTCTTGCCTGGAGAATCTCATGGACAGAGGGGCCTGGGGGTCTAAAGTCCATGGGGTCGCAAAGAGTGGGAAACAACTGAGCAACTGACACACAAGGACCTTAAGGGTCAGGTGTGACAAGCTACCAAGCTGCACTGCTTCAGCCTCCAGCAGGGGGCAGTCTAGCAGCAGTCACAAGAGCAGATGTTCAAGTGTTTCTGCTTGTTGTGCCTGCTCTTATCTGAAAATCCTATCTGCTTTTGACCTCTGATCTGTTCCTAATTCACCAGTTTCTGCAGAAGACAGACTTTGGTGGCTTCCTCTGGCTGCTGCCTCTCACCTCCAGCATGTAAACTTGCATCACCAACTCAATGGACATGAGTTTGAACAAATTCCAGGAAATAATGAAGGGCAGGGAAGCCTGGTGTGCTGCACTCCACGGGATTTCAAAGACTCTGACACAGTTTAGCAACTGAACAACAACAACAAACAAGAGTTTCACTATTTTGTTAAAAGTTTGTAAAGGTCACTGCTCCAATAGCTTCATCAAGTCATACTTCTAGGAGAGTAATTCTAAAATCTGATTATAATCCATGAAATTTTCAATGAAATATAAAGGCCATTATTATAATGTCTTACTTGCCTATAAACTGATTATAATTAAACAAAAAATCAAGCATCAAATACAAACAGTCAAATTATCAGGGTGAAAACATTCACCTCTTTAAGAGGATGAACAGATGCAGTAATTCTGGTTTCCAAGAGTAGGAAGGTTATGTAGGATCTACAGTTTTTTTTTTTTTTTTAATATTTTAAATCAGTCCCATGGAGAAAGGAGTCAGTCGTGCCTGGCGCAGACGTAGGTCTGGCTGCTGAAGGAATGTTGCCGGCAGTGAGGTTCACCACGTGAGAAGCAAAAGCACAGCCAGGATGGAATTGCTGCACTTGACAACAGGTCTTATTCCCTGGGTTGATAAGTATTTTTTTAAAGATTGATTTTGGTAACCCAGAGGTGTACCTTGAACCAGTTCTAGGCTATGTATCTTCCCAGAAGGAAAGCAGCTGAGTTTTTCTGTCTGAACAACTGATGGGAATGTGGGTGGAGACAATATGGGGCTTTTGAGAAGTGGAGGAAGTAGGAGGTATGAAGAAGTTACGAAAAGACAGAACATATTTCCAGTATTTCTAAATTGTTTCCAGTTGTTTGCATAACTTGATTAGTAGCATAGAAAAGAACTATTGAGTTTGGTACATGATAGAAGCATAGATGCCAGAGCTGTGCTTAGTCTGAAAGTGGGTTTTGGTGGGAATGTCTGGAGATACTGAGGTATACTGGCTAAACTGTGGTAGAAAATAGCAATTATTGAAGTCAGACTTAGAGCATGAAAATCCAGCTGGCAAGTCTTTCCAAAACGTTTAGGACTGCATTCAAACTTCATGAGATCATAGCTATGTTCCCAATTTTCACCTTGCCAGATTTTTGAGGATTTTAGAATAGAACAGCATATGTGTGTTATTACTGCATTAAGCTAAATTTTTGTTTTATTTTACTGACACACAGAGTTAGAAGTTAAATGAAATGGTGGCTATACATTTAATGAAAGATTTTGTATTGTAAGGTAACACTGGTAATTAAAGGTCAAGTTCACAAGTCACGAATAATATTATACACAATATTGGATCTGAGTAGGGTCCTAAAAATGCCAATAAGAACTTGAACCCCTCAGATATCACATGTCTTCACAGAAAAAGAAATACTCTTTTACATATATGACCAGTTTCTTGAATCCAGGTACGTTCTCCAATACAAGCTATGTCCTGGTCAAAATGTAGACATGGTAAGTAAATCATCTTCAAAATTATGTTATCCATACTATTTTTTTAATATATATACAAAGGGTAGTGCATTAAAACAACAACAACAACAACAACAACAACAACAACAACAACAGAACTACAGACATTGTTAAAGCAATTAAAGTCTAAATGTGCCTCACTATAGAGAAAGGCAGCTAAGGAAGGAAGCTAATCCACTTCTCCTTAGGTTTTCAGAAAATAATCCAACAGCAAAGCTATGACATGCATTCAAAATGATGGGGCCTGTTTGTGATCAGCAGCATTTCAACCAAGGTGTTTGGTACAAGCTTCCCTTTGGTAAAGGAGAAGAAGCATTAAAATCTTCACTGAATAAATATATTTACTTGTTTAGATTTTATATTTGCATGTTTAACAAACATGTTCTATTCATTCACTCATTCATTCATGGAGCTGGTGCAAAAATAATAAATATTCAGGATACTATAAAGTAAATAAGGTGATATAGAGATTGATAACAAAGAAGACAAGGGATCTGAGTTTTGTGAAACCTATAGGCTCCACAGATTTTAAAACAGACCATCAAAAAAGGTTTTAACATTTTAAAATGTTAACAGCTTCAGCATTTAAAACTGTTAAAGTTTTACACTTTACAATTCCTCCTTGGAGAGTAGAGTAGTTGTGTCAGATGTTATTTTTATTTTGTTTTTAATCTGAAAAAAAGGGACTGGGAAATCAAAAGTAGATGGGCAAGATATGTTGGAACATGAACTGGAGTTATGTAAAGTACATAAGTCTTAATATTTGTGGATTCATTTGAGTAAAATTAACTTGAAGTGTTATATAGTGAAAAATTTAGTGAAGAAGCACGTATGTGAAGGAAATTGTTTCATGGCTATAAGAAGTTGTGTTTCATGGATATATGAGTTGTGTGACAAAGAAATAGTAGTAAGGAGAAAGATGAAACTGAAATAGACATGATTTTGAAACTAGTTATTTAATGTTTGTGTTGGTTAAAAAATTTGGGGAGTTCTCATTTTTTTTTTTTTTTTTGCCCTGTAAAATGCTATCTTGCCACTCATAGGACATTACTTATTAAAAACAATCATATTAATTCTCTTTTCATGATACATTATCAAATCCTTCAGTGAGTGATTTCTGCCAATGCATCTTGACCCATGATGGCAACATAGTAATCACACTAGGAAATTCAGATTTTCAATTTATGATATACCACTTGAAGATATACTTACTAAAATATATCAGGCCCATGTGTGGCATGTCTGGGTTCTATTTCAGTGACTCGAAAAAGAAAATACGCTGTGATTCTATGCTCACAGAAGCTTCACAACATAGCCTTCCTTGGAGCAAACAAGTAGAAACACACATCAAAAATATGCACTGAAGGTTATGTTCTATAACTTGTTCTCAATAGGCAGCTAGTGACTTCTGGAAGCATCTAGGAAATGTGTAGAGACATTTGAGTCTCCCAAATATTAGAGCTGAGGATCTACAAAATTTATTTGGGGGAGGGCAGGGCAGTCTGCATTAATACATATATTCTGTGATACTAAGAATAGCAATAAGCATCAGTATTCGATGTGTCTGTTAAATGGCTGAGTTCAGTCATTTAGGTAATTAAGCACATTTTATTTTATTTCCTTTAGCTCTGTTATATATTAGGGCTGGGGACTTTATTGATTACTCTAAAGAATTATGTATGTTGGTACACTAAATGGATTTTGTTTCATGACAGTAAAGGTTTTACAAAATAGTTATTATTTTGAGGACTAGTTATTGTTTTGAAGACTATGTTTAGGAACCTCTATTCCATAAAAATTCCTCAAAATATGAACAAAATGAGTCCCTGGCAATCAAGGCACAGGGAGTGCAAGAGCCAGAGGATAACAAGGCCAACAAAACCATTGAGCTTTATAAGATCTTATTTTCTGTAGTGGCCACACCATAGTCCTGGGAGCAGCTCTGTTCAGGAGATCTTTGGAGACAGTCTTTCAGATAACCAAACTCTAAGACAGTAATAGTTGTGTAAAGAACACTAACTTTATAGGTTAAGAAATGACTTTGTGCTCACTCAGTTGTGTCTGACTCTTTTCGACCCCATGGACTGTAGCCCACCAGGCTTCTCTGTCCATGCGATTTTCCAGGCAAGAATACTGGAGTGGGTTGCCATTTCCTACTCCAGGGAATCTTCTCGACCCAGGGATTGAACCTACATCTTCTGTGTCTCCTGCACTGGCAGGTGGATTCTTTGCCACTGTGTCACCTGGAAAGCCTTAAGAAATGGTTACCAAAAAAAAAAGAAAGAAAAATTAAAGCAGAAATGATAGTAACAAGCCAAAAACAAAAGAGAAGATAAATAACCTTCATCAATGGAAAATGGCAAGAAAATGAATGTAGAAAAGTAGCATGTAAGTGCCTACTGATCAATAAACATATTTTATTCATCCTTGTTCTCCTGAGATTGTTTATACCTAATATACAGGATGATAAGTTCTTGATAACATATTGAAATAAATTTTGGAAATACAGAATTAACAAAATGGCAAAGAAAGATACCTCATAAAATTATAAAGTTTCCTTTAAAGGGACTGCTAATCATCCATGTTTTTTTTTTTAACCCCCTAAATAAATGACCTGATTTCTTTTAGTCTTCTTCCTAACCCATTCTTTTTGGAAGTGAGTCTTGTTCACAGTGCCTCTCCCCTCACCCTTTTATTCTGAACTAATCAGATTTTTTCTCAGTAAGTAGACCCGTATATTTGATGACTCAACCTAGGTGTCTGATGCTGATAGATCCTCTTTGAGAGAAACAAGAGACATTATATACTAAGTCCTTTAAGTCATCCCAGATAAAGACTGAATTAATTTACATCTCTGGGGAAATTTGAAACTGCAGTCTCCTATCCTGAGGTCCCTTTACTTCCTGCAGAAAAGTTAATTTAGGTCATTTTCCAATACCCTGCATGATGAGCAGCTGTTCTTGTGAATGAATCCAAATAAAAGCATGACAAAATATGGGGCAACTCAGACCTTTGAGAGTTCTCCAATGGAGTCTTGTAGGTCCTGGCCTATCAAGGCTTAAGAAGGTATATTTAAAAAACACATTTAAGTCTAGTATAATCAGGATTTCACTACATATTTATTTCATTGATGTCTTTATGTGAAGAAAATTAGAGAGAAGGCAGTCATGTTTAAGACATCTACAAAGATTTTTAGCATCATTCTGGTAAATAAATAATCTTGTGATCATGGCAATAGATTAAGGACATGAGCACCTCATAGGTCAATTCTAAAACTGAATTCCTCCAAAACTAAAGCAAAAGTAATCCACAGTTCAGCAAGGGGAAATATTCTTCTATTTTCTCCACACTATATTGCTCTAGATGACTGTATATATCATGTTGAAATTTGTCTTTATTTCTTAAGACTCTTAAAACAATTATTATATTGAGAGTAAAACTTTAAATTTTGTTTTACAATAAATTTCCATGTGGTCTTAACACTGATTCCCCAATCCATATATTCTTTATCAACAAACAGGATATATAGCTTAGAAGTTTCACAGCACTGTTTCACAGACATTATTATATTGAACACTGCAGAAGATTTCTATAAAAACATCTGGTAAACAGAAGTCAAACTGAACTTAGCTGATGATGTGCATTTTTTTAAACTTTTTTTTCTGCTTGGGTTATATATCTCTTTTAAAGGAGAAATTTAAAATAAGAATGTACTTTATGTATTTTTGTGATTATTGTGACATTTGTTTTGTTGTTATTCTGCAAAGTATTGTGTGACTTGCAAATACTTAAAACTGGATTTAAAAAATTTTCTTAGCAGTGAATTTAAAAACATTCTGCACATTTGCTTCTGCCAACAGTCTTAACTAATGAACCCCAACTTATCTTGTGGCTCCTCATAATTTCCTCTACTTTGGTTATTTTTTGACATGTCTTGTTTGCTTTAAAGAATAAAAAGTGTAGTTTTCACAACTTCTATGAATATTGCCTCAGTCAATGAAAGAAAGTCTGAAGAACTTGGAAGTCAGACTATCGGTGATTAATAAAAGCATATCACAAATCAAGACGATTTTAATCAACTGTAGCTCAGGGAAATGTGACAAAACCACTATGCACTTGAAATATTCTGAAGTATTTCCAGGCTTTTCCAAAGTAGCAGACTTCAAAATAAGAATTTGGAATATTTGTTAACTTTTTTCATTCATCAACTTGAAACAAAATGCATCACATAAATTGAATAGTTAACTGTGTTCGTGTGGTCATCTCTTCATTCTTCAGTGGATGATTTAAAAAAAAAATCAGTGGTATCATTATGTGGATCTCTTAACTATAATACAATAAAACATTGTCCATTAGATAACCTCAGATACACAGATGACACCCCCCTTATGGCAGAAAGCAAAGAGAAACTAAAGAGCCTCTTGATGAAAGTGAAAGAGGAGAATGAAAAAGTTGGCTTAATACTCAACATTCAGAAAACGAAGATCATAGCATCCAGTCCCATCACTTCGGGGCAAATAGATGGGCAAACAATGGAAATGGTGACATACTTTATTTTCCTGGGCTCCAAAATCACTGCACATGGTGACTGCAGCCATGAAATTAAAAGATGCTTACTCCTTGGAAGAAAAGCTATGACCAACCTAGACAGCATATTAAAAAGCAGAGACATTACTTGCCAACAAAGGTCTGTCTAGTCAAATCTATGGTTTTTCCAGTAGTCATGTATGGATGTGAGAGTTGGACTATAAACAATGCTGAGTGCCAAAGAACTGAAACTTTGGAACTGTGGTGTTGGAGAAGACTCTTGAGAGTCCCTTGGACTGCAAGGAGATCCAACCAATCCATCCGAATATTCACTGGAAGAACTGATGCTGAAGCTGAAACTCCAATACTTTGGCCACCTGATGCGAATAACTGACTCATTTGGAAAGACCCTGATGCTGGGAAAGATTGAGGGCAGGAGGAGAAGGAGACAACAGAGGATAAGATAGTTGGATGGCATCACTGATGCGATGGACATGAGTTTGAGTAGGCTTCGGGAGTTGGTGATGGACAGGGAAGCCTGGGTGCTGCAGTCCATGGGGTTGCAGAGTTGGACAGGACTGAGAGATTGAACTGAACTGATTAGATAAGCAAAATCTTAAAGACTGGTATCAGTTAGTAGTGATAAAGGTATAGAGAAAGCAGGATTCTAGTATACTGTTTGAATTATAAATTTGTATAATTCTTTTTGAGTGTAATTTGGCTGTAATATTTTAACATGTATGTATATGTTATATATTAATATTTATTATAGTAAATATATTTTAAAATATTAAAATATACTATATAATATATATGTATAAAACATAGAAATACCACTTTTAGGAATCTGTCCTATGACAGACAATGCCTAATTCATAATTGCATGCAACACAAGGCTTTTCAGTTCAGTTCAGTTCAGTCGCTCAGTCCTGTCTGACTCTCTGACCCCATGGACTGCAGCATGCCAAGCTTCCCTGTCCCTCACCAACTCTCGGAGTCTACTTAAACTCATGTCCATTGCTTTGGTGATGCCATGTTGGTGATGCCTGTCTCTCAAAGGGTGGAGAATTAAAAACACATTCACACAATGAAATATCTGTATTTTCTAACTTGAAAATATGTCCAAGATATTTGAAGTTTAAAAATGTAAGCTTCAGACCACTATCTTAGGATGATGGCATTTAAAAAATCTATCTCTAGGTCAAAAGAGAAATATAGGTATGCCTCTATGATCATAAATAAGTCTGGAAAAAAATCCCCACATTAGGTAAATATGTACAATTTTGTGTCTACAACACACAAATTAGATTGGTGATTTGTTTTCTAAAATCTGAACAGAAACACCTCCATAGTTTTAGATGGGAAGATATTTGTTTAAATGGAAGTTATGAGCTAAATCCAGATTATAGCAAGTATATAACATAGACTGTAACTATCCTACCAAAATGAAAAGGGAAGGATTTTAATTTCCAGAACAGATGCTGGTAGAGTTGAGGAATCTCCATGAGGAAGATAATAGCGCGTGACTTAAGACAGATGTGGCCAATGACTATTTTTACCCCAAATCTGCTCTGCATAGTAACTGCATACAGGTGTCCTGCCCTCCATCCCATGACTGGCTTCCTTCAAGCTCAACATCTGGCTTAGTGCCTGACAAGAAAGTAGGCAGACAATAAATACAATGCAGATGGGTGACCAAAGTGTCAGCGTTTAACAGCTGGTGGAACAGGTAGGTGCAAGGAATTAAGCAATGGACAAAGATGTAATCAAAGGATGAGTGCTGCTCACAATGATGATGTAAAACAAATTTTTTTTTTTTTAAATCACAGATTAACAAAGTAGTTGCTACCATGAGCACTTCTAAAAGTTGATATGGTGGAAGTCTAGCATGTGTGTGAAGTCACTTCAGTCATGTCCTACTCTTTGCGACACTATGAACTGCAGACTGCCAGGCTCCTCTCTCCATGGGATTCTCCAGGCAAGAAGACTGGAGTGGATTGCCATGCCCTCCTCCTGGTCTCCTGCATTGGCAGGCGGATTCTTTACTGTTAGCACCACCTGGGAAGCCCAGTAGCCAGCCTAGAGAAATACTGAATTATGTGAGGTGAAGTGTTAGCTACATTTTTCTTAGGACCTTTAGTTTTCTTTCTTCTTTATTTCTTCACAAAAAAACCTTTCTTATTTGCTCTTATCTTTAGTGCACTGTCAGATCACCACCAATGAGCCACATTTACTTCAAACTATCTTCCCTACTGGCTGAACATGTCAGCAGAATACCTGGCCAATACAAAGCAACTTTTTATAAAGGAGTCAGAACTGAGATGATGGTTAACAGGGAGAGCAGAGGGAAGCTTTACTAAGACAGTGAAACCCTACCTCAAAGGCACAGCTCAGGTGAATTTGCACCTGGGAAAGATAGCAGCAAAGAGACCAAGAGAGCAGGAGGTATATAAGAACTGATGGTTTCCTTAAAGGCAAAGACTGAGACTTTAAGAGGCACAGGTGTTTTAAGTACGGTAATGAAAGTATGAAAGTGTTAGTCGCTCAGCAGTGTCCAATTCTCTAAGACCCCATGGACGGTAGCCTGCCAGGCTCCTCTATCCATAGAATTCTCCAGGCAAGAATATCGCAGTGGGTAGCCATTCCCTTCTCCAGGGGATCTGCCTAACCGAGGGATTGAACATGGGTCTCCTGCATTGCAGGCAGATTCTTTACCACCTGAACCACCAGGTAAACCCCCTACATATAAACATTCTGTTCCAAGAGTATATTCCTAAGTCGACTTTGTTCCTAAGTCCAACAAAGTCAGCCTAGGTGCTCAAACAACGCAACTGGCTATATAGTACTGAACTGTAAAGGTTTCAATACTTTTCACACACACAAAAAGTACATAAAAAACAAACACATACAAAAAATAAAGAAAACACTAACCTTCAGTACCTTGAAAAGTACAGTAGTGCAGTACAACAGCTAGGATTTAGGGGCTGGTAGCAGTTCCAGCAATATCACCATTGCTTTTATGCTTGCTTCTAGCAACCAGTCCTTTCTGAAGGAGATCAGCCCTGAGATTTCTTTGGAAGGAATGATGCTAAAGCTGAAACTCCAGTACTCTGGCCACTTCATGCGAAGAGTTGACTCATTGGAAAAGACTTTGATGCTGGGAGGGATTAGGGGCAGGAGGAGAAGGGGACGACAGAGGATGAGATGGCTGGATGGCATCACTGACTCGATGGACGTGAGTATGAGTGAACTCCAGGAGTTGGTGATGGACAGGGAGGCCTGGCGTGCTGTGATGGGGTTGCGAAGAGTTGTACATGACTGAGTGACTTAACTGAACTGAACTGAACTAGACATCTTAGGGTTGAAATAAAGATACTATACTACTGTACTCTTTACAGTATTGTACAAAAGTACACAAAAGCACAACTGCTTGTAGAGGCTGCACACACATGATGTACATCAGACATGTGATCTACATGTACGTGACTGGATATGCAAACACATGTTCAGGTCTTGGAAAGTTTGCAACTTGAAGGTTTGCATATAGGGAACTTACTGTAACAGCAACGGACAGCAATGAAAACACTGTCCTTTTGAATTTACAATATGGAAGGCAAGTCTGCACACACAAACATCTATCACCAAGAGGTTTAAAAGGACAGTCTGTATATTTCATGAAAGGTCAGTGATACTTAAACTGTAAACTTCCTTCTGCTACCACCAGGGTTATGCAAAATGTGGTGACAATCACTTTGTCACCTTCACCATGGTATTTGCAAATGTGAATTTCTGCATTTCCTAAAACAAGCACTTGGAGATGGTAACCTCTTTCCCAGCAAATTCAGCAGGAGTTCTAAGAGTAAAGAGTAGAAAGTGAAAAGTGAAGTTGCTCAGTCGTGTCAGACTCTTTGTGATCCCATGGACTGTAGCCTACCAGGCGCCTCCATCCATGGGATTTTCCAGGCAAGAGTGCTGGAGTGGGGTGCCATTTCCTTCTCCAGGGGATCTTCCCGACCCAGGGATCAAACCTGGGTCTCCTGCACTGCAGGCAGATGCTTTACCGTCTGAGCCACAAGGTAAGAATTAAACAAGATTCCAAATTTTAAAGTTTGGTTGAAACATAAAATACAGCAGGAGACAAATCTAGAACTGTTTATATGTCTTGGTAGTAACATTCATTTTCTGTCTTTAAAATGAAAACATAATAAACTATATGTACTCAAGCATGTGGCATTTTTTATATCTCAGATTTGCAGAATCTGAGAAATTTTTATTTTTGAAAGAAATTAGGATTTTACCATGATTTTTATAAGACTAATTGGTGCTACATAATTTACTTGAGAACACTGATCACAAAAATACACACTTTACTATTCTAAAAGTTTTAAAAACATAGAACAAATTAAAAATGTAATTCACTATCTTTTCTTCCCATCAATCACACAGTGGTCACTGCTCATTCAACAAAGATCCAATTAACTTTTGACTCTTATGCCGTTTATTAAATCAGAGAGATAATCTTTAAAGTAATCCACATTTCATTAAAAAATGAATAGAATGCATAATTTCAGACACTAAACTGATAGAGGATAAAGGATACTTTGTCTATTATGGGGCAATAATCATAAACCAATGCTGTATAACACTCTGCAAATGTGTTTCAATGAGGCCAAACTGGATTTTAATCTTTTATTCCTACAACAGGATAAATACAGAAAAAAAAATGAGAGGCAGAGTTCATGTTATCATAACACTGCAATAAAACTAATGCAATCCTTTTGATGTGGGGATTCACTCTGAAGACCTGTTTTTAATTGCTAAGAATAAAAATAATTTAATTTTCTATCACTCAGCATTTGCCTTTTTCAACAAAGGATTAAAATAGGCAATCAATACTGCCTTGCTTTGTTTGCAAATATTTTCTCCCATTCTGAGGGTTATCTTTTTGTCTCGTTTATGGTTTCCTTTGCTGTGCAAAAGCTTTTAAGTTTAATTAGGTCCCATTTGTTTACTTTTATTTTATTTTCATTACTCTAGAAGATTATGAAAAGGAGGTGATGGGTCAAAAAAGATCTTGCTGTGATTAATGTCAGTGTGTTCTTCTATGCTTTCCTCTAAGAGGTTTACAGTGTCTAGCCTTATATGTCAGTCCATTTTGAGGTTTTGTGTGTGTGTGTGTGTATGGTGTTAGGGAATGTTCATTCCTAATTTCATTCTTTTCACACGGAGCTGTCCAGTTTTCCCAACACCACTCCCTGAAGAGACTGTTTTTTTCACCATTGTGTGTTCTAGCCTCTGTATTAGATTAGGTTGACCACAGCTGCACGAGTTTATCTCTGGGCTGTCTATCCTGTTCTATCAATCTATATTTTTGTTTTTGTGCCAGTACTATGCTGTCTCGATCACTGTAGCTTTGTAATATAGTCTGAAGTCAAGGAGCCTGATTTCCTCCAGCTCCATTTTTCTTTTGCAAGATTGCTTTAGCTCTTTGGGGGTCTTTTGAGTTTCCATACAAATGGTACATTTAAATGTTATAATTCTATGAAAATGCTCTTGGTGATTTGATAAGGAGTGCATTGAATCTGTAGATTGCTTTGGGCAGTATAATTACTTTCACAATATTGATTTTTCCAATCCAAGGACATGGTATATCTCTCCATGTGTTTGCGTCATCTTGAATTTCTTTCATCAGTATCTTACAGTTTTCTGAGTACAGATCTTTTGCCTCTCTAGGTAGGTTTATTCCTAGGTATTCTTTTTGTTGCAATAGTAAATCAGATAGCTTCCTTAATTTCTCTGATTTTTCATTGTTTAGGAGTATATAGAAATGCAAGTGATTTCTGTGTATTAATTTTATAACCTGACACTTCACCAAATTCATTGATGAGCTGTAGTAGCTTTTCTGATGGTATTTTTAGGATTTTCTATGTGTAATGTCATTTGCAAACAGTGACAACTTTACTTCTTTTCTTTAATTTGGATTCCTTTCATTTCTTTTTCTTCTCTGATTGCCAGGGCTAGAATTTCCAAAACTATGATGAATGAAAGTGGTAAAAGTAGACATCCTTGTCTCGTTCCTGACCTGAGAGGAAATGCTTTCAGGTTTTCACCACTGAGAATGTTGTTTGCTGTGGGTCTGTCATGTGCAAGTTTTATTATGTTGATGTAGGGTCCCTCTATGCCCACTTCCTGAGTTTTTACCATAAATGAGTGCTGAATTTTGTCAAAACCCTTTTCTGTGTCTATTGAGATTATCATATAGTTTTCATTCTTCAGTTTGTTAATATGGTGTATCACATTGATTGATTTGTGTACTTTGAAGAATCCTTGCATCCTGGGTTAAATCCCACTTGATTGTGGTGTATTGTCCTTTAAATGTGTGTGTTCCTTTAATGAATTCTGTTTGTTAGTATTTTGTTGAGGGTTTTTTTTTTTTTTTTTGGTCTATGTTCATCAGTGATAATGACCTGTAATTTTCTTTTCTGTGTGAGATATCTTTGTGTGGTTTTGGCATTAGAATGATGCTGGACTCATAGAATGGGTTTGAGAGTATTCCTCCCTCTGCAATTTTTTGGAAGATTTTGAGAAAGATCGGTTGTAGCTCTTCTCTAAATGTTTGATAGAATTCACCTGTGAAGCCATCTGGTCCTGGACTTTTTGTTTGCTCAAGATTTTTAATCACAGTTTCAATTTCATTATTTATGATTGGTTTGTTCATATTTTGATGTTTCTTCCTGGTTCAGTCTTGAAAGGTTGCACTTTCCTAAAAATGTGTCCATTATTCTAGGTTGGTCATTTTGGGGTGCATGTAGTCTCTTATGGTCTTTTGTATTTGGTGGTGGTCTCTGGAGCTTGTGTGGACAGAGGATTCCTTGGCTTAGAAGGGGACAAGCATGCTTAGATGGGTGCCCCTCCTAGCGCCCATGGAGGCATGAGGCTGGCTGGTAGGGAAGGAGGTTGCCGTGGAGGCACCTCCCTTGCATGCCACTCAGCAATGGTACCTTGCTTCTGTGGTGACCCAGAGAAGTGCTTCTATAGCTTCTTCTAGAAAAGTCAGAAGTGCTTCTGTAGCTTCTTCTGAAAACATTCCCAGTTGTGGAACTCCTTACTCCTATCGCTTCATGCTGTCTTTTCACAGCCAGCAGTTGTCCCCTCCCTGGGTCCACTTTCCATCACTCAGCCCCTGTCTGCACCAGGAGACACAGGACTCAGGCTGGGGTATGCAGGCAGCAGCACAGATCACGGACACAGTTCTTACTTTCTCCTGCCTTTCACAGGCCAGTTGCTGCGTTTCTCACCAATCCTGTTTCTGCCCTAGCTCATTTCCCCTCTGTGAATGGGCTTTTCTGAGTGTGGGAACCTCTCTTCACTTTCAGTTCCCCTCCAGGGGTGCTGGTCCCTTCCTGTTTCCTCTTTTTGTTTTTTTCTTTCTTTCATCCTACCTGGTTGCATGGGGATTCTTCTTGTTCTTTTAGGCGTCTGATCTTCTGCCAGTGTTTAGCAGGTGTTCTGTGATAACTGTTTCGTTTGTAGATGTATTCTTGATGTTGTTGCGAGGAGATGTAAATTCCATGTCCTCCTATTCTGTCATCTTGACTCTTCCCCAATATTCATATTTCTACTGACAGTCTGTTAAAGGCAATCCAAGCTTTTCCTGTCTTGCTCCTCAAAATTTTTCCAAGCCTCTGCTTAATTCCAAAGTCATGTCCATATTTTTCGGTAATTGTTTCAGTAAGACTCATCTTCCAGGTACCAAAATTGTATTAGTTACTTTTTATGCTGCAACAAATTACCATACATTTGTGTGCTAAAAAGCACAAATTTATTATCTATGGTTCTAATGGTCAGAAGTCCTAAATGAATCTTGTGTGCTAAGTCACTTCAATCATGTCCAGTTCGTTGCGACCCTATGTACTATAGAATGCCGGCTTCTCTATCCATGGGATTCCCCAGGCAAGAATACTGGGTGGGGTTGCCATGCCCTCCTCCAAGGGATCTTCCTGACCCAGGTATCAACCCACCTGTATTATGTCTCCAGGATTGGCAGATGAGTTCTTTACCACTAGTGCTACTCGGGAAGCCCATAAATGAATCTTACAATACTGAAATTAAGATTTGGCAGGCCTGTGTTCCTTCTGGAGGTTCAAAGGGGAAAATTGTTTTTCTTGCTTTTTCTAGTTTCCTGAGGCCACCTGCATTCCTTGGCTCATGTTAATATTCTATATATAACAAGGTTGTGTATGCTAGCATTATTTTCAGTTTAAAAAAATAGTTTATTATAAATAGAGTAAATGCTCTTCAAATTTCTATAATGTCTACTAATATTCTTAATAGACAATTGCTAAAATTATAAAAAAAATAAATATAATAATAAGTAAATAAAGTTCAATTGGCTTCTTAAAACAGATTAAAAATCATCACTGGCCAGAAACTTCCCATCAGTAACTTTGCAGTTTTTGAAAGCTTCCCATTACTTTAGAATACTTATATAGCATACATACTTACACTAAATACACAATTTTTATTTTATTTTTATAGTCTTCACTTTTTAAACCTATTTTTCTCATAAAGAATAAAGATGAAAATTAATATTTGAAATAATGGTATTAGTCACTCAAGCAACATTTTTCTTTTTACATTTTTTCCCATTCTAATGGTGTAGCATAATTTAGATGGAAGGGAAGCAAAAACTGACAAGACTAGCAAAAGGACAAAGTTTTTATTCATAAAGAAATCAAATACTTCAAATTTTGTCTAAAGTATGTTAATAAAGTAAAAATGTAGTAAAAAAACATGACTGATACATCTTAAAGGCATTGAAAAGTGGAATAATTCTAAAAACCAACAACATTCATTCCAAAAAGATTGCATTTGTATTAAATATCAGGCATGGACTTCACAAATATAACCAGATACCACCCTTACTCTCACAAACCTTACAGTTGATCTAGAAAGGTCTTTATCCTAAGAGATTTCTGAATAATATATAATTTGGAGAATCATTAGCTTTTGACTTCACTGTAGAAATACTACATTTTTATTCTACTATAGTTGTTTGAAAGCAAAGGGATATTTTAGTTTTGCAAATAAGTTGAAAAAATCTACTAGCTGCTAATTTTTAGTAACTTGCTCTATATTCAAAGAAAAAATTTACAATGATAAGGTCTTTGACAGAGCACAGGGAAATACTGCTGCCTAAAAGAAGTTAGTTCCAAGCTATGAACCAGTGATTTAAGCTTTATTAAAAGTGTACTTGTTCCCTGCTTGGTTTCACATAGATATAATTTCATTTTCCTCAGGCTGTAGTCTATTACTACTATACTTTCTTGCAATTCCTCCCTTCTGAGTTGAAGAAAAATGAAACCTCAAATTAGACTAATTTTTTGAAAACGAGGACAGACACACAATTGGCTGGAAAAATGATGCACAGTTTTTCTCCCTTGCAAGAGAAACGAGTATGAGTACCAGCAAGAGTACTTAGGCATTCAGAGGAAGAACAATAAAATTATTCTCACTGATTGCAAATTTTCAGAAGAGCTGGCAGCATTCTCTAAGATAATTCAATCCTAGGGACCAATAAGAGCCCGACCCCATCCAGAATTTCTTACTAGCCAAACTGAACTATCACAGCTGACCTTAGATTCCATCAGAATGTGCTCAGTTGCTCAGTTATGTTTGACTCTTTCTGGCCCCCTGAACTGTAGACTGCCAGACTCCTCTGTCCATGCAATGTTCCAGGCAAGAATACTGGAGTGGAGTGCCATTTCCTACTCCAGGGGTCATCCCAACCCAGGGATCGAACCCACATCACTTGCAACTCCTGCAGTAGAAGGCAGATTCTTCACATTAGCACCACCAGGGACGCCCCTCCATCAGCATAAAAAGCAGTGCAAGCAGATCTGAAAATTTCTTTCTGATGCTTTACCATTTCCTTCCACATTTCCCTGGCAAAATATAAAGCATCTTTGCACAATTTAAGAAACTACGGTTAAGATTTTAGAGCCTGAGACCCAATTAAATATATTTTTTTCTTTAGATCTCACTCCTATTTTCAAATTCCCCTTTGTTGCAGTTGTAAAGATACAGCACAAGAGTGCAATTTAAGAGCCGAGATTGTTGAGATGTACTCAAGTTCATCTGTGATAAATATGGTGGGAATGAATTCAGTCAAAAAGATTCCACACACATGGTACAACCAAATGGAGCTTCTATGGTATTACTGTAACTTCTTGACAGACTTAGAGTTCTTTTTCTTCTCATGCTTGTTATTTCTGAATGCCTGATCACTTAAAAAAGAACTTTTACCCATCTGCAGACTCAGAGTAAAGGGCACCAATGAAAAATTTGACGAAAGCAGCATAGGACTAAATTAAAACTATAAAGCAAATTCTTTTTAAAAAAAAACTAATCTTATCCAGTAATTAGAGGAAAGATAGCAAAGGAGGGAAGAAATAATAAATAAAATATCACCAGAATTTATGTGTTGTCATATATTATTTATAAAATCTATCCACACCTACACTTTTGTGACAAGTAAATTTTTCTTAATATTGGAATGCATGCTTAAAATGTATGCTAGCACTGAAGTCACATTATTTTGAGGGATTGGCAAAGATCTATATCATCATTGTTTAACATAAGTAATACTCTGAATTAATAATGATCTGATTTAGACCATTCCTGGGATGGGAACTTACAAGAGTTAAGTGAACACCTTTCACAATTACAGGTCAACTTTGGGTTTATCAAAAGAATAAATAAGCTGATATTAAATAAATGGGTGAATGGAGATATGCATAATTCAGTGGTTGGAATTCTCTTCCCATGGCTTCTCAGAGAACCATGTAGGTTCTTCCTTCCTAGCTCTCAGGGACTTAGGATAAATCCTATCAAAGTACCTGCATCCAAGAGCCAAATGGATTCCTGATACTCTATAAAGAAAGCTGAGTGCCAAAGAATTGATGCTTTTGAACTGTTGTATTGGAGAAGACTCTTGAGAGTCCCTTGGACTGCAAAGAGATCCAACCAGTCCATCCTAAAGGAGATCAATCCTGGGTGTTCATTGGAAGGACTGATGCTGAAGCTGAAACTCCAATACTTTGGCCACTTGATGCGAAGAACTGACTCATTTGAAAAGACCCTGATGCTGGGAAAGATTGAAGGCAGGAGGAGAAGGGGACAACAGAGGATGAGATGGTTGGATGGCATCACCGACCCAATGGAAATGAGTTTGAGTAAACTCTGGGAGTTGGTGATGGACAGGGAGGCCTGGCGTGCTGCAGTTCATGGGGTCGCAAAGAGTTGGACATGACAGTGACTGAACTGAACTGAACTGATACTCTAGACTGACACCTAATAAGAGATTCCATATTTTTAAATGTCAATTTTATTTTTCACTACTATTCCTAAGGGAAAATAAAAACCAAACATCAGTTTAGACAATACCTGCTGCAAGTAACAGATTATCCACCACTAGTGGTTTTGATAATAAGGACATTTATTTGTTTCACATTTAAATATACTGTTTAAGGAGTTCCAGCAAGGGGTTGCTCAGCTCAGAGTTGTTAGGTCTCTGAGTTGGCTTGTTTTCTTTGCTGTGCTCCTCTTGTTAGCCAATCTCACTCTCCACTTTTTAAATATCACACCCTTACAACATAATGCTCATGATAAGATGGATGAGTTGGTGGTTGTCTTTGCCATCTCTCCTTCTAAAATTCAGGAAGAAAACATTTTCTTAGAAGCCCAGTAATTGATCTCAAACTGTGATCATCTGAGTAGCAGTAGAATCAATGTTGGCATAAGCCTGTGAGAAATGCACATTCTTGGGCCTCTCTCCAGGCCTACTGCTTCAGAAACTCTGGAGCTGATGCCCAACAATCCATTTTTCAAAGCCCTCCAGGTTGTTCTGACTCGAGCTAAAGTATGTTGTTGTTGTTTAGTGCTAATTTTTGTCCAACTCTTTGAGACCCTATGGACTGCAGCATGCCGGGCTTCCCTGTCCTTCACCATCTCCCAGAGCTTGCTCAAACTCATGTCCATCGAGTCGGTGATACCATCCAACCATCTCTGCTGTCCCCTTCTCCTCCTGCCTTCAATCTTTCCCAGCATCAGGGTCTTTTCTACTGAGTCAGTTCTTCCCATCAGGTGGCCAAAGTATTGGAGTTTCAGCATTTGCATCAGTCCTTCCAATGAATATTTAAGACTGATTTCCTTTAGGATAGACTGGTTGGATCTCCTTGCAGTCCAAGGGACTCTCAAGAGTCTTCTCCAACACCACAGTTCAAAAGCATTAATTCTTCAGCACTCAGCTTTCTTTATGGTCCAACTCTCACCTCCATACAGGACTACTGGAAAAAACATAGCTTTGATTATATGGACCTTTGTCGGCAATCACTAAGATCAGTCTGATTCATCCCCTGAGGCCGAGGCCACCTTCCCTCTGCTGTGAGGACTCTCCCCTGCATGGGTCCCTCCCTTGTTTCTTTGACCTTAACAGAGTGTCTTTCTCTGATGTTGTTGTTCATTCTCTCAGTTGTGTCCGATTCTTTGAGACCCCGTGGACTACAGCACACAAGGCTTCACTGTCCTTCACCATCTCCCGGAGCTTGCTTAAACTCATGTCCATTGAGTCAGTGATACCATCCAACCATCTCTTCCTCTGTTGTTCCTCTTTCTCTGATAAACATACACAAAATAGCAATGCCCTAAACACACATTTCTTATCCCCTACCCTCACCATATCACATATGTATTTCTGTCTGGTGTGTTTCCCTCTACTGGAATTTAAGTTCACAGAAGTTAGGACTTTATCTATATTTATTCACTGCTCTGTCCCCAGAACCTAGAATTTTTGGTATATAACAGGTATTAGATAAATGCTAGATATATGGCTGGCATATTGATATCCAAATGAAATTGGAATAAGTCAAAGAATGGTTAATGGGTAGACAAACAGCAGTTTGTCAAAGCAAACTACTTACAAGTGGAGATCTGGAATAAAATCATTCCTGTCTGGAAAACTTAAGTGTTTGTTATAATGTAAAAAAAATAGCTGTATTTCAGTAACTTAAGAAAAGAAACTCCTTTCTCACCTTAAATGCTCTGTTCCAATAAACTTACTTTTACTACACTTTTCTGTTTTATCAGATTTGATACCTTTTATTGGAATGGACAGATTTAATCAACATAGAAACCACCATAAAATTAAAAATTTAAGTTGCCAGTTTTCTTCTAGAAATATAGGTTCAAAGTGTAAATTAAATTACTTATATAAACAGATGATAATACTTTCAATTTCATATACTATTGGTCTTATTTCTTAGTTTTATTCTAGGGAATTATTTGATATCTTGATTACTCATCAACGCTTGCTTGCCTATAGAACAATTTTATGTAAATGAGTACATGGTTGCGTAAATGATAATTTCATATTGAGAACATTTTAAATGATACAATATTCTAGTGTTAGTTTAACACAGATAAAACATATTTCCAGACAAGTACTTTTTAAAATCCATTGAGTGGTTTCTATTATAATTTGTATATTATTTTCACATTTAAATCTGACCATTAAAATATCACTCACTGCATAATTTCCTTGAGAAAAAAAAATAAAACTATCATGGTATACATTCTTTATGGTACCATGGCACCATATTCCTAGCTGCTAATTTAAAAACAATTTTGTAGGTGTATACCAATTTAGACCATTATATGTAATCATAAGTAAAAAGACAGAAAGCAAACTGATAGCAGCCTAAAACACGATGTTTCAGTGATCCGAGAGACTTGTGCCTATACATGCTGAGTATTCAGGCTTCACAATGCTCTTCACTGGACAAGTGACTTTTTAAGGTTTCCTCCTTTTCTTAATGTACCACAGGAACCTTTCCTGAGACTTATTCTCCTTTTTGCTTTTCAAAGATAACACTGGACTAAATTCCTTTTTGTATGTTTATAGCTTCGGCTTTGGATATGTTATTTTATAAACAGTTTATGACTTTCATGATTTCCAGTGCAATTTATATTAAACACTTCCACTCCATTCCTGACACGTATTGTCTCAACGACTTCTTAACATAAATGTGAGTCAGAGAGCAGGATCAATGATCCCAACATCAATGACCCAAACTCCCAGAACACTTCTTTTGTCTCATAATATATATTCATATCACTATTTATTTTAGAAATTATGACATTGATTATACATGTTTTCTCTACCAGTCAAGTAAACACCTGTTTTCTCTTTATGTGTTGCCTTCAGATGTGACTTCCGAGAAAGCAGGAACCACAGGACGATTTTTAGATAATTTTCACAAGTCAAATTATTTTCAAAATGATCGTGCTGTTCTAGTGTATGGGCTAGTTGCTCTTGGCTTTTAAATTCTGCCACATTTTGCAAAAGAATTTTCAGTGCCCTAAGTCAGTATAGTGCATGCAATTTTAAGTATATAGTTTAATAGGTTTTTGCATATATATACTAGATACCTGTGAAATATCCAATCAACCCTTGCCCAGAAGGTTCCTTCATCCCTCCCTAATCAATATGGTTATGTCATTTAGTAAGTGTATTTTCAAAATGCCTTGCTGCAAAAGTTTTAGTTTTCATACTGAAAAATTTTATATAGCATGGCTGACTATACTTGTACGCTGTGAAACTCTGCAGGGCAGGAATAGAGACACAGACATAGAGAACAGACTTATGGACACAGCAGGGGAAGGAGAGAGCGGAACAAACTGAGAAAGCAGCATTGAAACATATACATAACCACATGCAAAATAGATAGCTAGTGGGAAGTGGCTGGAAAACACAGGGAGATCAACCTGGTACTCTGTGACAACCTAGAGGGGTGGGATGAGTTGGAGGGTGACAGGGAGATTCAAGAGGAAGGGGACACAGGTGTATTTATGGCTGATTTGTATGGTTATATGGCAGAAACCAATACAACACTGTAAAGCAATTATTCTCTAATAATAATAAAAATAGAGTCAGGTAAATTAATTTTACCTTACTAGTATGTTTTTTCCTATGTAAAAAAATGCTAAATGATTATAGTAATTACGGTGATGATAATATATCAGTTAATTCTTAACTCAGTTACACTAGGCACGCTTTAGACATTTCATATATACATACTACTTTAATCTTCACAATAATAGTGAGGGGTAGACATCCTGGAATGTGAAGTCAAGTGGGCCTTAGAAAGCATCACTACGAACAAAGCTAGTGGAGGTGATGGACTTCAAGTTGAGCTGTTTCAAATCCTGAAAGATGATGCTGTGAAAGTGCTGCACTCAATGTCAGCAAATTTGAAAACTCACCAGTGGCCACAGGACTAGAAAAGGTCAGTTTTCACTTCAGTCCCAAAGAAAGTCAATGCCAAAGAATGCTCAAACTCCCACACAATTGCACTCATCTCACATACTAGTAAAGCAATGCTCAAAATTCTCCAAGCCAGGCTGCAGCAATACATGAACTGTGAACTTCCAGATGCTCAAGCTGGTTTTAGAAAAGGCAGAGGAACCAGAGATAAAATTGCCAACATCCACTGGATCATCGAAAAAGCAAGAGAGTTCCAGAAAAACATCTATTTCTGCTTCATTGACTATATCAAAACCTTTGACTGTGTGGATCACAGTAAACTGTGGAAAATTCTGAAAGAGGTGGGAATACCAGACCACCTGACCTGCCTCTTGAGAAACCTATACTCAGGTAAGGAAGCAACAGTTAGAACTGGACATGGAACAACAGACTGGTTCCAAATAGGAAAAGGAGTACGTCAAGGCTGTATATTGTCACCCTGCTTATTTAACTTCTATGGAGAATACATCATGAGAAACGCTGGGCTGGAAGAAGCACAAGCTGGAATCAAGACTGCTGGGAGAAATATCAATAACCTTAGATATGCAGATGATACCACCTTTATGGCAGAAAGTGAAGAGGAACTAAAAAGCCTCTTGATGAAAGTGAAAGAGGAGAGTGAAAAAGTTGGGTCAAAGCACAACATTCAGAAAACTAAGATCATGACATCTGATCCCATCACTTCATGCGAAATAGATGGGGAAACAGTGGAAAGAGTGTCAGACTTTATCTTGGGTGGCTCCAAAATCACTGCAGATGGTGATTGCAGCCATGAAATTAAAAGACACTTACTCCTTGGAAGGAAAGTTATGACCAATCTAGATAGCATATTAAAAAGCAGAGATGTTACTTTGCCAATAAAGGTCCGTCTAGTCAAGGCTATGGTTTTTCCAGTGGTCATGTATGGATGTGAGAGTTGGACTGTGAAGAAAGCTGAGCACCAAAGAATTGATGCTTTTGAACTGTGGTGTTGGAGAAGACTCTTGAGAGTCGCTTGGACTGCAAGGAGATCCAACGAGTCCATCCTAAAGGAGACTAGACCTGGGTGTTCACTGGAAGGACTGATGCTGAGGCTGAAACTCCAGTACTCTGGCTATCTCATGTCAAGAGTTGACTCATTGGAAAAGACCCTGATGCTGGGAGGGATTGGGGGCAGGAGGAGAAGGGAACGATGGAGTATGAGATGGCTGGATGGCATCACTGACTTGATGCACGTGAGTTTGGGTGTTGGTGATGGACAGGGAGGCCTGGTGTGCTGCAATTCATGGGGTGGGAAAGAGTCGACACGATTGAGCAACTGAACTGAACCTGTTGAGATACTCTAACATTCTTATTTTTAGAATGAGAATTTTATTTTGTTCAACTTAAAAGAACAGTCAGAAGTGGCAAAGGCAGGGTTTGAACCCATTAGTGGGGCCAGATTTCTTTCACTCAAGAAACAACACTGTCAACCTGAGACCCAGAAACACAGCAGGGTTGGATTTCTAGGCAAAGAAGAAATTCCCATAAGTGGACTATATCTTATTACCTCTGAGTCTCTGGCAAATATTCTATGCCACATGGTCAATCTGATTCCCATAATCTCTATTCGCCTGCAGTCAAAATATCATATGCTATTGGTCATCGTAATTTTATTGGTATGAGTGAGGGATAAAATAACACTTAAGTGTATATAAATGTAAATAGCTGAACAAGAAAACTTAAAATTTTAGAATCCTTTATGGCTCAGATGGTACAGAATCAGCCTGCAATGTAGGAGATGCAGGTTCAATCCCTGGGCCAGGAAAATCCCCTGGAAAATGGCATGGCTACCCACTCTAATATTCTTACCTGGAAAATCTCATGGACAGAGGAGCCTGTTGGGTTACAATCCATAGGGCTGCAGAGTCGGACAGAGTGACTAGCACTAATATGCATATTTAAGAAACTTCTTGAAGGCTGATGTGAGACCATTTTACATTTCTGGTTTTGTTTTAAATCTGAAAAACTTAGGACCTAAATGCCTTCTGCTATTATATTCTAAAAATCTCAATTTTAACTCTTGATACATATGCCAAGTTTTTAAAATAAAATGCCTATACACTTCATGCATCTATGTATGCCTTCTCTTTTCCTTAAGTTTGCTTTATTTTTAAAAAAATCATGAGGAACCCTAGTATTTGAATTGAGAAGTGTATATTACTTTCTCTTCTGTGAAGCTTTTTTATTACTCCTCATGAGTCAAGGGAAAAGTCTTTTGTTATTGCCTTTACAAATCAAGAGTATAAAACAAATGCTTAATTGAGCAGATTGATGATTAGATTGAGAAAAATGATAAAAGGAAAGATGCCAGCACAAACAGAATATGGCCATTCATTTTTTACTTTAAATGAATCAACTACTGCTATGAATGGGGACCTAATACTAATTCTGGCAGCAAACCACCCAGAGCCTCAACCCTCTGCAGAGCCCTATGTTTGTGTGCGGACAGCTTTTTCTCATTTTTCTTGTTAGAATACACCAAGTAGCTCTCTTTCCCTGTTGGCACAGTTACATAACTCTTAAATGAAGGATTATAAACATAGTGGAATACAGGGGACTTTCTCCCACTCTGAACTCTAAATACTCATTCAAAGATGAAAATGCCTTCTCTTAAAGAAACAGCACAACTAAACTATAATATGCAGTGTCAGGAGAAATAGCCCTGGCTGTTCCCAGACCTAATTTCTTGGCAACAGTTGGATTAAAAAAATATTTTTTAATAAAAAAGGAAAGAATCTTCAATCCACCTATACTACTGATATGGACCTGTTTCCATCCTTACCCTTACATATGCCTAGACTAGCTGTCTTTTGTGTTTAATTGTCTACAACCAAAAGGTTGTTAAATAAGGAATTTGCTGTTTTGAGCAGATATTGCTGAGGTTTTCATAATATGTTGGCTAATCAGCGGCACAAGACCTCTCAGACACTAAAATGGCAGAAACAAACCATTCTGAAGTTTTCTAAATCCTTCTTATTGTCATAACAAGATTCCTCCCGTCAAGTACTAGGGGATGAAAAGTAGCACACCATTACTTGTCAAAGACACCCAAGTGAGTCAGAAAACTTGGCTGGCAGTTTACCTGGGCCCAACTACAAATACTCTGTAATAGAAGTGCCACATTTAATTAGCCCTGAAGCAGGGAACAAAGCTCTTTCATTTTAGAAAGTTGGCAAATGGAATTTGGAAAAAAAAAAAAAAAAGAAAGCAAACCTCTTACCTTTGGTAGCAATTCGTACACACTGGGTTTTAGTTTCCTGACGGAATAAAAAAAGTCAGTTATAAAAAAGTGAAAATAGTCAGTTATAGGTAATGTTTCCTATTTCATAAACTACAGTATGAAGATTAATCTGGGGTTATAAAGTAGGTTTCCAAATAATAGAATCATAGCATTAAAGACACTATTTTTTATATGTTTTCACAGAGATTTCTAAAAAATGTAAAATAACTTAAAAAAACTAGTATTTTCTAAAGGTATCTCTGTTTATCTTGTAATGAAACAGGATATCTTGCTGGGACAAACAATCCAGCATTCTATTTGAATTTATTGTACATTTTGAATGATCATAAAGAAAAAATATATTCCCAAAGCTAATACAAATCAGACCCAAATATAAATTTCATGTTCATCTCATACCTGTAGATTCAGACCAAAGCTGAATACTAGACAGTTTTGCTTTGATTCTAGCATGACTAAGGAGCTAAATGATAAAAGTAATAAAATTGCATCACAGTTGCAGTATATTTCATCTGCTCTTTTTTCTTTTTTAATTTAGGTGCTAGGGATTAAATATTTCTTGGTGGGATTATTTTTCTTCCTCTTGCTAGACAGATGAGATCAGGAAGTTGAAGGAGAAATGGGAAAGGACAAGACATTTCAGAATTTAAAAAATCTTTTCTCTTCCTTTTATTTTTAAATGTTGTGGGGTGGTACTAGGAGGGTGAAACACACCTCAAGGTCTGCAGTTCACTCCTCCAAAATTTAGTTCATTCAGTTTATATCTTTGAATATATATCCTTGAATCCAAGAGGTTGGATAAGATGTTAAAGGTGGTGAACACAACAGAGGCTGTTTGTTTTCAAGATGTGTATGTAACTCCATCTTGAGTAGTTTTATAGATAGATAAACCAAGACTTTATATACTTTCCTCAAATGGCAACCCACTCCAGTATTCTTGCCTGGAAAATCCCATGGACAGAGGAGCATGGTAGGCTACAGTCCATAGGGCCACAAAGAGTCGGACACGACTGAGTGACTTCATTCATTCACTTAAGCATTTGTTATTTTTAAATTAAAGTAAAGCATTGAGGGAAAAATTAGTAATTAAAAATGAAAATCTGCAGTTTTATTATTTAACTGTGACCTGAAGCCTTCACAGTACACTCCCAGAGACTGTTTCACAGTACCATAAAGGCTCAAAGGAATTTTGATTTCTTAAAAGCAATTGCTGTTAACTCCATCAGGATTACCAGTCTCCGCTGGTAGAAGCCATGTCAATTTTAATACTTTTTTTCCAAGATAACTGTGAAACATACTATTGCTACTCTATATTTTGGTTAAACCACATGTAGATATATTAACAATTAGAAGAGAAAATTCATATCAAAGCTTTTAAAGAGTGCCAGAGAAAATTCTTTATAAGTAACAGACATTCATTAACACTTCTCTCATACCACAGACCAAGTTACAAAAGTTAATTTGGAATCTCTCACCTCTCTAAAGATGAATACCCAAACACAGAACTATGCTACTTTATACCGAGAATGGAATAAAACTTCTGTGGTTGTCTCTTTTTTGAGCAGCCCCATCATGGCAGTGGTACGGAATGATGTGTAGGTGGAAAGTAGGCAGCTGACTCCTACTTATATAAAAATAAACTAGAAGATGAGAAGAGCATTTTTAACCATGAGCAGCCTCTGGCTTTGAAGTACATCTTAGAAGATGCTGTGACATTTTCCTTTCCATATATTGTAATCCAACCATACAAATAAGCACAAAGATAAAGTTTTCATTCAGAAGCAGCCAGTCAATACCCTAAGTTCTCACGCTCCCTTACAGAAATGCAAATAGATTACTATGTTGTGCAATGAAACGATTCCAGGATATAATAGGACTGCTGCAATTGGATATTCCACATCATCTCCCAGGTACCCATCTCAGGGACTCAGTTCCTCAAAACCAGCAATTTCCTACATAGCTACAAAGTACATAAAATTGTCATTCTTCTATTGAATTTTAAGTTGTAGAAGGTTTGTATTTTCAATTTTTTTTCTATACCTCCCTGCAAAAAAAAAAAAAATTAAATAAAATATGCTTTAGGAAAGAAAATCTTTCAGGAGAACGGCATGAGACATGAAAG
Organism: Budorcas taxicolor; assembly: GCF_023091745.1. NCBI lineage: Eukaryota > Metazoa > Chordata > Mammalia > Artiodactyla > Bovidae > Budorcas > Budorcas taxicolor. Next base: position 57,674,363 of record NC_068918.1, read on the forward strand.
CCCAGGTTATTTCCCTACATGTGGAACCCCTGGTAGTTTCTACCTTCCTGTTGTGTTTCCCTCTTCAATATTCATTTGGGAGCCGTGGCAGTGTTCAACAACAACTGCGTCCAAAATGGGAAAAGGAGGGGCAGCCAGGGAATGGAAAACAGACTTCTCTAACCGCACAGCATCCCGACATCGCCAGACTGCCTTCTGTTTAGGTTCTGTCAGATATACCACAGGCGCCCTATTACTTTGTAATCAGAGGACTGTTACCAGTTATTTACTATTTGGCTTGTACCCCCTGAAAACTTTATAAGGGTTTATTAGCCTGCTGTGGAACACGCATTCTGTTTATCCTGCAGTAAATTTAATCTCCTGAAGTGTGCCACTATTGAGCAAAAAAGACAGTACAATGCTCTATGTTTACAGGGGCTGGAGGCCTGGCAATAGTACACCCATCTTTTCAAATCATTTTACTCACAATTGCTCTTGTGGGCTTTCCTGAAGAGGGCTCAAAGAGAAGCAGTTACTAGGAAACAGGAATCCTGTGCAATATAACTGGCATGGAGCCCCGCCCCTACAGTAGGCCCCAAACCACGCATGCTGCTAGGAACAGAAACAACACCCCCTACACACTGAATTTTTTTTCTTCCCTTGACAAATGTTACTGAGTATTTATAAAGTTTGACTGTGGCTAATCCTCAGGCAGTGAAAAAGCAAAATCTTGGAGGATGCTCACCTTCTCCACACTACTCATGGCTTGGAAATAGATGTTGTATCCTTTGCGTGGAGCCAAAGGGGGGTTCCAAAAGCCCTGATAGGTTCTGTTATCGCCCACGGTGAATGGGGCAGGTTCCGGAAGATTCCCTGGGGGCAGTTCGGCAGCAAAGTAGTATGGTGCCCCCCCACTCATGGCATTTTGGTATGTGACAGGGACCTGGTAGCATTCCATGGCTCCGGTTTCTCTCTTGGTTCGGTGGGGATGCAATTCCTCCACAACAATCTGATAGGCACTTTTTGGAAAAGGAAAAACAAAGCATACAATTAGAGATTCTAGATACTGAGCTTTCTCAAAAAAAGGAATGGGGTGTTTAATATCAACATTCAATGTTTCAGTCTTTTAAAGTCAGTCTTAACCTCCTGTATTCTGATTTTCAAGCTCTTTTGCAGTAAAATAGCATTTCACATGGATTCTGTTTCCCCCAACCCCAATATAATCACTAAGGACCTGAAAAAAAAAAAAAAAAGAAAAGACAAATCACCATAGGACTCTGCACATTTTTAAACGTTGAGAGATGAGATCCCTTAATAAGGAACCTGACATTAACCAGAGACATATCATACATTAAGTTTTTTGTCTGATATTTTAAAATGTTTAAAGTTAACATTTTCCTTTGAAATCATAGTGTGGAAGGCCTCGCTCCAAGGCTCAACAGAGTGACTGCCTCAGAGCGGGGCTTGAAGCACCAGCTTGTGGTTGTCATCATGCTAGAGACAGGACGTGCTGACAGGCTTCTCCACCTCTTGACCTTGCCATGGCATCAACACTGGCTCAGAGCTATGCAGATCTAAAGCACAAGTGACATGCTGCAATACGGGCACAGATGGACAGAAATCTGTCCTCGCCACTGAAATAGACTGCCTCCTTCTTCTAGAGTTGTTAATAATAAAATGTTACAAATTGTAGAAACAGATGGTATTTGGCCCATTAAAGCTCAAGCCTAAAGCTTCTAATACCTTTCTTAAAAGTCTTAAAACTTTCCTCTAATAGCTAGTCTTTTACAGAGGAAAGGAGAGAAAATAATTGAACTTTAAAGTAAATATCTACCTCACCACTAATTAAAATTTTAATTCTATTTCTGAAACTGGTATATTAATAATTTTCTCTGTAAGACATTCTTTAGGAAAATATACATTTTTTTAGGTAATGTACAAAATTTGAAGGTAATGTACATCTGAGAAAATGGACATTATTAATATACTGTTATTTTATTGTATATTACATATATATAATAAATCTGTAAAAAATATATAATTTAATTTCCTGACAATTATGAGAGAAAGTACTATGGTCACATATAAGTTAAAAATAAATCAGCTGTGTGTAGGGCTGTATGCTTGAATCTTGAATTTCCAGGCAAATTAGATCATTCTATATAGAGAAAATAGTTGTTATTCAATGCATCTCCAGCAGTAATAGAACATTTTCTTTAATGAACTTCCAAAAAATAAAGGAGAGAGAAAGAGAGAGATAAAAGTTGCATCTAAGACAACATTAAATTCTATGCTAGTTTAGAATTGAGTATAAAAGGTTAACTTAATATACAGTCTGTCATACTTACAAACAGGAAAGCTGCACAAATTAAGAGAAAGGAGATTTGTATATTAAAGACTTTCTTTTTCTCCTAATTATTTAAGTTCCCATTTTCCATTAAAACTGTGCTAAGAAATAGGCAGATTGGTATCAATCTCCTAACTGTGCTAAGAAATAGGACAGAAATTGTACTAATGTCAGAAATTGAGATTTGAGAAAGTAACTAAGGCAGAATTCTATGTTATTTGAAATTATCCATACTGCATCATTCCCTATACCTCTGCCAAGTTGGGTCTCTAAGCTCCAAGGAATGCTATTGACAAGATACATGCTCTCTGAGGGGTACGTGGAGCATACACTTGTCAATTTTAAAATACAGGGAAACATAAGCATAGCCCTTGGAGAGAGAGAGAGAGAAGATCATAGCTGACATATGTTATGTTAGGCAAGCCTAGTCTTTTCTTTTTCTGCTTATTTTCAATTTAGAATCCATATTTGTATGTTATACGTCTGTATATCCTATGGATACATTCATACATGTGGATAAACTTGCACATGCACACTACTCGAATAAATCTAACCTTATATTCTTGTCCTAATGGACAATATTGATAATTACCCAACCTTGTTAATCTTTAACTTAATCTTTAAAAATAAATTCCTTGTTAATTAGCCCACATCTCTAGAAAAATCCAGAACATCTAGTGAACATTCAGTCTTAACTAATTCTATTAAACTGACACAGGTTGTGCAATCCAAATTAAAGAACTTCATACACGACAGCTTGTCTCTTCAGATCTATTAAGAACAAAAGCAAACTGCTGATGTTAGAGAAGAATAAGAGAAGACAAGTCTGCTCTTTGGGAAAGATCTCATTGAACTTGAGATGGAGCTCCAAACTAAAATTATAAAGTTCATTTTTAAAATGACTTTTCTTATCTTCCTTCCTCTTATCTCAATTCGTCTGAGTAGGCTGTTCTTTAACCATATACTCCTCATTTTTCTAAAGTTGTTTTTTTCTTGATACTTATTTATCACTACAAATTAATTAAAGGGCAGAGAGTAAGAAATAAGAAATCAAATTAAAAGTTATTTGACTGATTACATGAAATTGGCCTATGCTCTTTCATCCTTGTGGTGTCTAATTACCTGATTATTAAGTACTAATTCTATCTATAGGTACTTAAGTCTAGCTATATCTAAATATTACTTGAGTTTAATACTCTGGCAATTTTAAATATTCCAAAGCCACATGAATAATTGTATTCACTCTTCCTATATTTCATATTTCCCCATTCTTCTTAATTACCTTTTTAAAATACTTCCATAATTAGGTTAAAATCAATATACTGACATCATGAATCTTTACTCAACACTCAAAATATGATTTCTTTATGGTAAAAAACTAAAGATGATTTCACTATACTATACTTTAATTTGATTAAACATTGGTATGGCATCATTTTTAGTTTTTTAGGAGGCTAAATAATTACTTCTTTCATACAACTTCCCTTCAGCTGTAAGACTTTACAGGGATTTTTGCTATTAACTCAAAGCAATTATATGATAGACATGGTAGATATTCTTCCTGATATAATGCTTTAAAATGTTGGATATGAATGCAAAGTCACCTTTGCATTCCATGGACTTTTTTTTTAACCCACACAGAGTCAGACACAACTGAAGCGACTTAGCAGTAAGTAAACCCTCTGTGATTCTAATTTAAGTTTTAGCTTGTATGATTTCTAGGTGATAACAAGTCACAAAGTATTCAATGTATACTTCCTCATTTTTTAATTGAGACTGTCACCTTAAAGCTTTAGGAGAAATTCCCTAGCTCCAATGTTATACAATTCCTCTAACCAACAAACCTCCCAAGATCTCATAGCCACTATCATTCCTATTGACTGCCCCAATGCCGACATTCTGATAATCCACAGAGTAAAGGCTTAATTACCATATTTTAACATTAATTTTTATTGGAGTATAGTTGCTTTACATAATTATCATTTTGATGTCCATTACATTTCCTGCTCCCCATCTCTTCACTTCTTAACAATGCAAAGCAGGTCTATCACGACTTTCCTATTTCTGTAAGAGGAACTACTAGTTTAAGAATCAACAAAGCTCAAAACATTGGCATTAATGTTAACAAATTTTATTTTTAATCATGCTCTAGCTCCCTTGCAATATACAATTTCTTCTCATCTCAATTGCTTCCATCATTAGGGAAGTATTGATAACTTTATGATCATGTTACTGGCCTAGTTTCCTTGCCTTTCTTTTTTCCATCATGTAATCTAGGCACCCACCTATCTAGCCACCCATTCAGTCAGTTATTTTTTGAATATTCTCAATATGCCATGAGCTGTCCATGGAGAAGGCAAAAGAGAATTATTTTCAATACTGCTGATATTTCGCTCAGACACCACTTTGAACATTAACTACACTTCTCTAACATTCCATTTTGTCGAAATTATGTGATGCTCTCCCACTGTCAAAATCTGTACTCATTATACTGGGGTTAATACCTTACCACATTCTTATATCTCCATCTTGCTCTCACTACCTACAAATACACATTATCCAATTCAAACTTGTGTCACCATTGTTACCTAAACATTTGCAAAATACCATCAGAATAAACATTAAGTTAAAACAACATCTACTTGATTTTACTTGGACCATAAGACCTGTGTAGTCATAAAATGAGGGAAAAGTACTATTTCCATCTTTGCTTAAATTTCAAAGCATTTTTATCTGGAATTCAAATAAGTTTTCTTGTGTGACACTGGTGAGAAAATTCAGGTGCAATTATTTAATCTCTTTAAAATTCTGGGATGAAATGAAATATTCTGCAGATGAATGAAGAGGGTAGTCATAATGTTTCAACTTGTGTATATGTGACCAACTGACTCAGGGAGTAATTCTAATATACAAGGTTTGAACTCCAGCTAAACCCAGTTCTGTATTTTGATCTGTAATCCTGTTAAGCTATCTTGAGTGCTAAGCCACTTCAGTTCTGTCTGACTCTTTGTGACCCCATGGTCTGTAGCCTGCCTGGCTCCTCTGTCCATGACTTTCTCCAGGCAAGGATACTGCAGTGGGTTGCCATGCCCTCCTCCAGAGGATCTTCCTGACTTTAGGGATCAAATCCACATCTCTTATGCCTCCTGCACTGCCAGGAGGGTTTTTTTTTTTTACCACTGGCACCATCTGGGAAGCCCATTAAGCTATCACTGAGCATCAAATAATTTCTTTTTCTAATATAATTGTGGGGAAAAATGATGGTTTTGATGGCATTTCATGACTATGTCCTAATTATCTAACTTAAAATATATGGTACTTAATATTCTAAAGTGCAAGAATAGGTTTTACCTGCAAAATAAACATTTAGTTATACCCTAGAACAGATAGTTTCTTGCCAGCTTAAAACAGGCTGAGCTTATATTTGGAAAAAGGTGTGATAAAACACACATTCATTTATTACATCTTACAACAAACTGAATTCACCACTGAGAAACTCTTCTCTTGTGCTTTTGCAACATTTCACTGCTATTTTCATTATTTGAAAACACAGCTACATTGGGTCAGTCTTTTAATAACTGGGACATTCTATGAATTCTAATTTATAATTATATCTACTCAGTTTAAAATCTGAATTCATATAAGAAATATATAAAACGCTTTAGAAAAAACTAAATTCTGCATCCTAGGGAAATGATTCCAAATGTTGGTAATGTTAATTTTGAATCATAGTAATGATTGTCAAGTAATGACAGTTTTAAGGCTAGATCTCAAAAAGTTGATGAGGAGATTCAAAGGACTAGTTAAATCAGGCAGCAACTTTCAAGCTTTAGAAAGACTGTGCTTGTCATTCATTTGTGTCTGAATTTTTATGACCCAATGGACTGTAGCCCACCAGGATCCTCTGTCCATGGGATTCTCTAGGCAAAAATACTGGAGTGGGTGGCCATTCTCTTCTCCAGGGGATTTTTCTCAATGCAGTGATCGAACCTGGGTCTCCTGCATTGCAGGCAAATTCTTTACTGTCTCAGCCACCAGGGAAGCCCGTTAGAATAATTATATATTCAAAAATTAATTTTGTCAAAGAGTCACATTTGTTAGGACTGCACTATACAAATTTTACTTTAGTGTATGGACACAGTCTTAATGAATACTGAAGAACAAAGTGGTTGGTGATACTAAGTTCTGCATTATTTAGGACAAGACTTTTCACTGGGGTATACATTATTTGTTCACAAATATAATGCAGATATAGTGGTAAGTAAATGCAAATAAAATCAAAGAAAGACTTGTGACTTAAAAACATATTATCAATAATATATTCACAAATTCAACAAAGTTTGTGAACACCAACTATGAGCAAAGGATTTACAAGGATGAAGACTCCTCTCACTGCAGACACAGACTGTCCATGACAAATCTGGGCCAAGGTCTGTGCTCTGTTGCGATTGTTTTCTTTGGTTTACAACACTTAGCACAGTGCCTTGCACATAATACATGGTCAATTAATATTTGTATAATAATTTGATTAAATTAATAAAGAGCTTAGGTACTATTGTGTAATAATAATAATATACTGTGTGTGCAACTTACATTAAGTAGAGCTGAGTTCACTCAAATATAACTCTAAAAAGGTAAGTGCAAGTACCTGGCAGCTTATTTAAACAACAGTAGCAGAACTGAACAACTATAAAGTAAATTTTATCACAGGTAGAAGATGTGAATAACTCTGATTACTTGTCAACAGTAAAAGATGTTGAATGCAGACATTTTCTCTTTCTTCTTTGAATCAGAAATCAGACTTCCTCACAGATCACTCATTCATGAAGAGTATTATAGACTTGGATTTTCAAGTATCCAGTGCCTCACAAGTGTTTCTATTACAAATGAATCCGATCATCTCTTTTTTCTCTGCTGTGGTATTACTGTGACTTTTAGCCAGACATGAGGTAAGAGTTTCCTTTATGGACTCAGGTTCTTTTATCCAATATTTTCTTTTTTAATTAACAAAAATATTTCTTCCTTTCCAGTGATACAGGATTATTTACATGGTTAATATGTGCCCGTAAGGTCAAGCGTGTCATATAATCCACAGAACAAAGATTAATTTGTTATGAATATGTAAACAACTTGAGATGACTCAATTATGATATACCTGCAATGATTTCTGTGCCTTGATTTATTTCTCCAGAAAAGTATATCAACAAAAGTACCCAACAAATCTACAACTTTCAAATGGAAACCTGCTAAAGTTTTGTACATTTATCTAATTACAAATATGCAGGAATTAAAATCATTAGAATAATTTCACTCAATCTGTGAAAATAACATGGCTCATAATTTCTTCAAGATGAGGATAATATGTGGGAGGTTTTAATACTAGATAGTTAAGTTAAATGGGAAATTGAATTTTAATATTTACTATGAAATTTCCGATTAGCAACAATTTAGGAATTAAAAGATTACATAAGCCACATTCATTTTAACTATTCTCCTTTTATTTCCTCAAAGCTTCCTATTTTTCAATCATATTTATGAAAATATACTATTATTATGTAATCTATATTATTATTCAATCAATAATTTCACTCATGTTGAATTATTCATAACAGATTTAATACAACGTGCAGGGGTTATTTTCTCATTCTATTCCTGACAAATAACTTCAAAGCTCATATACCACAGATACCAACAGAGGAAGGGAAATGAAATTGGGCTAGAGAAAGAAAAAATTCAAAGAACAATACTCTTAAATCAAACAGTACAGAGAGGTGAATGGTTTGGTTCATGAATATCTCAAAATTCTCTTAGAATTTTACTCTTAAAAATCTCTTCATAGTTTTAACCAAAAGAAAAAACAAACACAAACAAAACAAAAATAAAACCATTCTGATACTAGCTGTTAGTCTCCTAAAGATGAACCACTATACTGGCCGCTGAATGGCTGTGAGAAAACATCTGTTCTACTCTCTGTTTTCCCTCTGACTACGATTTTCCCCTCTTACCTGATAGGTGCACCTTTCGCCTGTGCTGGCCTCAACAAGACTGTTATCGTGGTGGCAGTTTCATTGAGAGAGGCATCAACTCCTTCGTAGTCAGGTAAAGTTGGAGCTGATAAATAATTAATGAGGGAAAGAGTTTCAATCAATAAACAAGAATATATCATAGTTCAAATTGAATAAATGATCCTGATCCAACCAGTCCATCCTAAAGGAAATCAGTCCTGAATATTCATTGGAAGGACTGATGCTGAAGCTGAAGCTCCAACACTTTGGGCACCTGATGCGAACAGCTGACTCATTTGAAAAGACCCTGATGCTGGGAAAGATTGAAGGTGGGAGGAGAAGGGGACGACAGAGGATGAGATGGTTGGATGGCATCACCGACTCAATGGGCATGAGTCTGAGTAAACTCCAGGAGTTAGTCATGGACAGGGAGGCCTGGTGTGCTGCAGTCGATGGGGTTGCAAAGAGTCGGACAGGCGACTGAGCGACTGAATTGAACTGAAGGAAAAAGTCAATTTAATACTTAAAATTAAACTGTACCTTAACAAATGCCACTGAATGTTAACTCTGAGAACCTAAAGCAGCAGAAGATAAGAAGTTAAGACTTGTTAAATTTTAAATTATAATCTGGCAACTTGCGACACACACTCCAAACATTTTATGAAGATGTTGTAACTTCTAGGTTCCTGAGATCTTGAAACCAGCATTGATGGGATGGGAGGAAGGTGATAATGGCATAGACTCTGGGGATTTCTGGTTATAGAGTTGCACATGAAGATGTGGAGACACAAATGGCAGGAACCTAGGTAAAAGGCTGCCTAGGGAGGTGGTGCTGCTTCGATCTAAAGGTTGTGGAATGACCTAGCATTGATCGTGATCACTTTCACCATTGTGGTCACTATAGAGACATATCTAGGAAGTATGCTGAACGGAAATGAGCACTTCAGCTGTTAATTACCAAGAATTAGCGCCCTCACTGCCAGATTCTTAAAAAGAAGAAATCTAAATTTTTTCAAAATATTTGATAATTTTTTTGGGTAAGGAGGCTTCCTAATCCTGAACTGGGTGAATAACCTCAAATGGCTTTTGATCATTTGCATGCAGAAAGATGTTTAAGGGAGGATATGACCAGTGAAATACGTACATTACCAGAAAAACTATGAACAAATGGTATCTAATAAAAAGTTTAAAGTATCGCATTCACTCATTGAACATTTACTGAATACTTACTGTATGTCAAACTTTACAAGAAGTGCTATAAATATAGAAGCAAATGAAGCATGGTTTTTGACATTTATAGAGTTAAAAGTAGGGATTCAGATTTATCAAGAGTGACACTCTTGTAAACACCAAAAAATTATAGAAGAATTTAGGTGACCAAAATAGGAGACAGTTACTTAGACAGTGGTTCTCAGACTAGGGAGATCAGAAACTTCTAGAAGGCTCTTAAAATAAAAATACAGAATGCTTTCCCATTTGTCTACCGTTTCTGATTCAGAAAGTCTGAGGAGGGACCTGATAATGTACATTTCTAGGACATTTTAATGTGAAGTTGATGTTGAGGGACCATACTCTTCTAAACTAGTGCAGGGAACCAGGAATATGAAACACAGAGGACTTCACTATTTAGGCAATGCTTGAGCTGAATATTAAAAGAAGAGTCAAAGCTCATCAGAAAGAGAGAACATGGGAAAAATATACCAGAGATTAAAAAAACAGAATATATGAAGATACAATTATGTAAAAGGACACAGACAATACAATAGTTTGCTGTGACTGGAACTTTGGATTTATGGATAGGAGTGAAAGTGAAGTCGCTCAGTCGTGTCCGACTCTTTGTGACCCCGTGGACTGTAGCCCACCAGGCTCCTCAGTCCATGGGATTCTCCAGGCAAGAATACAGGAGTGGGTTGCCACTTCCTTCTCCAGGGGAATCTTCCCGACCCAGGGATCGAAGCTGGGCCTCCTGCGTTGCAGGCAGATGCTTTACCCTGTGAGCCACCAGGGAAGCCCATGGATAGAAGAGGATGAAAAGGGCCATAAAATGAAGTGCCACAAATGCTAATCGTGTAAAAATATCATACTAGGCATAATACAGTAAATATTATATATTCAATTTTGAAGAAAAATTAAGGAAGAAATAAATGTTATACAAAGATCAATAGAGAAACAAAAAACAACACAGGAGCAAGATAAGTCTAAAGGCGAGAGTGCTACTTAGAAAGATATGTCAACGATAGCTTTAAATACAATCCAGATGGAAAGGTGGAAATGGTGACATGAGAAAGAGGCAAATTATCTGGGAGTTATTTAGGAAGTAGAATAAACAGATTAAATAGGTACAAAATGTATATGAGTATTATTACATATGTATGTATATCATATGTGTACTATACATACACAAACATACTCATAAATCATACTGAGAAGCATCATGCCTCCAATACTTCAATTTCACTTTAAATTGTTTTTAAATTGCTAAAGGATAGAATTACTGAACTCAAGGGATAAATAACAATAAACTACCTTAAAAGTTCAAGTACACCTGGGAACCACACTAACCGTAAATTTCATTAGCCTTAGCTTGATTATTATGTGTTCCCAAGATATAGTGATTGTAACCAAGTTTTAAAGTTCAAATCAAATATCCATGTACTGAATTGTTTTGCTCCATAGAATTATAATAAAAATGAACATGGAAGAACAAAAAGAATTTATAAATTTTTGATTTCAATCATGACTAACCATATTAAAGATTCAAAAAATGACGTGAATTACACTCAGTGTATTTGTGATTCTTTAGGATACGCTATTACAACCAATTCTGTTTGTACTTTATTCATTTCATACCTGAGATATTGGTGGTCACATTGATGGCTGTGGCTGGCCCAAAACCTTTGACAGTGCTGGCTCTTATGAAAAACTGGTAGGTGGTTCCAGGATGGAGATGCATGAAGACATGGTGTGTACTGTTCCATAAATTGGATACAGTCTGGGGAGGTCCAGCCACAGGAACTGCAGGATCAAATGATCTTATGCTGCTGTAACTGACCTGTGTTAAGAAATATTATTTCCTATTACATATCCAATACATATCATAATACATTCTAAAAAAAAAAAAACCCTTTAAATAAGATAGCACGCAAGGGCATCTGTGTGGAGTGAATCACATTTTTTTTTTTCCTTTCTTTTCTTTCTCATTTTGATATGGTTATTTCACTGTTATTCTGTATCTATTGTCTGTCTGTCTGTCCATCTCTATCTACTTATCTACAGATAAACCTAGAGTTATCTGACTGGATCAATATACATCTATTTTCTTCCATCAAAATATAAATCAATATAATTAAATATGAATGTTGTTGTTGTTTTAGTCACTAAGTCGTGTCTGACTCTTTTGTGACCCCCATGGACTGAAGCCCATCAGGATCCTCTGTCCACAGGATTTCCCAAGCAAGAATACTGGAGTGGGTTGCTATTTCCTTCTCTGGGGGATCTTCCTGACCCAGGGATTGAACCCGTGTCTACTGAATTGGCAGGCGGATTCTTTACCACTGAGCCTCCAGGGAAGCCATAAATATGAATACATATTCATATAAAATCTCACGGTCATATATAATGTAATGCATGTGAAACACAGAAATTCCCACCAAAACTGAATCAACAAAAAATACCTTGAACAGACCAAGCACTAAAAGGGAAAAAACAAAATTCTCCATTTTCACAATGCACTCTGTTGCCACTAAAACGTATTTTATACTGGAAACAACACTGAGTACCCAAGAACAGAACTACCTATCTGTGCAATTAAAACGACATTTTCTTTTCATCTTTTCGCATTTACAAATAAGATAACAATTTATATTCAAAGTTGAGATGAAGCTCTGGAATAGAGAGGTTTATGCACAGAGTCGGACACGACTGAAGTGACTTAGCAATAGCAACAGCAATGATATATATTGCTTTTCAGGTATTTTGCCCTACCCTAAAAGCAACTTCATTCAATGGTTTTCCCTAAATCATAGTATGAAATGTGAGTTTCTTAATTTTGTAAAAATTTATTCTTTTTACAACCACCAGTAAGTCTGTTGGCAAGTTCCATCCTACTTCTTTAAAACAATATTTACTTAAGAATTTGAAAAGTCTAGATACCATATAATATTCGTTTTAATACTTAATTTAGAGAAATTTATAAATTAAAACAGAGAAGAACTAGTGATTTTAACCCTCTAATTCTCATTTACTTCTTTTCCTTTATTTCTCTGTAACATTTTCTTTGATTCTCCCCTTCAGTGCACATTTCATTAAACTTCCTTATTCTCCCAGTACCTCGTATTGAGTGATGATTCCATTTGCATCCAAAGGTTCTTTCCAGTTCAAGAAAATCTTATTTTCAAAAGAGGTTCCTTGAAGAGAATTGACTGGTACAGGGCCAGGCACTACATATAAATACATTATTGGTTATAAGGCTCCTTATATCAGAAACAGAAAAAAGTAAACATGTAAGCTGGATAAATAGGTTAAAAGTAAATAAAATAAATAAAAACATGTCCCTAAGAAAATAAGCTGTATGACAAGCTTTTAATATGTGGGAATGCATGTGAATTTAAAATAAATCTCTAAGCTTCTAATGCAGATTATGTACAACTGCAAAGTTATTTTTACTCAACAGAATTTTCTATCACCTCAGAGAGCTGAATAGTGCAGTCTAGTTCTCTCTGTTGGATCCCTCTAATAATGTGAAGGCTCATTTGTAATTTGTTTCAAGAACAGAGCTTGCCCTGAAAGATTTCCCTGAATGATTTTTTGAAGATTATTATAAGCCCCTAAAGTATCTCTATAAACAATGTTCATAAAATAATAAATAATAATAATGATTAATGCTCCTTAGATCAAACCATACGGTACTGAATTAACACGCTCATTAATAGTCAATCTTTCATAGGTACACTTATTGCATTTCTATAATTTTTTTAAAAAGAGCATTATTACAGTGTATAAAAACCTCTTTAAGATGAATAGGTTCAAAATCATTGCTTCAGTCTTTTAAATGAAATTCCCTTTTTCAAAGCAAAGAATCAAACCACTTTATAACATCAGACTTCTTTAGAACTCAACAATCAGCATAACTAGCTTTGAAGTGTCCCCAGGTATGACAAGATTTGAGAAACCATTCCAGTCCTTATTTGCAAATGTCATATAACTGACAATACCCAGTGGCAACAATGAATGATGTGTCAGCTTCTATTGACAAAATACAAAATACTTTTACTATTGTGTTTTTCCTTTTATATATTTTATTTAAATATTCAGTTGCTATTTATTTACATAAATATCCAGCATTTTTGTTCCCTTAATGTTTAAAAATATATCCTATCCATCCTACTTTGCTTGAAAGTGTGCTTTCTCTTGAAAATATCAACCCAGTTTTTTAATTAATATTTTTCCTTAATCTAACGTTTCAGTGAAACGTTACACATGAAACTTCACACTTGACATTATCTAGAAATGTAGTTTCAGAGTCTACAGCAATTTTGTGAGGATGGAAATAAATTAAAAAATCACTGGATCAAAGGAAATGCATTTCAATGTGGCCAGCAGCATCAAGAAATTCTGAATGATATGTCAAAAGAGTAAGATTTATTCCAATCCATAAGGAGACAATGAATGATGTTACGACCTCTGCGACAGCCAACATAATTTGGCACATTAATAATGAATTCATGAAGGAAAAAAACCACCGTAAACAGAAAAGATGCCAGGACTAAACTCTACAAGATATGTTTATGCATCTAATAACCAAGGGCTTGGGAAAAAGTTAACCAAAGGCATCCAATCCTATAAACTCCCAGGTCCACAGTATTGGCACATGCTATGCAGATATCAAGATAGAGGGGCTGCGATGGCCCCTGTGTATAATCTGTGGCATCTGCTGAGGCTACCAAGGGCATCAGTTTGTTTTGCAAGAGAATATCTATTGTTTCTATTCCACACAAATGAAATAAGCTTACAACTGTAACTTAAGGGAAAGCTTTTATTCACCTTTCCCACCTCTCATAGAAGGTGGTTGTTGGGAGGAGGTGGAGGCAAAGCCCAAGTTAGTGAGGAAATGTTTATTTGATGGTATTATAATTACTATAGGCATTCACCAAACATGATTTGACGAAAAAAAAACAAAACAATGAAATGGCATAGATGTTTGAAATTGTTCACAAATAGGGATCATTTTAAACGTTAGTAAATTCTACATTGAGAGAACAGTAGCATTAGAAGTAGCCTTCCCAGAATTTGTGTATTTTTCTGCTCTTCTTACACATGTATAACTCTGTCAATGGGATTCACTTCATACATTTATGGAAAAGTTTGTGAGAAGATGATTGCCGAGAGAGTTCTAATTACTGCCCTTGTACTGGGGCCAGTATAGTGAATGAGAGCAAGAATTACACAAAGGTGAACACACACACATGAAACATGTAGGAAAAGGAGTGTGGGCACAGAGTATGTTTAATAATTTCTACATTTGAAGGAAGATAATTCTACATACAAAAAACATCTATATGTACACATGATCTGTGCAAATACAACATGAAATTACTAAGACCATCACCACTGCAGTCTTTATATTGCAGGAAATGTCACCTCACATTTCCAGATCAACAACTTTTAATGGAGACAGAATGCTGACTTTTATTCCCCTGCTTTAATTTATTTGGGAGCTGTTTCAACTAAAAAAAAATTTTTCACATAAGAAAATCCTTTAAAATGTAATTCTCAAAGTGGAAGAGAGGAAAATGAAATGTGAGTGGGGTAGGACAATATTAAATAAGCATAACAGCCTTTAAACTATAATAAATACACATTTAAAGAAAGCTTTCTATTAGCCAAAAAATACTCCCAAACCAGGTTTTCTTGCAGGGTTAACTTAACAATATTGATTTTTATGAATGCAAGAATGAAAAAATGAAAACAAAATCTCATATAAAAAATTCTACTTATGCATTAAAAAATGCATGCAATAACTTAAATATAAATTCTACTTTAGGGTTCTGGTGGGAAATCATTCTAGCTTTGCTCTCATGATTTATGGATGTCTCCAGAATTCTATTCATGAAATTATATTCTTTAACTAGATGACTGAAAATTTATTATTTTTCTATGTATATGGGGCAGCAATAATTTAGTAAGACTGACTTAATTAGATCATCACAATCCATCCATCTTCCAACAATAGATTATGATTTAGATATTCTGTGTCCCCAGTTCAGGAACATTGAAACACGTCAAATACCCTATGTAGAAACTGGAGTTCTGATCTGAAGACTGAATTATTTGCAAATACTTCATAGAAAGCTTGAACTTCATTTAGTCTTACACATAAAGCAAAGCTTAAAAAAAAAAAAGAAAAGTTTATAGCAGAGGGAATTACTTTGCAACTCTACTACCATGAAACAATAATATACAACTCAATATCATTACAAATAATAAAAACATTTTTCAAAAGAGGTTAAAAGGAGGGTAAAAAATAATATTGAAATCAGGCTAAATAGTTCCATTTTACTTTTACAAAAAATTTTTAGATAAAATAAATAGAATAGTCATGAGTTTGATCAACTTTAGGACATAATTTAAATTTCCATGGCAATTCACTTCCTAACTAGTAATCTAGTCATATATGTATAAAAAATTAATTAAAAATTTTAATGCAATATGAAAAAGGAATATAATGAGCCTGACAGTATTCTTTGGTTTGTGGAAAGAAAAGCAGACTAAAAACAAACCAAATAATACTATCAAAATAAATTAAATTTTTAGAGAATGACTAAGTGAAGTGAAGTATTATTTGCTTAGTCATGTCCAACTCTTTGTGACCCCATGGACTGACTGTAGCCCACAAAGATCCTCTGTCCATGCAATTCTCCAGGGAAGAATACTGGAGTGGGCTGCCATTTCCTTCTCCAGGGGATCTTCCCCACTCAGGTATTTAACCCAGGTCTCCCATATCGCAGGCAGATTCCTTACTCTCTGAACAACCAGGGAAGTCCCTATGACTGACTAAAGAAGCATAAAACTTGTATAATGGAGACTTAATATCAATTAAGAAAATATGTATTTTTCACTTTTAAGTGTAGGCAATAAAACATGTGAGTACATTCTTTTTACTAAACTCACAAGTTATAAAATATATAGTCTACAATGAATAAATGAGACCTAATCAAACTTAGAACCTTTTGTACAGCAAAGGCAACCATCAGCAAAACTAATTGATAGCTTGGAGAATGGAAAAAATATTTGCAAATGAGGCAAATGACAGAGGATTAATGTCCAAATATATAAACAGCCTGTACAACTGAATGTCAAAAAAACGAAAAAACCCAATCAAGAAATGGGCAAAAGACCTAAATAGACATTCTGCTGAAGAAGACATACAGATGACCAACTGGCACATGAAACGATGCTCAACATCCTAATTATAAGAGAAATGCAAGTCAAACCCAAAATGATGCATCACCTCACATGTGTCAGAATGGCCATCATCAAAAAGTTTACAAATAATAAATCTTGGAGAGGACGTGAAGAAAAGGGAATCCTCGCACACTGTTGGTGGGAATGTAAACTGGTATAGCCACTATGGAGAACAATATGGAGGTTCCTTAAAATACTAAAAATAGAACAATCACATGATCCAGCAATCTCACTTCTGGGTATATATCCAGAAAAGACAAAACTCTAATTCAGAGATACATGGATCCCAAGGTTCATAGCAGCACTATTTACAGTAGCCAAGCCATGGAAACAAACTCAAGTACCCTTCAACAGACAACTTGCTTAAGGAAAGTGAGTGCTCAGTCATGTCTGACTCTTTGCGATCCCAGGGACTGTAATCCACCAGGCTCCTCTGTCCATGGGATTCTCCAGGCAAGAATACTGGAGTGGGTAGACATTCTCTTCTCAAAGGGATCTTCCTGACCCAGAGATTGAACCCGCATCTCCTGCGGCTCTTCCATTTGCGGGTGAATTCGTTACCACTGATTCATCTAACTTAAGTAGGTGTGGTATAAACATACACACACACACATAAATATATGTACAGTGAAATATTACTCAATCATAAAAAGAATGAAATATTGTCATTTACAGCAACACGGATGGATCTATAGAATACTTCAATTAGTGAAGTCAGGCACAGGAAGACATATACTATATGGTATCACTTACACGTGGAATCTAAAAACAGTACAAATGACTCTATATACAGAACAGAAAGAGACTTAGTTATTAAAGCGGAGATGGAGGGAGGGAGAAACAAAGTAGGAGTATGGGATTAATGAGTACAAACTACTATACGTAAAACAGATAAGCAGCAAGAATCTACTGTACAGCACAGGGAATTATATTCAGTATCTTACAATGAACTGGCTCCAAATTGGGAAACGAAAGGTTAATCCTGTATATTGTCACCCTGCTTATTTAAATTATATGCAGAGTGCATCACGTGAAAAACTGGGCTGGATGAAGCACAGGCTGGAATCAAGTGTGTAGGGAGAAATATCAATAATCTCAGATATGCAGATAGTACCACCCTTAGGGCAGAAACCAAAGAAGAACTAAAGTGCCTCTTGATGAAAGTGAAAGAGAGTGAAAAACTTGGCTTCAAAGTGAAGATCATGGAATCTGTCCTATCACTTCCTGGCATACAGATGGGGAAACAATGGAAACAATGACAGACTATTTTCTTGGGCTCCAAAATTATCACAGATGGTGACAGCAGCCATGAGATTAAAAGATGCTTGCTCCTTGGAAGGAAAGTTATGACCAACCTAGACAGCATATTAAAAAGCAGAGATATTACTTTGCCAACAAAAGACCATCTAGTCAAAGCTATGGTTTTTCCAGTGGTTACGTATGAATGTGAGAGTTGGGCCATAATGAAAGCTGAGTGCTGAAGAATTGATGCTTTTAAACTGTGGTGCTGGAGAAGACTCTTGAGAGTCCCTTGGAAACCAAGGAGATCCAACCAGTCCATCCTAAAGGAAATCAGTCCTGGATATTCATTGGAAGGACTGATGCTGAAGCTGAAACTCCAATACTTTGGCCACGTGATATGAAGAACTGACTGTTGGAAAAGACCCTGATGCTGGGAAAGATTGAAGGCAGGAGGAGAAGGGAACGACAGAGGATGAGATGGTAGGATGACATCACCAACTCAATGGGCATGAGTTTGAGCAAGCTCTGGGAATCAGTGATGGACAGGGAAACGTGGCATGCTGCAGTCCATGGGATCGCAAAGAGCTGGACATGATTAAGCAACTGAACTGATCTTGAACTATTCTCTAGGGCATCTTCCCGAGCCAGGGAATGAAACCTGGTCTCCCACATTGCAGGCAAATTTTTTACCATCTGAACTATCAGGGAAGCTACCAAATAAAATAGAATATAATGTTAAAAAACAATCTGAATCACATTGCTGTACACCTGAAACTAACAAAACATGGTAAATAAACTATACTTAATGTCTAGTGTAATCAGGCATAGTATTATTGCACTTTATGAAATGAGACAGACATTTTTTCAGAGCTTTTGAATCCATGCTTAGACTTCCCATTTTGATACTCTACCTATGAAACAACTACATTCAACCATTCTTTCTCTCATAAGTATGTGTGTTGTGTGTGTGTTGTGGGGGGAGGCAATACAAGTGTTTATATGTTAGAACAAGGTTTGTTCTTTATAATATTGTTAATGTTTTGCTTAAGTGCAAGTTCAAACATGAATCTGAATTATTTCAGGTGAATCTGTTCTACTGATGACAAAAGTACATTTATCATGAATAAGTCTTTGAAATTTTAGGAATATGTATAATTTTAAGACAAGATTGTTCCTTGAAAATCTGAGCTAAATGAAGTTTAAAGGCTTTCGCTTCCCTTTATTTCAACAAAAACAGCAAAACAATACAAGATCATTTTCATTTTTCAGAGTGAAAATATTTAAAGTGATAAGGAGAATTTCTAGAAACTATGGTATTTTTGAACTATTTTATGGCAATCTCATACTTGCAGGCATCAAAATACACATCTGAGACTAAAGTTCAGAATCTGGGGAAATTGGGAACACTAGGGTATGAAATACATCTTGTTTTCTGAAACCCAAATAAAAATGTAGCCGTCCTAACAAGCTATTCAAGGAAAATTTTAGAACAGGATAGACCCTTAGAGATCATCTAATTTAAACTTTTTATATAGAGCTGAGAAGTAGAGAATTAGATGGGTGAAAGGACTTACTAAGGTTACAAGTGTTATTTGAGCCAGGATTGAAAACTCACAGTTCCTGACTCCCAGTTCAGGTTTGCCTCAATTCACTATATACATATATATATGGCATACTTTTTTTCCTTCTTGCATACTTTCATTCATAAAGGAAGTCTTGAAAATGAAATGTCTTACTTTGGAAGCATATAGTGTTATTATTATATTACTTTTGTCCAAGATACATTTTTTAAAATAGAAAATTGTATTCATATTCACATTAATGACATGCTATAGTATAAGTGTATATAATTCATAATATAAATGTGTATTTATATAATAAAGTATTTAATAATTTAGAAGTAATACACAATGAAATTGGGCAAATTATAATTCAATTACTTGGGTGGTAATAAATAAAAGATGATAGCTTACCAATATACGATACAGACCTTTATTCAGACTTAAAAATATAAACCTTAAACTTCTTTTATATTTATAATTAAATAAACTATCTAAAAATGAATATAACAGGTAAATAATATTGCTTTCAAATCTAAAAGAAATGAAAGTATTACTATTGGTCTGTAACATGCAAAAAACTAAATTTTTAGTTAAGTGCATTTCCCCAATAGGTAATTGATATGGTGCCACAAACAGTGAAAATTATTTTTGAACATTTAATATAATCCATATTTAGATTTTTAGTATACATGCCAATTTTCTAACATCATATAAAGACAAAAAAGTAAAGGAAGAGTTCATCTAGTATTTGATGCTACTGTGAAGAATATTAAGGTTTTTGTTTAAGACAATCTATTTTCAAAGTTAACCCTCTTAAGACTATTTAGCAGATTTTAGAATCCAATTCAATTTTGGGAAGTCTAGGCAAAACTGTAAGACAGTGCATAATCCTGTGATATAATCTCCCCTTTAAAAGTAAAGAAATATGACCATACCATCTTCATCAGTTTGAATAATCGTTTCTTCACTCTCCTTCCTGCCTTCTGGATTGGTTAAGATCATCTTGAGGCTGACATTTGTATAAGGTGGCAGATGGTTCACAACATGCTGAGGGGCTTTGGGGTCCATGTCCAAACAGTCTGCCTTGCTCTCATTGTGACCACGGAAGTAATGGTAGCAGATAGTGACATTAAAAGTGTGGCACCGAGTGATGTTGTAACCCAAGGATTCCCAGTCCACAGCAATGCGTCTTGCCTGTATTTCAGCAATCTTTAAAGTCTTTGGGGTTCGCATAGGTTCTGAAAAATTAATCAGATATGCAGACAGCTGTCAGCTTTACCATGAATCATCTTGAAAAAGTATAACACTGCACATAACACAATGTGTGTGAACCTAGGAAAATTGGAAAGTCATTGTTTATTGTTTCTTTATTTACTCATGATCTTATTTTATTTGGGGGCCACGCCATGTGGCACATGGAATCTTAGGTCCCCAACCAAGGGTTGAACCTGTTGAACCTGTAACCGCTGCAGGGAAGAGCAGGGTTTTAACTGTTTGACCACCAGGGAAGTTCCTCGTGATTTTATTCTTGAAGGTTTCTTTCAGGGGCTAAGGTTTACCACTGCAAGAAGAAAAACATGTAAAAGGTCCATAGTCCATAGTTCTCAGGAACATGGTAGAAAAATAAAAACCTGAAAATGTGGCTATGACGCTTTTATAGTTGTTTCTATTGTTACTGTCCTATTCCCCATCTTTTGTCATTATTGAGCAAGTGAATTAGCTAATACATCATAATGGATAAGAGTCAACATGTTCTGCTCTATGATTTATCATGTCACCAAGCTATGCTGTATACTAATTAGTCTAATTGTATCACTAAACTACAATTTACAAAAATGATGCAGATATTAATTAACATTTATTATTTCAGTAATGATGCTGTTCATCAAAGCAGAAAAATATCTGAGAAAAACTGCAAGAACACATGTGGATACTCACACTGTCATCTATCCTTCTTGATCTCTTTTTGTCTTTCTCTAGGAAACACTCAGGTCTGACAATCCATAGAGTGTCACCCAAACCAAACTGGGAGGTGAATTTCCATTCAACTGGAAAATTCTGGCAGAACCAAACACTTTGAAGACTTGAATCCATCCATCACTGCTTCCCAAGTGTATACTTTTCTCATGCAAGACTAACTTTAATTGTCTAACTTAATAAAAATAATTGCTCAAATGAAAGTCATGGCCATTGCAAAGTCTACATAGTAAACAAACAAATACACAGCAAAACTTTAATACATTGATTTGACAAAAGAGATCAAAGTCAAGGCCAAGGTCAAGGCTTTGTTGCTGCCTCTGTTAATGCATTAGGGATCGTTAGTGCTCTTGCAAAATAGAAATGTGTAGGAAGAAAGCAAAGAAAAATAATAAAAAATACAAAAAGTCCAACATGAGTGTTTTTATAAATTTTCATTTTTTAAGATTAAAGTCTTAGTTGTGTAAAAATAATCAGCATAGTGCACAGATGGCAAGCCTAAATTACACTCTGTTGGCCATTTAATTTAAAACCTTAAGACTATATATATATATATATATATATATATATATATATATATACATATATATATATACACACACACATACATATAAACTTTTGATAAAATCCAAAGTTTAGGATTTAAATTCTGTCTGCTGATCTTCTGACTGTTTACAATATCCAGTCTCCCTATTTTATCACTTTTGCTTCAGTGTTTCTCTTAAGCATGTTAAATAGGCTAGAACAAAGATGTGGTTTTCAATCATTAAAAAAAAAAGGTTCTTTATATGTCTACTGCTATGTTAACGTTTTTCCTGCCAGGCACAAGAGTGAGATGATGACACTTTCATTTCCATCTAGTTAGACTGAAAACACAGTCTTTGGCACCACTGTCCACAAACTGGCCAGGCACTGATAGATAGGATCATCCAAAATTTCCCAGTTAAACTGTGATATTGTTGTAACAATCACATGCAACTGAGTGGCCCTGGTGCAGTTAGTCCATCAGTTCAGTTCAGTTCAGTCACTCAGTCGTGTCCGACTCTTTGCGACCCCATGAATCGCAGCACGCCAAGCCTCCCTGTCCATCACCAACTCCCGGAGTTCACTCAGACTCGCGTCCATCAAGTCAGTGATGCCATCCAGCCATCTCATCCTCTGTCGTCCCCTTCTCCTCCTGCCCCCAATCCCTCCCGGCATCACAGTCTTTTCCAATGAGTCAACCCTTCACATGAGGTGGCCAAAGTACTGGAGTTTCAGCTTTAGCATCCTTTCTTGCAAAGAAATCCCAGGGTTGATCTCCTTCAGAATGGACTGGTTGGATAGTTTATTTGAAAAGTATATAGAATGAAAAGGAAGATTTTTCCAGAAAATACCTGGCATATATAATGAAAATATCTCATACAGCAATAACAGGAAATACCAATAAGTATTTATTTCTCAGTTTTAACTTTTTAGGTCTAGTAGCTATATACTTTTTTCATATACCCCTCATTTTGAATCTGACGTTTTACCCTTTACAAATTTCTGTTTGTCCAAGTGATCACTCACTCTCACACATCTTTTCATTTTATTTCACTATTTAATTTGCACTTACCCTGCATTCTAATACAACTTTAAAAAACTAAGAAAAGCATAAGAGAAGTTGAAAAAGATACAAATGAAGGATGTTCAATGCTCATGGATTGGAAAAATCAATATTGTTAAAATGGCCATACTACCAAAGTGATCTACCGAGTCAATTTTCACCTTTATCAAAATTCCAATGGCATTTTTTTTTCAAAAAACATAAAACAAATAATACTAAAATTTGGGACCACACACACACACACACAAACCCAAATAGCCAAAGCAATCTTGAGAAAGAACAAAGCTGGAGGCAACATGATCCCTGATTTCAAACAATATTACAAAGTTATAACAATTAAAATAGTATGATACTTGTATTAAAAAAGAAACATAAATCAAAGAAACACAATAGAGAGCATAGAAATAAATGCATACATATCTGGTCAACTAACTTATGACAAAGGAGTCAAGAATATACAATGGGGAAAGAACCATCTCTTCATTAAATGGTGTTGGGGAAATTAGACAGCCATATGCAAAAGAATGAAACACAACCACTCTTTTATGCCATATTCAAAAATTAATCAAAATGAACTAAATATCTGAAAGTAAGACCTGAAACCATAAAACTTTTAGGAAAAAATCATAGGCAGTAAGCTTTTTGACACAGGTTCTGGGCAATGATTTTTTTTTAATCTGACACCAAAAACAAAGGCAACAAAAGCAAAAAAAAAAAAAAAAAAAAAGTGAGGCTACATCAAACTTAAAAAACTGAAAAAGTAACCACTTCAGGGGGAGAAATTATTTGTAAATCATATAGCTGATAAATAGTTAACATCCAAAATACATAAATAACTCCTACAATTCAAAAGATAAATGATTTAAAAATAGCCAGAACATCCAAATAGATATTTTCCAAAAAACACATTCAGATGGTCAACATGTACATGAAGCAATCTTCATTATCATTAATCATCAGGGAAATACAAACCAAAAGCACAATAAGATACCACCTCATATATATCAGAATGGCTGTTATCAAAAAGACAAGAAATAGGAAGTGTTGCTGAGGATGCTGAGAAAAGGGATGCATTGTGCACTGTTGGGAATGTAAATTGGTGCAGCCACGATAGAAAATAGCATTAAAGTTCCTCAAACAATTAAAAATAGAACTACCAAATGATTTAGCAATTCCAATTCTGGGTATGCACCTGAAAAAAATAAAAACATTAACTCAAAAAGATATATGCATCCCCATGTTCAGTGCAGCTATCTTACAAGGAAACAACTAAAGTATCCATCAAGGGATGAATATGTAAAGAAAATATATTTCATATATATTTATGTATATATATGCAAATATGCATATGTACAATAGAATACTATACTATTAAGCCATGAAAAAGAATGAAACCTTGGCTTTTGCAACAACATGGATAGATTTCCAGGGTATTATGCTAAGTGAAATAAATCAGATAGAGAAAAACAAATACCATATAATCTCTCTAACATGTGGGGTCTTAAAAACAAAAAATAACTCCCCCAAAAGATCATAGATTAGTTACAGAGAACAGATTGACATTTGCCAAAAGCAGTGAAGTGTCAGAGAAATGAGTTAAAGAGGTATAAACATATTAAAAAATACAATGAAATAAAACTTTAAAAGGAATCTGTTTTACAGATGTATGACACAACTTCTTTGGTAGGAGAGGAAGAAATTTTTACCTAACTAACTTTGGCAATGAGTAGAAACTATAAGGCCAATAAACGCCACCCCCCCAAAACAAAGAACAACAACAACGAAAAAGCAGATAATCATAGGAATGGTTCAAAGGTTACACAAGACTTTAGAGTGCAGTCATCATAGGGAGACCGTGTTTCTGAACAGCAAATTTAGCTGCATATATGCATCCTTTTTAAAAAAGAAAGAAATAATAAAGTGTATATATCAGTATGAAAAAAGTAGACATACAAAATGGTAAAGAAAAAAAAGCTACTTAATATGTCATAGACTAAAATTTGCCTGTTATATTACTGACTACCTATTAACATTTTTTCCCAAGATAATCATAAAATAATTTTAAAAATTTATTTCTCTATTTATAAACTTAACTATTTACAAAAATAAATAGAAATTTTCTTCTCCTAACTAATCTCATTTATCCAATTTCTTTTGCCTTCTGGCTTCCCTTATTCAACCACTTTATGGAGTACTGAAAATAGGAAATGTACGTGCTATTCGAGGTCTGCTCAGCTGCTGCAACTAGCTGACTGCCTATTAGAACTCTTCACATTCTGAAGAGCCCTAGAGCAAGTCAGAGTTTGCAGGAGCTTGGCATTTCTCTAGGCATGGAAGAGCAAGAAGAGATGCAAATGTGTGCACACTGAAGGACTCACTGTCAAAAGCAGAAATAACTCACTACTCCCCACATTTTATTATATTTCAATTTTTTAATTTTTAAAATAAAAGTACATCAGATACTCTTAAAGATACAACTTTACATAATCAATTATTCATTTTTAAGAGTTGACCAAAGACATATTTATTATGTAATATGTAAAAAAATACAGAGTTCACTTTGAGAATTTTGTTTTGATGTACTTAAATGCTGCTTACTTTGACACTAATATAAATTAGATTTTAAAACTCTAATTCAAAATCTGGAAAAGGTAGGTTAACAAATCCTATACATATGTGCATAAACCACAATCATAATACCAGTAGTGAATACTTTATTAACTGGTATAAAAAGTGAAGATTTGTGAAAAGAAATACCTTTCTAATAAGCAAAGAATCTTTCTACACTGTCAATATGGTATTTAAAATCTATATTTTTCATAATGACTTGAATAAATGCTGCAAAACAAATTGTTACTACTAACATAGTGACTTAAAATGTAATTTTACTCTAACCTAGAGCAATATTCAGAAACCCACATACAACAAAGTAAACACACACACACACATACAGAAGCACATCTAAAGTCAAAACTCAATTATCTTGAGCTCTAAGGCATCCGCAATAACTCAGAGGAAGTCACTAATTAAACGTTTTCTTAATTGACAAATTCTTTATTTTTTCCAGTTTTTATTGAAGTTGGACATTCTGAGCTATATTTACATATATGTTATATATGTGCTCATGTGTGTACATTTATGTATATATACACATATACATGTATTAACACATGCACATACATACACACATAAAACAGGCACTCTGCCATGCAACAACTCTGAAGTCTGTTAATTCTGACATGGTTTGACAACCATGTGTACATAGATTTTTTTAAAATATCAGAATATAAAAGGTAGAGACGTGATAATGTTCTACTACTTTGAAATCCATTCAAAGTAAATCCTATCAGAGAATTTGACAATAAAATTACATAAATTTCTCACCCTGATCCATTATTCTTATGGCTTATCAATAACAGCATTTTATTTCTGAGATATGAATGCATAAATAAAAATTTTAACCTTTAAAATTGAAATAATTAATTTTTATAGAATAAATAGAAGCAAGTTATTGCTCAGGACTCACTATGTTACATAAAGCTGAGCATAAGTGCTTTTTAAAGGATTAAATAATTTGAAGAAATGAGCTTGTGTGGTGAATGGCAAGTAGAGACATCATAGTAGCTAGTATTTATAACAATCATCACTGGTCACCACAATGATGCTAAAACAATGGGGATCCCACTTATTAATACATTATCTGTTCAGTGTTTTGAAATTTACTAAATGTTCTTTCTTTCCAATTTTTAACTTTCCACTTTCAAATTTCTATTATGTATTCCACACATGTTCTCTCTCTCTCATTTTGCTTTTCTAGCACAACGAAATTTGGGAAAACAACAAGGAATTGATAAAAGCTGTGGAGCAAAATTATGGCAGAAACTTAGGAAGAAATATAGCAAGGTAGTAATCTTCTGGAAGCAAAGGATCATATTAAAATATTTTGAACAAGTCGTCCATCTATTATGAAAGAAAAAATGGGTTGCCTACTATGTAAGTATATGATACAAGACACTGTGGAAGATTCTGAAGAGAATAAAACAATAATAGATTTCAAGGAGCCTAACATTTATTTAGTAAAGGTGATAAACTAAGAAAAAAGATAAAGAGTTAAAACAATATGATAGAAATGTATGTGAATGGAATAAGATACTATAGGAATTTAAGAAAGAGAAACAACTTCCACCTGTCAAATGGAAGACATTTGGATTAGGTCTCAATGAATAATGCAAGAAGATCTATAGACTAGTTTGGATAAATAATACAAATGAAGAGGAAATAAGATGCATAAATATGTAGAGGAAACTGGAAAAAATATGCAGTCTCATTTGGTTGCTATACAAGTTATCTAATAGATTAATAGGAAATATTTGTTGAAAAAAGATTAGAAAAATTTTGAATGTCATGACAAGAAGTAACCTCATCTATATCTAATAGAAAGTAACAGAGCAGGAAATTAACACAGTCAATTAATTGCTTTAGAAAAATAAAGTTGGAGGTTGGGTCAACTGTGCAGTCAATGGAAGAGGAGAAATCCAAACACTGCAAAGTGTTAGTGGAGAGTAAGATGCCAGGAAGAAGTGTGACTTCAGTAGACATATGGTTTTTTTATCTTTTCTGCCAAATGTTGATCAGCTAAGGTTACCAACTTTTCCCATTCCACTTCCCTTTTATTGTTCACCTATTTCTTAGTTGCTACAGTGAGAAAGGTCACATGAAATCAAGAAGAAATAAACAGATATAGCAGAAAAGTGGCATATCAAATCTATGACCAGTAATGTACAATTAACAGATAAATAAGGAAGTATAACATCACTGCCCTTACTTAAATTCTCAACAGATCAAGCATGGGATTTATGTCTGTAATAGTTTTTGTGGCAAATATTTAATACAATTTGATAGGAAAAAATGAAAAACTACTTAATAACTCTCTAAACATTAAGAAAAATTAAGACATGGGTCGACAGAGAGTGCTTATTTTGAGTCACTTCTCAACAGCAAGTGTTTCTGTAAAGTGCCTCTTATTCTTCACAGAACAAACAACCCTCATTTGAGGACACGTATTCGTCCAACAGCCCTTAAGCTGAGCCATTAAATATTTCTACCCAGTGCCAAGAAGTAAAAGCCGGGGGTGGTTAACACGTGGTTCTAGATAACAGATATAAGGAAATTCAAATTGTGGTATTTGCTGAACAGCACATGACACGATGGTCAATATCCAGGTGCTTCTGTAGCGATAATCTCTAGTTATTCTGAAAGAGTTGTGAAAACAAAAGCTTTAACAAATACAAGAGAATCGAGGGCAGGGATCACATTTCCCTAAAATCAGTTTTTAGTGAAAAAACTTATTATCCATCTGTCAGTCAGAGAGAAATAGAAGCTATCCCAAAGCTCATGCCAAGAAGAAAGGGAAGATCTTGTCAAAGATGTCACAAACTAAGAATACTGAAGCATGACAGGGAGCTCCGTGTTCCTGGCTGCTTTTTCATGAGAAAGCTTAGAAGCTGACTGCAAAGTACAATTTCCATTCCACTTATCAAAACAAATGCAAGAGAAGTGAATTTCTTGACTGCCAGAGAAAATATTTGTTAGTGTAAAAAATAATTGAGATGAAATGTCTGAACAAAGGTGACTTAAAAAAAAAATTAGGAAGAAAACATTGGCATACCATGGGGGAGGAAAACGCTTAAATGCTCTGAAAGACACTGTCTTTACTTTCGCCATTTGATGCTTTGTATTTTTATTCTTTTCCTCATGGTAATGACTGAGAATAATCAAGGTTTTACACTGCACATCTTTTCAATCTTATAGCATCATTAGTCTTGCCAAAAAGATTTCATCTCTGCTCCCACGGGTCAAATTGAGTTAATGATAAGTTGGTGAGATGACTTGATTAGTACTGTAACATGAGGGAGCCTCAGGTCCAGGAATAATCACAAACCAACTGTCAGCTCTTTTGGCTTTCTGGCTGTGTTGTTGAAATGACATGCTTGGACTCAGGGGATACAGAATGACAGGGGGTGAGCGGTTCACTCAGCTCTCCTACAGAGTCACAGAAATATTTACCCAGTACCATCAGAATAATACTAAGCACATCACCAAATTAAACCAAAATATGTGCCTTCACTGCTCTCAAGAGCCTGACAGAAGCTCATCAGACAATTCTAGCAACATTTGCATCCTCTCTACAATAATGATAAGGAAATTGTTTGATTTTTAAAAATCAAAGGGACAAAGAAAAAGAGAAAAATAACTACGTTTTAAAAAAGTTAAATCCTAATGTTTGTCTTATTAAATCTAATTCTCAAAATATGGGGACTTGAAAACTTGGGGACTCTTTAATGTTTTTCACTTAAATTTTTATCTAATAATATTAGACTGTGTTGGAAGAGACATGTAACTACAATCAGTGAATCCACTTTAATTTATTCTCTGATATTGCATATTCTGCTTATATATTATACTTTAAACAACACTTAAGACATAAAACATAAAACACATATACGTGGATAATACATGAAATAGAAAAAGAAAAGGCATTTTAAAATATTTATTGAAGAAAAAAAGAAAATCTCCTACCACAATATAAACTTTATTTTTCGTAAAAATGTTTAGCAAAAACATTTTTCAGACATAAAAATAAAGTGTTGCGTATTATCTTAAAAAATTATTATGTAAAACACTACTTCATAACATACAGTGTATAAAACAAGATGACTAGAGAGGTGCTGCATACAGCTATGACAAAACAGGGAACCAGCCTGATGCTCTGTGATGACCTACAGGGGTGGAATGGGGGGAGGCGAGGGAGGCCCGAATGGGAAGTGTGGTATGTATAATTATGGCTGATTTGTTCCGTTGTACAGCAGAAACCAACACAACACTATAAAGCAATCCCCCCAGCTAAAAATGAATTTAAAATAAATAAAGTGAGAAAAAAACCAAAACTTTAGAGGGAATTTTCAGTGCTTTCTCCACTCCTAAAAAGAAGATAAATGACACTTTTAAACTGAACTAAAAGATGTAAATATTTTGTATACCAAGCAAAGTGGTTGGTCCCATAGTACATGCTTGGAACATTTATTTCCTGAAAAATAGAGCAACTAACATGTTTTAACATGTTTTGCATTCAAGAGCTAATGAAAACAGAACTTAAGAACTCAATTCTGTGATATCTCCAATTCTTCACCTCTCCCTGTATTTACACTATTGACCATGTGACTTTACAACTCTTAGCACCGAAGAAGTGGGGTCTATTTCCCCATCTTTTGATTTGGTACTTGCCTCGTGACTTGCTTTGGTCAACAGAATAAGGCAAAAGCGGTGTTGTGCTGATTTTCAGCCTATATCTCAAGACGTCCTGTGAGCTCCTCCTGCTCTTACACCTCCACCATCACTTCTGGACTAAGAGATGCATATGGAGCACAGCTGAGTTAGTCACCTTTGTACACGCAAAGGTTGTCTAGATCAGCCAATAGCCAGTCCACCAGCAGATTTGTGAGCCAGACATGATCATCAGAGGCTTTCTGCCACTGATGAGATTTTGTGGCTAATCATTGCTCAGCATTTTGATATAAGCTCTACCCTTAATCTCTGTTGCTGTTCAGTCACTAAGTTGTGTCGAACTCTGAGATACCATAAACTGCAGCAAGCCAGGCTTCCCTGTCTTTCACGATTTCCTGGAGTTTGCTCAAATTCATGGCCATTGAGTCAGTGATGCTATCCAACCATCTCATCCTCTGCTGCCCTCTTCTCCTTTTCCCTTCAATCTTTCCCAACATCAGGGTCTCCAATGAGACAGTTCTTTGCATCAGGTGACCAGAGTATTGGAGCTTCAGCTAAAATCTCATGTGGTAAATTACCTTAACATTTGTGTGAAGATTACATTAGTGATTCCTGCATAGAACAGTACTTAACAAATTTTATTTCTCTAAAACTGAATTGTGCTGAGCCACTATGTACTTATTTATATTCTTTTTATTTTGAAATAAACATTTATTAAGGGCTTGACATGTGCCAGATATCGTGGCAGTATATGACGTAAAATGACTTTAAATGAATTTATTTTCATCTTTACTTCTTGTATGCTCTTTGAGAGTAGGTTCATTTCTTCACTATGCTCTCACAGATACTAATTTATTAAACATAGGCCTACTAATTCTATGAGACATAAGACACGCAATACTTTATTTTAAGCTATAATAAAATTGAGAGTCATTTTCTAGCACCCTAGTTTCTCACTGAGACATAAAACTAAATATTTTAATTTTTACATCAATATGTTTATAGGTAGATATAAAGTGAATCAGCAATATAATCTAAATTTCTTTACTTTTGAGTGGATAGGTCTAACAGAAAAAATACATTTACATATATTTTTACCCTTGCGGCTCAGCTGGTAAAGCGTCTGCCCACAATGCGGAGGACCTAGGTTCACTCCCTGGGTCAGGAATATCCCCTGGAGAAGGAAATGGCAACCCACTTCAGTATTCTTGCCTGGAAAAATCCATGGGTGGAGGAGCCTGGTAGGCTACAGTCCATGGGGTACTGAAGAGTCGGACACAACTGAACAACTTCATTTTCTTTCACATTATCCAAATCCTTCTAACACTGCTTGGTTTGATGCATGAGACAGGGTGCTTAGGGCTGGTCCACTGGGATAACCCAGAGGGATGGGATGGGGGGGTGGTGGGAGGGGGGTTCAGGATGGGGAACACATGTACACCCATGGCTGATTCATGTCAATGTATGGTAAAAACCACTACAATATTGTAAAGTAATTAGCCTCCAATTAAGATAAATAAATTAAAAAAAAATAGTACATGTTTTCCTCAACTACATATCCAACAGTAGTAAATGAAAAGTTAAGAGGGCTCATTTTAAGTGAAACTATCTTATGACATGAAGTCCTTTAAGCCCCCTAAAATAAACCACAACGATTACATTATAATGCTATTCCAAGTATGTATGGCTCATTTCACTCCTTACAAAAATCAGAATTTTAATACATTAACTTAGATCCTGCTCTCAGTCCTTCTGAAAACTTACAAAACAGACTAATTTGCTTTGGATCACATTTCTGAAGAAAAGACAAGAAAATTTCTAAATGATAAGAGAAAAAAACTATAGTAATACAAATTTTGAAATAGATAGTAGCTCTTGACATACTGGAACACATCATTTAATTTAATAAAATGCAAGTGTCTGGTAACATGCTTGCTTCAGGGGAATAAAAAGACAGATAAGGACTGTAGAGGTGATGATTATTTGTCTATTTCCTTTTCTGAAGCCACCACTTATTCTATGCTTTCATGCATGATTAATAGCTTGCAGATCCTTCACATGTAATCAATAGTTGTGAAATTTTATATTAGGTTTAGAGATTAGGAAGCCTTGATTATAAATTTTATCGATTTGTACAGCTTAGCTGCAGAAATCCCTGTACATTTTTCAGAGATTAAATTAAAAGGAGATATATGGCTGACACACACTAGAAATGCCAGTGTGACGATCAGATGTGACCTCTTTATGCATATTCCTCCAGATGAAAAAAATCCATCTAGTATACTAAAACATGAATCAGCATGTCAACAAGCATCAAGTCGAGATAGTAAACACAGTGAAAATGTGACAAAAAGAATTACAAAACCACAAGGAAACCTGCCTCACACTATAATAATTATAGGAGACTTGAAAGAATTAATTGCTTCAGCTCATTTGTAACTTAGGAAATTGACAGAGATAAGAATAATGAACTTCTTAACTCACACTTGGGAAAATCTGAGCCTATATTAAAATGTAAGATTCACAATCTTTTTTAAGACAAAGGAACAAGGACAAACTTCATTACTAGAAAAATAAATATAATCATCTTAAAGTTAGCAAATAACCTAGTAAATATAAAATTCATAACCAAATCTGATTTATTAATATTCCTGTTTCAAAAACTCTTAAGGAACTGTGCTATATTTTATGTCCATTGTTTTAAGGTCTGAATATTCCTACCTTAAAATCTTTTAAGAAACTCTGTGTTCAGGTTTCCTATATTAATATGGAAACTTGAAATCAGAAAATATACCCTATATAGAAATAAACAGTACATATAAAACAGGCCTTGAAGAAACAATGCTAACTAAATAAATGTTAGAATAATTCATTGGCTAATACATTTGCCATATACAGCCAACTTTTAAAACACAGCATAAACTCCAGAGCTCACTCCTACTAGGATAATTAATTTTAACAAATATCTAGCAGATAATACAAACAGGCCAGACTAGTTCTTTAGGATAAAAAATTAATAAATAAGACATGACTCCCTTCCCTGTACAACTCACAGTGTGGAGAGGTACAAGTCCACACACAGGTAAGCTGTACCTTAATGTGATACAAACAAATAACACTATCGGGCCGAAGAGGCAAATGAAACTGTACAACTTCGATGGTAGGAACAATAAGCTGTTTCACATAGTAGTAATGATCAAGCTCCATTTGGATGCTTGGATTTTTTTCACAGTGAAGGGAGTGGATATGAAGGGCCTTCAGAAACAAACAAAAAATACCAGGGTTGCAGAGAATCCTGGTTGCTATTTTGGACAGGGAAGAACTCTAGCCCCACTTTCGGTATTTTCCCATCAGTGTATTCATCCATGTAGGGAGGAGCAAAATATATATTGGAAAGGCAAACACTTCTGAATATAATCTCCAGCTGGCTCTCTCCCTGAACTCTGGATTCATATATCCAACTGCCCTCCAGTCATCTCAACTGAGTAGGCTAAAGGGCATCTCAAATAAAATCTGCAAAATTAAGCTACCGCTATTCCTCAGCCTATTTATCATTAAATACTTTTGCAAGTCTTTCCCATCTCTGTAAAATAACTCTACATTCTATGTATCCAGGTCAAAAACCTTAGAGTCATCCTAAGGACTTTGTTCACCTCACACTATACAGCATTTGATCAACAATTTTATCCCTCCTCTCTATGATATATGTTCAGCCTCTGACCACTTATCACTGCTTCTAGCACTGCTATTTCTCTGACCTTAGCCACTATCACCCCAGGACTCCAATTAGTGGCATTGAAATCAGACTAAACTGGAATGAACATCTGCTTCTACTTTTGCTCCTCCTAGTTGTCAGAAGGATGCCTAAAAGCCCTCCAGTGATGCCCACCTAAGTCAGAGGAAGAGTGAAAGTCAGTCATCACAATGGGCTTCTAGGTGCGGCATGTTCTCCTACCCACCCCATCCCCACCCTTGCTCCCTGTCTGGCCTCATCTCCCACTACTCTGTCTAATCTATACATTGTTGTTTAGCTGTTAGGCAGTGTCTGACTCTTTTGTGACCTCATGGACTGTATCCCACCGGGCTCCTCAATTCATGGGATTTTCCAGGCACGAATACTAGAATGGGTTGGCATTTCCTCCTCCGGGAGATCTTCTTGACCCAGGGACTGAACCCGTGTTTCCTGCAACCACTGAGCCACCTGGGATACCCAATCTGCATATCAGATACCACTTAAGCATGCCAGGCACACTTTTGCCTCTGGCAGGACCTTTGCACTTCCTCTACCTTTTTCCTAGAATATCCTCCCAGATAGCTGTTTTTCTTACTCCATCTGCTGCCATAGAGCTTTAATCAAATGTCATGTTACTGAAACTTTCTGTATTAATATTATTTAAAATCTACTCTCTGTTTATGGCTTCATTTTTCTCCCTAACACTTACTGTCATCTAATATCATCTATATTTTATTTTATTATTTCCTGTTTCAATACTACAATGCTTGGTGCACAATCATTGTTCAATAAATATTTAGCCTGATGATTGAATGAGTGAATGAATGATGAACTAATGGATCTTTCTATCATCTGAAGTCAGTAAGTTCCTAGCACATAATAAATGAGCTACAAATTTTGGCTGATTGAAGGTAACTTTTAATAACAGAAAAGTCAGCATTAAAATTCTACCTCTAATTTATTATAAAATGAAATTTAAACTACTGACCACATGTATCCTCTAGAAATAGCCTTAACACGTTTTCATCCTTAAGAAGCAAAAACAAGATTCAATTTGAATGATAAAAATGTGAAATTACTAGGAGAATTCAAGTGACAGGAGGGGAAACGGTTACTGTAGACCTTTGGAACACTTGGATGGTGTTAGGAAGTGTTCTAATTTCATTATTTTACATGTAGCTGTCAGTTTTCCCAGCACCACTTACTGAAGAAGCTATATTTGCCAAAGATAAACTCAAAATGGATTAAAGACCTAAATGTAAGACCGGAAACTATAAAACTCTTAGAGGAAATCATAGAGGAACACTCAATGATATAAATCAAAGCAAGATCCTTTACGACCCACCTCCTAGAGTAATGGATGTAAACAGACATTTCTCCAAAGAAGACATACAGATGGCTAACAAACACATGAAAAGATGCTAAACATCACTCATTATTAAAGAAACGAAAATCAAAACAACAATGAGATATCACCTCACACCAGTCAGCAGGGCCATCATCAAAAAGTCTATAAATAGTAAATACTGGAGAAGGTCAGTAGAAAAGGGATCCCTTTTGCACTCTTTGTGGGAATGCAAATTGATACAGCTACTTTGGAAGATGGTAGGGAGATTCCTTAATAAAACCACCATATGACCCAGCAATCCCACTCCAAGGCATATACCCTGAGGAAACCAAAATCGAAAAACACACATGTACTTCAATTTCCTTGTAGCATTATTTACAATAAATTTTATAGAATTTTTAAAAATTAAAAAATTTTTAGATGTCCATTGACAGAGGAGTGGATAAAGAAGCTGTGGTACATATATACAATGGAATATTACTCAGCCATAAAAGGGAACACATTTGAGTCGGTTCTAATGAGGTGGATGGACCTAGAGCCTTATTAGGAGAGTAAAGTAAGTCAGAAGGAGAAAGATAAATATTTCACACTAATGCATATATATCGAATCTAGAAAGATAGTACCAATGAAATTATTTGCATGGCAGGAATAGAGAAACAGACATAGAGAACAGACTTATGGACATGGTGTGGGGGAGGAGGAAGGAGAGGGTGAGATGTACGGAGAGAGCAACATGGAAACTTATATTACCATATGCAAAAGACAGCCAGCTCAAACAAGGGCTCTGTAATAACCTAGAGGGGTGGGATGGGGAGGGAGATGGGAGAGAGGTTCACGAGGGAGGGGGCATATATATATGTATGGCTGATTCACGTTGGTATTTGGCAGAAAACAACACAATTCTGTAAATCAATTATCCTTCAATTTAAAAAATTAAATAAAAAAAATACTAAGGTGGAATATCTTTGACAGAAGGGGATGTCCATTTAGAAACTTGAAAAGTACTTTAAAATTTTATTTATAATGAATATCAGGCTGGTTTAGTGATATTCATTTTGAACTGCCTTTTATTGTTATTGATCTTTCAAGTATTTTTCTTATTTTCTCCACTAGGGAGCAAGTTTCTCCAGGGCAAGGAACATATTTACCACTTCACTTATTTCTTATTCAGTGCTAAGCACAGAATAAGAAAGTGATGAATATATTAACTTTAAGGAAATTTACCCAAAAGGAGATGTTATGAAATCTAAGAGATTTGAACATTACATATTAAAATAAACCTCATCAAGACAGAAAAAAAATTATTGAAGTTAATGGATATTATTTTCAAAACCTAAGAATAAGAAGAATAAACTTTTGGTATCTTACATTATCTGATATTTCAGCTTAAAAATTAGATGTTCTCTATAAATTGAGCTTAATTCATAAATAATTGCCTTTGTTTTAGATACCACTGGAGAACAGCTGTTGTCATTGAACACATATTAAACATCTCTTTTATTTGCATAGAGACCTAAAGAATTAGTCCTATAATTAGAGCCTGCATCAGTACTGTTTACCATGAGTTTACTGTCAGTCATTCAGTCTGATTTCTGGGGCCAAGTTCCTTTGGGCACTGCTT
Source organism: Budorcas taxicolor (assembly GCF_023091745.1). Taxonomy (NCBI): domain Eukaryota; kingdom Metazoa; phylum Chordata; class Mammalia; order Artiodactyla; family Bovidae; genus Budorcas; species Budorcas taxicolor. The sequence goes on from NC_068918.1 coordinate 57,711,513, forward strand.
ATATTTATACGAGTCTGTTTATTTTAGCGACCTAGAACAAATTTCACAAGCCTATTCCCTAGCCTCTATGTGTTTTTACATGTGGTACATTTCTTAATTTATTGAAGGTAGCCACATTAGGAGAGCAGAAACGTCGGCTTGTGGATAGACCATACATGTGTAAGAAATAGATTACAGGGAATGGATTGTGGAGTCGGACTTTTGGTTACTACAGTGCAAGTTACTTAACATCTATATGCATCATTCTCAAATCCACAAAATGGGAAAAAATAGTACCTATCTCAGACAACAGTAAGTAGTACAAATAAAATAAGATGCTATATATAAAGTACTTAAGAAAATACCTGGCACGTTTTATAAATAAAATGTGGCGATTAATTTTATTGTAATTTTATACTGATGATCTATCTAAAACTTTATCACTTGTAAGAACAAAATTCTAGAGAAGTTTGGGAAGAAGTCACTACCCCTACCCACCCCTACCCCAAACTGGATCACCTGTCATCTATGTCATCTATGTCATCTTTCATTCTCCAAGCAGAAGGTAAAAGCATTCATTTATAATTTTAAAAATATCAACTAAAATTTTTAAAATGATTTCTGGATTACTTGGCCCATTTTCAGGTTCTTGGAGAATATGCATGTAAAGTATTAAGTAAAATATCAATGAGAAATAAAAACAGTCCTAAAATCTAACAGGAATCTAACAGAGACCTCTACAAAAGGATAGATAACGCTTCTGAACAGAAACTGCATCCTTTGAGCCTACCCACTCATTTCTCAATGTAAATACAAACTTTTTCTCTATAAGTGAAGTTTACAATAAACCATTAAACATTAGAATTGAAAATTTCAAGAATTCTTGTTTTGAATGCAAAGCCATAGGGAGAGTTGTTGAAGAGGTTTTGCTGTTTATCTATCTATCTGAATGGTTATGCAGGGACATTTCCAGCAAGCAAATGTCATGATCAACCTTTAGCTATTTATAATACTCTAATATATAGTAATGCTTTCTTGGAACACTTTAGCATGCCTTTTTGTAAAAGGGAAAAGAAAAAAAAAAAAAGACTTGGCAAGCCCAGACTATCGGAGCAACTAACAAAAGGTACATTACTATGAATTCTTTAAAACTGGATTTAACTTAAAGAATATTCAAGTGATTAATTTTTGGATTCTTCTGAAATTATAATAACATACCTTGAATACAGGACAATATATCCAGTTCTCTACTAATACATTCCCATAATTAAACCATATAAAAATTCAAATAATTACATTTCAACCACTAAAGTTACAGAACTTCACTAGCATGTAAGATTCCCCCCGCCTTTTTTTAAAATTACATCAAAAGGGAAAGACCTTAAGAAAACCATTAAAATGTTATACTCAACAACTGAGGTTTGGCAATTTCATCTCATTCTCCTTTTTTTCTTTTATATACACTGAGAATGCATTTTTATGTGCATTTTCTGATGTAAAGCATAATCCATTTCCCTGGCTCATCATGGAATGAAGTACATCAGAAATATATATTTTAAAGACAGTTTGAAACATTTTTTCTTAAAATAGTCTCAGTTTGATTATTATAACCATTTAGGGAATCTTTTTCAAAAACTGTCATCCCTATTTTCCTGATATCCTAAATACTCTATATTGAAAATATTAACTAAAACAGTTATTCAAGCTCATCATTGTGGCTGTTACTCTCCTGGTGAAGTTAATACTCTCTAATTTCAATAGTTGTTGGACTTTTAGAATGTCTTCTCTCTTCCAAGAAAACATTTTGTGAAGACATGAGTTATGCCATATTTCTTTGACTCCATCAAGGATTAGAACACAATGTCACATGGTAAAGGCTTCTTTAAATTTTAACCTATTGAATGCAACAATGAAAAACTTTCATTAATTAACACATTAAATTTGTTATATTTAAAGACAACCATCTCATCTTTTTGACTGATGTCCCTCGAGTAGGCAAAACCATGTAACAGAACCTCTAGCCCAAAGTGAAAGTGAAAGTAAAGTCACTCAGTTGTGTCTGACTCTTTGCGACCCCATTGACTGTGCCTGCCAGGCTCCTCCATCCATGGGATTTTCCTGGCAAGAATACTGGAGCAGGCTGCCATTTTCTTCCTGACCCAGGCACTGAACCTGGGTCTCCTGCACTGCAGGCAGACTTTTCATTGGTAGTCTGAGCCACCAGGGAAGCCCACAGTAGTATAATGTAGAAAGTGATGGGGAAATAAATGGTATTTATTCAACACCTTTAAGCTTTATGTTCAAGTAAAAAAAAAAAAAGTATATATATGTATATAATTTTAAATAAAAGAATCATGTTTTGTTATCAAAGACTGAAGCAAAAAAGAAAACAACTGTTAATAGTATATCATATTGCCTTATATTACATACATATTATTTCATCATGTTTTTTTGAAAATATGAGGAAAATATCTGTATTGAAGAATAATACTTGTGACAACTGGAAAAAGAAAGGCTTTCAAGTTTCTCCAATAGAATGTGTGGTCTCCTCAGTGAGGCTCTGCATCATGGAGTAAGGACTCACACTGAGAGGCATAATTGAGATGGCATTTCCTACTGAGCAAGACACCAGTCCCCTTCTTGGGCACAGGCCAAAGACCCTGCAGCAAGAAGCCTCTACTTTCTCTTTGACACAATCTTATTTCTTTTCACTTATCAACCATCTCATCCCTGCAATTTTCTTTTAATTTTACATGAAGTTGAAAATGATCTCTCAACTGCTTCATTATGTCACCAGGCCATGTCAAAACCACACCAAAGCCCTAAACAGCAAAAACACACATCAGTCAAAATTAGTCATTCCTGAGTACATTCTTAAAAGCTGCTGCTGCTAAGTTGCTTCAGTCGTGTCTGACTCTGTGCGACCCCATAGACGGCAGCCCACCAGGCTCCCCCGTCCCTGGGATTCTCAAGGCAAGAACACTGGGGTGGGTTGCCATTTCCTTTTCCAATGCATGAAAGCGAAAAGTGGAAGTGAAGTTGCTCAGTCGTGTCCGACTCTTAGCAACCCCATGGACTACAGGGCACCAGGCTCCTCCATCCATGGGATATTCTAGGCAAGAGTACTGGAGTGGGGTGCCATTGCCTTCTCCATCTTAAAAGCTAGTATTGTTTAAATGCCAATAATAGATTGTTCAAAATTATAAGAAATTTATTGCTTCAAGATATTGATGATACATATCCTACTTTTGAATTTATGTAGTGGTTTCACTTTGCCAACAAAGGTCCATCTAGTCAGGCTATGGTTTTTCAAGTAGTCATGCATGAATATGAGAGCTGGACTATAAAGAAAGTTGAGCGCCGAAGAACTGATGCTTTTGAACTGTGGTGTGGGAGAAGACTCTTGAGAGTCCCTTGGAATGCAAGGAGATCCAACAAGTCCATCCTAAAGGAAATCAGTCCTGACTATTCATTGGAAGGACTGATGCTGAAGCTGAAACTCCAATACTTTGGCCACCTGATGAGAAGAACTGACTCACTGGAAAAGACCCTGAGGCTGGGAAAGATTGAAGATGGGAGGAGAAGGGGATGGCAGAAGATGAGATGGTTGGATGGCATCACCGAATCTACGGAAATGATTTTGAATAAACTCCAGGAGATAGTGAAGGACAGGGAAGCCTGGCATGCTGCAGTCCATGGCATTGCAAAGAGTCAGACAGGACTTAGTGACCGAACAACAAGGCAATTAAACACTCTCAGTAAAAACCTACTAAAGTGACAAAAGAAGCAAAACAAAAATCAAAATTTTTGATGTGGCTATAGAGCACAGAGAAAGTTAAAAAGTGGAGGCATCTAAGCATTAAATACCTGCTGCATGCCACGTAAAAGCTTTAAGTAAAAAAAAAAAAATCATTTAGTGCTCACAAAACTCTGAAAGGTAGGTATTTTCCTCTCAAATTTTATAAAACATGAAACTGAGACTAGAAGGGAGTTGAGTAATTTATTGATGGTTCAGCCAGAATTAAAATCTAATTATGGCAAACTCAAGAACAATACTAACAGTGTATATACTGTTAAAAACAGTGAATTTGTATTAAGGAATCCAGAAAATATAAGTAATAATATGTAGAAAGTTTTCCATAGAAAGGGATTACAATTTACTGCAACATTATTAAAATGTAAAATACCTACTAATCTCCAGTAGTTACATTTAATTTATACTATTGTGACCATAGCTCTTTAAATAACATCAGAGTAGCTAAATGCAAATAAATAGTAAAACTAGCCTCCTAAATTAGATTATCCTTTCCATCTTTGCTCTTTTTCACATGTCAAAAGTTTGAAATGTAAGATTAATTATGATTTTTAGTGTAACTCACTTATATTCTTGTTAATTGTTACATTATTAATGGCACACATCTGCCATAAAAGAATGTTCGACCAGTTCTCTCATCTAATTTATTTTCAAGCTGTGTGTGCTATTATTCATACATGTTAAATTTGTTTTTAAATTGTTATTTTTTTGTTAAATGGCAACAATTTAAAAGTATTAATATTTCAGAAGTGGTTTATCAAAACCCCAAAACAGTAATGAACAACATATCTAGGTCCTTAACATAAAGAGTGAACAAGATTGAAGCATCAAAATATCATGTAAATCTTTTTGTGCTAGGACACAGATGTTAAAAAGCCCCCCAAAAGGGAAGGACAACTTAAGTTCTTGAAACTTGTCTTATATTAGTGATCCATTCATCTCTAGATCCCATTATACTGTCTATAATAAAATACTGTCAAAGAGATCTATGGACAGCATTTTTAAAACAAAATCAATAAACTCCATATTAAACCAAACAAGACTTTATAGAATAAGAGCAAAATAATGCTTTCCATGACAAAGTAGACAACTTAGTCAGCAAACATGGTTCCTTTCAATCGCTCAGTCGTGTCCAACTCTTTGTGACCCCATGGACTGTAGCTTACCATGCTCCTTCACCCATGGGATTTTCCAGGCAAGAGTACTGGAGTGGGTTGCCATTTCCTTCTCCAGAGGATCTTCCCGACCCAGGGATCTCTCACATTGTAGGCAGACGCTTTACCATCTGAGCCACCAGGGAAAAGAACCAAAAGAGATTTCACAGTCACACTATTTCTGGGAGTTTCACAAAGCAACTGAGACAATGAAGGATATATATTATACACTCAAAAGTAAGAAGAACTATTGAAAAAATGTCTACACTAGTAAACATTGTTAGACACTGCATAATGTCATGGAGGAACTATATGATGTGAAAGAGCAATGCTTGTCTCTTGGAAGTAGTAGTAGACATTCCATTCAACAGTTGAACAAATCACTGATGTGTGGAGGATGCACTCTTGATGGCTGTGTGGAATAAATTTCAGAGCACAATGTTCCATAAATTTGGTACCAGTTGCCCCCCGCCCCCAACCAGGACTACACACAGATGCAGGATCAAGGCAGTGAATTAAACACTGGTGGAACACAGCCAAGTAAGCAGAGGGGAAAGCTGGCACTTTGAATTGAGAATTAAATAAAACTCATATGTCACTACAGGTATTTTATTGACTGAGAACAGTCAAGAGTGACGCATAATGCTATCGGATCTTGATTCAGTGTTTAAGGAAATAATAAAATGGGGAACATATTCAGTTTGATTTTCTGTGTACTGAATGAAGAAATGGGCAGTGAATACAAAACTGTTCTGCCATACTGGTGTATCCTGACTGTCAGTGGGAAAGAAGCTCACACAGGCTGTCGAAATGAAGGATGCAGTGAACACACTTCTTCCTCCACTGATCATGCTATTAAAGACCATTTCAACGATTTTAAGTGGCAAGCCCAAAGGGCCCAATTTTGACAACACATTGAATTTATTGAATAGTCTAAATCTATCATATCAGAGACAAAATATCACCATATTTAATACTGAGAATGAGAAAGATTTCTTAAAATGACCGAGTAGCAAAACAACAATACAACTGCTGCAACTTTAATCTAGTTCAATACATAATTTTTAAAAAATATTTTTAGATGCAGAGGAGACAGAGGTTGGTGCTCTTTTGGTATATATATTTTAAAATATATATAATGCTACAACAAAACATGAAAAAATTGCTAGTACTAAATACAACAAAGGAGTATATAAAACCAATTTATCCTTATGTCAAGTTAAAACACTTTTTAAAATTAATTAATTAAATTGGAGGATAATTACTTATCAATATTGTGATGGCTTTTGCCATACATCAACATGAATTGGCCATAGGTATACATGTGTCTGCCACATCTTAAACCCCTCTCCCCCATCCCTTCTCACTCTATCCCTTGCTTGTTTAACTGTCTTGCTTCTGTCAACCTAAGACTCACACAATTTGCTAAAAGTATTAAATATCTATTCACCATCTCTGGTTCCATGTTAGCTCTAAACATCCAGAACTGACAGACTAAAGACTTGGTAGAGATCATTTCCATTGACCTATAATTAAGAGTTAGCACTTACTAACTTAGAGGAAATAAAGAAGAGAGAAAATACAGAATGGATCTAGAACTTGAGATGTTTCTCAGAATATTCATCTTAAATCTACATACAAGTAACAAGAAAAGTTGCAATTAAGGATATTTTTTTAATATGAAACAAATCACTAAATTATAATAAAGTTGTATTTAAAAAATTACCTGTATTTTCTACATTGCATTAAACTTCCAGATGCCATCTGTGGGCTTCCCTTGTAGCAAAGCTGGCAAAGAATCCACCTGCAGTGTGGGAGACCTGGGTTCGATTCAGTGTTGGTAAGATCCCCTGGAGAAGGGAAAGGCTGTCCACTTCAGTATTCTGGCCTGGAGAATTCCATGGACTGTATAGTCCATGGGGTCGCAAAGAGCTGGGGATGACTGAGTGACTTGCACTCACTCACTCATGCCATCTGTAGATACCAAAGTTGTCAGTAACACTGACCTAGTGGGTAAATTTAAAATTCCTTGGCAAAGTATACAATACTTTTGTAGATTCAGGCTCCATTTACCTCTTCACTGTCTTCTCGCCACTTTCTCCCTCTGAATGTTGCTGGAATACCAAGCTATCTGCAGTTCATATCACACGCATCTTTCTTACCTCAATAATTCTGTTGTTTCTGTGTCTCTCAATATACTCCCCTCTCTGACTGCCCCTCTGTCATTCAAAACCCACCTGCCTAACTCCTCGCCATTTTTCAATATCACCTAGCTCAATATTAGATATATTTTTTTTATATGAGCTTAGATGTTCTCTAGGAAATTTTTCCCTAATCCCACATTCCCTTCTTCCTCAGTTAGCTGCATTTATAATGCATTGTGACACTGACATCATGAAACTTACACTTTTAAACGATCAGTGCGTATATTTATCTCTACTACTAAAATGTATACAACTCTAATTTCTTCTTTATTTTTCCATTCTCAGAATCTAATACACAGTAGGTGTATCAAACAATGACTTACAATTGAATGCTTAGTTTAACCTGTAAAATAGAGGTGAGGGTAATGGTGAAGATTTCATAGCTTCAATAAATGTGTGCTTCTATTCACTACTATCCATGATTGAGCAAGGTGAGGAAAATCTTGGTGAACCAGATGGATGGTTATAATGAGTTACACATGTGCTTAACCAAAAATGTACTTTTATAAATTGACTTTAACTAAATATTCAAACTTTTTAATACAACAATTTAACTTCTATTTTTTAAAATGACACCAAGCCCTTGCTTTTTGTACTCAGTTTGGACTCAATTCAATGAAGAGAATGGTGAAAAAAATACAAAATAATTGCATTTAAGACTGGGTATGTGCATGCTAAGTTGCCTAAGTCATGTTCGACTCTTTGCAACCCTATGGACTGTAGCCTGCCAGGCTCCTCTGTCCATGGAATTCTCCAGGCAAGAATACTGGAGTGGGCTGCCATGCCCTCCTCCAGGGGATCTTCCCTGGAGGGATGATGGAATGGAACCAGTATCTCTTATGTATCCTGCATTGGCAGGCAAGTTCTTTATCACTAGTGCCATTTGAAGCATATTATTTTCCTAGATGAAGACTCATTAAAAAGAAATCCAAGGTATTGAAGAATCAGTACTTTTTAAATTAACATGAGATCTTGACATTTAATTTTAAGTTGGAAAGAACATATTTTAGTAAATTACGATGAATTTTGATTGGCTTAACAAAGGGAAAGCACTTGTTTATGAAAACTGTGGTATGCTAGAAGCATGTGATAGAGTCAATATAAAGATAAGTATATCACAGATTGCAATTCACTCCTTTACTCTTGCCTGGAAAATTCACTTCTGTACTCTTGCCTGGACGGAGAAGTCTGGTAGGCTATAGTACACGGGGTTGCAAAGAGTCGGACACGACTGAGCGACGACTATCTATCTATTTATCTATATCACAGATTCAAAGCTCTGGGGTGTGAGAGTTCTTGACAGGTTATCTGGGCTGGCAATTCCCTTGCCGTGGCAAGATCATTTTCAAAACACAGCAGAGAAATGCTTCTGTGTACTTAAAAAGTACCTCCAGGGGAAGAGGAGTCATAACTTTCCTTAATAATTCACTAAGCTTTTTTTACTTTATTTTTTGGGGCTCCAAAATCACGGCAGATGGTGATTGCAGCCATGAAATTAAAAGACGCTTACTCCTTGAAAGGAAAGTTACAACCAACCTAGATAGCATATTGAAAAGCAGAGACATTACTTTGCCAACAAAGGTCCATCTAGTCAAGGCTATGTTTTTTCCAGTAGTCATGTATGGATGTGAGAGTTGGACTGTGAAGAAAGCTGAGTGCTGAAGAATTGATGCTTTTGATCTGTGGTGCTGGAGAAGACTCTTGAGAGTCCCTCAGACTGCAAGGACATCCAACCAGTCTATCCTAAAGGAAATCAGTCCTGGGTGTTCTTTGGAAGGAATGATGGTAAAGCTGAAACTCCAGTGTTTGGCCACCTCATGCGAAGAGTTGACTCATTGGAAAAGACTGATGCTGGGAGGGATTGGGGGCAGGAGGAAAAGGGGACAATAGAGAATGAGATGGCTGGATGGAATCACCGACTCAACGGACGGTTTGAGTGAACTCCGGGAATTGGTGATGGACAGGGAGTCGTGGCGTGCTGCAATTCATGGGGTCGCAAAGAATCGGACATGACTGAGCGACTGAAGTGAACTGAACACACAATAACAGATATGCATATATATGTACACATAAAAACACACACATACATATTGTATTTTATATATATATATATATAGGCTTCCCTGGTGGCTCAGATGGTATATGCCTACAATGCAGGAAACCTGAGTTTGGTCCCTGGGTCAGGAAGATCTCCTGAAGAAAGAATGGGCAACCCACAACCCACTCCAGTATTTTTACCTGGAGAATCCCATGGACAGAGAAGCCCAGTGGGCTACAGTCCATGGGGTCACAAAGAGTCAGACACAACTGAGTGACTAATACATATATCCTAATGGTAAGAAATATTGTTTAATTAAATTTGTGATTGCTATTTTAAAGAAAAACAGCAAGGAATTATGACAACATACAATAAGGGAGCTTCAGTTGATAATAAAGCACCAAGAAAGCTCCCCTGAAGAAGAGAGATGTCAGTAGCATCCTCTGGGGGCAGGAGAATTGATTAATCAGAGTTGTAGGAGGGTATTCCATGCAGGCTGCTCAGCTTGAAGGCCCAGAGGCAGAGCGTAGGGCAGACCAGAGAAGCCACGGAAATAAAGGCAGGTGTGGTGACAATCAAGATATAGGAGTGGAAAGTGCAGGTGATGAGGCTTATGAAAGAGGTGGTGCCCATGTCAAGTTGTGGCCCAGATAAAAAGAGTACAGTCTTTATGTTTTTCTGCAATCACCAGTCTATTTGTGGCATGTGCCCTAACTCTGCGATTGAAAAAAACAAATGAAAATACTGTTCTCAGGAGTAATATTCCTAATATGTAATGCCACCATGTCAGTCCTCTACTCCCTGTCACATTCAGGATAATGACAAACAGCTCTGAAAGCACACGCATTCTGCTTTCTGGGCATGTTCTGACTTTTGGCCTGCTCCTATCACCAAACCCACAGTCATGCTGGACTCCAGTCAACCTGAATGGCTCAGTGACTGAACACAATCACATCCTCTTTCTGTCTCTGAGTCAAACACACTTGCCTCCCAAGATCCTCTGGCTCAAACATGTAGGACAATCATAACTAAGGTCCCAGAAAGTTCTCCAGGCAACGTAATCTCTGCCCTGTGCTGTGCTGTACTCAGTCGCTCAGTTGTGAACGACTTTATGTGACCCCATGGACTCATGTATAAATTAAGATTCTCCACCATGCCTCTATTTTCCCATGTGTTTCCCTGGCGCAATTCAAAATATGCTTAGGTTAAAATGTGCAGAATGCCTATATATATATGTACATATATACATATATATACACACATACATACATGTATATATACACACATATATGTATGTATATACATATATATATATATGAATGCATACAGCTACAAGAAAATTATTTTATCAAGAAAATTTGATTATAAAAGTACTTGTGGAAGTATCTGGTAAATAACAAAGCCATTTAAGATTAATTAAGAGAGTGAAAGAAAAATTTCATACTACAATTCTATGGAAGGTTTTTTCTGTTAGTAAAATGAGAATACTAATACCTATCTTACAAGAGCTCTCAAGGCTGACATGATTATGACATTAAACAATATATATGGAAAAGGATTTGAGGTTAAAATTAAAAATCTGAATAATCACATGCTTTTATACTGAACAAATCTTACCTTAAAAACTACTGTTAATATATTTGCAAGTCACAGCTTGTCTCAGTATCTGTACAGTTTGTCTCAATGATCTGTTGCTTTTCACATTTTTTTTTTCTATTTTTGTTATGTTTTTAAGGGAATTGATGATGCTTTTAATTCTATCCTTGATACTTGATGTCCTAATCTGTCATCTTCTACCTACATTATCTGTTAACTGGTGACAGAGGATTAAGAGGAATACAGAACTATCTAAATATCGATTTAGAATCCATAACTTCTTAGAAGTTTTACATATGTCTTATTTTTCCTTATTCAATTTATAATTAATTAATGTTTTCACACTTAATCTTAGAAATGTAGTAGCAATATTATCTGATCTCTTTGTAAAACATCAAGCTAACTGATTTATGTAAAGGTGTGTAAAGGTGATGCTACAAGAAGATGTTACTATATTAACCATTATATCTGGGAACAGGTAAGATATAGCATAACCAAAGAGAAACAGGTAGTGTGGCAGAAAGCAAAACTGTTTTGAAGAATAATTCTGAATTCCAGAATTATGGATGACAGTATTTGTGATCTACTAAAGTTCCTCCTGGAAGACAGTTCTATAAAATGCAGTTTGAAAACCAATTTTCTGTACTAAGCTTTGTGTGATTGTAACTCGGGATAATGATCAATATATATTCAATTACAATTGAGCAAAAACAAATTGATTAGGTAATACTGATGGAATGAGTATAACATTCTTAGTTGTGCAGACTTTCAAGCTTTAGAAGGAAGAATCTCAAATTAATGTGTGACTGCACTGTCTATAGAAATTGGCATTTCCTAAAGATGACATTTTATAATATTATACTTACCTTCTTCAGCTTTTTGTATTTTAAATCTCTAATCTACTTTATTTTGATCCATTAAGATCTTCACAGCTTCTTCTGTAATGTTGTCTAATTTGGGGGATATAAGTATCTATATTCTTGTTCCAAAGTTCTAATGATTCTCCTATTTTCGTAATTAAGCTACTTATTTGTGATTGAGTAAATATGATCAAAGAGCTAGAAAATACACAAATTCCACAAAGAGGCTGCCTCAGGGCAGAAAGTGATCCAGGTACCATCCAAAGGTTTTCTCATTACAGCATTCACATGCAAAGAAAATGGTGCTAATAACTAAAAATCATAGTGACCTAGTGTGTAAAATAACTCAATTTATTCTTCCATTCATCAGATTTTACAATAAAATCTGACGTGATTTGTATCCAATGGCAATAAATCTAGGTTATCAGGGACTTGCATCGTGACATGACTGTGTTGAGCAAATACCACGGGACTGGTGTTAGCTATCTAGTTCCAATTCTCAAATTAGTAAAAATAAGCAGTTGGCTCTAAGTATAGTTTTGGTGTATAAATATATATATGTATGTATTATTTTTCCTTGCTTTATTTCTCTCTAATATGGAGACTTTTTTTTGATGAATAGGGAAAACAGAACTCAGAAAAGTAAGAAGAAAACTGAACTACACATCACTTCTCTTAGGTTAACAGTAAAGCTGGAAAAAACTACCCCCATCACTTTTCTTTGAGTGATTAACATGCATATATAAGGATAGCCAAATCACTCTTTTGACTATTATGTTTATAATGAACTATTAATTTTTTTAATGTACTTTTTCTATTAGCAATGTTTTTAATCTTTCCCTGTTTTTACTATAATAAATAAAATCATGACATTAGCAAAACTTTTCCATCTTTCTTCTAAATCATTAATAGATTTAATACCATCAGTACTAAAATTGATCCTGAGGGCATCCACTATTAACCTCTTTCCACTTGAGAAACCAGCCATTTATTTCTGGTCTTGCCTTCTATCAACTATACAATTTTAAATATGAGAAGGAAATTTCCATGTTAATCCTTAGTCATCAGCTTTCCTTAGCTTTGTCTTGTAAAGAACATTTTCAGAAGTTCAGAACCACACAAGCATTTCCCTTCCCCATACATAATTTTGTCAGTGCACTTCATTTGTTGGATTTCTCTCAGGTAAGGTTGGGAAGATTCCTTGGAGGGCAATGGCTACCTACTCCAGGATTCTGGCCTGGAGAATTCCATGGACTGTATAGTACATGGGGTTGCAAAGAGTTGGAAACGACTGAGTGACTTTCACATTTCAAGGGTCTATTTAGTCTTGAACAGAACAGTCAGAAACATTATTTAAATACTCTAACAGTATAAATCAGCTGCTTTGAAAAAGTCAGGTGAAAAAATTAAAGTGACAGGAGTAAATTTAAATTTCACCCATCTGTTAGACTCATACATAATCCATTAATTAAATGAAATCTAAAATGTAGTAAAGCATACTTATATGGGCTAGATTCTCTTTAGTAATAAAAACATATTTTAAAAAATTTTATCATGAAAACATTACAAAAAAAATGGCAAGCTGAGGATATGTTAAAACACATACTTTTTGATCGTTATTCCTTCCAATTTTCAAAGATCAAAATGGCATTCTATTTTAGTTGGATTATTACTTAAGTATCAACTTTATTCTCCAAATGAAGAATACAGTCTCTTAAAATATAAAAGTTTTCTTGCTAAAAACATTTCACAAACTTCTTTAGATATATTTTAAAAATTCAGCACTATATAATAGTGGCTTGAAAATATTTTCTCAAAGGATTTATTTCTAATAGTCCTGGTGACTTCCGCAATTATTTCCAGAAATAAGCTAAGGTTATCTATGAGAAGATAATAGCTAGAAAAGTGAATTTGCTAAAAAATCAAATTGTTTATCCCAAAAGATAAATCCCTCAGTTTTATATAAGTTTCTCAATCATGTTTTTTGCTTGTTTTCATATGAATTTTACAATGCTGTGGCCTTAAGTATAATGGAAAATCAGTAACTATAATGTTTATTAGAAAAGCTTCTGATGTATTTTTGATAGACATTTCCTAATTTCAAATGAACTACTATACTGAACATATTTTAAAAATTAATTAATAACAGTATATATTAAAGTGGGTATAAATCTTGAATTTATTTAAATGTTTTAATGTCATTCCCTTTAATTACAACCACAATATGAGACTGTTCCTATTGTTATATCCATATTGAAAATAAAGTTAGATGTTCTGTCCACAGGCAGAATACTGTAGAAAGAATTCTGGTTCTTCAGTATTATTATCCAATGAAATCTGAAAAAATGTTAACTAAAATAAATGGTCTTAATTTACCAGAGACTTCCCAGTTTTACAATATTTTGTTCTCATTATATAATTTTTAGACTTAATCCTAGTTTCAAAGATAATACTGTTAACTTTTTTGCATATCAATCCTAATCCTTTCCTATACATCTCTTCTCACTGTAAGTGGTTTAAAATTGAGATTACATTCCCAATAATGATTTTGGCATCTTGCTCTTAAATTAAGAAATATTTGGAAAAAAAGAAATATTTGAAATGTGATTCTTAAAAGTCTTTTATCTGGAAATGCAACTTTTTTTTTTTTTTTTTTAACAATTTTCAACTCAGAAACTTCTGAGCTATTTCCAACCTAAAGCAAAAGTGTCACCAAAGATAAATCTTTATCTCAATTTCAGATTATCTATCTTGAATACAGTAATTCCACTATGTTTGAAATCTGTCAAAAAGATACTAGATGCACATTGCCATGTAGGTGGAGTGACAATTTTCTCATGCTAATGTATTACAAAACTGATAACCTAGACACTAGGTGTGTGTGCTAATGAATGCATTTTATATATTTGCTTTTAAAAAGATTTACTTATTGACTATTTAATATGAATCAAGGCAGAAAAGTATGATATCTTTAACTGCACAAAAAAAGAGGAGAAATTTAAAGTATCAGGTTTGTTGAGAAGTCAAAATCTGAATTTCAATTTAATTTTTTATAAAAGGATTTCAACCCATACTTGATTTCAACTGTTATCATAGGAAATACAATGGTAAAGGAAAATCATGAAGTATTTCAATAAAATGACATTTATATTACTAAAAAATCAAACTTTTCATTGTGAGAATATAGCAAAATAAATATGTTCCCCCATAATAATCTGTCTCTGTACATTAGATAAACAACTTAACTTTAAAAATGTTACCAAAAAAATATACTTTACAGTAGTAAATTAATTAAAAAACTATTTCCACCTAATTTTTATAGAAAAAAATTTCATTCTATTTTTATTCTACAGAATTTAAAGAAAAGAAATACAATAAAAAGTTTATTTAGGATGTTTTTATCAACGAATCAAAAATATTTATTGAACATATTCAACAATAAATAAGATAACTGAGAAGAGCTGTATTTATGTTCAAGGACTTTACAAAATAGTGGTCAAAACTATTACTTTGTAAAACAATAAAACCAACAATTAAAAAAGTAAAACTTGAAAAAATAAATGACAGTAATATAAATAAGCACTAAATGCTGCTGATGAATATAGCTCAAATTCAGAGATTCAGTGTTGACTATACTGTAGAATTGAAGTAGGAAGTGTCCAAATTTTAATCAGACACTATCATTTCTGGTAGCGAGTGAGATTCATTTAACACCTCCTTGGGCGGAGAGCTGCAACTGATAAAAATGTTGAATAGAAGTATCAAACATTTATCCTTCACAATACAAAAATAAAATAAAAATGACAATGCTAGATCGACCTAACGAGTATCCATGTGATTGTCTTCGTTTTCACAATATCTGGTCAAAATGATTAGAACATTAACAGCATTAAAAATCATGTTTTCATTCTGGTATAATACTTTTAAGTATATAATGAAATGTATATAAACATCTACACAGAACCTTCTTTCGAAAATAGTATATTTGCATATGAAACTCAGCTAAATTTTTAAAACTCAAAGGAATAATTCATAACAGCTGCTTCCTTTTCCCTAAATGATTGCCATGTAGACTCTGTACCTTCCAAATGTTGAGTGAATTTTAAATGTCTTTTAATGCTCAGGTTTTTCCTTTTTTCCCACCCCAGCAATCAACATTAAGATTACACCACACCTGCTCTCCTGTTTAAGTTTCACTTTTTTCCTAACTTAGCACTAGATTGCAAGAACTGCATTTAGCTTTCTGATACATGTCTAAAAAAAATGAGCCAAAAGGATCTTTACTAATTTGTGGCCATCAATCATTTAACTGTGCCTCTCTAGTGTTTCAAGATGTCTTATTCCATGATAGAAGGGCAGTTAACACCTGTAAGGTAATTATATCTACCAAATGCTGTTGGCCAGGAATATGAATATATAATTGTTCCTACCATCTGTTAATTGTTCTATTTGAATCACTTATTTCATCATATACATATACTTGGCATATACCTACTTTTACTAGCCTCTAGAAAAGGCTTATAGTAGAGTTTATGTCTTTACATCATTAAGATGGAATTTTTAAGTTATGGGGTGTAGACAAATTAAATAAATAAATAAATAAACATATTAGTGTGGATGTACAAGGAAAAAGAAAATTATACTAATGAGAGGGAAATCCAAAAAGGAGAGTAAGTCATTTTCACTGGGAAATATAAATTTAGTAGAGAAGAGCTGACTGAAAAATTGCTAGATAACTAAGATGAAATCCTACATAAAATCACATAAATTCACAAAAAGCACTTTTGATCTCTGTCACGAGGAAATTCCAGAAAAAGAGATTGATAAATTTTATATCAAGCAGTGGAAAAAAACATTCAAAGCCCTCCAGGCTTTAAGACAAACTGGAATCCTCATGTTCCACAGAAGGATTCAGAACTTGTATAAATATTTAATATACATTGTATTTGCAGTATTTTAACTGCAATAAACGTTATTAACACAGGGCTGAATTTATTAACTGTGGGACTTAAGGCAAGTTTCTTCTTTTCTCAGTGCCCCATTTTCATCATTTATAAATCAAGAATAAGTGAAGTATGAAGCTTAAGAGAGATACATGTGTACAGCAGTCACATTCAGTGCCTAGCAAATAGCTAGAGCTCAAGAATGATTACTTACTATTTTTGTAACATCGTTTAAAAACAGTTCTGATTATTTTCACTGAGCAACATAAATTTAAGATCCAGCTCTCTGTGTGTGGTCTGACAGCTAGTCCCTTTTATTGCCAAGCAGTATTCCATTGCATGGATGTACCACAGTCTCTTTATTTATTCACATTTTGAAGGGAATTTTGGTTGTTTACAATTTTGTGTGATTAGCAATACAGGTATCATAAACATTTGTATGTAATTTTCCATGCAGGCGTAAGTTTTTGAGTCAAATAAGTAACAGTATAAACGCTGGATAGCATGGTAAGACTGTGTCTAACTTTGTAAAAAAAGCCAAACTGTCTTCCGAAGTACCAATGTACCAACTTGCATTCTCAACAGAAATGAATGAAACTTCCTACTGTTCCACATCCTTGCTAGCAATTGGTACTTTCATTTTTTAGTGGCCATTAGCCATTCTAATAGGTGAGTAGTAGTATCTCACTGTTGTATTAGTTGTTGAAAAGGATTATGTCTTCTCCACTGAATTGTCTCAAGAAGCAGTTGATGGTCTTGGGAGGGTCTAATTCTGGATTCTCTATTTTATTTTACCAATCTATGTATCTATTTTTCCTCTAATACAACATAGTCTTGAGTACTATATCTTAGTAATAATCCTTGAAGTTGGATAGTATTAGTCCTCTAACTTTCTTTAACTTCTTCAGAACTATGCTGGCTTTTGGAGATCTTCTGCCTTTCTATACAAACTTTAATATCAGTTTATCAGCATCTAAAAAATAACTTGCAGAGATTTAGATTGGGATTGTGCTGAACCTATAAATCAGGTTAGGAAGAACTGACATCTTAACAATATTGAATCTTCTATTCCATACACATAGACTGTGTCTACATTTATTCAGATTCTTAAAAACTTCTTTTATCAGTGCTTTGTAGTTCTTCAAATACAGATCCTGTATATGTTATGTTAGATTTATATACCTAAGAGTATCATTTGATGAGGGTGCTTTTTGAACTTGAAATTCCAATTATTTATAGGTGCTATAGAAAAAAGCAATATTTACTTTGTATCATGTGAAATTTTATACTTGCTATTATTTTCATGAGATTTTTAGTAGCTTATTTGGGCTTTCAGACATAAACAATTATATTATCTTTGAGTAAGCAAAGTGTTCTTTCTTCCTTTAAAATCTGCTTATAAATTTTCACATTTTCTTGCTTTACTGCACTAACTAGGACCTCTAGCACAGTATTCCTCCATTACTCAGAACCAGTCCCTCCTATCAGGAAGCTTCCACAAGCCTCTTATCCTCATCCATCAGAGGGGAGACAATGAAATCCACAGTCACAGAAAACTAAACCAAGTGACCACATGAGTCACAGCCTTGTCTAACTCAATGAAACTATAAGCCATGCCATGTAGGGCCACCCAAGACAGACAAGTCATGGTGGAGACTTCTGACAGTATGTGGTCCACTGGAGAAAGGAATGGAAAATCACTTCAGCATTCTTGCCTTGAGAACCCCATGAAGAGTATAAAAAGGCAAGACCATATGACACAGATAGATGAACTCCCCGTGTCTGTAGTAAAGTCCAATACTGTAAAGATCAATATCAAATAGGAACCTGGAAATGTTAGTCTATGAATCAAGATAAATTGGAAGTGGTCAAACAGGAGATGGCAAGAGTGAACATCAACATTTTAGAAATCAGTGAATTAAAATGGACTGGAATGGGTAAACTGAATTTAGATCACCTTTATATCTACTACTGGGCAGGAATCCCTTAGAAGAAATGGAGTAGCCCTCATGGTCAACAAAAGAGTTCAAAATGCAGTACTTGGGTGCCGTCTCAAAAACAACAGAATGATCTCAGTTTCTTTCCAAGGTAATCCATTCAATATCACAGCAAGCCAAGCCTATGCCCCAATCAATAATGCTGAAGAAGCTGAAGTTGAAGGGTAATATGAAGACCTACAAGACCTAGAACTAACACCCCCAAAATATGTTCTTTTCATCATAGGTGACAGGAATGCAAAAGTAGGAAGTCAAGAGATACCTGGAGTATCTTCAAGGCAAGTTTGGCCTTGGGGTACAAAGTAAAGCAAGGCAAAAGCTACCAGAGTTTTGCTAAGAGAATGCACTGTTCATGGCAAGCACCCTCTTCCAACAACACAAGAGACAACTCTACACATGGACATCACCAGATGGTCAATATACAAAATCATATAGATCATATTCTTTGCAGTCAAAGATGGAGAAGGTCTATACAGTCAGTAAAAACAAGACAGGGAGCTGACTGTGGCTCAGATCATGAACTCCTTATTGCCAAATTCAGGCTTACATTGAAGAAAGTAGGGGAAACCACTAGTACATTCAGGTATGAAATAAATCAAATCCCTTAAAATTATACAGTGGAAGTGACAAATAGATTCAAGGGATTAGATTTGATAGAGTGCCTGAAGAACTATGGACAAAGGTTCACAACACTGTACAGGAGGTGGTGATCAAAACTATCCCCCCAAAAAAGAAATACAAAAATGCAAAATGGTTGTTTGAGGGGGGTTTACAAATAGCTGACAAAAGAGGAGAAGCTAAAGGCAAAGGAGAAAAGATATACTCATCTGAATGCAGAGTTCCAAAGAATATCAAAGAGAGATTAAAAAAAAAAAAAAAAGACTTCCTCAGTGATCAGTGCAAAGAAATAGAGGACAACAATAGAATGAGAAAGACTAGAGATCTCTTCAAGAAAATTAAAGATACCAAGGGAGCATTTCACACAATATGGGCACAATAAAAGACAGAAATGGTATGGACCTAACAGAATCAGAAGATATTAGGAAGAGGTGTCAAGAATACACAGAAGAACTATACAAAAAAGATCTTAGTGACCCAGATAACCATGATGATAATATCACTCACCTAGAGCCAGATGAGTGTGAAGTCAAGTGGGCCTTAGGAAGCATCACTACAAATAAAGCTAGTGGAAGTGATGGAATTCCAGCTGAGCTATTTCAAATCCTAAAAGATGATGATGTTAAAGTGCTGCATTCAATATGTCAGTAAATTTGGGAAACTCAGCAGTGAAGAGAAATATCAACAACCTCAGATATGTAGATGACACGACCCTTATGGCCGGAAGTGAAGAGAACTAAAGAGCCCCTTGATGAAGGTGAAAAAGGAGAGTGAAAAAGCTGGGATAAAACTCAACATTCAAAAAAGTAAGATCATGGCATCTGTTCCCATCACTTCATGGCATATAGAGAGGGGAATAATGGAAACAGTGAAAGATTTTAATTTCTTGAACTCCAAAATCACTGGGAATGGTGACTTCAGCCACGAAATTAAAAGACACTTGCTTCTTGGAAGAAAAGCTATGACAAACTTAGTATATTAAAAGTCAGAGACAGCACTTTGCTGACAAAGGTCCATATAGTCAAAGTAATGGTTTTTCCCGTAGTCATGTATAGATGTGAGAGTTGTACCATAAAGAAGGCTGAGTGCTGAAGATGATGCTTTTGAACTGTGGTGTTGGAGAAGACTCTTGAGAGTACCTTGGATTGAAAGGAGATCAAACCAGTCAATCCCAAAGGAAATCAGTTCTGAATATTCATTGGAAGGACCGATGCTGAAGCTCCAACACTCTGGCCACCTGATGTGAGGAGCCAACTCAATGGAAATGACCCTGATGCTGGGAAAGATTGAAGGCAAGAGGAGAAAGGGATGACAGAGGACGAGATGGTTGGATGGTATCACCTACTCAATGGACATGAGTTTGAGCTAACTCTGGGAGATGGTGATGGACAGGGAAACGGCATGCTGTAGTCCATGGAGTTGAAAAGAGACCAGACGTGACTGATTGACTGAACAACAACAATGCATATAGAAGTTCTGTACCATCCTTGGTGTCAGGTATCCACTGGGCATTTTGGAATATATACCCCCATGAATAAGGGAATACTGCTATATGTTGTTAAATGAGATTGGTGATAAAGGGCATTTTTCCTTATTTCCAATCCTAAGGTAAGAATATTACTTTAATATATGCTCAATGCATTCAGTTAAATTTCAAACCAAGCTGAAATATGTATCTTTGGCTCATGTTCATGTCATGATGAAGACTTTTTCCCTAATTTTCACTTTCCAACTTATTATATAATTGACTCATTTACTATATCATTGCCCTTCCCCTGCAAAGGGCAGAGATCATTGTTTTGTTTACTAACACGTTCCACATACTTTGAACGACTTTCTGGCACACAGGTGGGAGCCAATAAATAAATTTAGAATGAATTTTGTCTTCTTGACCTTAGTTGTGGGGATTGCTTATTTAAATTTTAATATTAAAACATTTCACCTTATTTGAAATAAACACTACTAAGAAAATTTCTGAAGAAACTGATGTTAGAAAAGTCAAAATTATAAGGATCAAAAATAAGGGACAGGTCATATTTGGACAACGTAATTTTTCAACCTGTGTAAACAATATTGACAAAAGTATAAAAGCAGTATTTCCAAAATTATCACTCAGAAGCAAAAGTTCATCTAACATGGAAAACTGTATGATTATTTCCTGTCATCTGGTTTCACTACTTGTGGCAGTAACAAGCATATGAGACTTCAGTGTGTAGAATGCAGTGAAATCTGCAAAACTATTTCATGGAGAAATAAAATTACAACATGACCATGGGACCAAACAAAGCTCTGAGTTTGTTTTAGCGTATATTCTACAATGCCATGATACAAAAAACCAAGAGAATTTATGTCTGACATTAAACGTCTACTTAGTTTTAAAAACAGTGGCCCCTTCCCTGGTGGCTTAGAGGGTAAAGCGTCTGCCTGCAATGCAGGAGACCCAGGTTCAATCCCTGGGTCGGGAAGATCCCTTAGAGAAGGAAATGGCAACCCACTCCAGTACTCTTGCCTGCAAAATCCAATGGATGGAGGAGCCTCGTAGGCTACAGTCCATGGGGTCACAAAGAGTCGGACACGACTGAGTGAGGACACATTGATTACTTACTGTATTAGTTTCTAGGACTGCTATAACAAATTACCACTAAATGGATAGCTTAAAAGAACAGAAATGTACATTTTTGTAGTTACGGCTAGAAATAGGAAATCAAAGTGTTAGAGCTGGTTTCTTCTAAAGTCTCTGAAAATGAAACTGTTCTGTGCCTTTCTTTTAATTTCTGGCAGCTGCCAGCAATCCTTGGTGATTTTACCTCAGTTTGTGCAGCATAAAGCCTATCTCCGTCTCTACTTTCACATGGCCTTCTTGCCTGTTTTTGCTCTCCTCCTACAAGTATATTGGTGATTGGACTGAGACTCTACTTTAATTCGGCATGACCTCATCTTAATTAATATTCAAAGATACTATTTCCAAATAAGGTCCCAGTCACTGGTAACAGGAATTAGGACTTCAACCTATCTTATGAAGGGACACAACTGAACCTTTTATAACCTACTGTCTGCCAAGCAAAAGGCTAATTATTTAACAGATATTAGTTCTTTTCTCACAACTATTGTGATAAAACAGTACTGTGTGTGTATTGGTCTCTCAGTTGTGTATGACTCTTTGTGACCCCAAGGACAATAGCCCACCAGGTTACTCTGTCCATGGAATTCTCCAGGCAAGAACACTGGAGTGGGTTGCCATTTCCTTCTCTAATGCAGGAAAGTTAAAAGTGAAAGTGAAGTCGCTCAGTCGTGTCCAACTTTTAGCGACCCCATGGACTGCAGCCTACCAGCTCCTCCGTCCATGGGACTTTCCAGGCAAGAGTGCTGGAGTGGGGTGCCATTGCCTTCTCCGGAAATAGTACTAGGAACATGATATTTTCAATAAGGGAACTGAGGTATAGAGAGGTCTGCTCATTTGTCCAGGGCCGCACAGAGCAGCACCTTGCAGAACGCTACGGGACTGGCGAGAGCAAGCACAGTGGCAGCTTGAACAAAAGTGCAGGTTGAACTACATACGGCAGCTCTGATGTGCTGTGCTGCCAAGAGCATGCCGTTCAGTAAGGACAGCGTCTTTCCAGACACTGTGAGACAATGGCCTAAAACTTGTATTTCATATTCATGGATGGAGTTTAAATAAATTACAGCAGGGACTTTCAGAATTTTTCGTTACCAAAGAAACCAAAGCTCACTGTTGGTCATGAGGCACGTTGTTAATCAACAACTAGAAATGAGAGGAATAATTACTTTTTAAATTTTTGCTGCTGAGGAGATCTTTTTGGATAAATATCTCAACTAGGATAGAGATGCAATGTTTGGGCTTGCTTTTGGCTTAGGATTTTATTCAGCTGAACAAACTCACTTTCTTGATGCAGGGTCAAAATGCTACCTGCATGGAATATGTCTTTGATGAAACCAAAACTTGCTGTTCAGACTCAACATACAAAGTAAGATAAAAATGAATTTGCAAACTTGTACTGAATACCTGATTCAGAAGAACCTTGATGTAGCTAAGACTGTTTTAAACAGTACTCCACAGCATTTTGGTTTGCTTCACCCAAACTGAACTCTTTGCTAGTAAGCACTGTAACAGTTGAATGCTCTTAGTGACTTTGCACTAAAATAACAACCTCCAATTATTCTTTTAAGCCTCTAGATCAGCTTTATAAAAAAGATTATCCTGAGATTCAAAGCAAACTACTAAAATACACTTTTTTTTCAGTTATGTGAATTATCCATATAAACTGAGATTTTCCTGACACCATGAAACCAGAACAAAGTGCAGAAGTCAACTAGATGTTGAGGCCAGTAAGACAGCAGATCTCATATTCTTGGTTTATAAATTTATACATTTTGAAATAAATATATATTTACAGAAGTATCTGTTGGGCTTTTACATTGATTTAATTTTTTAATGACTTTCAATGATAAAGAGGATTGATGCTTTTGAACTGTGGTGTTAGAGAAGACTCTTGAGAGTCCCTTGGACTGCAAGGAAATCCAACCAGTCTATCTGAAAGGAAATCAGTCCTGAATATTCATTGGAAGGACTGATGCTGAAACTGAAACTCCAATACTTTGGCCACCTGATGTGAACATCTGACTCATCTGAAAAGACCCTGATGCTGGGCAAGACTGAAGGCAGGAGGAGAAGGGGATGACAGGATGAGATGGTTGGATGGCATCACTGACTCAATGGACACAAGTTTGAGTAAACTCCAGGAGTTGGCAATGGACGGGAAGGCCTGGCGTGCTGCAGTCCATGGGGTCACAAAGAGTTGGACACAACTGAGTGACTGAACTGAACTGAACTGATAAAGAGGAACTTACTATCTGTGGACCAAAATCCTTAGTTTTCAAAGTAAGCCAAAGCGGTGATCTCTTCATTCTTCTGTCTTCATCTTTAGATACTCACTTCATTGTCCACGCACACAGCATATGCAAGTGCTGGCACCTTCTTTCAAATTGGAAGGTCTCCCCCTTTTCTTTTTCTCAAGTTCTCAAGTTACCAAAAGCACTCCTATCATTCAAGGCCCTGCTGAAAAGTTCCCTTCTCAACAGACACAGGCCCAGTCATCATTTCCCTTCCTAGAACTCTCACAGTACCTGGAACAAATGTTTCACACCTTCATGTAAAGTCCTTAAAAGCAACATCTGTATGATACTGTATCTTAAATGAAGGTGTATGTGTACGTAAGAAACGGGAGAAACCACAAGTTAACAGTGGCCAACATCCCCTGGATTCCAAAGATTTAGGGGAGAAATTATGCTAACATGCTAGAAGAAAAATAGAAAATTCACATGAATTTTTAAAAGACAGCAAAACTTTCAAGGGAATTGTCCTATTGGAGATGAAGGAGTCAGGCTTTTTCAGTAGTTGTGGTTCACCAACCATCTCTAATGCCAGAGTTCTTCGGTGGACAAGTCGGATGACTGAATTACTTTTATATATTTGCAAGCTAATATAAAGTACCAAAAAGATGTTCTTGGAATGCATGACAAATGAAAACTAAACAAGCCACAGAAATGACACAAACTTAATACTTCAATACTCCAATGAAGTACTGCAACAAGAGTTTTTCTATCAAAGGTGTAACTAGTGTCCATTTTGAAAAGTGAGGTAAAAGTGAACTACTGATTCTAACAGGAAATACTCCCACTAGCTGCATAGACTTGTGATTTGTAGAGCCAAAGATATTGACAGAATACAGGTTTTCATTCTTGCTTTGAAAATATACAATTTGCCTTAACTTGATTTATCCTTTCCCTGTTTAAGGTGGCTTATGACTTTTCCTACATCCATTTATTTCTTGTAATTCTGATTATTCCACACCTTGCTCAATGTCTCCACAAATAATTTCTCCATACCTGTCAGAGTAATCCTTCTTATCACAGATATTCAAGATATAATATTCACCAGTATTATGCATACATGTTTTCAGTAATTGGCTTGTATAAAAAATTAAAAAAGCTTTTCTAATCAAACTAGAATCCTTTGCGTCAACGTAATACTGCTAGTTACTTTTTTCATTCAATCACTGATTAGTTTTAATCACCAGGAATTAAGTATTTGTCTAAATGAAGTTGATGCTCTCAGATTCTTCTCTTCCTTTCTGTGATACTCATACAAGAGGCAGTTTCACAGTACCTTAAACAGAGAGATTACTCAATAAATGTTTGCTAAATTGAACTGAAGGGAATAAGAAATGCCATCACTTTTCTGAGACACAAGAGTCAAGGCAGAAGTGAGGTGATCTATCACAGCTAACAAAATCAGTGCATGCACATAAATGTAAAAACATAATGGCATATTCAACCCATTCACAAGCTGAACATCATTACCTTCAGAACAATCTCAAACTAATAGTATTTAGAAAAAATTAAGGTAGCGCATTTATTAAGCATGCCCCTACTCCCGTTTTGTATACATTTTATTGTCATTTCATGACTAGATGTGTCACCATGTCAGCTGCGAACATTAATCTTGCTTAGGCTTAAAGGAAAAAAATTCCATCCAAGGAAAGCAATGAAGCATTTCTCTATATCTTTTATGTTTAAAGGCTTTCTGAGTGTCATCAGATAATGTCACATTCAGACAATCATCTTGCCAGCTCAGAATGCACAACTCTGCTTCTATTGTTGAGTGAGAAGATTTAAGAGAATAAAGAAAGAGTTATGATATGGTATATTTTGTCAAAATCATGGAATATTCTTTGATGACAATAATGCAGAAATTAAATAACTGCTTGGGTCAAAAGATTAAGTCAACTTAATGTGAAATACAATTTGTTCTATTTATTTTTGCTGTTAGTTTTCTAACTCACTCATTTAAATTTGATTTCCTCACAGAGCTAGAATACCATATTTATTTTCTGCAAAAATTACATTATTTCCAAGGATGTGCTCTCAACAGTAAATCTTGCAATGCACTGACTGACATGCTTTCAAAACAAGAATAGAACAAAAACAATGGGCCCACTTTATTGCCAGGACATACATGAATGTCGTGACATACGCCAGTGTCCCATCTCAGTGAGGTGTACCATTCACCACTAGTTACCAGCCGCAGACCTAAAAATCTGTCTATCCCTACCTCTTCAAGTCCTAGCTATTCTTTTCCATCTTTTGAATTTGTGCAATTCTCTTATCTACACATTAATCCAGATAGTGAGGAAAAAACAGGCATCATGGGATAAAAGTTTTTTAAATTTGTTTGCTTTCTAATTTAGGAAATGCTAGGTAAAACAAATTAAATCGGTTATTCACCGTAAGTGTTGTTGAGCACTGAACATGTTTACTGTCATTTTAAGTTACAACATCAAAATTATGAAAATTCATTTGGCGATTAAATGCTTGGGGACTGTTTGAAGACTAAACTGTATATCCACAAACAAAAGGACGGCATTGGTATGCAAAATACATGAAAATAGGGAGATTTCACCTCTAATTTAGAAACTCAAGATTCTGGAAACAGACTAACTAATAAGGAAACAATCCATATGAAACACAAACAAGTGAATAATTGAGTTACATTTTAAGGAAGTTGGTTTGAAAGCTACAAGGTTCTGGGGTGAGTCTTCCACTCCAGAATTATGTAATCTGCTGTTGCATGAAAGAGCAATTATTGTTTTCTGTTTATAATTTCAATCCAATTCACATTCTCATGGGATTATAAATGCCTACAGTCTGTACCTCTTTCCAAACACCTTGTGCACTAAGTTTTTTTTTTTTTCATTCTTTCTTTAAGGGAATACAATTGAGGGGAGGGTATAATACAAAAAGAAAAATCAATTCCTTAAGAGGCAGTAAAAAGTATAACTGAAATAACATACTAGAGATTGTGCAGGGACAGAGTTTTGAGCATTCAATTCATGCAGTGGTTTTCTTTCAAAGTCACTAGAAGATAGAGCAGCAATTGTGACTTTGGCAATCTTCCAAATCTCAGCTGTGTGTTGCTTGAAAAACTGCTTCTTGGTGGCAAAACATGGGTGATCAGGTGGGGACAGAATAGAGGACACAGGACCTAATAAAAATCTATGGGGAGCCACGTTAGGTGAGAGACCACCACTAAGCACACTCTAGTCTGCATCTGCTTGTGAGAGGATGACAGGTGTGCATTTGGACACAGGTAGACTATTAACTACTGCTCAGCAGTAAAATTAGCTCTTCTCTGTTCCCAGGCATCTCAGTACAGAAGAGATATCCAATCTCACTGCTGTTTGGGCTGAAAACCTTCCAGTGCCCCTCGAGCCAGAAGTAAAATTAGGACACCTGCCAAATAAAATGCCCTCTTTCAGGTCAAATGAAGTTTTATAATGGTCCTTCTTTTTGTCTTTTTAATGAGACTAAGGTTTAAAAGGGATATCTCTAAACTACCATCTCACAGTTTACAAGAAAGCATGACTAACTCTTCTAGAATTTTTTTCACTATTTTTGTTTAATAATGTTAAGTTACAAACAATTAATGCTATGTGATTCAAAATTTGTAAATTGTCATTAGCTTTTTTTAAAAAAAATTAGCTCTGATATCTGCACTGGAGAAAAATATGATACTGGTTAGTAATTTGCATACAAAATATTTAAATAATTATTCCCACAGTTGTCCTCAAAGGCTAAATACTTTTTTCAGACAAGTATCTATAAACCATCGTGCTACAAAATGGGCTTCTCTGGTGGTGCTAATGGTGAAGAACCCACCTACCAATGCAGGAGACAGAAGACGTGTGTTCAGTCCCTGGGTGAGGAAGATCCCCTGGAGAAGGAAATGGCTACCCATGTCAGTATTCTTGCCTGGAGAATTCCATGGGCAAAGGAGCCTGGTGGGCTACAGTCCTTAGAGTCACAAAGGGTCAAACACAACGGAAGTGACTCAGCACACATGCACACACATACTACAAAATGTTCCACATCTACAACTGAAGCAATGAGATGAAGCACACACTAGAAATATAAGATAAAAGATCAAGGATAGAAATTGTTACAGGTTGTACAATTAAAACAAGAACCAGCGTCATCAGTTATAGTTACTTCCCTGATTCTGGAGAAAATCACTAGCATCAATCTTTACCATAGATTTTTCCAGAATCACAACAGATGACACAATTACTACATGGACAGTGACATGAGTTAAGATCATAACATATTTGATTTTCATTTTTATACGACTATCATATTCATTCTATTTTCCACAAAAATATTCCCACCACATACAACCTAAGTTCTCCCTATGCTGCTGCAAGTCTGATTGATGAACTGCTGCTGCTGCTGCTAAGTCACTTCAGTCATGTCCGACTCTGTGCGACCCCACAGAAGGCAGCCCACCAGGCTCCCCCATCCCTGGGATTCTCCAGGCAAGAACACTGGAGTGGGTTGCCATTTCCTTCTCCAATGCATGACTAGCAAATACTAATAGCTATTGCAGCTATTGTTCATATCATTTTGTAAAGCTGATGACACATAAACTAGAGAATAATCATGATTTTCTGATGAGCCAGATCTGAACAGCTGGATGTCAACATCTTTCATTCCAGTTAAGGGAGCAACTCTACAGAGAGACACACTCAAAAGCTACTGAAACTGTCAGAGATTGACTCACATTATCATATCAGTTACAAAATGAAGTAGAACAGAAACCTATCTAACAGGATTTCAATGGTCAAAACTTCAATCTTAAGGAAGAGAGGGATATGCTGAAAATTTTAGCTCAGATTACTTATGTAGGAACAGATTAAAAACAGCTTTTTGTTGTTTAGTTGCTCAGTTGTGTCTGATTCTTTTGCAACCCCATGGATTCTAGCCCGCCAGGCTCCTCTGTCTACTGAATCTTCTGCGCAAGGTTACTGGAGTGGGTTGCTGTTTCCTCCTCCAGGGGAGTGTCCCAATCCAAGGACTGAACCTAGATCTCCACATCTCCTGCACTACAGGCGGATTCGTGACCACTGAGCCCCCGGGGAAGCCCTAAAACCAGCTATTTAATATCAAATGTTTGAAATGAACGTTTAGAAATTAGCCTGTAATTTACAAACTCGTTTGATACCCCTTGCTCTATATAATAACTTTCCTTTGGTCAATACGAATAGAACTATGTGATTTTTAAAATATGACTCCGACAATCAATCTCTAAGAATTCTTCCACTTTAAAATTTGTCTCATACTGAGATCTAACATAGATATCAGAACCAAAACATATTTTTGTATATGACACACAGATGATGACTAAACTTAAGAGTATTAGGAATCTTGATATTTCTCATTTGCCTGGACAAAATTTAAAAAAAAAATATGGCATGACTTTAGACTTTTATTTTTTCTTTGAAATATCCTTATGAAGGGATTATATATGATTATATATATACACACAACTGATGACAAAATTTTATCTGAGATGACATTTGTAAACTTCTTTTGGAGGATAAAAAAGATAACAGTTTAGACTTTGAGGAAATGCATATCACAATGTAAAAACTCAAACTGGATATCTTAATGAGTATGCTGTTAAAGGGCAATGCCGCAAGCAAGCATAAAACAGTAGTACTTTCATCGCTATCTGTACAGAATAATGACTAAGGGAAAAGCTTCAAAGTAAAAAATGATACATTGGCTGCGGTAGATCTCAAATACTTACAGCCAACTCTATGTTCTCTATTTTCAGAATGGTCCCAATGCAAAATATTCTAGCTTTTCTAAGTATAAATCATTAGAATTGTATAAAATTCCAAATATTTTAAGATTCAAACACTGGCCCCTGCAACCAAATCGGCAAAAAGTTTTAGCAAACCATGAGTTCTAATTTTTTTTAAACTGTGAATGGTTCCAATTACAATATTTTTGCAATACTCATTAATAAAACTATTTACTACTGATTAGCACAGAGTAAACTGTATTTGTGGTGACGCAGATATTTCCATTCCTGCAGCCAAATGTATCTCTATGATGCCACAACAAACATACCTACATATTTATAGCTTCTCTAAGTGAAGAGGAACTGAAGAGCCTCTTGATGAGGTTGAAAGAGACAGTGAAAAAGCTGACTTAAAATTCAATATCAAAAATGGTAAGATCATGGCATGTGGTTCCATCACTTTATAGCTAGTAGAAGGGGTAAAAGTGGAAACAGTGGCAGATTTTATTTTCTTGGTCTCCAAAATTACTGTGACACTGATTGTAGCCATGAAATTAAAAGCGCTTGCTCCTTAGAAGAAAAGCTATGACAAATCAAACAGCATATTAAAAAGCAGAGACATCATTTTGCCAACTAAGGTCCGTATAGCCAAAGCTATGGTTTTTCTAGTAGTCATGTACAGATGTGAGAACTGGAAGAATAAGGAAGCCATAAAGAATGTTGAACATTAAAGAGTGGAAGCTTTCAAACTGTGGTGCTTGAGAAGACTCATGAGAGTCCCTTGGACCATGTGGAGATCAAACCAGTCAGTCTTAAAGGAAATCAATCCTGAATATTCATTGGAAGGACAGATGCTGAAACTGAAAATACTGTAGCCACCTGACGTGAAGAGCTGACTCAATGGAAAAGACCCTGATGCTTGGAAAGACTTAAGGAGAAAGGGGGTGACAAAGGATGATATGGTTGAATGGCATCACTGACTCAATGGATATGAGTTTGAGCAAACTAAAGGAGACAGTGAAGGGCAGAGAAGCCTGGCATGCTGCAGTACACGGGGTCATAGAGTTGGACATGACATCGACTGATGTCAACATGCATGCATAACATGAAAAATATTCTTGAGTTCTAGTTGCTCTCATCTCAGAGGTCTTATTTTTTAAAAGTTGTACTAAGAATACAATATATATGTTCTGAAGTTTTGTTTTTGTTTTTTATAATATTATCAACACTATGCTCTCTTCCTCCAGTGTAAGTGTGGTATTCTTCATTCATCAAATTTGTGAACATTTCCTAGTCACCTGTGCTGGTTAATGTTAAGTATCAACCTAGCTGTACTGCCCTGGTGCCATGTTGTGTAGCAAACACCACTCTTGATGTTGCTGTAAAGGAAGATGTTTAGATGCAATTAACATTTAATCAGTAGACTTTGGGTAAAGCAGATTAACCTTCATTATATGGGTGGGCACCATCCAATCAGCTGAAGACCCTAAGAGAAAAGACAAATAACTTCCAAAGAATTCTGGCCCCAGACAGCCTCTGGACTCAACATGGAAACACTGTCTCCTGCCACATCTTCTAGCCTGTAAGTCTGTCCTGTGAATTTTGCACTTACAAGCCTTCAATAGCTCCATGAGTCAACTCCTTTAAAAAAATCTCTTCTTTCTATCCACTCCCCTTCACTAATTCAAATTGTTCTGTTTTTCTGGGGAACCCTGACTAAAACATCACCACATTTTTTTTATTTTCTTCTTTATTTAGCCTTCAAAATGAGGAGCAAGGTCAAAACATGATTGATGTGTATTCACAAAGCCCATGCAATCTCCTCTTTTCACCCTCACTGTTTGTGGAAACTACAGTTGAACTTGTTTCTTAACAAGTTGGGGGGCTATTGATGAAGAGTTGGAGTTCTTGGTTTGGTGAAGGCACATGCAAGGGTCTATCTTTCACTATGGCTTAGGCTTCCCTAGGTGGAAGCCACTGCTAAGTCTTAGCTACTCGCTGCTCCACAACAAAAAGGCCCTGTTGACTCTTTGTATTACACAATCATGTGAAGCCAGGGTTTCTCAGAACTGGTTTTCAGTGCTGTTGAGATTCTGCCTAGGAAGTGACTCTGAATGATGTGATGCCCATCTGGCTGCTACAATCCTAATACACTTTCAAAGTGGACACTAGTGGAATCACACAAGGCTCTGCACCAGCCACTTTCTTTTAGGAGCAAGGCCTTCTTAGTGAACTTTGCATTTAGGATATTGTTGTGATTCCTGAGTCTTTCTGTTCTGCTAATTTTCAAGCACCCATGTATTGCAATAGTGAAATCAAGTCTATTGATGTGTTCTGTGTCTGCCCCTGAGTGGTACTCTCACATAAAGAAGTTGGCCACTGTTAGTGAGTGCTCAATAAAGACTAGCATCTTGTAGAATTTTGAGAAGTAATCAGATACCTGAATAAACATGGCATTATGGGAGTTTCCCCTCCCTCCCCTCAAACTTGTATTTAAACCCCAGTATTTCAGAATGTGATGGTATTTGGAGAAATGGCCTTTAAAGAGGTGACCATGTTAAGAACAAGTCCCTGACAGTGAGCCCTGGGTTTAATAAGAAAAGGAAATTTGGACACACAGAGAGACATCAGGGATGCAAGTGTACAAAGGAAAGACCATGTAAGGATATAGCTAGAAGGCTGCCATCTGCAAGCCAACGAGAGAGGCCTTGGGAAGAATCACTTATTGACACCTTGATCTTCGAACTTCTAGCCTACAGAACTGTAAGGAAGCAAGTTTATGTTGTCTGAAACACGAAGTCTCTGGTATTTTGTTATGGCAGCCTTGGCAGACTCATACGGCATCAGGAAATGAGGAAATAATAGACCAGAGAAAGGCATTACAGATAGCACTTAAAGTTCTTCCTTGGCTTCACCTATCAAACATGCACCCCAAGATCCTCAGATCTGGGATCCAAATGCAAAAAGGAAAACTAAATTTTTCTTTGAAAAGTCCAAAAATTGAAATGTCAAACTAATTGAATGTCATGGCCCCTTCAAGCTCTTTATTCATGCAAGTTGCATGAGGGTGCATTTTCTAAACTTCTGTTTAATAAAAAATGTCTTTTTGTGTCCTTCTCATATGAATGCTAATTGGACTGCTATAAAATTCTTGACCCATTACTTTCCCTCAAAGCACTCTAAATGCGGTTGTATTTTCTTCAGGTATTCTTCTAAATACCTAATTCTGTAGTGTTTTTATTGAAAATAAAATTCCTATGCTACTTTTTTGTTTGTGTATTTTTGGACAAGCCTGGAGCTAGACTGAACTTGGGATGATAACTAACAAAAACAATGCATCCTTTGCTCTTTGCTGCATTGTGACAGCTGATTCCATGGCTAATTGATGTCCATGTTTCCTTTTCAAGCTCTTGAATCTAGCAGACTATCTCTGGTGAAGCTCCATATCCCTGAAGTGGATCTTATTCTTCTCCCATTCCCAGAAGTCTAACATTCAGAATAACTGGAATAACCTAAAAATGAGAAGCTCCAGCATAAACTGTTACCTAGGATTTTCCTCTTTCACTTTTAGTGTCGAACTTGCAGGCACTGTACTCTGCAAGGTGCAAAATATAATCACATATTCTCTCTGCTCTATTTCTCTTTTATACTCTCAGTTACTTTCTTGCATGGATTTTTAAACCAATAAGTGGGGTACTTGAAGATGGGAATTACTTTGAAAAGCAAAATTTCTACAATATAGGACTAGCTGACCAGCTTTTCACATTGAGAAAAACTTTTATTAAGTCAGATTCAATATAGTTTTCACTTCCTGCTTCAAGGAAGCTTACTCAGCTTTATTCAGAAGAATAGCACATGTAACCCATCAGCTGCATTTAAAAATATAGTTCCAACAACAGAGCTATGGATATGTATATGACAAAGCAAGTAGAGTAACATGGTAGTACTAAGGAGGTGGTTAGTACACAGGTATTCACTATAATATTACTTCAGCTGCTGTATTTCTGAAGTTGTCTGAAACTAAATACAGGGAAAAAAATCCAGAATTCCTCCCAAATTCCAGCAGCAAGTTGGCCTTCAGGCTGTTTTCTATATTGTGAACTGTCACCTTTCTCTGGGTCCTTATAGTCAACTTGGTGGGAAATTTAGAGTTGTTATGTCCAGGGTTGGTAGCCAAACACCATTTAACATAGAAATCTCAATATCTCTTAAGAGTAACAAATTTCTTAAGAGTAACAAATATTTGCTGAACCCAAACAGCATCCAAGATATTCTTTTTGAAGCAAAGGGAGGCTCACAGTCTAATGAAGAACAGCCAAAGCAATTATATTAAATGTCCCCAGAAGCAAAAATAATATAGCAATGCAATATTTAGTAGGTCATATGAAACTTTCCAAGCAGTGAATGCAAAGATTATATATCTCTTGTGAATTATTTCTAAAAATATCAAGTATTAATCAAGAAAAACAAAGGAGGATCATCTCACAGAATTGGTATCTCCCCCTTCAGCTCTTTCTTGCCCAGTTGAAACATAAACACCTGCTACAAATTCATTAAGCAACAAGTATTTCATTTTCAACATATATAGCTTTATAAAAACAAAGGCTTATTATTATCAAGGGCAGATGTCTTTCTGGATCTGGGCCAAATTACTTTTCTTTGAAACAGCTAATATATACTCAGTCCTCAAATTAAAAATGGAAATCACCTACATTTTGATTTTTAGATGTTAGGAAATATGAAAGAGATGTTTAATATGTACTATCCTCATAAATACCAGAGATTGACTAGAATAATTTTAACCTGCCCACTAGATATTGTTTTTTGTCCAAATTCAGATGAATAAAAAATAGGTATGTAAACCATGTGTGTGTGTGTGTGTGTGTGTGTGTGTGTGTTAGTCACTCAGTCATATTCGACTCTTTGTGACTCCATGGACTGTAACCTGCCAAGATCCTCTGTCCGTGATGTACTCCAGGCAAGAATACTGGAGTGGGTTGCCATTTCCTTCTCCAAAGGATCTTCCTGACTGAGAGATTGAACTTGGATCTCCTGCACTGCAGACAGACGCCTGAGCAGTGATCAGTAAGGATGAAGAAACCACATGAAACCTCATTTTCTTGTATGTTTCCATAATTTCACTTCATATTCAAAATGATTAGATGTTTTCTCTACATCTTAGAGACAACTGCCCAACTGACTTACATAAAACTTCTTAAATTCTTCTTGATGCTTTTGCCATTTTGACTTTTTTATTTGAAAGTACTAGTTTTGATTATTTTTGCCTCTCTTTCAATTAAGAGAAATCATCCTCATTTTTCTTTATTATCATTTTATTTGCTAATCAGTTTCATTTTTATACTGAAACAATAATTTCCCCACCCATTATTCAAGAGTTCAGGAAATTAGACACTCTGTCCTTGCAGCACCTGCAATCCTGAGCTTTTCAGATCCTCTGTTTAGTTTTCAGCGTGGAAGCATAATGGGAGATAAAGTAAGGGTCTTGCACCAGGGAGACTTAATGGACATATTCTATAATCATCTGAGTGCTTTCTCTGCAGACAGTCTTCCTCATCACAGCAGCGATGTGGGAAATACAAAAGAAATGACAGGGTTTTTGTCTCCCTAAGAGACTTCAATCAAATGGAACATATGCAGGAATATTTACCAGTGAAAGTTACGAGAAAGGGAGAGTCACGTGAGCTGGAACAGCCTGGAGAAAACAGCATGAACCAACCTTGTGGTCAGAGGACAGGGCAGAAGGAAGAGAATTTATCCAGTGGAAATAAAGGCTCTGGTCAGGGACCCACTGGAGGTAAAATTACATGGAGAACAGACACATTATTGAGACTCTTAAATACTGGATGAAGAATTTGGACTTCCTGCAAAGAGTGCTAAGCCTTTGCAAGTTGAAAGCATGGAAACCAAGTATGACAATTAAAAAAAAGCGTGTAAGAAAAAAAATCTGTTGGTGTATAGAATAGATTGAATAGGAAAGCCTGGGTAAAGACAGGTCATCTTGGAAGCAGTTACCCTGGTCCCCATGTGAAGTGATGACAGCTCAAATACCTTTATAGTTATCACAGATATTTTATCAATAAAATGTCACAAAAAAGACATATCACTAACATGCGAAAATCGGAATTTCATATAGTTTAAAGAGCTCCTATCTTCTTTTTGCTCTCAAAGGTCTCTATTGAGAGCATCATAGTTAGGAAAATGGGTTTTTACACTAACACTTTGTGGGAGTCTTTCTGAATGATTAGGATTCCTTTTGAACACAAACTTAATGCAGTCAATAAATCTCTCTCTTCTCCTATCCATTTCTGCTCTGTCTCTCTTGTTTTAGCATTGCTCCTAATATATAAACATACAAATCCAGGTCATTCTTCATTGACAGTTATTGGAGTTCAGAATCAACATCCAGGAGTTCTGGCTCAACTACGGAGTTCTGGCTCAACTACAGGGTACTAAAGAATTAGTAAACTGATTAGTTCTCCAAATTCAACTGATGTCAGATACCAATCCCTTGGTTTTAATTCTACACTTTAGGCCACAGTGATTTTGCTTTTATTTCCCTAGCAACATTTTCTTCTAAGCTCCAATAAATAATTGAGTAATTAAAATTAAGATTGAGAGAAGAGAAAGCAGAACTCCAACAAATGCTGTGAACAATCTGACTACTTAGACACCATCAACCTACCATCTCCTTTTCTGCAGTGGAGGAAAACATTCTCTCATTTCATATTCAAAATGCTATCGTACACTTTTCTTCCATCCAAATGCACACGTTGCTTCCTGGCTCTTCAACACTGGCAGTATGTAGAATTCATTGCATACCTGGTAATCTGGACGTATATGAGTAACATTTCTAACAGCTGAAATATTGCTCACACCACTTTGAAGAAGAACCCTAAGTATAAGACATCATTTAGAATCAGACAAACAAAATGAAGAGACTTATATTATAATGCTAGAGGGATGACATATAATTTGTACAAGAGGCCTGTGAAATTGGCAAATTAAAAAAATATATAAGCATATTTACCTTTAATTTTAAATACTAACTTTGAAATAAACAACTCAAAGTATAAATGTCAAGAGCTTGCCTATGAAATCTCTAATTTACCAGTCCCATCCCCAGCCTGAATTATGGCTATGGTGTCTTTTGGTTTCCTGACGCTTACAATAAGCATGATTTGAATACACTGACTACTGTGTCTTATACAAGTAATTTTTCAGTGATTTGTGGGGAAAAATGATTTTTTTTCCAAAAGAACTAAATTGATTATTTGAGCTACTGAATATACCCTCAAGAAGTACTACGACTATAATTTAGGATGCTCATTTTACAGGTAAACATTTTCAAAAGGAAAAAACAGATACAAATGAAGTAGGTAGATATATATAATTATTCTTACAGGTTTAATTTTTTCTTGGCTTCTGCATTTCAAAGTACTTTAAAATTCAACCAAAAGCTCAGTTTTCATTTTAAACAAAATAATTTTGTATTTGCAGAAACGATCTATACTCCTTAAATATGAAGATTAGTTATATAAAAAAGACAGCATTTTGTTTTTACCATGTAGCAGAAGACTGCATTCAGAAGCAAGGATCATAAAAGAGAACTGTTCCCATGGCTTGAAGCCTGTTTTGGTGTCTGTCACTTTTTTCCAGTAAGCCTGTTAACTTGCATTTTCACACTCAATGCATTTTGATCACCTATCAAACACAACTTGATTTCTTGATTGGTGAGAAAATTTAATCACATGAATGCTTGATTCTTGATGAAATTAAACTGCAAAGGAAGAGCTATATTATTTTATTTCATGCAATATTTTATTAAATAGCATGTCAATTTATTGTGCCATAAAGGAACTCTGAAAATATGTAATTCACATTTTACTGTTACAGTAATACAAATTTGTTTATGGTTCAAGGGAGCAACCTTGAGAAGGAAAGTTAAACTTCTATTGACTAATATTGCCATATCTCCAAAGATAAAATAATATTCTTCT
This sequence comes from Budorcas taxicolor, assembly GCF_023091745.1. Classification (NCBI taxonomy): domain Eukaryota; kingdom Metazoa; phylum Chordata; class Mammalia; order Artiodactyla; family Bovidae; genus Budorcas; species Budorcas taxicolor. Next base: position 57,749,394 of record NC_068918.1, read on the forward strand.
ATATATGTTGATAAAAAGGTATATATTGAAAAAACATTAGACAGATTCTTATTTATATATTCAACTACTATCAGAAAACTTACAAAGAGCATATTAAATAATAAGCTCTCCTAAAAGAAAATAAATATGAGATGATTCTAAAATACTTTTAGTGCTTAACATATACTTCAGAAAAATAAAAGCATGCCTAAAACAAACAAACAGAAAAACTCCTCTACTAAAATCCCATGGAGTTTTGGAATATGGAGTCTTGGAATAGCTAAAAGCAATATGAGAAAGATAACCGATATGAGTATAAACCTAAGGAATAGCCTTTGACTACCTTTTAAAAAAGCCTTTTAGAAAAAGGCTTCCCTGGTGGCTCAGACAGTAAAGCATCTGCCTGCAGTGCAGGAGACCTGGGTTCGATCCCTGGGTTGGGAAGATCCCCTGGAGAAGGAAATGGCAACCCACTCCAATACTCTTGCCTGGAAAATTCCATGGACTGAGAAGCCTGGTAGGCTACAGTCCACGGGGTTGCAAAGAGCTGGACATGACTGAACGACTTCACTACTACTACTACTACTACTACTACTACTACCTTTTTCAAAAGCTTCCTTATGTACTAAAACAACAGAATTAATTCAACCCTGGCTGCAAAAACATTTTATATTTGCTTTGATCATAAAACTGTTACCACTAACCTTGGCCTTGGGTTTTTGATACTTTGGCCTTTTTTTATGTACTGAGATTTGTTTAAACCTTAATTCGTACAGAAGCCAGAAGGAAAACATTTCAGTGTTTTCCAGCTTTACCTTTACTTTTATAAGACTGCTCTTTTTTTAAGTAGAGGTACAATATTCTGTACATCCAAATTGAGGTCAATTTCTTCTTCCAAGAATCAAATTCTTTCTGATAACAAATAACCAGCTCTTCTCCTTAAATACCCCAAAGAAATACTACCATATATGTGTGCATATAGTTATGCATTATTAATGTGTGTATATAAACAGATAAGTGTGTGTATATATATAAAAATGTGTATGTGTGTGCATATATATATATATATATAACCATATAGATATAATAGAATCATTGTAAATGAGAATCATGAACTTGTTTTCGATTCTTTAGTTATCATTCCAGAACCAGAGAGCTGACGTAGCTCAGAACACAGGCTCAACAAGCAACATAAATTCATTCATTTTTACTTTAAAATTCAAATTGAGAGCCTGCAGAGAAGCTGATAAGCTGTCTAGTAGAGTATAAAGTCTACCATGGGCCTTAAGATCTTGCACAGGTGGATTATGTGTAATGAAGTAAAAGGAGTAAATATCATCTAAGGTGAACAAATCCTCCACAACTCTCATCCATGCAAGTCAAACATGGGGAGTACATTGAAAGTTATGAATATAACATTCCATTGGAAGTTATGAATATACATACCACCACATATTTATTAATATATTGCTTTCACAGACATATATCTTCTAAATAAAAGTATATTTCTTACAGAGATGGTAACATAGAGAAAACTGTTGAAGTTTTTTTTTTTTTTAAGAGCAGTGGACTCAAGAAGAAAATACCAGTAAATCTTAACATTTCAATAAAAAATAAGGTCTAATAAAGCACAAATGCTCTTCTATTCATGCAATACCTCATCATCTAAGTATCCTGATATTATACATATAAATGCATATTTCACACACACGAAGACATTGGTATTATCATCTATTAAGCCACAGCAAAATACAATTTGGTACATTGCTTTTAAATATAATTTTATATTATTGTAATATAACTCTCCAAGATATTTATAGTCTCTGATCTAATAAAATACTGACTTATTCTTACATGCTTTCCAAAACCTATCCATGTTAATGATGATCCAAAACATTCAATATTATTTTTCCAAAGTTGACTGGTCCTAAAATGTATTAACCCCCCTCCCGCTTTCTCTCCTGTCATGCAGATCCCTCCACTAGAAATACCTCCTCTCCAGCTCCCAGACACAGCGAAGCTAACGGAAAAAGCAAGAGGTTGGTATTAAACTATATGATAGCAGACACAAAGATTATAACTCAACCCCTCACCCTCTCTCCCTTTCTTTCAGTGTATCGACTTATACTGAAGAATTAAGTTAACCTCTCACAAGACACAGAAATGGAAGGGAACTATACACCGAATTAAAAGAAGCATTGGCTGAAAACCTTTTTAATGATTTGATCTGAAACACTGAATGTCATTGGAACAATTACATATTCTCTTTCACAGTGACAACTTCATGTAAACCATGGTAGTATAATGCTATGTTGTCCTACATGAGACTGAAAAAATAAGTTTCTCCATTAGTATCTTGGCATATTACCATAATCACTTTTACCTCTTTTCCACTTCAATTATTACCAATAGTTGCAACATTTCCAAAACACCAGTTTTGACATCCCTCTCACTGACTAATGATTCTCAGCTTTCAGGTCATGCTCTCCAATACACCCTGCTTACAGGATTTTTTTGACCTTACTAGGACTTCCAGTCCAAACCATCATCACACTCTTGCGACCTCTAATCCCTCCTTGCCCAGTTTGGATTCCAATCACATCACTATAATCACATCCCTCCGTAGATTCTCAACTATTTTGTTGCTCTTAATTTTGTTGCTCTTAATATTTTCCTGGAGAAATCCTAACTCACAGTTAAATTCCATTCTCTTCCTATTCTGCACTTCTAATGAAGTAGCTTATATGTAAGGCCTCCCCAGACAGCCATTTTGCTTTTTTGCATTTCTTTTCCATCAGGCACTCTATCTATCAGATCTAGAGTTGACTCATTGGAAAAGACTCTGATGCTGGGAGGGATTGGGGGCAGGAGGAGAAGGGGACGACCCAGGATGAGATGGCTGGATGGCATCACGGACTCGATGGATGTGAGTCTGAGTGAACTCTGGGAGATGGTGATGGACAGGGAGGCCTGGCGTGCTGCGATTCATGGGTTTGCAAAGAGTTGGACACGACTGAGCGACTGAACTGAACTGAATGAAGTAGCTGAAATTTGCTCAAGAATAAAATCAGAAAAAAAAAAAAAAAAACACCACAAAACTGCATAACCATTATGCCTGGTTTCACATTCAATTTTTGACCACAAACCTGAGGTGGGTCCTCAGCACAGCCAGCCAACTATATTCTTTCCCAATTTACTCACCTCCCTGGGAGGACTATTTCATATCTCTCTCCTCACATCTTTTCTATCCCCACTCTCACTCTTAACTGCCTAGCTTGGTTCTTTTTCACTCAGGAGAACTTCTTCATTGTGCTATAGAAGTTCAGTGATACAAGGTCCTCCCTGCTTAAATCAAGGTCCTTTCTCTTGCCTCTAACACAGTACTACTTAAATGATCTCAGAGGTAGTACCAGCCCCTATATCCCAATCTAATGGAAACCTAAACTTCTATGAAATACAATAAAATAAATGACTAACACTGAAATAAAAAAGCAAACACATGTACCATATACCAAATACTAGATTCAGCATACACAATTACCATATCAAGTTGCTAAAAAAGCTCACTGTCAAGTTCTGTCTTGTACATTGGTGATAAATAGCTTATTTCAGGCACCAGCCACATCTTCACACTTTTGAGTACCACTAACTTTTTGAGGCCTAGATCTGGTTGTTTCCCTTGCTGAAACATTCTTCCCCAGAAAACCACATAGCTTGCTCTTCATCTTATATACTTTAGCTCTGATGTCACCATCTCTGAGAGAACTTTTCTGACCATTACATGTTATCTATCAAAATAAAACCTTGCCAACACTTTCCATCCCCTTGCATTATTTTTTCTCCCTAGCCTTTATATTTTATTCAGCATTCTTACACAATTTTTCTTTTATTGTTTCTTCTCTCAATACAAGTTCAGTTCCATGAAGTCTATGATTTTATTTTACTTTCTGAGTTCCCAGCATTTAAATTCTACCTGTCACATAATAGGTATTCAATGGCATTGAATTAATGTATGCATTTTACCAGATATATAACCAAAGATAACTGGCATGGAACTCTCATAAGTATTTGGATAATGGTGAAAGGTTTCTGTGGTTTTGTAAACAGAGATGTGCAGTTTCTCTCACAATTATACAGTTTAACAAAAATGAAGTATAGTTGATTTCCAATATTGTGTTTATTTCAGATGTACAGCACACTGATTCAGTTATTTGCTTTACTGATTATATTCCATTAAAAGTTATTATAATATATTGAATATAACTCCCAATGTAGGTGAAGGTGAAAGTTGCCCAGTAGTATCTGACTCTTTGTGACCTCATGGACTGTAGCCCACCAGGCTCCTCTGCCCATGGGATTTCCAAGGCAAGAATACTAGAGTGGGTTGCCATTTCCTTCTCCAGTAACTCCCAATAGTATAAAATAAATCCTTGCTACTATTCTAATTTATGCATAATATTTAGTTAGTATCTGTTAATGCTATACCCTGAGATTGTCCCTCCATTGCTCCTTGGGATAACAATGAGATTGTTTTGTATGTCTGTGATTCTGTTTCTGTTTTGTAAATAGACTTGTTTGTATTATTTTTAGATTCCACATATAAGCAATATTGTAAGATATTTTTCTTTGTCTGACTTATTCATTAAATAATGTAAATATAAAAGTAATGTAAATGGTAACATTTCATTCTTTTTGTGTCTGAGTTATATTCCATTATACACATACACACACACAGAGACCACATCTTCTTAAGCCAATTATCCTCTGTTGATGGGCACTTGGGTTGCTTCCATATCGTGGCTATTATAAATATTACTGCTATGAACACTGGGATGCATGTATATTTTCAAATTATACTTTTAATGCTTCTTTGCCATGTGTTCTGAAGTTAGGGAAAAAACAGCAGGTGTGAGTTCCATCTCTCAGAAAGGGCAGTACTGTAGTGTCAGAAATGAAGTTTTAACTGTTAGACATGTTGTTTAAATTTATTTCACAAAAGCTATGCAAAAACAAGTGTCTACAATTACTTTAAGATATTTGGGATGCAATCACCTGTAACAAGCTTTTATACAGAAGAATCGCCTAATGAAATGAAATCATGAGCAATTAAATAACATTGACTTTCAAGAAAACTAGAAATCAATTCATAAGATTATTGCTCCTTTACTTATGAAGGAACCTGTGTCTCTTTGACTTTGGTTCAAAGCTGATTTTACTGTGCACACATGACACTGAATAACAAACATATTTAGGTGAGATTTGAAATATTTAAAAAAATTAAAAGTCATACATTTCTTATTTTTAAGGTAAAGAAGCAAGAGTTAAAAATCTATTTTCTTTCAAAGCATTAAACATGATCAAAAGATTACCCTTTTTAAAAAATAAATAATAAACATAAATTATTTCAGATTATACTGGCACCATGCATAAATTTCCTTTAACATTAGACACATAATGTGTTCTATTACCTTTCTATCTAGATATCTTATAGTTAGCAAATTTAAGATTCTTTCCTATTTAAAATAATTAATTGTAACTATCTGGTAATAAGTTAATTATTTTTTTGCCAAATTAGTATTATAAATAGACACATTATATTATGTTCCTAGCACTCGAAGCCTGTGCCTTTGGGAAGACAACAAGTTTTCTTGGAAATGCTTTCATTGATTTGGTTTGATGAGTGTTCCATCTTCTCATAAACCCAGCCTTGGCTGCAGCTGGGTCAGGTGTGTTACCCTGGCCCTTCCAAACGTAGTTATGGATGGAAGGGTAGCCCCCTAGTTCACTTCCACTAAATTAGAGGTTAGAGGCTGACTCCCTTTCTGTTTGTGGCTCTATGAGAATGGAGATGGTAAAACTACTGACACTGAAATGTGACTGCCAAGGGGACATGAAGAAAATTTTAGGAGTAATGGAAATGTTCTATAACTTGATTATGTGGTTTCTGATAACTCATATGCCTGTGTATTGGAAGGGTAAATTTTAATCTATTAAATTATACCTCAATTATCTTGATTTAAAATTTTAAAATTCCAAGGTACTGCTTTACATAATTTGTTTGTTGGAGTCTGTTCTACCATGTGGTTTTAATATACTGACCAAGTCAGCAAAATGATTTTTTTTCTGCAGCCTATCCTACAAATATGATATAAAAGGCCATGACAAGGTATTAAAATTAATACTTTAATATCATTCTGTGGAGCATGTATAATGCTCGACAATTGTATATCTCATTTACACAATCTATAAGCATCATATAATCGCTTCAGTTTGGAACATGTTTTAATACAAATGAATGGCTTGAAAAAATAGGCACTTGAGAACTAAAGCGGGAACATTTCTCCTATTCCAATATAATTAGCTCATTCTTCTACCTCAGTCTGCTCTCCTGTTATCTTCTGAGGTATTGTTTCATATAAAAAGACTATTGCTTCCATTTAGCAATTTGTTTAAATAGCAAATATGCTGGTTTTCACCACATTTATTAATATAAAACTATGCTGTATAAAACATTCACACATGATTTATGCAAATAGATATATGAAACATTTATTAATAAAAATGACAACATTTAGAAATACATAAACCTTCTAGTAAAGTAATAATCTACTTAAGGTGAAACAGCAAACACTTTTCTATAATTTTTGTACTTAAAATTATAAGAAACCAGGGGCGCTTTGTTTTCAGAGAAACCACTCATCCTTCTGGCACCAAACAGTAAAGCCTTAATTCTTTTTCCAGGATAGTCTTTCAGATGTTCACCATTCAAGCAGCTATACTAGTGCCTCTCTTCCAGGAGAGAGCTATTTCCAAGTGCCTATACATTTTTTAGATTCTTAAGACTGTACATTTGACAAAAACATAATATCATTAGGGATAAAAACCAAACCTTAAAAAGAAAATGGATGCACAAAATAAAAGTCAATGGTTTTCGATGTTCAAACAGAGAAATCTTAATTGGCTGTGAGGGCTCAACACAGAACACTACAGTTTTGTTTTAAAAACTGTCTCATACAAATGAATGAGTGTATGCCCTGGCTCGACAACAGTTCATATGAAAATAACACAAGATAAAAAACAAACTAAAACCTGAGAAATGAGACAGTGTTCCACATAAGAAAATATATGATGGACCAAAACTAAGAATGCAAGTTTATAGTTGTCCTTCCTCCCTACATCCACTCAAGTGAAGACTGTCTGGCCTGCTCCATTTACCCCCAATTCACTGCTCCTACAGTGTATGAAGTTTTCCTTGTGGTGGAGAAGGTTAAAGGTCATTGATCTAATAATTACATGATGGCGAGAAACAAGAAAAAAACACATAGGAATTTGAATTGATTGCTAAACAGTCTGCCAACCACTGCAATGTAACCTCTGTGACCAGAAAAAGGGAGGAGAAAAGCTCATTGCAGGAGGTATGTTTAAAGATGGCGGAGGAATAGGACTGGGAGACACGTTCTCCCCCACTTATTCATCAAAAGATGATTTGAATGCTGAGCAACTTCCACAAAACAACTTCTGAATGCTGGCGGAGGACACCAGGCACCCAGAAAGGCAGCCCATCCTCTTCAAAAGAAGGTAGGACAAAAAAATAAAAGACAAAAAGAGACAAAAGAGTTAGGGATGGAAACCCGTCCTAGGGAGGGAGTCCTGAAGGAGGAAAAGTTTCCAAACAGTAGGAAACTCTCTCACAGGCAGATCTGTGGGGAGTTTTGGAATCTGAGAGGGCAACATAACTGGGAGGATAAAAAGAAAAATAAAAACCACGTGATCCGCTCCTAACCACAACTGCCAGCAAAGAAGTAGCCGAGATGATCACGACTGCCACCAGCGAGTGGAAGCTGGACAGGGAGGCGTGGGCTGCATCACTGGTGCTTAGGGTAAGAACCAGGCCTGAATGCCTTAAGGACAATCTGAGGGAGCGAACATGAGGTAGGAATCCAAACTGTGGGATTGTCAGAGAGACTAAAAACAGAGAACTTTCCCACGGAAGGCTCTAAGGTGCAGCCTGGCCCACTCACAAAACAAAGGATTGAGTGAATACCACAGGAGAGCTAGCCGGCTGCATAAAGACCGGAGGCAGAGAAGAAGGCATGTGACAGCCAGAGCTGGAAGGCAAGGCACAATTTCAGCCCCAGAGACAGGCATCCTCCACCAAACTGTGAGCTAACCACATCTTCCTGGGATCCCGGATGGTGGACATCTGCCAGGGGGGTCGCAGCCTGAGATCAGCTCCCCAGAGGAGCCACACGGGACACCTGAGATAGTGCTCTCACGGCATACCTGGGAAACTGAGCAGCTGGGACTGGGGAGGTGATTAAGAAACATGGCCCACCTGGACAGTGCTCTTGCCAAGCACCTGCTCGATTGAGCTGCTTGGACCTGGGAAGGGCACAAAACACACGCACAGCCGAGTCTGTGCCCTTGTGGATTACCCGAGAAGCTGAACCTGAGTGGCTTAGACCTGGGAAGTGCATGAAACACAGACCCCGCTTTGGATGGTGCTCCTGCAGAGCACCCTGGAGCCTGAGCAGTGTAGATCCAGAAGGCACACACCACGAGCTGGAGCAAACCCAGCGTGGTTGATACACTGCGAGCACTCCCCACACACGCCAGCGACATTTGTTTGCAGTGTTTCTTCCTCCCCACAACACAACTGAACAAGGGAGCCTAAATAAGTGACCACCTTCGCCCCCTTGTGTCGGGGCGGAAATTAGACACCGAAGATACTTGCAAACAGAGAGAGCCAAAATAAAGAAGAGGGAACAGCTCTGGAAGTGACAGGTGCAACAGGTTAAAACCCTATAGTTAACAATGACGAAGCATTGGAGGGGGCCTACAGACCTTGAGTACAAGTACAAGCTGGAACAAGGAACTGTCTGAAACTGAACTGACCCCACACTGCCCACAAAAGCTCCAGAGAAATTCCTAGATTTATTTTTACTATTATCACTTTTAAATTTTTAAATTTAAGTTCTTTATTACTCCTTTAATTTTCATTTTTAAAACCTACAATTATCTTGCAAAAAAGTACCTGTTTTTAAAGCAAATTTCACATATTTGTTTATAATTTTTGTGATTTTGTTTCTTATTTTTAATATTGTATTTTTGAAAGTCTAACCTGTACTCTAGATTTTTAATCTTTGCTTTTTGGGTTTTGTTATCAGTTTTGCACCTTTAAGAATCTAATCTTCAGTACCCATTTTCACTTAGGGGTGTGATTACCGGCTTGATCACTCTTTCCTCCTTTGACTCTCCCTTCTTTCCCCCAGGTCACCTCTATCTCCTCCCTCCGCCCTTCTCTTCTCTATTTAAGTCTGTGAATCTCTCTGGGTGTTCTGGGCTGTGGAAAACACTTAGGGAACTGATTACTGGCTAGATTGGTCTCTCCCGTTTTGACTCTCCATCTTCTCCTCCTGGTCATCTCAATCTCCCTCCTCCCTCTTTTCTTCTCCATGTAACTCTGTGAACTTCTCTGGGTGTCCCTTGCTGTGGAGAATTGTTTCACCATTAACCTAGATATTTTATCATCCATGCCGTATGGATGGAGAAGTCCTGAGGCTACTGTAAGAATCGGACTGAAAACCAGAGGCAGGAGGTTTAATTCCAGAACTTGAGAACATCAGAGAACTCCTGATTCCAGGGAGCATTAATAGATGAGAGCTCATCCAAAAGCCTCCATACCTACACTGAAACTAAGCTCCACCCAAGAGTCAACAAGTTCTAGAGCAAGACCACCAGGCTAACTCTCCAGCAAAGCAGGAACACAGCTCTGAGCATTAAAAGACAGGCTGCCCAAACCCATGCCAACCCCACAGACACCCCACAACTCACTGCTGGAAACTTCATTGTACTTCAGAGAGAAGAGATCTAGCTCCAACCACCAGAATGCAGATGCAAGCTCCCATAATAAGAAAACCTTGACAACCGACTAGTCCAACCCCACCCACAGGGAGCAGGCTCCCCAATAAAAAGGAACCATAAACTTCAAGGCTACAGAAAGGGAACCCCAAACACAGCAATCTAAACACAATGAAAAGGCAGACAAATATTCAGCAGGTAAAGGAACAAGATAAATGCCCACCCAACCAAACAAAAGAGGAAGAGATATGGAGTCTACATGAAAAAAATAAGAATAATGATAGTAAAGATGATCCAAAATCTTGAAAACAAAATGGAGTTACAGATAAATAGACTAGAGATAAGGATTCAGAAGATGCAAGAATGTTTAACAAGGACCTGGAAGAAATAAAGAAGAGTCAATCAATAATGAATAATGCAATAACTGAGATCAAAAGCACTCTGGAGGGAACCAACAGTAGAAGAACTGAGACAGAAGACAGGATAAGTGAGGTGTAAGATAGAATGGTATAAGCAAATGAAGCAGAGAGGAAAAAAGAAAAAAGAATTAAAAGAAATGAGCACAACATCAGAGACCTCTGTGACAATGTTAAACACCCCAACATTCAAATCATAGGACTCCCAGAAGAAGAAGACAAAAAGAAAGGCCATGAGAAAATACTTGAGGAGATAATGGCTGAAAACTTCCCTAAAATGTGGAAGGAAATAGCCACCCAAGTCCAAGAAACCCAGAGAGTCCCAAACAGGATAAACCCAAGGTGAAACACCTCAAGATACACATTAATCAAACTAATGAATATGAAACAAAAAGAGCAAATATTAAAAACAGCAAGGAAAAGTAACAAATACCACACAAGAGGATCCCCATAAGGATAACAGCTGATCTTTCAACAGAAACTCTTCAGACCAAAAGGAAATGGCAGGACATACTTAAAATGATGAAAGAGAAAAAATGTACAGCCGAGATTACTATAAGCAGCAAGGATCTCAATCAAATATGAAGGAGAAATCAAAAGCTTTACAGACAAGAAAAACCTGGGCGAATTCAGTATCACCAAACCAGCTCTTCAACACATGCTAAAGGATCTTCTCTAGAAAAGAAACACAGAAAAGGTTTAGAAACTCAAACCCCAAACAACAAAGTAATTGGCAACAGGATCATACTTATCAATAATTACCTTAAATGTAAATGGGTTGAATGCCCCAACCAAAAGACAAAGACTGGATGAATGGATACAAAAACAAGACCCTTGTACATTCTGTCTACAAGAGACCCACCTCAAACCAAGGGACACATACAGACTGAAAGTGAAGGGCTAGAAAAAGATATTTCATGCAAATGGAGACCAAAAGAAAGCAGGAGTAGCAATACTCACATCAGACAAAATAGACTTTGAATACAGGCTGTGAAAAGAGACAAAGAAAGGCACTAAATAATGATCAAGTATCAATCCAAGAGGAAGATATGAAAATTATAAATATATATGCACCCAACATAGGAGCACCTCAATATATAAGGCAAATGCTAACAAGTATGAAAGGGGAAATTAACAGTAACACAGTAATAGTGGGAGACTTTAATACCTCACTCACACCTATGACTAGATCAACCATACAGAAAATTAGCAAGGAAACACAAACTTTAAATGATATCTATAAGACATTTCACCCCAAAACAAAGAATTTCACCTTTTTCTCAAGTGCACCCAGAACATTCTCCAAGATAGATTATATCGTGGGCCATAAATCTAGCCTTGGTAAATTCAAAAAAAAAAAAGAAATAATTTCAAGCATCTTTTCTGATCACAATGTGGTAAGATTCGATGTCAACTGCAGGAAAAAAAAACTATTTAAAATACAAACATATGAAGGCCAAACAACAAGCTTCTGAATAACCAACAAATCACAGAAGAAATAAAACAGGAAATCAAAATATGCATAGAAATGAATGAAAATGAAAATACAATAATGCAAAATCTATGGGATTCAGTGTAAAAGAAGTACTAAGGGGAAAGTTCACAGCAATACTAACTTACCTCATGAAACAAGAAAAAATCAAATAAATAACCTAACTTTACACCTAAAACAACTTGAAAAAGAAGAAATGAAGAACCCCAGGGTTAGTAGAAAGAAAGAAATCATAAAAATCGAGCAGAAATAATTGAAAAAGAAACAAGGGGACTATAACAAAAATCAACAAAACTGAAAGCTGGTTCTTTGAGAAGATAAATAGACAAACCATTAGCCAGACTCATCAAGAAAAAAAGGGAGAAGAGTCAAATCAACAAAATTAGAAATTAAAATGGAGAGATCACAACAGACAACACAAAAATACAAAGGATCATAAGAGACTATTATCAGCAATGATATGCCAATGAAATGGACAACTTAGAAGAAATGGATGAAAAAAGTATAACCTTTCAAAACTGAACCAGGAAGAAATAGAAAATTTTAACAGACCCATCACAAGCACGGAAATCAAAACTATAATAAAAATCTGTCAACAAACAAAAGCCCAGGACAAGATGGCTTCACAAGTGAATGCCACCAAAAATTTAGAGAAGAGCTAACACCTGTCCTACTCAAACTCTTCCAGAAAATTGCAGAGGAAGGCAAATTCCCAAACTCATTCTATGAGGCCACCATCACCCTAACACCAAATCACACAGAGATGCCATCAAAAACAAAAACAAAAAAAAACTACAGGCCAATATCACTGATGAACATAGCTGCAAAAATCCTCAACAAAATTCTAGCAAACAGAATCCAACAACATATTAAAAAGATCATATATTATGACCAAGTGGCCTTTATCCCAGGGATGCAAGGATTCTTCAATATTCACAAATCAATCAATGTGATATACCATAAAACCATGATTATCTCAATGAATGCAGAGAAAGCTTATGACAAAATTCAACACTCATTTATGATAAAAATCATCCAGAAAGCAGGCATAGAAGAAACATAAATCAACATAATAAAAGCCATATATGATAAACCCAAAGCAAACATTATCCTCAATGGTGAAAAATTGAGAGCATTTCCCCTAGTCAGGAACAAGACAAGGGTGCCCACTTTCCAAAACTATTCAAGATAGTTTTGGAAGTTTTAGCCACAGCAATCAGAGAAGAAAAAGAAATAAAAGGAATCCAGATTGGAAAAGAAGTAAAACTCTCACTGTGTGCAGATGACATGATTCTCTAAATAGAAAACCCTAAAGACACCACCAGAAAATTACTACAGCTAATCAATGAATATAGTAAAGTTGCAGCATTTAAAATTAATACACAGAAATCTCTTGTATTCCTATACACTAATGATGAAAAAACAGAAAGAGAAATTAAGGAAACAATCCCATTCACCACTGCGAGGAAAAGAATAAAATACTTAGGAATAAATCTACCTAAAGAAACAAAAAACCTGTATATATATAAAACTAAAATGCTGATGAAAGAAATCAAAGATGACACAAATAGATGGAGAAATATACCATGTTCATGGATCAGAAGAATAAATACAGTGAAAATGAGTATACTACACAAAGCAATCTATAGATTCAGTGCAATCCCTTTCAAGCTACCAATGGTATTTTTCACAGAACTAAAACAAATAATTTCACAATTTGTATGGAAATACAAAAAACCTTGAATATACAAAGCAAACTTGAGAAAGAAGAAAGGAACTGGAGGAATCAACCTACCTAACTTCAGACTACACTACAAAGCTACTATCTTGATTAAACACAGAAATATAGATCAAAGAAACAAAACAGAAAGCCCAGAGATAAATCCATACACCTATGGACACCTTACCTTTGACAAAGGAGTCAAAATATACAATGGAGAAAAGACAATCTCTATAACAAATGGTGCTGGGAAAACTGGTCAACCACCTGTAAAACAATGAAACTAGAACATTTTCTAACACCATACACAAAAATAAACTCAAATTGGATTAAAGATATAAATGTAAGACCAGAAACTATAAAACTCCTAGAGAAAAACATAGGCAAAACACTCTCTGACACAAATCACAGCAGGGTCCTCTAAGACCCAACTCCCAGAGTAAAGGAAATAAAAGCAATAATAAACAAATGGGACATAATTAAACTTAAAAGCTTTTGCATAATGAAGGAAACTATAAGCAAAGTGAAAAGACAACCTTCAGAATGGGAGAAAATAATAGCAAATGAAGCAAATGACAAACAGCTAATCTAAAAAATATACAAGCAGCTCATGCAGCTCAATTCCAGAAAAATAAACTACCCAATCAAAAAATGGGCCAAAGAGCTAGACATTTCTCCAAAGAAGACATACAGGTAGCTAACAAACTCTTGAAAAGATGCTCAACATCACACATTATCAGAGAAATCTAAATCAAAACCACAATGAGGTACCATCTCACGCCAGTCAGAATGGCTGCTATCCAAAAGTCTATAAGCAATAAATGCTGGAGAGGGTGTGGAGAACAGGGAACCCTTGTGCACTGTTGGTAGGAATGTAAACTAGTACAGCCACTATGCAGAACAGTGTGCAGATTCCTTAAAACAGTTGGAAATAGAATGGCCATATGACCCAGCAATCCCACTGCTGGGCATACACACCGAGGAAACCAGAACTGAAAGAGATACGTGTACCCCAGTGTTGATCACAGCACTGTTTATAATAGCCAGGTGCCAGGGGCCAGTGTGAGGAACTCTGCCCATGGCAAAGGTCATGAGGAAGGAAGCTTGGCATACACAAAGGCGTGATCAAGCCTCAGGAAACCCCCTGTTCCCGAGCATCTACCCCCAAAACCAGAGTACTTTACGGGGGGCTCTCCCCCATAACCATTTCTCTCAGAGAAGGAGTTAACTTGCAGCTCCAAGTTAATAAAAATTCCTGGGCGTGACAAGAGTGTTTCAACTTACGAACTCTGAGGGTTCTCTGGCCTGCCTGATCAGGTTTGTCCGGCCGCATGTGATTGTTTACAACCTCCCAACTGTGAGAGGCATGGGATGTTTTAAAACTTTCTAAACACAGACTCTTTTGAGAAGTTAGATCATTAGTATAGTATTAGTGGGTTGATTAGGAATTATATTGGTGAAGGGTTTTTTCATTTGTCGTGCCAATAATTACTGCTAATTCTCTGCCCTGGGTGGGACAAGGGTGTCTCAGGTCAAACCTCTCTGCTGACAGACTAGCTTGTGTGACAACCTCTCAACCATAAACAGTACAGAGAGTTTGGGGTATCAGCATAGGGCTTTTTTCATTGTTGAGTCAATGATTGCTGCCAGGCCTCCATATCCTTAGGTACCTGGGAATATATTAATCAATGTATTTGGAATATAGAAAAGGAAATATAGTAGTTGTTTGATGTTAGCAATACTAGACTTTTTGAGTTAATGAATTTTCTCTTTTGTTATAGATCACTGTACTTTGTTATAAATCACTATGCTATGTAAAAATTTTTCACTATCTTAAGACAAAATAGATCTTAAGGGAAACATTGGTGAAGAGTTTACATTTGTTGAGCCAATATTTGCTGCTAAATCTCCATATTCCTGCTCTTATAATGAATATAACTAGCATATAGGAGAAATAAGTATTAACCTTTAAGATTAATCATGTTAAACCTTAGGTTAAGTAAATTCTTTTCTTGATTGTAACTCACTACACCCTCACCCTATAGGAATGCAACTTTATTTGGAGGGTGGCACCTGATTTAAGAAAAAATCACCCCTGGAAAAATACATTTTCTGGTTAACTGACCGGTATCAGAAAGGGCCATAAAATGTCAGCAGACCTCATGGCTAGAAGATGATGTAAAAACCCATAAGACCTTTGCATAATTTTATATGAAGCACCTGACTGTGACAAGGGTCAGGTCTGCTGACCCCCACGTGACTCTGTATTCATCCCTATGTATAACAAAAAGGTATATAAACAAACCTGAAAAATAGAGAAATTGGATCAGTTTCTGGAAAGACTGATTCCCCTGTGTCGTTTCTTTCTTGCTCCCCGCTTTCCTGGCTGAATTCCCATCTGAAACGTGGGTACTCACCAAGCCTGCTAATTCTGCCTGGGCTTCTGAGATCAGACCAGGGAGGCCTCAGTGCCTCCTCTCCTTCGGGAGAATGGAAAGACACCTGTGGCCTACGTAGGTGGTGATTGGTATTCCATGTAAACCAGTTATTCAGCCTCTTTTTCTCCACTAATTTCGCTACTACACTATCCGTTTCTAATCTCTCTCTATATCTGTAATTAAATAAGTTTTTTCCAGGATGCCGATTCCGACCCCACCTTCGAATTACCCTGGATACACCGGGGCTGGACCCCGGCAACCAGGACATGGAAGCAACCTAGATGTCCATCAGCAGATGAATGGATAAAAAAGTTGTGGTACATATACACAATGGAGTATTACTCAGCTATTAAAAGGAACACATTTGAGTCAGTTCTAATGAGGTGGATGAAACTGGAGCCTATTATACAGAGTGAAGTAAGAGAAATACCAATTTACATACAGAAAGAGAAACACCAATACAGTATACTAACGCATATATATGGAATTTAGAAAGATGATAACAGTGAACCTATATGTGAGACAGCAAAAGAGACTCAGATATAAAGAACAGACTTTTGGACTCTGTGGGAGAAGGTGAGGGTGGAATGATTTGAGAGAATAGCATTAAAACATATATATTATCATATGTAAAATAGATCACCTGTCCAAGTTTGATGCATGAAACAGAGCACTCAAAGCTGGTGCACTGGGACAACCCAGAGGGATGGGATGGGAAGGGAGGTGGGAGGGGTAGTTCAGGGATACATGTACACCCGTGGCTGATTCATGCAATGTATGGCAAAAACCACCACAGTATTATAAAGTAATTAGTCTCCAATTAAAATAATTAATTAAACAAATCATTGCACCCTGTATTGGTTGAACCACTATCTATTTTAAGGAGGACTCCGAGCAACTTGTTTAAACATCTACAGAACATCACGGAAGAATAATTTAGGGTGTTGTGCGTGCTAGAAGGGTGAATGAGAACACATTCTCTTAAGTAGGTAGGTACTGTCTAAAAATAAAAGGGTGCTTTGTGAGGTAGAAAATCCTGATAATTTAAAAATATTCATTCAGAAATTTCATTACCATATATTATTATGTATTATGTATAGCATATACTACATAAAAGATTATGCAAGGCACATGGAATTAAAGTTAATAACAATAACAAAAAAGTTCTTCCTTCAAAGAAGTTCTACTCCAGAAACGATCTAGAAGGTACTGGTAATTCCTGTGTTGGATAATACAGGTGGTGACACTCCCTTGATAGGGAGAATATATATATACAAATGTTCCTCTATGATCTGTTCTGAATCAAATGTTTAATGATAAACATTAGCATTTTGTTATTCATTTCCTGAGAAGACCCGGTATTCCTTAACAGGTTTTCAATATAGTATTATCACTTCTTCAGTGTACCCATCAGAGTAAAAACCAAGAATTGACTGATTATGGAAAAAGAATGTATTAGCTTTCCATTTCCTATCTTTGCAAAACTTCCAAAACATTTTAGTTATAAAAAAAAATGCTTTAAAGTTTTGATTAAAAGTGTTTCTAGCTACACTGATTTACTGAGAACAATCACTAGTATGTAAGAAATTTATTTGCATTTTAATTAACTTTAGGGGAACGAGACCTGGTTTATTCTAAGATTATATAATGTCTTTCCAGAAAAAGAACAAAGCCAAAGTTTGGGAAAATGACAGAATTAATTACCTATTTCCATGATTCCAAGAGGACTTTGTCTACCATATCTTACATAAATGACTGATGCATTTTAATCAAAGGGAACCACAAATTGAATCAGCCTGCTTCATATTATGGTGTAGGCTGTCACTGAATATCAAACACAATCTCTATGACATAGCATAGCTAATGAAATAATAATACATTGATGACAATACTTACATGAAAATGGAATAAATATAAGAAATGTGAAATGGGCTATAATGATGTTTAAGATTTGCCTGACTTAAGAACAATGTTTTAATTTTTAATAGTGTTTATATTGCAGTAACAATACAGTGTTGTACACGTGCAGTAGATAGTTTTGGAACATTAAGAGCATGAAGCTCAGTCTCAATCTAGGATCTGCTGTGTGACATTTGCCTAATCTAAGGTTACAGCTTCACTTATTTTAAGTGGAGTTAAGGATATGTACATCCTCAGTAGCTGTGAGAATTAAAACAGAGCATGCAGATATTTGGTGAATATCCTCCTGCTGCTGCTGCTGCTGCTAAGTCACTTCAGTCGTGTCTGACTCTGTGCGACCCCATAGATGGCAGCCCACCAGGCTCCTCCGTCCCTGGGATTCTCCAGGCAAGAACACTGGAGTGGGTTGCCATTTCCTTCTCCAGTGCATGAAAGTGAAAAGTGAAAGTGAAGTCACTCAGCTGTGTCCGACTCGTAGTGACCCCATGGACTGCAGCCTACCAGGCTCCTCTGCCCATGGGGTTTTCCAGGCAAGAGGACTGGAGTGGGTTGCCATTGCACTTGGTAAATCTCAGTAAGGAGGAGAGGGGCAAAATCTCAGTAAATAGAAGACTATACAGTGTTGGGAGCATTACTAACTCCCTATTTTGTGATACTGAAGCCCATTTTATTATGCTCATTGTTCCTCTCTCTCGCCTTCATTCTGCCAAAACTAAATCAGCTTTGGATTTGTGTGCAAATAAATGACAGGTAAGAAAAGAAATACTCATTGCTAAATGCTTTGCAAACAGATCACTTTCAGGTAATTGTAGATGTTTGCTATATGAAATAGTGTCTGGGAGTTATGACATGCCAGGATTTCATAAAAATTATGGGATCTTCCTCAGTAACCACAACCTTAAGTGATTCTTATCATTCTATTAGGTGAAAGAGCCGGAAAGCATGCTTCTGGGCTAGAAGCAAGATGTAGTCTTACAACATTCATTAGTATCAATTTAGGTTACCGGGCATGCCAGAAAGTTCACTGAATTTGGCTGTAATTTTTGCTACCATCACTGTGACAGCAAGGCAAAAAATAAAGCCCCCAGGGTTGGGATGAAAATGAAGTAACAGATCTATAATTACTGTACTAGGCCTGGTGCTGCTTTTTAAAGTTTTTAATATCATATAAAATCATTTCTGAATTTATTGTTTTGACTTACACAAATACATACCAGGCAATAGGCCAAACAAACTGAGTGTTCAACAGAAAAACAGTCTCTGGTCTCTGGATGTGAGCGAAGAGCTAGTAAACCATTCAGTGTTTGTGAAGCAAACAACCCAAAACAATTGAATTGGTATATGCCCTATATTCTAGGTTCACTGGACTGGGAAAGAGCTGTACTTTGCACTCCCCAATCCCTTTCTCGGGGAATGTGATACCCCCTCTGACCCCTGACTGCCTTGCTCATTTTTCCAGAGGCATCCCAACTGTCACTCCTTCTGTCAGCTTTCCCTGAAACTTTCAAACAGTTGACTGCTATCAAAGCTTTGAAAATGTGCCCCGTTATCATATAACATAAACATCTGTTTATCTGTCCCTTTCTTCCTTCCTTGATCTCACATTTTTACTGAGGAGTCACAAGTCTATAAACATACAAATATGGGAGAAAGGAAATACACGCTATTTTAAAAAGGAGGCAAATTCAACGTCAAGCCCAGACTGTGTCTATATGATCTGGGAGAAAAGACAAACTTCCTGTTTATTCATTACTACATGAGAACAATAACAACAACTTTTCAGGTTTGCACTGGAGATGAGATATAAAGTAGGTCAGGTGATTAGCACAGTATTTGGGAGAGAGAAGTACATTAAAATGTCTGTTCTTATTATTATATTGTCAATAGCTCAAAGAAAGAATATCATGTGACAAATGTTTTGGTAGGAGAAAAATAAAATGCTAAAGGAATACAAGGTAAAAAAAAGTAATTTTGATTAAGATATGAGAAGTATGAAGTATGTCATTTAGGAGTTCAATAAATATTTGTTATGTTGACTTGAATTTCATGATTTGTTGGAAATTGAGCTGGGAATTAAAGGACAGATAAAATTTTGAAAAGCTAAAATAGGGAGGAAGATATTTTTTCCCAGTTTTATGAATTTCAGTTTTATTTCTGTACATTTGCCTGGTATTCTTACTATAACAATTCAAGAATATCTGATATGCTTACTCAACTATTTCATTTTATGGAAAAAATACTCAGTAACAGAGGAAAGGGATGAGAGAACAAATTAAGGCATTTTTAAAGAAAGTTTTTCATTCTAATCTTTAGTTATAGGCACCACTTTAATAGGCTATTTTGTTATATTAGATATGAGAAGGAAGCATAAATGGTTAAAGAACCCAGAGAGAGAGCAAAACTACTGATCTTGAACAAGTAGTAGAAAAGACAGTAAGTTCTTCATAGAGGAAATGTAAATCAAATTTAAAAATATGTACATAATAAGATGTAGCAAAAATATATACAAGTAATATGCATATTCTATAAACTTATGCTTACATTTTACACAAAATTTTCTTCTGTACACAGGTATATAAGAGGGTTGACTTGTTTGCTATTAGAAAGTTATTACAAACTTTTAAAAGAGAGGCTTCAATAGAATATTCAATGAAACTGAATAACAGATGATGAATGTGTGAGTAAATACTATAGGAACAGAAAGCATAATATTCTTTTGAGAACTTTATTAGTGAAGGGAAAAGAGACCACTAGGTCAAAATGAAAAGTGAAAGTGAAAGTCACTCAGTCGTGTCCAACTCTTTGCAACCCCATGGACTATAGAGCCCATGGAATTCTCCAGGCCAGAATACTGGAGTGGGTAGCCTTTCCCTTCTCCAGGGGAATCTTAACAGTGTCTTTTCTTTGATAAAGACACTTAAGAATATGAATATTTGTAGACTGTTTGAAAGAATCAAAGTAACAAATGAAGAGAAACACATAAGACAAAGTACTTGAAGCAAAGAGTTTCTGGAAATATACAAGCTAAGATTAAGTGCACTTGGAAAGGGTTATCATACTTGAAAAAGACATAGGATGAACTTGCCATCAGATTGGGAGGAAGGCAGGAAGTAGCAGATTCTGGAAAACTGGTTGTGTTCAGAAAAGAAAAGGAAGAAAGAATAATCAACTTTGCATTTCCCAAGTCTCCCGTATATGTGTTAGCATACTTAAAAAAATTTTTTTAACAAATATTTAAAATTTTTTTTTAAATTGTAGAGTTCAGAGCTGATGGCTTTGATTTTTCTCACTAAAATTGAAGGTAAGATTTTCAAATGAGAGTTAAGAGTAGTTAGGTGTTTGAAAGAAAGAGACATTATTAGGGTCAGCATCTGCTTTCAGAAATGAGTTGAATAGAGATGAATGAAAGTACTGATGGTAAACTGGGCGAGTACTAAAACCAGTCAGTACAGTGAAAAGACATCTAATCACTTGGCATCATGAAGGGGGAGCCATGAATGTTACTCAACCTAGCCCAGGGTGAGTAAAGTGGTAAAATAAATGAGTAACAGAATCTGAGGGGTGTGTTTGTGTGTGGGGGGGAGTGGGGGCAGGTTGTGGATGAGCTGAGAGAAACTGAGGAATTGGAGTTTATAATGAGACTAGAAAAAAACAGAATGAGAGCAGTGCTGAGGAAGACGTTGAATAGGTTTAAGTATAATGCTAGAAATCCAAGGGTCTGAAAAATGCAAGATGGTGACTGCAGCTATGAAATTAAAAGACAATTGCTCCTTGGAAGAAAAGCTATGACCAACGTAGACAGCATATTAAAAAGCAGAGACACTACTTGGCTGACAAAGGTCGGTCTAGTCAAAGATATGGTTTTTCCACTATTCATGTATGGATGTGAGAGTTGGACTATAAAGAAAGCTGAGCACCATAGAATTGATGTTTTTGAACTGTGGGGCTGGAGAAAATTCTTGAAAGTCCCTTGGTGTGCAAGGAGAGCCAACCAGTCCATCCTTAAGGAAATCAGTCCTCAATATTCATTGGAAGGACTGATGCTGAAGCTGGAAACTTCAATACTTTGGCCACCTGATGCGAAGAACTGACTCCTTGGAAAAGATCCTGATGCTGGGAAAGATTGAAGGCAGAAGGAGAAGGGGATGACAGAGGATGAGATGGTTGGATGGCATTACCAACTCAATGGACATGAGTCTGAGCAAGCTCCGGGAGTTGGTGATAGATAGGAAAGCCTGGGGTGCTGCAGTCCATGGGGTTGCAAAGGGTCAGACATGACTGAGCGACTGAACTGAACTGAACTGAGAAATACAAGCATGGATTCATTTAAAAAGAAAATAAGAAATGAGTTACCTATGGCTTGTTAAGGCACCTATGGGGTGGTAAAATGAAATGTGGAGAAAGTATGACCTAGGTGACAAAGTGGCGATCAAAAACAAAGAGGCCTGCTGAGAGCTGGAGGATCACGCCAGAAGAGTAGCATGTATAAGTTGTGGTGTACATAGAGGGAGCAACTCATGAAAGAGAGAAGGTGATTGAATTATCAGGCATCACTTGAGTCTGAGGGGAAGAACTTAGTAAATTACCTGAGACAGGCCAGGACTCAAACATGTCTGAATATTGACCCGCAGAACACCAACTACTCTTGTTAAATAACTCAAACTAGAATTGGCTACATGGCTTCCACCTCTCTAAAACTGAATACAATAAGAAATATGGCCCAGAAATAGGACAGTTTTTGCTTCAAGGAGCACAGAATGTGTTTGGGAAAAATAAAATATAATTCATGAAGAAATTAGTTGATTAACAAAACAGAACATAAATAACTGGTGCATATTATATGTGAAATCAAATCAAAAGAAGATCATAGACATGAGAAAAACATAATTGCAATAAGTTAAAATGGCAAAGGTGAAAAAAGGCAAGATGGTGAAGACCAATAAAATGAGAGAATTTTCTCAGTAAGGTACACAGCACAATGTGCTATTGCCGCTGTGACATGGTTGAGAAAGCTATTAGTACACAGTATAAGAAAAATAATTAAATCTATTTAATCATGTTCATCTTTCTCTAGCATGTGGGTTTTCCCATTTGTTAGAACATATTATATATTTACTATCAGAAGAAAGGAAATGTTTTTTCCAGAATTTGGGTGTAAAACTGTATTATCAGAAAGTGACTGAACCATTCAAACTATAATTAGCATTACATTTTTACCACATTTCTATAGATTGAAATCCATCTTTCAGGCGACAATGACTATGTAAGTAAAAACACTGCCCTCCCCTTTAAGAATCAGCTAGCTTAGAAGGAATTTAAGATAAAGGCATTACATCAGTTTTCTGACAGACAATGACAACATTCTATCTGCCATGCCCACTAAGTAAAAAATACAAAATTCAGCAAGACCTTGTTAATAATTTCATTTGAGAGAAATGTATTCTTCAATATTCTTATGGAAAAAAATGGCCTTTTCTCCTAAATATTAAAATAGCCATAAAGGGTTTATGACAACCAATATAAAGTGGTAGTTAGGGCCTCAATTTATCAAAATAAGCTTCACTTTCCCTGGTCCCAAGAAAAAAAGTAAAACACCATAAATACCATCAATAATGATGATGGAAGATTAGGAATTTGGAAGCATGTATTCTTTAGCTAAGAAGTGATTTATGACTGTAACAGGCCATGAGTATGACAGAAAAATTCCATAAGAAGGAAAGAGAAAAAGATAAGACAGGATTTTCTGCTTAGATTGAACAAATGAGTCACAAATGTTCTGTATAATTTAGTGATCCTATTTGCATGCTGTACCTTTTATAAGCATTTGCTACTAAATAATCAATAGATGAATAACTAATAATTTAATTGAGGTACTGTATAATAACACAGATAATTGATAATAAATTACTGTTAAATTGCAAAAATGTGTATTTAAGACTATGGTATTAGAATATTAACAGAAAAAATATTAGTTATGAAAAGGAGAAAATAATAAAAATTTATTTTATTGATCATTCTATTATTAGCATGTCTAAAAGATTCCTGTAACCATAAGTGACATAACTGACCTTAATAATATAATGACAATAAGACTGAGTTATAGTGAAATACATTTTTGAAAAGAATGCCTACATTTAACAATACATGTATCTATGCAAAAAAGTGATAATTTACTTGGTTAATGAAAAAAAAGATTAGTGAATTCTGAAAAGGCATAAGTTACACCATCTAAATGTCTGACCACGAAGTAGTACACCTAATTAAAACTAACTGGATAGTTGAAAAAATGATTCACCTAAGGAATTACTTCATCAAAGAGGAAACAAAAATGCAATTAGAGATAATTTCAAAAATAATGAAAATGATAACCCAATTTCCAGGCATTATAAATTTGCATAACTTGTTACTTCGGTAGTGATACAAGATGAAAATACAATTAGATGCAAGTTACATTTCATTTTTGTTTATTATGAAAAATTTCAAACATATGGCAAAGCAGAATAATGTAACAAGCCTTCATGTCTCTAGCTTCAATAATTATTAGTTGATGTATTCAAATCTTGTTCAGTGTTTGGTCATCTAAGTATTTTTTTGTAAGCTGTCAGAAAACTGCAATGCCTAGCATAAACTCATATATTATGAATTTTAACTGAAAATGAAACACCAAATGTGGAATTGCAAGAAAAGTAAACTAAGTTATATACATTAATAAGTTTTAATATTTATTAAAACAGAGTATTAAAAACTTAGTTAATATCCATTAACAACAAAATTAAATACAACAAAAAATAGTTATCATTAAAAGGATACAAATGATTAGAATTTTTAGGACCCACCCCTAAATTGTTCTTAAATAATTGTTTGCTTCTGTGCAAGTGTCCCTGTCTGTACACACGCATGCACCTATGCATGTATATATATCAGAGAAGCACTGTAGCATCGTTGTTACAAAGAACTGTTGGAACCAGGCTGCCATGGTTTAAATTCTAGTTCCTTCTTTTAATAACTGTGTGACTAAAAAGAACTCAATTACTTCTCCTTTGTTTTAGTTTATTTGCCTTTAAAATAGGGATAATACCTCACCCTGATATTGTGAGAATTTACATGAGTTAACATAGGCCTGTAATTGTTTACCCAATCTCTGAACTATGATGAAACAATTTATAGTTTTTGGATCATCCCCCTTGATTTTTCTGCAGTGGTATTAATGTGTGTGATCACAGAATGTTGCTCTAGTGCCCACTGGAGAGTTACTATGCTTTCATGTCTGAGCATAGACTATGGATTTTCAGTCTCCTTAAACCCCTTGTACATTATCGCATCCTTTCGACACCATCGATCATTTTTTCTTTTTAAATGGGAAAGGTACTTCAAGATGTTTCAGGATTTCACCTCTTAAAACACATAAATTATATTATGTTCTTTTTTATAGTATATTCTTTATTATCATTTATATATATATATTTATTATATTAATTGGTGGAAACCCCATGGACAGGGGAAACTGGCAGTCGGCAGTCCATAGGGTTGCAGAGTCAGACATGAGCACACAGAATATACGTGAAATAAATATACAAAGTACATCACAGTTGACTAAATGAAAAAGCACTACAAATCATAATAAGGTGAGGTGAAGTCACTCAGTCGTGTCCAACTCTTTGCGACCCCATGGACTGTAACCTACTAGGCTTCTCTGTCCATGGGATTCTCCAGGCAAGAATACTGGAGTGGATTGCCATTTCCTTCTCCAGGGGATCTTCCCGACCCAGGGATCGAACCCGGGTCTCCCGCATTGGAGGCAGACGCTTTTCCTAATATCAGTGACTAGATTTTAGATTGTTATGCAATTCGTGAATGGTAAAAAAACATTCCACAATCACTTAAATACTTAATTTTCTCATCCAAAGGCATTAAATATAAATACCCAAGGAAAATAAATTTTAAAGCATCCATGGTAAAATGAAAACACTTCAGCGAATGGCCTCTCCCTGTAGTTCTTATTGACTGAGCTGAGTTCACCTTGGGACGTGAACACATTTAATTGTAGAGAGACAAGGCTACTGAGGGAGGCCTGAGTGCTTTATCCACAACACACTGACATTTCAACATAAATCACCAGGAGTTAAATTACA
This sequence comes from Budorcas taxicolor, assembly GCF_023091745.1. Taxonomy (NCBI): domain Eukaryota; kingdom Metazoa; phylum Chordata; class Mammalia; order Artiodactyla; family Bovidae; genus Budorcas; species Budorcas taxicolor. The sequence continues at coordinate 57,775,352 of NC_068918.1, forward strand.
GAGGTATACATAAACTTCCCAGTTTCAATTTCCCATTTTTCACTCTTATTATTCATCTAAATCCATATCAGGCACTAGTGTTTTCAAATACCTGACTTAAAAAAAATTATTGGAAGATAATTGCTGTACAATATTGTGCTGGTTTCTGCTATGGTGGTGGTGGTTTAGTTGCCAAGTCATGTCCAACTCTTGCGATCCCATGCACTGTAGCTCACCAGGCTCGTCTGTCATCAACATGAAGCAGCCACAATTACCTGACTTTTTAAGTAACTCAAAACGTATCTGCAGTGGACACTTCATATTTCTCTCTCTTCTTCTAAGACCTTTATCAAACAGTCATTAATCTTAGGTTTTTTTCCCCCTTTCTCTCAATCTGAACTGGAAATCTGTTTAATTCTTCTATTTCATTCACTTAGATATATACCATCCTTCTTTTCTACATGTAGCTGGAAAATGTCGTGGTTGGCAAAAGTCTCCCCTCGCAGCTGATAATTCCTGAAGTTTCTTTGAACTTCTCAGGATTAGTATACAGGAAAATCATTTCCAGGGCCAAATGTATGGCTCTCAGTGTATTATATGGCATTCTTTTTAATTTCTAAACATAGATGGGGTCATCAATGAGGTCAAACTTAGTTTTTAGGTGACAGGTAACACTACTGAAACGGCTTCCATAGATCTGAAGGGTTGTAAAATTCAGTATCAAACAAAAATCTTTCATTAAAAAAAAAGAAATTGATACTATCATAAAAGGAAGAGATTTTTAAGCCTAAATTGTCATTTTCATCTATGTGAATAACTGCATATAGACTGTACCTCCAAAAAGGTATGAAAATGTTTCAGGATTCAACTTTTCACTTTTTTGATCCAATGAGGTAGATCGAAGTCCCCAAATAGAGACTTTCCACAGACTACATTTGGAAGATCCAAATAACTTTCGTCCTGTTCCACTTCCTTGCCCAGTATAATACGCTACCAGTGAGGCTTACTTCTAACTGCTATATTCCTGCAGAACATGATAAAGCTGGCTGTGTTCAGTTAGTACACTTCCTTAGCCAGTGGTGTGAGCTAATTTTATATTTAAGGTATAAAACTAAAATTGTGTAAAACCCATTATTTGAATTCTTTATAAAACAATCATACTCCAATATGGTTTCTGACAGAAATCACAATGAAAAGCAAAGTTCACATATATACTTTCTAAAGCACCAATTTATAACTCTTGAATTTAAAGGAAAATGAAGATGAACATAAAATGATGTTCATCATCTTTAAAAGTTTGCTGGTGCCAATAAAGTACATTTTCCCCCCTGACAATCTCCTTATGAACCTGTTGTGAAGACAGAAAAATAAATGTAAGGTATTAATCATTTCTATGGCAATAGGTTGTGATGTCAAAACAAGGAAAAATACAGATTTATAGTAAGAATGGGATGTCTGTAGATAAGCACAAAATTTGGAGTAAGGTCTACAAAACAAAAACCAGCCAGATTGCATTTACTTATATCTTTTTGTTTGTTTGTTTGTTTTCCCCAGTAGCACAAATTATATATTGTTAAGTATCACGTTTCACTTATGCTCTGATGTTTATACAATTATTTAAATTATGATTCTTACTACAAGACACTGAAAAGCTCATTTAAATTGAAAAACATAAGGATTACTAAAGGTTTTCCCTGGTGGCTCAGATGGCAAAGAATCCTCCTGCTGTACAGGAGACCCAGGGCCATCACTGGGTGAGAAAATTCCCTGAAGAAGGGAATGGCAACCTACTCCAGTATTCTTACCTGGAGAATTCCATGGACAAAGGCCCCTTGTGGGCTATAGTCTGTAGGGTTGCAAAGAGTCAGACATGACTCAGCAACTAACACACACACAAGGATTACTGCCAATTTATTATTACTTGTTATTCAACAAATAAACATGTCATTACTTTTGAGTAAAAGAATTGTACACTTATACAATACAAAAGGTAGAGTAATAGAGATACACTGCATTCATTTTGAAGAGCAGAAACTGTACCCCCAAGTGGGTGAAAAACTGGTTCTTGGAGCAGATAAAAAAGATATATTTATATATAAATCTATACATATAAGATATAATATTTTATACAGTATATAAACAGGTATACATTGTATTTGTGGAATTATGAAATGGCTCTGAGTGGAGTAGGTCACAATGAGAAAGTTGTTGGGCAACGTTGATTATTCCCCCATTAACTAAGGAAAGGAGTCAGTAACATGATATAAAGTGCAGGAATCACAAATCTACAGAAATCTGACTCAAAGTGGGAAGAAGTGTGGGCTCTCATACTGAGGAAAAAGTTGAATCAGAAAACTCTGGATTAAAGTTATAGATCAAGTTTTCATTAGACGTTGCGTCTTGCTCACATTGTTACCCTTTGTTGAACAGAATGTAATAATGTAAATGAATATTTAGTATAGTGTCTAATGCACTGAAAAGAATCAATATGGCATTTTTAAATATTAAGAAATACATAGTTTAACAAATTTATATTGACCACGTGAAACACTGAGGTGATTTATTAGTCTCCAAGAGCCTTGAAAATGACATAAGAAGATGGTTTTAAATGAAAATAGTTTGAACATAAAATAGTCTCTCAGCAGAGTGATCAAATTCAGAAACGAGTTACTGAAGGAAGCTTTAGAACCTCTATTTCTAAAAAATTTTAGGTAACTACACCTCCATCTGCTCAAGATGATTTATACATTCATGAGCCTTAAGGAAAGGGGCTAGACCAGATGGTCTTGAATTCTCTTCCACATCTATTATTTTCAGACCTCAAATAGTTTGTGTTAAACATGCTACTTTAAAGCTATATATAATGGATACAATGGGTAGGACAAAACTCTAGCCCATGTTCTAAAAAACACAGTAGCTTATGTTTTGACAATTCGTTTTGTTTATAAAATTCTGTCAAAAATAACAAATGATGATTGCATTCATAATTAACAATTCCAGGGATTTCTTGAGTATGAAACAGAAGAAAACAATATTTGATTAGTGCCTTACTGAAAGTTCATGTTCTAGTAGCCCTATGTGAATTGTCAGTATATATTCCATAGCTCGTTATGATTTATCTTCATCAGCCATAGGCCAAAATTACCAGAGTTCAATTACTTTGCTTCCTAGATTCAAGAGAGAGGAAGAGAAATTATGTCAGTCTACCACAGGAGATGGCTTAAAATGCCTGAGGTAAGGAAAGTAATCGACTGTTCTCTGACATTCACTGCCTGAAAGTCATTCACATTAACAACCATTCAAACTTGTTTAGTGCAAGCCAATTGCTTCTATTTCCCTCTTGTCAGTTACATTAGCTTCCATTCAAATGTAACTCCTACAAAATTAAAAAAATAAAACTCTCAAAAAGCTTGACAAGGGCATATATGAGACCTGACAGAACATAATGCTTCTAAATTTACTAACTTTAACATAATAATCTTCAAATTTTTATTTTCACAAAGAACTCTCTACCCTTTAGTAGTACGCTAATTTTCATTCTCTTATTTTTTGCCCTGAACCAAGGTGTGATGACGGGCAAATAAATGTTTATCAAGATTTAAAAAAAAAAATCCTTCATTTATACTAAGTACAGCATCATCAGAAAAAAAAAAATGTCGCTAATTTCAAGCAAGACTATATCATTATTTACCATTACAAAATAGAGATCAAGTTGTATTTCAAACTGCATCATATAATCCAATATTCTTTCACTAAGAACTATTATATAACAGACCATTAACTTCCAGACAATTTAGAGCTCACAAAGTTAACATCAGCACTACAAAAAGGAAATGGGGATGACATTTAAATAACAGTAAGTGAAAATATTCTATTTTACAACATAATGGAGATATTAGGTTTGATGTTTATCTGTTATGCAGGATTGTACAACTTTGATGTTTTATAAGCCTTTTCACTAAAATTTAATATTATTTAAAACACAGATTTTACATGTGAATAAAAATGTATGATATATGATACAATTACCAATGAACTGAATCTCAACTTTGTTTCTAATTTTACTCATTTTATCTTCAGTATGTTTGTGAGTTTGTAAAAGAGAGAAAAAGGAGAGAAGATAATGGTCTAGATTTACTTAAGCTTTACCAAGTCTATCTGTGGTAGAAAAACCAGAGTGTGGGCACAGCTAATACCCTCACTAAAACTGTCTTAAACTTGTTACATATAGAGAAAGAGCCTGAGGTAAAAGCAACAGATCCAATTATATTTAGAAATAATTAATTATCAAAGCCTGAGTGAAGGCTACATTTCAATTAAAAAATGAGCCAAATACGTTTTTATATGTGCAATGAGTCAAAGAAAGTCCTTCCTACCAGTTAACTCTATCTGGGTGAGGTCCATTAATTTTCAAAATTGAGCAGTGAAACAACTTACAGAAAGCTGCAAATATTAACAAGATCTGCACGGTGTCCTCAGAGATGGTGATCAAGACCTCAGAAAAAATATTATGTGGACATGAGGAATGACATGCCTTTCTGGTTTCTTTTTTATGTGACTAGCACACCTTTAGATGGTCTTATTACTTTATCACTGTATCAGTAATTCTTAGAATCATTTTAAACATCAAAATAAAATATAAGCCTATTAAGGAACAGACCCATGATGTTTCTATGCCATCATTTATTAAAGCTAAATCCTTTTAACAAGAAATTTTTTAAAGTACAGTTATCATTATGATTTTTCTTCACTGTGATGTTTTAAGTTTCTTTGGGCTGGAACAAACATAAATAAGTTACCAATTTGTCTTTTCTCTATTAAATGGGGGTGCATTTATGCCATAAAAATAAAACAATGTGACAAACAGCTTGATAAAAAAAAATATTTCTCACTTTCCTTTAGAACTTTATGCTTGATGGCAGAGAAAAAGAAGAGATGCTGTCATATGTCCAAGAAAAAAGAAAAAAGTTTAAAAGCAAGCTGAACTAGCTAACCACTTTTAGCAAAGGTTCTTACAGAATTTTTATACCATGTCTCCCTTTGGCAGCCTACTAAAGTCCAGTCCTCTTATAAGTTGTTTCACAAATGCATAAAATACAGAGTTGCATTGGAAATGAGTTAGAATGAATAACAGGTATCACATTATCTTTTAAATATGCAATATAGTAATAAATATGTTTATTTAGTAATGCTTTAAATAGACAGGCCTATAAAATACTGTAATTTAAAAGTAGCGGAAAAGTAATTAGCCTCCAATTAAAATAAATAAATTTAAATTTAAGAAAAGAATTTATTTTTGTGTGTGGTGTTAGAAAGTGATCTAGTTTCATTCTTTTACAAGTGGTTGACCAGTTTTCCCAGCACCACTTGTTAAAGAGATTGTCTTTACTCCATTGTATATTCTTGCCTCCTTTGTCAAAGATAAGGTGTCCATATGTGTGTGGATTTATCTCTGGGCTTTCTATTTTGTTCCATTGATCTATATGTCTGTCTTTGTGCCAGTACCATACTGTTTTGATGACTGTGGCTTTGTAGTAGAGCCTGAAGTCAGGCAAGTTGATTCCTCCAGTTCCATTCTTCTTTCTCAAGATTGCTTTGGCAATTCGAGGTTTTTTGTATTTCCATACGAATCTTGAAATTATTTGTTCTAGTTCTGTGAAAAATATGGCTGGTAGCTTGATAGGGATTGCATTGAATTTGTAAATTGCTTTGGGTAGTATACTCATTTTCACTATATTGATTCTTCCGATCCATGAGCATGGTATATTTCTCCATCTATTAGTGTCCTCTTTGATTTCTTTCATCAGTGTTTTATAGTTTTCTATATATAGGTCTTTAGTTTCTTTGGGTAGATATATTCCTAAGTATTTTATTCTTTTCGTTGCAATGGTGAATGGAATTGTTTCCTTAATTGCTTTTTCTACTTTCTCATTATTGGTGTATAGGAATGCAAGGGATTTCTGTGTGTTGATTTTATATCCTGCAACTTTACTATATTCATTGATGAGCTCTAGTAATTTTCTGGTGGAGTCTTTCGGGTTTTCCATGTAGAGGATCATGTCATCTGCAAACAGTGAGAGTTTTACTTCTTCTTTTCCAATTTGGATTCCTTTTATTTCTTTTTCTGCTCTGATTGCTGTGGCCAAAACTTCCAGAACTATGTTGAATAGTAGCGGTGAAAGTGGACACCCTTGTCTTGTTCCTGACTTTAGGGGAAATGCTTTCAATTTTTCACCATTGAGGATAATGTTTGCTGTGGGTTTGTCATATATAGCTTTTATTATGTTGAGGTATGTTCCTTCTATTCCTGCTTTCTGGAGAGTTTTTATCATAAATGGATGTTGAATTTTGTCAAAGGCCTTCTCTGCATCTATTGAGATAATCATATGGTTTTTATTTTTCAATTTGTTAATGTGGTGAATTACATTGATTGATTTGCGGATATTGAAGAATCCTTGCATCCCTGGGATAAAGCCCACTTGGTCATGGTGTATGATCTTTTTAATGTGTTGTTGGATTCTGATTGCTAGAATTTTGTTGAGGATTTTTGCATCTATGTTCATCAGTGATATTGGCCTGTAGTTTTCTTTTTTTGTGACATCTTTGTCAGGTTTTGGTATTAGAGTGATGGTGGCCTCATAGAATGAGTTTGGAAGTTTACCTTCCTCTGCAATTTTCTGGAAGAGTTTGAGTAGGATAGGTGTTAGCTCTTCTCGAAATTTTTGGTAGAATTCAGCTGTGAAGCCGTCTGGACCTGGGCTTTTGTTTGCTGGAAGATTTCTGATTACAGTTTCAATTTCCGTGCTTGTGATGGGTCTGTTAAGATTTTCTATTTCTTCCTGGTTCAGTTTTGGAAAATTGTACTTTTCTAAGAATTTGTCCATTTCTTCCACGTTGTCCATTTTATTGGCATACAACTGCTGATAGTAGTCTCTTATGATCCTTTGTATTTCTATGTTGTCTGTTGTGATCTCTCCATTTTCATTTCTAATTTTATTGATTTGATTTTTCTCTCTTTGCTTCTTGATGAGTCTGGCTAATGGTTTGTCAATTTTATTTATCCTTTCAAAGAACCAGCTTTTGGCTTTGTTGATTTTTGCTATGGTCTCTTTTGTTTCTTTTGCATTTATTTCTGCCCTAATTTTTAAGATTTCTTTCCTTCTACTAACTCTGGGGTTCTCCAATTCTTCCTTTTCTAGTTGCTTTAGTTGTAGAGTTTCAAAATGGATTAAAGATCTAAATGTAAGACCAGAAACTATAAAACTCCTAGAGGAGAACATAGGCAAAACACTCTCAGACATAAATCACAGCAGGATCCTCTATGATCCACCTCCCAGAATTCTGGAAATAAAAGCAAAAATAAACAAATGGGATCTAATTAAAATTAAAAGCTTCTGCACAACAAAGGAAAATATCAGCAAGGTGAAAAGTCAGCCTTCTGAATGGGAGAAAATAATAGCAAATGAAGCAACTGACAAACAACTAATCTCAAAAATATACAAGCAACTTATGCAGCTCAATTCCAGAAAAATAAATGACCCAATCAAAAAATGGGCCAAAGAACTAAATAGACATTTCTCCAAAGAAGACATACAGATGGCTAACAAACACGTGAAAAGATGCTCAACATCACTCATTATCAGAGAATTGCAAATCAAAACCACAATGAGGTACCACTTCACACCAGTCAGAATGGCTGCGATCCAAAAATCTGCAAGCAATAAATGCTGGAGAGGGTGTGGAGAAAAGGGAACCCTCCTACACTGTTGGTGGGAATGCAAACTAGTACAGCCACTATGGAGAACAGTGTGGAGATTCCTTAAAAAATTGCAAATAGAACTCCCTTATGACCCAGCAATCCCACTGCTGGGCATATACACCGAGGAAACCAGAATTGAAAGAGACACATGTACCCCAATGTTCATCGCAGCACTGATTATAATAGCCAGGACATGGAAACAACCTAGATGTCCATCAGCAGATGAATGGCTAAGAAAGCTGTGGTACATATACACAATGGAGTATTACTCAGCCGTTAAAAAGAATTCATTTGAATCAGTTCTGATGAGATGGACGAAACTGGAGCCGATTATACAGAGTGAAGTAAGCCAGAAAGAAAAACACCAATACAGTATACTAACACATATATATGGAATTTAGAAAGATGGCAATGACGACCCTGTATGCAAGACAGGAAAAAAGACGCAGCTGTCTATAACGGACTTTTGGACTCAGAGGGAGAGGGAGAGGGTGGGATGATATGGGAGAATGGCATTCTATCATATATACTATCATGTAAGAATTGAATCGCTAGTCTATGTCTGACGCAGGATACAGCATGCTTGGGGCTGGTGCATGGGGATGACCCACAGAGATGTTATGGGGAGGGAGGTGGGAGGGGGGTTCATGTTTGGGAACACATGTAAGAATTAAAGATTTTAAAATTAAAAAAAAAATAAATAAATAAATTTAAGAAAAGAAAAAAATAAAACTGAGGCCCATAAAAAAAAAAGTATTGGTAAGAATAAGTGATATTTTAAGCTATCTACAACATCTGTAATGGCGATATAAAAATATCTGTGAAGTCTGTTAGAAATAAAGTCATCAATGTTACTACTACTATCACAGGTTATAGTGTTTATTCACAAGTAAAGGAAATGCTCAATTAGAGCTGGAAATTAGAGGAAATAAGATGTAATTTTTTTTTTCATGTATAAATTCTCCCATGGTGAGTTCAAATCTAAAATAATAACGTTAAGAACCCCTGTTTCAAAAGGTTACTTTCCAGTCTCCTCCATCATCTTCCCTTACAGCTCCCTCTCATCAGACACACAAATTCTTCATCAGTATCTCCAACCATTATCATCTAGAGGACACTCCATAACCAACTCTACACACATCCCAGTAGTGGCCATCATTGAAGCTACTACATGGCACATCTGATACCAAATATATAAACGTGCATGCATGCGTGCTAAGTCACTTCAGCCACGTCCAACTCTTTGTGACTCTATGGACTGTAGCCCGCCAGGACTCTCTGTTCATGGGACACTCCAGGCAAGAATATTAAGAATACTGGATTTGGTTGCCCTCCTGTAGGGGATGTTCCCGGCCCAGCGACTGAACTCACACCTCTTATGTCTCCTGACTGGGCAGGTGAGTTCTGTATCTCTAGCACCACCTGGGAACCCAACATATAGATATCCAGATATTTGAAAAAGAGCATTAATGATGATCAGAAATAGAGGTAATACTCTGACACAACTGTTCAGATTCAGAGGTATAACTCTCATCATGAACAAAGTATGGCATCTGTTCTAGAATAAAGCACAATCCTATAATCTTAGTCATTACCAGTTATGACCCTATGTTTATCTCTCAGTTGCTTTCTCCATGAAAGAAAATCTTTACCCACTGATTGTAATGGATTATTAATAGCTTTAAAGTTTAACTGAGTTTTGTATATGATATTACATGAAATTGGCTGACTAGTATATTATGGTTTATCTGGTGAAACTACAAATCTCCAGCACCTCTAATTTATGATAAAAATATGAGTCAGCTTTGAAACCATTAATATAGTTAATATCTGTATCCTACAAAGTTATTAGATACAGAACTAGATATAAGTTAATTTCTGCATTCTAATCATTAGCTGGAATGAACTAGTTTGCTGATGTGCATTTAATAGATACTACTTTAAAAAAGCATAAAATACTGATAAAGTTGGGAATGGTAGAAGACTAACAACATTTAGCAAATCACTGAAGGTGGGAGAAAGGCCAGAAAAAATGAACATCTGAAAAAAGGCAGACAATATACATAAAAATGAAATTAGCTGATGAAAAACAGGAAAACATTCAAGTGTTTTCCATATTTTCAAAAATACTTTGGAGAATAAAAATGTTCTAATTGCAAATATTTAAAGTTCAAAGAAGGGGTTATAAAAGAAAAGGAGGTGAAAATTAAGTTGCCACAATTCACCAAGAAGGAAATACAAATGACCAAGTAAGAAGAAGTTCAAGCTTGGGGTAATTAGGTAATTAATCAAAATATGTAAATATAATAAAAAACTTACATTTCTGTTTTCCACTCAGGCTGCCAAAAGTTAAAGCCTGATGATATCAAATACTAATGAAGATACATAGAAGCTGGGACTTAATAATTGACAGTGAAAGCATTACCAAATATAATACCTTGGAATGCAATTTCACAATTTCTTATAAAAGTGAATATGGACATACCATATGATATTAGCATTCCAATTTTAGTAATATACTATAGGAAAACTTCTACATTCTTAACGATGACACATACAAAAAATATCCATTACAGCATTGCTTATAATTGAAAAGAGCCCAGAAATAATTTAAATAATCATCTGTGGAAAAATGATACTAAATCACAGAGTGGAATAATTTTTCAGCCATGAACTACTAAACTGGATTAATGTGACTCTGCACGTGCCTGTCAGTCACCCAGTCATGTCCAACTCATTGCGACCCCCTGGACTGTAGGCCACTAGGTTCTGCTGTCAACAGAATTTTCCAGCCAAGAATACTGGCGGGGGTTGCCATTTCCTTACTCAGAGGATCTTCCAACCCAGGGATCGAACCTGTATCTACAGTGCCTCCTCTATTGGTAGGCAGGTTCTTTACTTCTCTGCCACCTGGGCTCTATGGATAATAATAAAAACTTGAGAGAAACTAAGAAAAAGATGATTTGATATATTTGTTCATATAATTAATATATGTAAAAAAAAAAAAAAAAAAACCTTAAAATACCACATTCTCCAAAACAATCTACTGGGAAAATTCCACTCAAAAGTGATATGTCAAATGGAAAAGGAGTAGATAAGTCATGGTAAAATGCCTGGTTTTAAACACTTAGATGTGGAAGTAGTATGAAAGAGCGGTAAGAATTATGACTACAAAATGGAATACAAACGCATAATATCACAAAGTAAAATAACAATGTTTATGCTGCTGCTGCTAAGTCACTTCAGTCCATGTTCGATTCTATGTGACCCCATAGATGGCAGCCTACCAGGCTCCTCCATCCCTGGGATTCTCCAGGCAAGAACGCTGGAGTAGGTTGCCATTTCCTTCTCCAGTGCATGAAAGTGAAGTCGCTCAGTCGTGTCCTACTCTTAGCAATCCCATGGACTGCAGCCCACCAGGCTCCTCCATCCATGGGATTTTCCAGGCAAGAGTACTGGAGTGGGGAGCCATTGCCTTCTCCAACAATGGGTATAAGATGTTATTAATTATTAATTAGTGGCAGTAAACTAGGATATTCATGTTTATAGCAAAAAGTCAAGTTGCCATCCAATACTGAATTTCCAAAAATGATTCTGACTTAATATTTACTGTAATCCATTTTCTTACTTTCTGTGATCTTTAAAACATACTTGACCTCATTGACTAGATTTGTTTTCCCACATAATAACAAACATAACACTCCTCATTCAAATCTCACAGGTGCAGTTCTACATGTTTTCATGGATATTGTGTAAATTCTATATGTGCAAGCTTATTTTTTGAACTGCTATAGATAAAATCACCCAGGACTTTTTGGTGCATTACACTAAATAAACTTTACGTGAAAAAAAAAGTCAAAGAAAGAACAGAAAGAAATAAACACCTGTGATGGGAAAATTTTACCTAGCTGTCAGTCATTATTTTAGTTTCACCTAGTTTCCCATTTTAATATATACAATTAATTATTTATTGTTAAGAACTAGTACATATGGAACACACTTTACAAATTATTTTATCCAACCATTAACCCTTCCCCTCTCTATCTTTTTCTCTTTACACAAATATACATGCATACATACACATAGAAAGTGATGCATAAAATGAAATTCACCAAAAGTTAATAATCGATATCTTTTTCCTGCCTAACATAATATTTAGGTGATTTTGTTTTCTTTTTTTTGCATTCTTGATTTCAACCTTTCAAACTATGATAGAAATTCAATAGAAAAATAAACTAGGAAATACTAACCTTATTTTTAAAATATCTACATAAAGTAATACAAAGCATACCCAAAATGCACATACGACTAGGCAAGTAAATAACTGAGACTCAGAACTACTATTTAGATGATTTTTACATTTTTTTGCATTGCTTTCACTAAGACAAACTCTCAAAAATATCTCGTTTCATAAAATAAGCAATAAAATTTATTATAAACTTATGATACTATATGAATAAATATTCAAGTATTAAAAATTAATGAAATTAAAACCTAATTTATCATTTTTGTAAAAGTTTATGAAATAGAACAATTATACTTCAAGAGGGAACAGATGATAGAAAAGCAAAACACCTATGAGAAAATGGTTTAAAACTATTTAATATAGCATTGGATATTTATGAGAATTCTGTGTGATAGATGAATTTCTAAGTTAGTTCTCCATTATATCAGTATTTTTTCTACATTGTGATGAGGAGAAAGTTACTAAAATTCTGACCGGCAAGTTTTCCTGTGGCTTTAATATCAACTGTTCATAGGAGACATAGCTTTTAGAAAATCAATTTACTCACAGCCTCAAGACAAAATAATTTGGTAGCAACAAGAGGAAAAAGATACTCAAAAGGATTGCCTGCAGGTTATGCATTAAAGACAGTCCTCTAGACAGATTCCATTTTATCCTTAAATCAAGGCTGAGCTCCTGAGAAGCTAATTTTTTTTTCTTATCTTCAAAATTAAGACAAGGTATATTTTTTCTGAAGCAACTAACTTATTTTATCTTATGAAAACTATGACTTCTATGGATAAGACTATGTTATCTTGGAGTCAGAAGTATCCAGATTCACATTTCAGCTCAACAAATTAATAGCTGTGTGACCTGAGACAAAATTCTTAAATTCTCTGAGACTCCTTTCTGGCAAATGTAAAACTTAACAAACCACCACTTTGTAGTGTACTGCAATAATTAAATAATACAATTATGAGTCAAATACTGACAACAGTTCTTAGAATGTAATAAGTGATTGATAAATGGGATTTTTATTACAAATAATACCATAGTTATTAACTGATATTTTACTTTTACTACTAATAAATTCAGAACCAAATATGGCCTCCCTAATAACACTAGATTCTATGACATAAATGTTTATTTACTTTTATTACCCCTTAAAGCTATCTGTTCTTTTCCCCTAGGATCCTTTAACCCCCAAGTTACTTATCAATTTTTGTTGTTCTGTTCAATCTTGTATATTCCAGTAAACCATCTCATATTGTTTTTGAAGGTAAGAAGGATATTAATAACACATATAATCATATGTAAATAAAGACTCTTTCAGTAATGTTTTATATACTCTAAAATCAGTCCAGTGTTTACCATGAGACATATAGCCTGTGCTCTGTGTATAACACTACAAGCATAATATTACACATAATATTATAAGTAATATATGTATGTATTTATTAATAAATATATGTTCAAACTTTATAAATGAATATATGTTCAAACTTCATCACAACACAATTGGTGAGAAAGCAAAATGGCACAGAATTAGGCCACATAAGAAGGGAAAAAATTCCAATTTTTTTATTTCAGTTAAGTTCAGTCACTCAGTCATATCTGACTCTACAACCCCACAGACTGCAGCATACCAGGCCTCCCTGTCCATCGCCAATTCCCAGAGTTGACTCAAACTCACGTCCATTGAGTCAGTGATGCCATCCAGCCATCTCATCCTGTCATCCCCTTGTCCTCCCGCCTTCAATCTTTCCCAGCATCAGGGTCTTTTCTAATGAGTCAGTTCTTTGCATCAGGTGGCCAAAGTATTGGAGTTTCAGCTTCAACAATCAGTCCTTCAAATGAATATTCAGGACTAATTTCTTTTAGGATGGTCTGGTTGGATCTCCTTGCAGTCCAAGGGACTCTCATGAGTCTTTTTCAATGTCACAGTTCAAAACCATCAATTCTTCAGTGCTAAGCTTTCTTTATAGTCCAACTCTCACACACATACATGACTACTGGAAAAACCATAGTCTTGACTAGGCAGACCTTTGCTGACAAAGTAATGTCTCTGCTTTCTACTATGCTATCTAGGTTGGTCATAACTTTTCTTCCAAGGAGTAAGCATCTTTTAGTTTCATGGCTGCAGTCACCATTTGTGGTGATTTTGAAGCCCCTCAAAATAAAGTCTGTCACTGTTTCCACTGTTTACCATAAAGTGATGGGACCAGATGCCATGATCTTAGTTTTTTGAAAGTTGAGTTTTAAGCCAACTTTTTTGCGCTCCTCTTTCACTTTCATCAAGAGGCTCTTTAGTTCTTCTCTTCTGCCATAAGCGTGGTGTCATCTGCATATCTGAGGTTATTGATATTTCTCCTGGCAATATTGATTCCAGCTTGTGCTTCATCCAGCCCAGCGTTTCCCATGATTGCATATAAGTTAAATTAGCAGGGTGACAATATACAGCCTTGACGTTCTCCTTTACCAATTTGGAACCAGTCTGTTGTTCTGTGTCCAGTTCTAATGATTGCTTCCTGACCTACATACAGGTTTCTCAAGAGGCAGGTCAGGTGGTCTGGTATTCCCATCTCTTTCAGAATTTTCCAGAGTTTGTTGTGGTCCACACAGTCAAAGGCTTTGGCATTTTCAATAAAGTAGAAGTAGATGTTTTTCTGGAACTCTCTTGTTTTTTCGATGATCCAACAGATGTTGGCAACTTGATCTCTGGTTCCTCTGCCTTTTCTAAAACCAGCTTGAACATCTGGAAGTTCACATATTGTTCACGTATGGTTCACATACTGTTGAAAACTGGCTTGGAGAATTATAGCATTACTTTGCTAGCATGTGAGATGAGTGCAATTAGCGGTAGTTTGAGCATTCTTTGGCATTGCCTTTCTTTGGGATTGGAATGAAAACTGACCTTTTCCAGTCCTGTGGCCACTGCTGAGTTTTTCAAATTTGCTGGCATATTGAGTGCAGCAGTTTCACAGCATCATCTTTTAGGATTTGAAGTAACTAAACTGGAATTCCATCGCCTCCACTAGCTTTGTTCATAGTGATGCTTCCTAAAGCCCACTTGACTTTTCATTACATCAATATAGTTTTTGATAGCAAGCACTCCATCAAATGAAATAAATCTTAAACACAGAAGTTTAAATTAAGAACAATACCAAAAATTTTTCCCCAAAAGTTAATTACTGGTCGCAAAGAGTTGGACACAACTGAGTGACTTTGCTTTCACTTTGCTATGAAAAAAGAGTGTGGTCATTAATTTCTAAATTACATAAAAATCACATATAAAATTATTTTTCTAATTGTTATCCTTGTTATGCATTTAGTCAACATAGGCTACTTCACTGCAAAAGAATGACAAGGAGACTAAAGACAAGGATAATTCCTTTGCAATTTTGTATGTTTCTAAAATAGTTTAGAAAAACTATTGACTTTAGTCAACATTACTTTAAAAAAATGACACATGAATTCTCCGTGCTAACTCCCAAAATGGCACTCCTGAAAAAGAGGTCATTTCTCTGGTTACTTAATATTCCAGGTAAGATATGTTTGCATTTTAAATGAAGTACTGAGTTTGGAAAAATTTTCAGTACTTTATTTAAAATGCAAACATATCTTACCTGGTATATTAAATAACCAGAGAAATGACCTCTTTTTTAGGAGTGCCATTTGGGAAGATAGCATGGAGAATTCATGTGTCATTTTTTAAAGTAATAATGTAATAAACCTTTCATTTTCTCTCCGTGAGAGATACAGATGAGGCAACTAAAGAAGAAAAAATGTAAGACAACTATTTCTAAACCAGGCATGATTGCAAAGGACATTTTAGGAGTATAAAACTTGTAATATAAATTCATCAAAGCAAAAAGGCTTTGTTTTTTGTACGTACATTACACCAACTCAAAGACCATAAATGTCTCTAAGAGACTAAGGTTACAGAAGCTATACAATAGGTCTTTTTGGATATAGAGCCGTAGTAAGAGAACAAAACTTCTGTGAATCCCTTTGATTGTATACAGTTGCATGTAGACACAGATGTACACACACAACTGACAAAATATATAAACAAAGAAGCAAATTACACACATTCATTCAACATTCACAAAACTAAAAAAACAACATCCAGTCCCATCAATTCAAGGCAAATAGAAGGGGGAAAAGTGAAAGCTGTGACAGATTTTATTTTCTTGGCCTCCAAAATCACTGCAGATGGTGACTGCAGCCATGATATTAAAACGTGCTTGCTCCTTGGAAGAAAAGCTATGACAAATCTAGATAGCATATTAAAAAGCAGAAATATCACTTTGCCAACAAAGATCCATATAGTCAAAGTTATGGTTTTTCTAGTAGTCATGTATGGATATGAGAGTTGGACCGTAAAGAAGGCTGAGTGCTGAAGAATTGATGCTTTTGAACTGTGGCACTGGAGAAGACTCTTGAGAGTCCCTTGGACAGCAAGGAGATCAAACCAATCAATCCTAAACGAAATCAACCCTGAATTTTCATTGGAAGGACTAATGCTGAGGCTGAAGCTCCAATACTTTGCCACCTGATATGAAAAGTCAACTTATTGGAAAAGACGCTGATGCTGGTAAAGATTGAGGGCAGGAGAAGAAGGGAACAATAGAGAATAAGATGGTCGGATGGCATTACTGACTCTGTGGATGTAAGTCTGAGCAAACATGGGAGATAGTGAAAGATAGGGAAGTCTGGTGTACTGCAGCTCATGAGGTCTAAAAGAGTTGGATAGGACTTAGGAACTGAACAACAACATATAGCCATGGAGAGTTTCCTTCAATTTCACTATGATGCTTTCTGGATATAATGCTATAGCTTACAAAGGAACAAGGAAGTAGAATGAATTTGAACTCTGGGCAATAGTGTGGGTAGGCTGCAGTGGGGAGAGAAGAAAACAAAACAAAAAAGTAACACTTTAAGTAAAATTACTTTAAGTAAAATTACTTTCCTCAATAGAGTTAGTCCAAAGTCACTATAGCCAGAGAGTCACAACTTATATATACATCAGCTGGTCCGAGTGATGAAAATTTGCCAAGCTAGAGGTGATACAGTTATTTGTCAAAAAGATTGAACAGCACTTTTATATTAGTACAAGGAATGACAGTGCATGATTATTGCCACAAGCATGAGGTTGTTTAGGGGATAATGTGAGCACCTTAACAGTAGGTAGTAATGGGAAATGTCTATCTCTTCTTTCCTTTTAAGGTAGGTACTTGTAACATGCCTTGTTACACTGCCAAACCATTTCTCACTCCAACTCCTTAAATATCACCTGTCCAACCTAAGGATCTATTTTTAACTGAACACATATGCACTATTCATTGCTAACAACCTTAATATAATAAGTGCTTTACTAGTCCCATGAAAACTAAAATACTGTGTACTGTTTGTAACATAGGAGCATCATGTCTGTTCCACTGTTCTTCTGCATGCAGGCCTGTATTCATTTCTCTATTATCCAGACTTTTGATCACAGGTATATTAAAAGGCTGTGATTATACCCTATTAAGAAAAAGAATATTTCTAACTCCCAAATGTTTCATCAGATCAATTTTTGATTTAAAATTTAAAATAGTAGTAATATTACCCACTTTCTAATTTTATCATTACAAATATATGTATATATGTTTCTGTCAAAATATATTTCTAGAAGCTTAATAGATTTCCAACTTTGAAACTTTTTTTGAGTTGATTTCATAGTAGAGGTGATACCAACTTTTCTCCTTAAAAGATAATAAAAGAATAATCAATCAATTTTAGAATGTATTTTGAGAATCCTTTCACTGAAATTGTAATTCATGTGAAATCCTTTCACATAAATAATTAGAACAAACAGAGCTTTAAAAAAAGGCTTACTGATTATTCACAAAATTGTAAAATATTGTAACAGAGAAAAAGTGATCAGCTTAAAAAAAAAAAGTAGAAATCCAATTAACTTCGCCCACATAATTAGCATTATATTCAAAGACTAAGGAACAGTTTAAGGGATAAATCACTAAAAATTCTACATTTTTGTTTTAATAATAGGTAATTGTAAAGTCATTTCCTTAAGAAGATATTTGTACTGCTGTTTTATAAAACAATCTCAGTCTTATTGACCTACTTTTTAGATTATAAGAACATTCCACTAAAATCTGACAAAGAAACACTTACTTTCTGCTCTTTGCTGAAATAAATAGGTACTTTATTTCATCTGTTCTGGTGAAAATCCTTGAAAAGTCTAGTTGTTTAAATCTGTCCTACAGAGGTTTCTGAACTGAGTTTTTAAAGAATCAGAATAATGATTTTAGCTGATTCTCAAAGCACTCAGGCATAGACTTTGATACAAAATTGAAAAAAGTAAGTTGTTATAGCTCAAAGTTCTAATAGAGTATCAGTGTTTACATAACTATTTAGCCATACCAGAAACCCAAAGAATGACCATGCACCCTCTGAGACTAATCCTTCCCACATATATTCATGACCCTCTCCTGTCAAGGTGTGGAGATACCTTTTGGGCATGCCTTCTGCTTAAAAGCATCATGAATCTTTGAGATGAGGTATCAAAGTAAGAGAGCAGATGGGAAAGGAGACAAAAGTGCACACAACAGATCCTTGGCAAGTTCACAAGGATCAGCTGACAAAAACCAACATGAAACCACATTTTTATTCTGTCTTTAGCATAATGCTCTAAGCTAACCATTATGGGGAACGCTTAAAAAGCAACTATGGAATTCACAATTCACAAGATAACCAGTCTTTTTAAAGTATATACTGATCAAGTTTAATGCATTTGTAAATAAAAAATAGCCACTTTATACGTTTGTATTGGTTCTACATAAAAATCATTTAACAGTTTCAGTAATCCAAAAAGATACTAAGTTATCCAGTATAATTCAACTCCTTGAAAAAGAGTATGGTTTTTTAAAAGTGGTTGAACAAAATTTACTTGAATATTTAATTCAAGGAAAGCATACCCATGACTCCAAAATCATGAAATGAAATGGTGATGATGACCAATCTATAAATCCTGTTCTTTATACTCTCTACTGAACTGTGGACCCATGACTAGACCTAAACAGAGCAACCTCCCTTCTAACACTTTCCCAATGTTTTACCTCATCAAGTTAAAACTTGTCACTCTACCTTAATTTTCCAAGCCAGAATTCTTTCCAGTGTCTCAAAATTCTACAGATTGCATCTCTCAATCTCTTTCAACTCTGCCTTAGTACTGCAATCCTTATTTGTACTGTTTCAGTTCAAGCACTGATCAATTTTTGCCTAGGATGATATTAGAAACCTCTAAATCTTCTGAAATTTCCTTTCAATCCTTTTCCCAAACTACCACTACAGAAATATTTCTAAACGCCAAACCATTCTAAACATGTTAATAAAACCATTCAAACTAATCTTTCAAATCACTTCCTTGAGCAAAATATTCTCATATATTAAAATAATGTTAAAAGGTTAAGATGGACAAAGAAAAAGTTGGAAAGGTGAATAGATGTATGATACAGCAAATATAACGAAAGAAAACATAGTGGTGGATATATGGGTTTTCAGTTCACAATTCTTTCAGATAGTCTACATGTTTATAATCATTTTCAATCTCAGAAAAAAGGTATTTTAATGTAATGGCTTGTTAAGTAAAAAAAGGCTAATATTTACTGTGGGCTTCTGTATCTGTGCTAAGGAAGCACGTTACATGCATTATTTCTAGCAGTGTGCTGGAAAATGTCTAACACTTTCAACATGATTTTGGCTCTCTAGAAAGCAGAGGAGATCGTGAGGGACAAAGCCCTGATCTGTAGCATTTGTTAGTCTCCATGCTCAAATACTTCAACTATAGTTTTAAGCTTCTCAAGACAGAACTGGAAGAGATGAGCATTAGTGTGTCATTATATCTCCAACATACAGATAAAATAGACATCAATAACCTCAAGAATACAGATAATAATTAAACATGTTAAAATAATTAGGAAACTTTGAGTATGTATTAGTTTTATTTAAAGGATAATTGATATCTCTGTAAATGTTTGTGTGATTTATTTTTTAACAATAATTTTAAGACCACTGGCAAAATTCCTAAAAATTTAACAATCATTTCTCAGTTTTAACACCTGGCTGATTATCTCACAAATGTCAAGTTGGGCAGGTACAATTATACATCATTATTTTTATATATGACAATATGAAATATTGGAGAGACTATTACTTGCCCATCAGTAAATATTAGAGCCAGCATTCAATCTAGATTTTACTGACTCACAAATTTCAATTGATACTTGCTAATTCTCATGATCTGCTGCCTCATGAAATTCTACTCCTACTTGAAGGCTCCTTTATGCTTCCATAGACTAAAAGCATATCTCTCATGTCACTTACTTGTCTAATTATTTACCCACAAGCCAATCTGATAACCTCTCTAGGCAGCTCAGCAAAGATATGCATTCAAGGCAGCTGGGATTTGAATCTAAGACTTTACACTAGTGCATCATGCATAGTAAGTACTCAATGCATGGGAATTACTATGAACATGATTCCCCAGATTTTGAGTGGCTACGCTACAGAGAATTTTCATTTTAGAATGACCAGCAGTAAAGGTATTGTCTGATCTGTAGGAGACACTCATGCAAATGAAGACAAGAAATGCAATCTGAATGACAGTCTTGGTTTTCTTATCTAATAATAGTAAAACATTGGTCAGCTCACCTCACTGAGTCCCAGTGCCCAGAACAGTGATAAATGGGGGACATGGACTTGATTAATTATAAAGTACTTTCTTGTGCTAAAATGGCATGCATGCCCTTGCTGATCCTTACAGAGAAATTGAAGAGTATGTATCAAGAACTTTTCAATCATGTAGAAAAAAAGCAAATGCATAATCCTCATTGAAACATTCACAATAGCCAACCACTGGCATAAGCCTAAGCTTTCTTTCACTAATAGGATGGTTAAATATATTTTAGCACATATATCCCATAGAATATTAAGCAATCATTAAAGATGATGGTTAGAATGTCCTGTAGAAATAAGGAAATCAGTTAATGTCATGGTAAATAAAATAAACAGAATGTAAAATAAATTGTATATATCTTAACAAAAAAGCATGAGCGTAGAGAAAAGTAAAACTGTTTTGACAAAAATGTATAAACACTGTGGGACTCAACAAGGGATATATGTATACTTATAGGTGATTCACAGTGCCGTACACCAGAAACCAAAACAACATTGAAAGCAATTATCCTCCAACTTAAAAAATGCTATGATAAACCATAATGGAAAAGAAATTAAAAAAAAGAATGTATATATAAAGTATGGGCTTCCCAGGTGGAGCTAGAGGTAAAGAACCCACCTGCCAGTGCAGAGCACACAAGAGACATGGGTTCCATCCCTGCGTCAGGAAGATCCCCTGGAGGAGGGCATGGCAACCCACTCCAGTATTCTTGCCTGAACAATTCCATGGATAGAGGAGCCTGGCAGACTATAGTCCACGGGGTTGCAAAGGCTGGACACTACTGAAGCGACTCAGAATGCACACATGTATAATGTATAACTGAAACACTTCGGTATTTAACACAACAAGAGCTAACAACATTGTAAAATAACTATATTTCAATAGCAATAAGTAAGAAAAAGAGTGCTTTTAAAGAAAATTCTATTTGTGAAATTTAGTGGAATGCTTTCTTATGTATAATTTATAAAAACTATTTTAGTGGGTAAATTCTAATGAAGTCTTCACAAAATCTTGGACTTTAGTAAAGAACTTCCAAAAATCTTAAGCTTAGGGATCGTCAGTGCTCCCTTGTCACATTTTCTGCTTGTAAGCAGAGCAAAGTTGGTTGTATTAGCGAGCAGACACGTGCAGAGTGTACTCATACCTATGATGCAGAATTCACCAGAGGAGAGAATGGAGAAACACAAAAGGGAACTCTGGAACAATAATTCTGCTTTTTAGTATCCCTTAGTTATATAATTTCTAAAGCTGGCACCCAAATTGTTGAAATTGACTGTAAAAATGTTAAAAGAAAACCTAAACTGGTTCCTTTAAGCTGAGAAAATCAAGTATTAATTTAATTCAATGAGCTGATCTTTTGTAAAAGTAACTGGTTCATTGCTGGAGCTTAGCCTTACAAAAATGAGTTTTTCCTTTGGTGAACAGTAAACCAGAAATAAAAAGGAGGCAGAAATTAAAGAATTAATCTGATCCAGAGAGAAAAAGGATTCAGAGAAGAACTTTTCTCGCTGTTGCTTTCAAAAATAAGCAGAGTTCTATAGTCTACGGATGTATTCTATGTGATGTAGAAATACAGAGGGAAAAATCTATTTAAGAAAATTACATAGAATGATGAGTCAGTTTCTACATTGTCACTTGTTATAAGAAGTGAACTAAATTACCTGTTAATTTTTCTTTTAAAAATAAGATAGGTGAGAAAAGTTGCCATCTCTTTATTACTTTAAGCCCAGCTCTTTCACAGTGCTGGTAGGAGTTGAAAATTTAATGACTAAATCAAGGAAAACACAATTGCTGGCCCAAACCATCAGAGAGTCTATGTCAATAATCTGAGGTATATTAATTTGTGTATAAAAATATCACGGCCTACAGGAATATGATTTCATGATAATGCGTGGTGAGGGAACAGCCATTGCTATTTTCATCTTGTAGTTCTTTAACTACTAGACAGAGCTCCAATATCTATCCAAAGTTCACAAAGTCATCAATATGCCAATTTGTTTTTAGGTTACATTAAGTTTCTCCAAATGCTTTAAAATGCCATATATAAAGGTGATAAAATGAATAATACTTTAGGATTATATTGGTTAGTATTGGAGAAATTAAACATCTAAAATATATTATTAAACTTCTCTTAGTGTTATAATTTACTGGATGGCAAATAGAGTTACAAATTCATATAAAGCATATAAACAAACTTTTCAAAGATTACTGCCATATATAATTCAAAACTAGATATCCATATCCCTATTAACCTGTAAGATATATCTTAGAGAAGAAAAAGGTCTAGCAAAGCGATATTACTTCCAATAAATGTTACCTGAATTTTGAGCAAGCATCTTATGCATATGGCGCTATTAAGAAATCCTTAATAATTGGCACACTAGTTATTTCACTTTCCTCTATATTTACTTTTAAAAGAGGAGTCTATTTTATATATGTGTGTGTGTGTTAAATAAAGGTATGTGTTTTATATTATTATAAATACAAAAGTATTATAGAATCACACGCAACATTAGTACAAAAATACGATGTTCATATATTTTAACAGTACCTTCTTAAAAATAAAGTATCAGGTAAAAATAAACTTTTCTTTGCTTGGTTATTATTCTTCATGAAGGACTACATAGAGGTGGGAAACAGTAGCAAAGTCAGAGAATAAAAGATAAGCTATTTAAATTCGAACTTGGCTCATATTATTTGGCTGAGACAATTAAAATGGACATCACTCAATGATTTCTAGGCCATATCATATGCAGTGACAGCTGAATTTGCACATATCTTGCTTAGGATGACATGAAAGGCATGAATTTCTGCCCTTTGAAGTTCATTTTTTATTGGGTTCACATAATACAATGTTACTTACAATACTTGAGATGAAAATTCGCTCATTATCTTTCCTTTGATTATGCTTTTTTTCTCCTCTGTATGTGTTCAGTCACTTCAGTCCTGTCCAGTTCTTTGTGACCCTATGGAATGTAGCCCACCAGACTCCTCAGTCCATGGGATTCTCTAGGCAAGAACCTCCAGGGGATTTTCGCAACCCAGGGATCGAATCTGCTTCTCCTGAGTCTCCTACGTTACAGGCAGATTCTTTACTGCTGACCACTGGGGAAGCCTGTAGTTTATACACAGGTTGGTGGAAATAGAAAAGGATGGAAAAAAATCACCTGTATAGCAATTATTAGCTATAAGACCGTATCTTGTATGAAGACATTGAAGATCAAAGTGTGAAATTCTAAGATGATGATATCATCTTTAGATTTTCTTAAAAGTAAAGTTAAATTAGAAAATAATGAGATACACCTTTATAAAGTAATGTTTTCCATTTGCGATACTATATAGAATGACCGACACTCTTCAAAAATGGTAATTAAAGCTAGAATGATTCAAAATAAGTGAATTTCCAAAACAATAATCTGTACTCCTCCCCATAAAACATTCCCAAGGAAAATGTGGATATGTGGATGCAATTTTTTTTGCCAAATCCTGATTTTAAAAATTTTACTTTTTATTCCAAAGAAAAAAAATTATAATTCAAAAAAGGAATTAAACAGACAGTGACAACTGAAGACAGAGAAATAAAATCCAGTTAAAAAGGAATAAAATCAAGAACCATTCTACACACCAGTGTAACCACACTGGCACCACTGAAGACCAGCATGATCCACAGTTTCTTAACTCTACCTGCACTGGTTTCTTCTTCAGACATTCTTACCTTATTATCATTTGACATTATTAATACATTTTCATTTCTATTTTTACTTCCTAATATCAACTACAAGACCTAGGACCAGAGGGGATACCCAGGATATTTAATAGAACTAATGCTGTTACTCAAATCATTTCCACTTGTCAGCTTTATTGCATATTTAAAATTCAATAAAAACAAATGAAGTCAATAAAGAGTACTCAATGACACTGTTGACAGACTCAGCATGTAGTAAAGTACTGTGGATAAACTAAAAGAGGTCATTTTTATTGGTTACCAAATGCTTTCTAGCAACCAAATAAGTCAAAAGAAGACAATTTCAAGCTGCAAGCAACCCGACTCTATTTAGTTAATGACACAGCTAGAAGAAACTGTGCCATGAAGTGTATGTATAGTTAATGGTACATCCCATGCTTGAGAAGAACCAAGACGGGCAGTGGAAAAGAGGATTTCATATTTGTTCAACTTTCATCAGTCTTAGGCTGGGGGTTCCCAGCATTAAAGACCATTAGCAGAGTTAACAGAATTTGATTATATTATGTTAATCTCTCTCTCCCCTGAAATTTAGAGTAACATTTCTATAATCCATGAAACACAGAGAATCAAAAGCAACTATACAACAAATGTTTTATAAGTTGAATTAGGAATGTGAATTATATTTTCAATATAATACCTTCATCTGTGCATATAGTTCCTTTGTGTTAATAGAACAGGAAAAAGAGAAGGCAAATTGTCCTTATGCTGACTACTGGCCTCACATTGTTTTATGCATTATTTCACAGTTAAGGAATTAGGGACAAGGCTAAGAGAAGTGTTAATCCAGCTGTGTTTAGAAAACAGTGATAGTGTTTTCAAATGTATTGCTTACGAAAAATTGTTTTGGGGTCAAAAATTAATCTTCTCATCTCTGGAGTTCCAAAGTGCTTTGTATTTTTATTATATCACTTAGTATGCTTTTATTGTCATTATGGTCCTAACATTAGACAGGCAATTCCTGAAGAGTAGGAATCCTGTCTTATTAATCCTGTATCTTTTGCAGTCTTCAGTGTGGCTATGTATGCAACTCTGACCTCAAAAAATGTATGAAATGAACAAATACACCATCAAATACACAAGAGCTCTTGAATTTCTCTCTAATCCTTCAAAATTTTTCTCCTCTAAAATAATGTGTTATACCATGGATTCTGTACTGCTGCTGCTGCTAAGTAACTTCAGTCATGTCTGACTCTGTGCGACCCCATAGATGGCAGCCCACCAGGCTCCCCCGTCCCTGGGATTCTCCAGGCAAGAACACTGGAATGCATTGCCATTTCCTTCTCCAGTGCAGGAAAGTGAAAAGTGAAAGTGAAGTCATTCAGTTATGTCTGACTCTTCGCGACCCCATGGACTGCAGCCTACGAGGCTCCTCCGCCCATGGGATTTTCCAGGCAAGAGTACTGGGGTGGTTGGCCCACATACTTGAAAAGTAAATCAAACAATTAAAGTAAGTTAGTTTTAAAATCCCTTTAATGAAAAGAACTTTCTTGATTATTAGAAATGACAATATTTTCTAGGAGTTTATAGATTTTTCATTTCTGATCTAAAATAAGAGAGACATACTGTAGAGCAGATTACTGCTGCTGCTAAGTCGCATCAGTCATGTCTGACTCTGTACGACCCCATAGACAGAAGCCCACCAGGCTCCTCTGTCCCTGGGATTCTCCAGGCAAGAATACTGGAGTAGGTTGCCATTTCCTTCTCCAATGCATGCATGCATATCAAGTTCACTTATGTTAAAAACCACATTTTATTTAGGATTACTCAATGAAATCTAGTTAATGATTTTTGAAAAATTAGATTTAAAACAACAGCCAAAGTAATTACAGTCAAAACTGCATTCATACTGTTAATACTTTAGCAGTCTTCAAGACATACAACTTTTTCACATATTTGAGCTCTGCATAAACAGGTACAAAATGAAAACTAGCATTTTCTCTGTGTGGCTATAGCTAAGGACTATGAATAAGGAAAACTGTGTACTAACCACTGAAAAGGGGACAGCTCCCTAGGTCTTCCTCCCCAATAACCTTACTCTCTTATTCTCAACCCTGCTTTTTTCTCTCTTACCCTAGATTATTACTAAGCCTACTTGATTTAAAAGGAACCTCACCATAGCTAAAATTACCACCACTAGCAAGTATCAAAATTTTTACATCTATCTGGAGGTCACATGATCCTCTATAGCTACATACAAGTTTGTTCTGTTTGTTTAGAGGAGATTACAGTCAGTATAATTAAGATTATAAGCATGTGTTCATGCTGCTTCTACTCCCAGTCTTTCCTAAGCTCTGATTCCTCTTCCAAGGAGATGAAATGATCTTTCTAAAAGCAAATCCAGTCGTGCCAGTCTGCTTCTTGAAAACAACAGAAGAGCAGTCTGGGTTATGTTAACGCTGGCCACATCCCACCCAGAGCTTCAATTCTACCACAGCGCAGAGTCAGCCAATGCTCCATCTATTTTCAGAACCCCCCAAAACTCAGCAGTGTTTATAACTGGGATAAACGTGGTTCCCCCATTTTTTTTTCTATTTTCTGCTTTAAAAACTCATAGTCAATTTTTAAGATCCAGCTTAAAAGCCATCCTTTCCTGGTGGCAGCTTCTCTAGAACACTTTCTTGAGAAGGAGGAAGAAATTCTTCCTCTAAACTCCTTTCACTTTGCATTTTACTCTTTGTTTGTGGGGCTGTCCCTTGTGACTACTAGGCACTGAAGTGCAAGGAACTGCCTGTATAGCTTAGAAGACTTAGTATATAACCCAGTGTTGTTAACAAACAAAAAAGCCAACAGAATTTTCTCTGAATAGATAAATGTCTTTCAAACAAATATTCCCTATAGAATCTGAAAAACAGTATCACTTATTACTCACTAAAAGGGAAAAAAAATTTTTTTAAGGGTTTTACCCTTTTAGATTTTTAAGAAAATGGAAAAAATGTTGTTTTCTATGACTTTTCTTATGGCTTTTTATCTTTGTATTATTTGATTTCAATAATAATAACCTTTTAAAATTCAAAAATAATAAAGAATTCATATAAAGATCATATATAAGAAATCAATAAATTTCAAAAAATTTTAAAACAAACGCTGATAAAAATCTTTAATTGAAATAAAATAGTATGGCATCCTTATATTGATAAACCACACCAATTCTTACAGAGTTGTTTATTTAATTTAGTTTTTGTTTAACTGCAAGGCTGAGTTTCAGTGATGAATAGCTGTGACTGGTAACTATCTTTGACCACAGTAAACATCAATATATGGTTCCATTTTGCTGATGATACCACAGCCAAAAGGCCAAAATTTAATTCCATACTTTGCTGTTTCTGGTGTATGCCTGAGTATTGTTTCGTTTTGTTTTCTTCCATTTTGGACTTAGGAGAGAAAAAGCAGATTGAGTAAATGCTTACATTTAAAATACGACACACTCTTTTTTCACTGCTTCATAGATCTACATGTTTCAATGAAAACTGCCAAGACCACTGAACTTCAATATAAGAGTAGAGAGTAGCTTTCCCAACTGTGTAAATATATTACGTTATGGACACCCTGAACTCTTGACCTTTCCTATAAAGGAGATGCTTCTAAAATGTCAGTTAATCATAAAGCAGTGCCACAATGGGTTACCCAGAAGCAGAAGGCAATTTAAAAGAGCAATTTTAACATGCAATTGCCAAAACATGCAATGCAGACAATTTCTGATGATGGCATATTTTATTTCCATTTAATAAGAGAAAGAGAAAACTGTATTTTCTCAGCTTCTATACCAGATGGCGTACCCAGGGGAAACAGACACACTGAAAAAACAAGTGTGCTTTCTTTGATTGTTCAGTGGAGGTTTTGAATTACTTCCCATTTAAGACAACTTCACATTTATACATTTTTTAAAATGTATAAAATGCTTGAAAAAGCACTATGTGAACAATAACATGGGTCAGGCTGTAAGCTAACAGTGAAGTAATCATACCCTTAGGCACAAAGAGAAGCATGAGGCAAGCTAGCATAGCTGGCTACAGCCACCAGAGGCTGTAATTACCACCTCTCCTAACTTGAGTGACCCTGAAGCAGGTAATTGTACTTACCAAACGATTTTAATGTGCTTCAGAAGGAAAACAAAGAAATGCTTTGGCAACTAGGCAGAATATTTTCAGAAAAGGATAAAGTAAAACATATTTTACACTTCTTTACCTGTTTAAAATATTTCAAAGAGTGTATACTTGAGTGTTAAGCACACTAATCAACTGTGCTTTCAATGAAACTGAAATTGCAAATATTAAGCTATGTTTTCTCAAGGAATAATTCAGCCATGCAGATTCTATTTTATAAAAATGTACATCCCTCCCAGATACCATACTTTCATATATCCATGCTACATTCTTCTGAAAGGGGGGAGAAAAAGATGCCTGTAGTAGGAGCAAGAGAGGAAAGAATTCAGTTTTTCAAGTACCAGAAAATAGGTATGAGCCCCAGTTGCCCAGCTGGCTGAAGGTTAGACAAATCATTGCTTTTTACTTTGTTTTTCCTAAGTCTTACATTCACCAGCTACAAAATTGGGATAATAATATCCAAGTAATTATAAGACAACATCAGTCAATACTGAATTATGAAAATCTACACTTGCATTTAAAATATAAAATTTACTCATTAACACACAGAAATAAAACTAACTCATTAACTTGCTGTAAAATTATTTATTGACAGATTTCTGCCGAGAAAAAAAAAATTAGTATTGCCAGAAGTAAAATTTAAAAGGCTTCACTACATTAAAATGGAGTTTTTAAGACAGTAAATATAAACTAATTACTCTCTGATAGGTATCTAGTAGTCAAGAATTGTTCCTCTGTGATAAACCAAAATAAAAAAATAAGAATTTCTGAGAGGCAGGAAGTCATCATCACCCTATTTGTTACTTATAAAAAATTAATGTGAAATTGATATCTGATATACACATAGAGCTAAAAAAATTTATACTTATCTTTAAGGCTTCTTGGTGGTCTAACCTGTAGAATGCATTAAAATAGCTATTTCAAAACAAAAATATTCAACCAGATGATACTAATGGTAAAACATTACCCTACAACATGGCATTCGACTAGTATTTCTTAAAATGGAATGGTTTACAGAAACAATATTCAGAGTTTACACAATTTAATAGAATCAGATGACAACCTCTCAAAAAGTTATCTTTGTCATCTCAAAGAGATTATTTTCCCAGATTATGAAGAATTTTTGTACTAAATATCAGAGAATAGCATAGTCAGCATAAATTGTGTTCTGTTCTGTTACTATAAAACACCAGACTGAGGCCAGTGATGATACTCACGCGGAGAAAGGACTCTTGAAGAGGGGAAGTAGACGGACATCATAATTTTAACCTATACTGACTCTGTATTTAGCTATGTGATGTTCATCAGTTATACCCAACTTCTGCTTTTCAGAGATTTAAAAGCTAATAGAACATCTAATTCCATAAGTTTTCCCTCTTTTGCTAATAAGAGAGCATGATTAGTAGACATTCCTATAAAACAGTAACCATAGTTTCTCTCCAGTCTACAATGTACTTGAAAATCTAGTCTATAAGCATTTTTTACCATAAAACCTACATCAAACACACCTATGAGAACATTAATAAATTAATAAAGATATGTGACAAAGACTCACCACATGTGAAAAATAGTTTCAAAAACAAATTTTACGGCTGGAAGTAAAACTGCAAATAAATGAGTTTCATATCATTTTATGCCACAGAACCCACAAATTAAATGTTTTTCAAATAACATATCAAAAAAAGACCAATACTATTTCAAAATGTCAAGACATTTATAAATTTGAAAGCAGCTATGAGCGTAAGTTATTCTTACTCTGTCCCCTCCCACAAAGATAAGGTTATTCTCAAAGTAAAATACCTCAAAGCACTTTACAGTCATATTTTTACTTATTTCAGCTCAATAGGCATTCTGAACATAAGCATTCAACAGGGATAAATCAATGCTCCTCAAAATGTTGTTTCCATCCACTTAATACAGCATAACTAGCCTCAAACACAATTTCATTTATTTTCAATTTCCATTGGCCTTCAGACCAATGACCAATTTCAAATAATTTCTAGGTTAAAAAATTACATTATATTAACAATCCTTTGTGTGGTACTGCTAATTTTTAAGGATCTAGTTTGGTAAAAAATAAGGCAGATGAGATATTTAAAAGAAAGAAGTTTCGGCCCAGAAGTCAAGAGGAAGCTCACTTGAACAGTAAATTAACATTTATTACTTTAGTTTGTATATACCTTGTAAGGATTAAATGTAAAGGGAGAGAAAGGTAATTTTATCAGAAAATATGTGTAGACAACTTCTCCAATAAAACAGACACCACCATTCCTCATTTTATGTTACCACTGGATATTAATTTTGGAAGAGTGAGTCACTTCTCAATTTCCATATTACTTCCTTTTTAAATTGTTTCTCTGACTAGTTGAGGTTGTAGAGTCAACTTGCTTTTCCCCACAGGAAAGTCATCTACTACAATGAGAATAATTTGTCACATTACTTAAAATGAAAAGACTTCGCTGTACTAAAAATGTGAAAAGCAAATTGTGTGATTTAGGCTGAGCCTCAGAGACTTACCTAATGTCTTCAGGATTAAGCTATTTTCCAACCACAAGATAAACATATGACACAATCAGCAAGTTAGTAAACTCTCTATTGTCTAAATCTGAGACTAAAAATTCAGCAGTGAAGCTTCCTACTAGTGAGCATCTTTCAATAGTTATATAGGAAATATATAAATATGAATATATAAAACGAGTCAGAATAAAATATTTTTAGGGATGACAATACATTAGGTAATTGCATGAAGTTTACTTTAATGTTAGATCAGTACTCTTGATGGGTAGCCTTAGAATATTGTAACTATTAAACAGATGTAAAAGAAACAAAAGACACATTACAGGCATTTACATTTTCATAGATCCCTATGGTCTTAGTTTTCAATTTTCAGAACCTAAATCTTTAAATGTTCGAGACATACAGACCTATAAATTAACTCTGCAGGTGTTTCAACATAATGATTGACAGAAAAAAAAAAATCTCTTTCAACTAAATTAAAAAATTAAACTATTTTCAACAATAAAACAATAAAATAGTATAATAAAAGTTTACTCAATAAATTAGACAATTAAACTTTTCAGTGGATTTAATAAATAGCTAATGATTTCTCTCATTATAACAATACATTGCAATAAGGAACAGGATGCATGTTTATATAGTACTTTTTATTTCACTTTTCATTATTTCTTAGTGTTTTCTCCATAGGCTATTATTTTCACCACTCTGTTTTAGGCATGAGGAAGACAATACAAGCCTTAAAGACTTAAAGAAAAGCCCCTGTATTTTACAGCTGAGTTTCAAGCTGCTGCGTTAATCCCCAGCAGGATTTTCTGAATAGACTTTACTGAGGATTGACTCAAAGTAACTTTTCTTATGCGTATTATCAGATACAGCCTCTGCACTGACCATAACAAAATTATCAAGAGAGACAATTTGCACATAGTAGAAAGGTACTCAATACTTGCTTGAACTGTGAAGGTTTTCTTTCTCAATAATACGTTCACTGGCATCAGTCAGAGATTTTGGGCTAA
Organism: Budorcas taxicolor; assembly: GCF_023091745.1. Taxonomy (NCBI): domain Eukaryota; kingdom Metazoa; phylum Chordata; class Mammalia; order Artiodactyla; family Bovidae; genus Budorcas; species Budorcas taxicolor. Next base: position 57,807,433 of record NC_068918.1, read on the forward strand.
ATACAGGAAAGCTGAGCAAAATTACCATACAAGAAAAGACTGTAGATTCATAATAATAATAATAAAGAAACATTCACACTGCCTTTAAATCAGTCAAATTTATGACATAATTAAGGCTACAATTTACCAATACTCTGGAAATCTTAGAATAATATGACTAATCACATAACAAATAATTAGAATTTTTAATATTGGAAGAATATTATGTCTTATGCTAGATTCCTTCACTAGGCCAAGTAGCCTGCTCTTCAGTCTTACCTGCACATTTGGTTCTGGTGATTAATGGAGGTCCTGGAAGCCCCGTTCCACCTTCACCTGGTCTTGTAAGTAGAACACGGATCTCATATTCAGTATCTGGATCCAAATGCCATAATTTATAAGTTGGCGCATTGACTGCATGGGTTTCTGTCCAGGACCCTGATGTCATTCGGTACTCCACTTCTTTCAGAATAATAGGACCATCGCCAATGATGGAATTGGCATTTAGCTGAATCAGCAAGTATGTAGGCCCAACGCCTAGTAGCTGAGGAGGAGCAATGGGTCTCGGTGGTTCTAGGAGAGACGGATGTACAATCTCATTAGCTAAAAACCCAAAAGACTATAACGCATAGATATACTTATATCTCTTGAAGTCTAAAGGTTTAAGGACTATTTTATTTAGGAGTTCACAATAAATATATAAAAGAAAACTGGGAATGAGTCATCTGGAAACTTTACTTTTAAAGAGCAAATACTTTCAAGATGGGATATGACCCTTTTACCACTTTTTTTTTTTTTAATTAAAAACATGCCTCTCCAGGAGATAAATTTGTAAAGACAGAGTAACCAAGGGAAATAAAAAGAAAATATTTAGAGACAGATAGCTCTGATTAACTACTAAACACAGTACACATTAACATTCTTGAGGAACTAAGATCTTCACAAATCTCCAAATTAATGAATACTGCTATAACTAATTATTTTGTTCATAAAATATGTCCAAATCATGTTTTTGTTCCTGCTGGGTTTTTTTTTTGTTTGTTTTCTTTAACTTCTGCAGACTTCCTGCAGATGAAATGAAAAGAACACATAGCAACGTTGAACTCAGGAGCTGACGCCGAGTGATGACTTGTTTCCATATATCTATCTCTCAATATAATAAACTGAAATTGACAGCGAGGCAAAATCACAAATCATTATATATCACTGGCCTTTGGGAGGAGCATGTGATAAGGCAATGCATCAAATATTAAACTCAAATGTCAAAGGTACACTGCAATTTAATCTTGAGCATCTTAGAAAGAAACGTTGGGAAACAATATATCAATTTTTGAACTTATGAATATGATAAATAATGAATTAGGGAACTATTTCCCCTTAACAACAATACAGGTAAAATTTGATACTGAACATTATGAAAGATCCCATAGCTTTAGCTCTATCCATATGAACTCTAATTAGCACATTGTGATCAGGTGGAAGCTTCTTTAAGTCTCAGAAAGAACATCTCTTGGGGACCCAAAAGACTTTAAGGGAAAGTGTTAATCTATTGTTTCAAAGGTGTTTTTTTTTTTTTTTTTCAAAGTTAAAGCAAATTATATGAAGAAAAGCTATTTAATGCAACCACACACTCCTTCTTTTGGAGTCCACCCCTTCATCTCAAGGAGAAGATGCAGATAGAAACAAGAAAATACAGCTGATATTTTTTTTAACTGGATTTCCTATTTTAATGGTTATAATACAGCACTGAAAAAAAAAAACAGTATACTTCTGGTACAGTTTTCCAGTTGTAGCCCAGAATTTGCTTTTAAACTCCAATGTGTAGTTTCCACCTTATGAACCCTTGTCTTACAAACATCCCTAACATGAGGAATAAAACAAGCTGGACTAAATCTCTATACAGGTTAATTTTCAAGAATCTTCCTCCAAAATTCATATGACAACTATTTATTGAGTAATTACTAACTGCTAAGCTATTCTACACATTGGGTATTCATATAACATGGCAAGGGAGACACAATAAATCAGCAAATTCATCATTTTAAATTGAGAGTTATGTAGAAAATAGAAATTGAGAGTTATGTAGAAAATAGAAACTGAGATTAAAAATATCAGATGTTGGAGGCAGAGGTGCCTACTGAGAAACACTAGGTTTTTTTCTGCCCAAATGACTTGAAGAACATAAAGTCAGTCACATCAAGAATCATCATTACACAACAGCTTTCAAATTAGTTATCAGTAAAATCATACGAACTTGTGCCTCACTACTGCTCCTGTTTAAAGTGAAAATTAAACTCAGATTAAGATTATTTATATGCTATATAAACTAGTATTGTAGTGTTAGTCACTTAGTCATGTCTGACTCTTTGCAACCCCATGGACTGTAGCCTGCCAGGCTCCTCTGTCCATGGAATTTTCCAGGCAAGAATACTGGAGCAGGTTGCCATTCTCTTCTCCAGGGGATCTTCCCAACCCAGGAACTGAACCTGGCTCTCCTGCCTTGCAGGCAGATGCTTTACCGTCTGAGCCACCTGGAACCATGTGCTTTATAAACTGCTTACATTTAAAATTATTTCTATTTCTTATAGAAAAGTAGTTCTTAATACCTAATTTATAAATTTTAAGTACGAACTCTCCAATGGTTTGAAAATTCTTTTCAACAGCATATATTCAAAATTGGGTACAGGGTGAACTAATATTTACAATTTCACAGCTGAATTCCATTGAGAAGCTACAGAAGAAAAAGTCTAAATAATACCAAAATAGTTTAGAATTTTCATGTTATCAGTTAAACAAAATAAAGCTGGACAATTCATACCATGAAATTTTAGCAACTAGTCTAACAACTTTTATATTTCAAGATTATAAAAGTTTTGGTAGACAAAGAGAGAGTTGATATATTTTCTGAATCTTAAACTAAAATGAAACCGAATAGAGAAATGAATGTAATAGAAAAAATGCAAATATCTTCCCAGACTATCTAAATGTTGCACATATTTTAAGAAGCAGCCTGTATTTTGCGAATAAACTGAGCTGGCTCATATCTGTAATGTTTGTTTTCATTCCAGATGGCTCATGTACTGACTAATTTAAGTAGGAAATGATACTAAATTCACAGCTTGCTGGGATTCTAACCCAGAGCAGCAATGCCTCACTCATATCACAGCTGAACAATAACCTGCAGAGGTCTGATATTTAACATGATGGAATAATTTGCTAAATGAATCATACATAACAAACACTGGGATTACTCTATAAATTTATGAGTAGGGTGAAACCTGACCTAATAAGTGTACATTGAATATAAAACCTCAACCATCACAACTCTGCACATTATTGTCATGGAAAATAAAAGCGAAAACAAAAGAGGAGAACACAAGAGGAAAGCTACAGCAAAACATATTAGAAACAAGTGAAAAAGAAAAGCATAATGTTTCTTCTATCATTTCTACCTTTAAAGAAATGACATGCACAAGAAGAGATCTAGTTTTTAAAATGCATACACTATTAGCTGAGTAGACCTGCACATGTTATTATCATAATTTCTTCTTTGGCACACTAGGCATAATTTTAAGAATTTTAAAAGTCTTTACATTTCTAAGGCCTGTCAACAAGCCCTATATTTGATGCTGTTTTGCTTTGTTTTGTTTCTGCCAAGGAGCATATAAATTTTAAACCTGAAAATTAATATTCAACACTAGTGTTTTGTGTACATGAAGAACTGAGTTTGATGTAATCAGGTTCTTGGACCAAAGACGGCCATAATTCACTCTGATCAGTTTTACATCTCACTTACTATGGTCAAGTCAACAAAAGGGCAGTCCAGTAATCAAAGCACTAGCTCAAATTCAGAACTGTGGCAATATTCAGAGAGGCTTAAAAACATATACATTGATTAAGAGCATGATTATAAGTGAAACCTAAATGAGACTAATATACCAATACATATTAAATTTTATGTTGGAGGTAAAAATTTGCCTCATATTAGCATATGCATTTTGTTTTTAGCCCCTTGAGAACAAGTAGGCTTATTTATAAAATCTCTATTCATTTCAATAAATTATGCATGAATTTTAATCAGTTAGCAAATGAACAAGTAATTGTTCTGCAGAACAATATTAATATTCTTCATAACTTAATACACTATCAGACCCAGAGGTGTGGTGTGAATAAATCCCAATTGTACCCTAGGTATCAACTGAAGCGTGCAATCCCCAAAATACAAGATAAACTTTGCCGATGTTACCAATTAACTTTCAATTAATGACTTATATTCATTATTCTAGAGCTAAACCTATTATAAAATTGCAATTATACATTCAAATTGCTTTATTTGTTTTCTTATTTCAAATAATTTTTAAAAGTGTCTTGGAATCACAGTAAGTCATTATCAAAGAATATTTTCATTCAATTATTCCTATTACAATGCTATTTACAAACAGACATGTCACTTATCAACACTGAGTTAATAAAATGCAAAATCAGAAGTTGAAGCTATGAAGCCAGAAAAAGTCACTCAACAAAGTAAATATCAAAGCAAATGACACTTCTACATTTGTCCTTTCAAATAAATACATTAAACACCTCTCAATCCTATATCCTTCCACATTGTTTTGTTTACTTGTCAGAGAAGCCTTGATAAAAAGTATCTTGAGATAAGCCTTCTCATTATAGAAGCAGGCAATAAAAATGCCTTTGTCTCCTAAGATTGTTGTAACAAATTACCACAAAAGTGTGGGTTTAAAATAACTGAAATTTATTCTCTCATGATTCTGGAGGCCAGGTGTTACAAATCAGAATCACTGGGTTGGAATCAAGGTGGTGCCAGGACATACTTCCTCCAAAGGCTCTAGGGGAGAATCAGTACCTTGCCTTTTCTAGTATCTCCTAGCAGCTGGTATCCGCTGGCTTGTGGCCACATTACTCCAGTCTCTATTTCACAGTTCACACTGCCTCTATTTCACAGTTCACACCGCCTTTTCCTCTTCTCTCTGAAGCCAAATCCCTCCAATTCTCTACTTATAAGGGATTTCCCAGGCAAGAATAATGGATTGCGTTGCCATTCCCTTCTCCAGGCAATCTTCCTGACCCAGGAATCGAACCCAGGTCTCCTGCATTGCAGGCAGATTCATTACCGTCTGAGCCTCTAGAGAAGGTATTTGTGATTATATCCACATGCAGGGTACAAATGAATAATACAAAATACTATCCCCATCTCAAGACTTTTGGCTTAACCACATCCCCAAAGACAGTTTTTCCAGATAAGGTAAAAGTCATTGTTGTTGCTCAGTCGCTCAGTAGTGTCCAACTCTTTGGACTGCAGCACATCAGTCCTTCACCATCTCTCAGAGATTGCTCAAAGTAGTCATGGGTTCCATAGATTACGATCTTAGATTTTTGGTACCATTTTTCAGCCTATCACAGACATGGATTATGAACTCATCCTTACTCCTGGGAGACATCACGACTCTACCTTTGTTCTAGTTGGTAGGATGCTAGCAAAATAATTCTCCTTGGATTTTTCCTAGCTAGGTTCAGAACAGTCAAAATTATTTTTTTAAGAGGCAATAATTTATCCACACTGCTTTTTTCTTGCTATTTATTTTTTAAAGGAAATGAAAAAATAGAGGATGAAAATTATTACTGGAAACGGCTACAAGAGTCAATGTTCCCTTTCTATCTCTAAATTCCTATAAAAATACAATTAGAATATTTGCCTTGGAGTTATTTATTTTATTTGCTATCATTTGTTTACTTAAATGAACAAATCAATTCAAATCAATATTATTATACTCCTTTATCATTCCTCTTATTAAAATTTTGACCCAGTTATAGTTTAAAAAGAAAATTTTACTAGTTCATGCTTCATTTTGTCTAATTTTCTTCCACATCATCTATTAAATGCTTAAGTAAATGGAAAAGAACAAAAACAACAAAAGCAGGAAGAATAACATCAATATACAAAATAACTCAAGCTTTTATTTATCAGCTACCCTATGACAGTTTTAAATGATCTTAAATTATGCCTCAAAAGGATAACAATATAATTTAATGGTACTTGACTGTTCCAAGAAATTTGAAATAACACTGATGAACAGAAGATGGCCTTTCCTTCCATAAGAAATGGAAAGCAGGTTACAGATAATAAAAAGCATTGTTAGGGGGCATTTGATATCACATAAATGGCAACATAATTTGTCTCATTTTGTCCTAAGATATAAAAACATGAAATAAACAGTTGGAAGTGTTTTGATGTATAAGATGTAACAAAGTTTCTCCTGCAGTCACACTTTATAAACTGTAATGCAAATATATTTATGAGAAGACTAATAGCTCTTTCATGATTTTCACTCATCACTGATACCTCAGATTTCCAATCCTAACGAATTCCTTAGGCAGCTGAATACCTCTCAATTCACTCTTTGGACTACTATCTCATGATATTTGCCCATATCAATTATGTAGTCAGTAAATTCTATGAATCATTTTTCAGATAAATCACCATTTTAATTATGTGACATATTTGTGCATTGAGAGTGTAAACTTTTATTTAATATGTTAAAATCCTTTTAAATCCAACAATCCAATGATAGATGTTTTCTTCAAATCCTATCATTCAGGTGGCTCATAAGCTTGAACTGGTCAAATAAAGTTAATGCTCAGACATCACAAAGTTTGGATGCTGCTAAATATAAGGTTCCTATGCCAGCATCTACACCGTGTATCAATCAAAATAGGCTGTTGTTACCTATTATCATCTCCATGGAAATTACACATATGATAGGAAAAGGAGTGCATCAAGGCTCTATATTGTCACCCTGCTTATTTAACTTATATGCAGAGTACATCCTGAGAAACACTGGGCTGGAGGAAGCACAAGCTGGAATCAAGATTGCCAGGAGAAATATCAATAACCTCAGATATGCAGATGACACCACCCTTATGGCAGAAAGTGAAAAAGAACTAAAGAGCCTCTTGATGAAAGTGAAAGAGGAGAGTGAAAAAGTTGGTTTAAAGCTCAACATTCAGAAAACGAAGATCATGGCATCCAGTCCCATTACTTCATGGCAAATAGATGGGGAAACAGTGGAAACAATGGCTGACTTATTTTTCTGGGCTCCCAAATCACTGCAGATAGTGATTGCAGCCATGAAATTAAAAGATGCTTACTCCTTGGAAGGAAAGTTATGACCAACCTAGACAGCATATTAAAAAGCAGAGACGTTACTTTGCCAACAAAGGTCCCTCAGGTTAAGGCTGTGGTTTTTCCATACATTTATGGATCATGTATCGATGTGAGAGTTGGACTATAAAGAAAGCTGATCACCAAAGAACTGATGCTTTTGAACTGTGGTGTTGGAGAAGACTCTTGAGAGTCCCTTGGACCACAAGGAGATCCAGTCAGTCCATCCTAAAGGAAATCAGTCCTGAATATTCATTAGAAGGACCGATGTTGAACCTGAAACTCTAATACTTTGGCCACCTGATGTAAAGAGCTGACTCATTAGAAAAGACCCTGATGCTGGGAAAGATTGAGAGCAGGAGGAGAAGGGGACAACAGAGAATGAAATGGTTGGATGGCATTACCGACTCAATGGACATGGGTTTGGGTAGACTCTGAGAGTTGGTGATGGACAGGGAGGCCTGGCGTGCTGCGATTCATGGGGTCACAAAGAGTCGGACACGACTGAGCAACTGAACTGAACTGAACTAAGGCTATGGAAAGAGCGTGTGCTGTGCCCCATTGCCCACTCTTATAAAATTTCACATACACAAAAAATCCTGAGAAATGTGAAATAAACATCTATGATTTCACAGCTAGAAGTAGGCAGAAATATTTTAGAATGAAGAAAAAATGCCATTGAACAACAAAGCCCTTTTTAAATGATATAGATATATTCATTTTTACTATGTATTTTTGAATCATCATTACTGATATCTATCTAAACAAGACTTTCTTCATTCTCCCCCAGCGGTTTTTCACTAACAGTAATTGTTCTAATGATTGAGGAGTGTTACTTGCTTTGAATTGGCTAGAGCCAAGATTACTTGACCATGAAATTCGCAGGATAGTCCCACAAAATGAAAAATCCTCCAGCCCAAAATACTACAGGCTCCCCTAGAGAAACACTACAATGTGAAAAATAATTCCCCCTCACAAATCCAGGGGTTATACTTACCTAAAATTACATCATTTATATTTACATTGTTTTGTTCCTGGTGGTTCAGATGGTAAAGAATCCACCTGAAATGCAGGAGAACCGGGTTCATTCTCTGGGTTGGGAAGATGCCCTGGAGAAGGAAACCCACTCCAGTATTCTTGCCTGGAGAAAACCATGGATAGAGGGGCCTAGTGGGCTACCATCTATGGGGTCATAAAGGGTGGGACATGACTGAGTGACGAATCACACACACACATTTACATTTCTCAAAAGAGTACTGGAGCAGTAATTTGAAGAGGGTGCAAACAGTAAACGTGATCATTTATTCACACAGGCTTGGCCATTGTCGATGAGGCACAGTTAAATGGGCGCGTGAGTATGCACCTTACTCATTAACAACGGAACTGACAGTTTTGGAAAACCGTATATCAAGAAGTAAAAATGTGTTAACAGACTAAAGTAATCCCACTTCTGGAAATTTAATGTAAAGAGACAATTAAACCTATATCTAAAGAGCAAAAAATTAAGCAATCAAAATATTCTACAATAGGTAAATGATGACACAAATTATGGTATTTCAGTAGCATTCCATCATATACTTCAAGAACACAAGTTGTGAAGATTATACAACAAATGTCAGGTGACATTTGAATGTTTAGTTTATTAAAGCTTTCATTTTAAAAGGTAAAAACTATATCCCTATTAATTAAAGAGACAGAGAAAAGAAAACCACTAACCACTACTACAATAAGGAAATATACCAAATAGCTAATAACAGTGATCAGGGAACTATGAGACCACAAGTGGTCTTGCTCTTTCTTTTTTCTCTATTTTCCAATAAATTTTGTAACATGCTCATCAAACTTTTTCACCGTTACATTCCCAGTCTCTGTTGCAGTGCCTAAGTTCAGTAATTCGCTACAGAATGAGTGGTTGACTTAACACCTTGAAAAAAAAAGTCATCCATGTCACTGTAAGAAAAAATTATCCACATAAATTCTGTCTATTCCATACCAGAAGACACAGACTGCCACTTCAGTGTCAGAACCATAATTTGGAGTTGGCAATGGTAAAACTTTGTGTGTTTATTTATTAATTTGCTTAATTTATTTTTGGATAATGAAATTAAGTCCTCAAAATCTAAGATTTACCACCTTGAGCTCTGAACCATGTAGCTAGCCAATTGCTCTGACAATGATACATGACACCTACAAAATGTTACTATTTAATTAAAGGAGTTTGTTGACGGGAACAAAGGTACACTTTCTAGGCAATTGCTTAGTGACCAAGTGGCATCAAATGATTTATCCACCTTATAAAAAAAAAAAAAGGCATAGCTGCAAACCTATATAATAATTCTTTTTTGTCTTTTAGTCAAATCAAGTAAACTTTTAAAAAAAGATTTTCCATGTGAAGAAAAAATTCATATGTATATATACAAATTTGAATGTAAAATACTTTATCAAATATACAGTTGTACTAATAATACCAGAATGTATACCAATAACTTGAGTTTCTTGAGCAAAACTTTAATTCAGGGTAGGAAAACATTTTGATACTAAATATGCCACTCCTCACATTAAAGTTATTTTGTCTTTCAATCCCTATGTGATTTTGCATTCGTTTTTTTTAACTGCAAGGTCTGTGGAATTACCGTATTTAATCTCAGTGACATGGCTCTTTCCTGCTGCCTAAAGTGCTGAAATAAGAAAAATCATTTCAGCAACAAAACTGCAAATTTTGCATGCTGAATTTCATATCCTGTATATTACCATGGCATTTTATTCATCTAGATTTGAAAACACTGCTGATAACTTTATTACCTGCTTGACCTAAAAGGCACAGTGGCAGCACCCTGTTTGAGATCTGCCAGCAGAAACTAAAAAGAAAGTTAGGTTCATATTTAGGGTATAAGAAAAGGCGAAGGGATTTTTAAAAGTAAAGTTTATTTGCTTTTTAGCCTATGTAACCTAAAACCATGAAATAACTATAATTTTTATTTCCTTTTGTCCACAAACTATAATTAATATCTATGCAATGAACTGGTTCAGAATTATGAATTACTACAATAATTCAACAACTTTACAAAAGATTCCATCAGTACCACAATTGTATGGCATGGGAGCAAGCCACATATGTTTTGATGGAAATTACAGATCCATTTGATTGAGTCAGAAACTAATACAGAATATTTCTCTTATGGCCATTTAATCTCTCATTTCAGCCTGATCAGAGCTCAGACTGTTCATGTGTTTCAGGGAAAGAACATCCAGCTGATTCCAAGAATAACAATCAGGTCAGTAGTAAAACTGGGAGAGTCTTCAACTCTTTGGCTCCCTCAAGTCTTGGGTCATAAACAGGTAATCACATCACCATCAATCAGCTTTATGAGGTAAGACAATAAAAAAATATATGGTAGGAGAAAGGAGGGGAACTGTGTTTAGCAATGATAATATACGTATGTCCCAGTAATACGTTATATATGCCTAGGATTCAAACAGGCCAAAGGATTTGGAATAACACCATTTATATTCCAAATCTAGAATATTAAATTTTTTTAATCTTGTGAATCTAAAGTCCAAATAAAAATTTTAAAACTTATGAAATTAGAATATTCCAATATTTAATTATAACTAAACAACAAATGTAAGTTGGCCATCTTGATCCTTGGATTTAAATATTCTGTTGTGTTGACTAACTGTAATATAACACATAATAAGTATACGCTTCTTATGTTCTCATGAACTTTGTGACTATTTCAAGACAACTCAAAATGATGCATGAAGTTTTTATGCATATGTAGCCAGCAACAGATGGCTACTTTTTTCATGTAATGACTTAGTCAAGTAATGGAATCAGAGATACCATTCAGTCCCTTCACTCAATGACTATAAAATCTGCCTTTGTTTACCCTTATTAATATTTACCTATTATTTCCACATGACTCTGGAAGGTACAGTGTGCCATTTTTTAGCCAGGCATATTCCAGTGTACATGTGACATAGTTACTTTATGAAAAACAATTTGTGATGACATAGTAAAAAAATTAAATAAGATTTCAGTGCTATAGACACTTCCTCTAGATAACAGGCTTTATGAATTCACTACTAGCTCCAGCAGTCATAATTTTAGGATGTGTTTCAGTTCAAAAAGCATAAACTGTCAGAGACTTTCAAAATCTTCACATCAAAGAAACTGTGTCATTCATTAGCTAACAGAGACTCAAATCAATTTTGTAGTGTAAAGGTTCCCAGTATATATTCGTTTAAAAGGATAAATGACACAAATTAGCAATTATAGAACATTTCTTCAATTTTGAGGTTAAACAAAACAAAAAACAATTATGTGTCCTACAGAGGTAGATGCCCTTGATTATATGAGAAAAAAGCAAAGCTTTAACGTGAAATGGGTTCAACAGATGTGGTCAGTGACTTCAGGTGGACTCCTCTTGATGTCAACTAGGATAACGGTCAGGGGATTTGAAAAGGGGACCAAAGGACAGATTTCTGAACCTAGTCTCTGAACTAAGAAAAGCAGGTTTTATAGGTAACTCAAGAGTGTATAGGTATAATGATGAACAGAAGGGAGTGCCATAAAAACAGATACATCAGTGTGATCACCAGCCTTATTAACACATGGACTTTTAAATAAATATTTAAATCATCCAGTGCTATTAACATTCCTTAAGGGGCCCAATACCCCATCTCCATTAGTCAAAGTGCCATCGAAAATAAAATTACCACACCTACTTTTATAAACAGATGGAAATACAGGGCAGACAAGAATAATTACAGATCTATGTGATAAAGTAATGAGATAATGACACTTTAAAGACTAGTGTAACAGCTCAGCCAGCAAGGGACTTTTAATTTCCATTCCATTCAACCACCCCTATTTCCACACCATAATGGGGATATGGAGACATTCAGAATATCAAAATAAAGTATATCATCTTAACATAAAGTATTAGAAGGCAGCCCAAGTTGTAAACCATTAGTGCAGAGCTAGGGAAAGTTTCTAAAAGTAAAATAAAGGGTGTCAAGTCCATAAGTAATGCAGTAGCGTTGGGCTCTTCTTCCATGGCCACTGCTATTGACAAGAAACCTCTCTTTCCTATTTTGATGAATATCATGCCTTTTACAAACACGGGCATGAAATGGCTACTGACCAAAACTGTTCATATATTCTTTCTGTGAACTTCAAATTCCCCACCCTTTTGCAATGTTAGCCAGATCAACTGAAAACTTGCTGCTGCTGCTAAGTCGCTTCAGTCGTGTCCAACTCTGTCCGACCCCATAGACGGCAGCCCACCAGGCTCCCCTGTCCCTGGGATTCTCCAGGCAAGAACTCTGGAGTGGGTTGCCATTTCCTTCTCCAATGCATAAAAGTGAACAGTGAAAGTGAAGTCACTCAGTTGTGTTCAACTCTTAGCAACCCCACAGACTGCAGCCCACCAGGCTATGGGGAGTAAAACAAACATAAGTAAAATGTGCAAACATTTTCATAGGCACCAAACAATCTTACAAACAGTACTTTTATCAGTGAAAATATGATTAAAATGGGTAAGGAGGCCTACTATTTTCAGTATTATAAAAAGAAGGAGAAACTACCACGCTTCTTTGGCATGCATTTTTGCAAAATGTTACACTTATAAAAGTTGATACTGCTGAGAGATCTCCCTGTTGCACCCAAAGCATACCATTTCTTATCCCAAAGCTGCAATACACTTATATTTTTAAATGTATGTCTATGTACATGTTCAAGTTTTAAATTAAGAATTTGACACTGGACAAAGGTCAAGAAAGATATTCATGAATCACAGAGCTATAGATGTGTTGCTGCTGCTGCTGCTGCTGCTAAGCGACCCCCATGGACTTCAGCCGTGTCCGACTATTAGCGACCCACCAGGCTCCTCCACCCATCGGATTTTCCAGGCAGAGTACTGGAGTGGGGTGCCATTGCCTTCTCCATAGATGTGTTACTCCTGTACATTTAAAATGTAAAGGAACTAATTTGTGCCTGTATATGTTTATCTTGTTTCAAAAGTTATCTTAATACATAAATGCAAGCTCTGTTAAATGAATCCTTTACTGATGATAAATGTATCTTCTCTTCTGAATAAAATCCAATGTTAATTAGGTGATGAGAAAGGGGTCAAAGGTAAAGTCTATGTGCTCTAAACCATGGTACCCAACTGGGGGATATTCACATTACTGGCAGAATGGCTAGGGGGAGGAAAAAAAAAAAAACAAACAACTATACAGCTTTTGTGATTATCATGATATTATAGATAACACACAGGAAAATGAAAAAAAGCATAAAATAATACAGACACTGTAGTGGTTTGAAAACATGGGCATGGATTTTTTGAGAGTGTTCCCATTGAGAGCTTGAGTCCATGTTCTAGCTTCTTGAATCTGGGAGACCTTAGACCTGCCTAAATATAAACAGCACAGAGAAGTGGTGGAATGAGGCTAGGTCACAGAAGACCATGTACTTCCCCTCTGTTCAGTAGAACCTGGATCATCCACCCTTGGAGCCCTGAGCCACCAGGGCTCAGTTCAGTTAGTAGGTAGAGTTATCCTAGTCCAGGCATCAGACATGTGCATGAAGAAGTTTCCAGATGATTCTCACATCCAGGAGTTTGAATTAACTTCAGCTAGTCAATTTGAGTGTTTCTGACTGAGGATACAAAATTCCTGGGACAGGAAAAACCCACCCCTTCTATGCATTTCTGAATTATTGGTTCCTAGAAGTTGTGAGCATTATATGTCAGTTGCTGTTTTATGCCTGTATGTTTAGGAGTATTTCACTTTGCAGCAGTTAATAAATGGAAAATTATGTCTTATTAACAAGATTGAAGGAAAATCTCCATGAAACCTTGATGAAAGTTGCAAACTTCTGTGCATAAAAATACTGCTCTACCATGATCAGTCTCCTGCTTACCTGTCCAGTCTCACATCTTACCACTCTCCAATACCAATCACCTGTTCATATATAATAATTTGTATTTTCTATGGGAATTCTTTCTTTTATCTTCATCCACCTTCATCCTTTATAGGGTGCTTGAAGTGCTCTTTTACCATTTATAGACTTAGCAAAACCATTCATCTTCAAATCCCAGCTCATTTATCACTGCCTCTGAGAAGCCTTCCTAAGCACACCCTCTGTAACCTGAAATAAATGTACCTTTTCCTGTAGGAGATTTATCCATATATTTTTTTCTCTGTCTCTTTAGTTATTGAGCTCCTAAAAGACACACATTTTATTTGTCTTTACGTTTGTGACTTCAGACTTCAACACTTAGCACATTAGGCAATCAAATGATTGTTTAAAGAATGCATTTATGAACAAATGAAAAGAATGAACATAAGAAGGTAATTTAAGGTCGGATAATACATACTGTTGGTGAGGATATGGAAAACTAGAACCTTAATACTGCACACTGGAATATAAATTGATACAGTAAATTCAAAAAGCTGCCATACTTACTAAAGCTGAACATAAGCATATGCTATTACCTAGCATGTCCACTTCCAGGTAGATGTTCCCCCAAAAGTCAAATGCCTACAATCAGTAAACTGGAAAAACTGTGGCAATCTCATCAGTTAGAATATTTTACAACAATGATGTCAAATGATGTACAGGTACATGCAAAAATATGAATGAATTTCACAAAGTTGGAGAAAGAAGCCAGATGAAAGAGTATAAACTACAGAATTCTATTTACTTAAGCTATTTATAACTGTTAGAAGCCAGGGACAATGGGGTTAGTGACTGCAGGGGAGTGATGGGGACTTCTGGGGTGCTTGGTAATATTGTATTTTTTCATTGTTGACTGTGTATATTTTCAGTTTCTGAAAATTCATCAAGCTATACATTTATCAAGCTATATATTTAATGCATACTTTTCTGCATATTTATACTATGTTTAAATAAATTTTAAAATTAAGGAAAGCATGGTTCTGTACTAATTAGTCCCTGACTCCTGCTCAGAAATGCCCCCTGCACACATTCAAGTCAATACAATACAGTTAGAATCTCATCTTGAGTTTGAAATCTCAAGTCAGTATTTATGGCAAAAATCTAATTAGGTCAAAATTTCTTTCCAAAACTATTAAAATCAATCACAAAGTGAAGTGAAGTTACTCAGTCATGTCCGACTCTTTGCAACCCCATGGACTGTAGCCTACCAGCCTCCTCTGTCCAAGGGATTTTCCAGGCAATAGTACTGGAGCGGACTGCCATTTCCTTCTCCAGAGGAGCTTCCCAACCCAGGGATCGAAGCTGGGTCTCCCGCATTGTAGACAGATGCTTTACCGTCTGAGCCACCAGGGAAGTCCACCTAGTTCATTTTTTTTTTTCTTAAATACATCATTGTACCAGTTCTCTTGACTTGCAAAATGTGAAAATCTCCAAATTCAAAAGAAACAACAGGTATGTTTATCTGCAAGATTGAGCATTAAAATCTTTCTGTCTTTGAGTAAATCTCTGCATCTCAGAGGGAGCAGTTGAGTTCTATAGTCACCTATGTATAATAAAATATTTTGATATTATGAAGTGTCTACAGCATATAAAAGCATAAGTGATTTTTTCTGCTTCACAAATATATGTTCTTGAAAATTACTTATTTGAATATATCTGTATATGATACACTACTCTTACACAGTTCATATATTTCCCATTTGTTGTTGTCCAATCTCTCAGTAGTGTGTGTGACTTTCTGCAAACCCACAGACAGTAGCACACCTGGCTTCCCTGTCCTTCACTATTTCTTGGAGTTTGCTCAAACTTATTTCCCTTGAGTTGATGATCCCATCCAACCATCTCATAATCTGTTACCCACTTCTCCTGTCCTCAATCTTCCCCAGCATAAAGGTCTTTTCCAGTGAGTCAGCTCTTCACATCAGGTGACAAAAGGAGAGGAGCTTCAGCATCATTCCTTCCAATCAATATTCAGGGTTGGTTTCCTTTAGGATGGACTGGTTGGATCTCCTCGCAGTCCAGGGGACTCTGAAGAGTCTTCTCCGACACCACAGTTCAAAAGCAAAAATTCTTCGGTGCTCAGCCATCTTTATGGTCCAACTCTCACATCTGTACATGACTACTGGAAAGACCATACATAGCTTTGACTATACAGACCTTTTTCGGTAAAGTGATGTCACTAATACACTGTCTAGGTTTATCATAGCTTTTCCTCTAAGAAGCAAGTATCTTTTAATTTCATGGCTGCAATTACCATCTGCAGTGATTTTGGAGCCCAAGAAAATGAAGTCTGTCACTGCTTCTACTGTTTCCTCATCTATTTGCCATGAAATGATGGGACTGGATGATGTGATCTTAGTTTTTGGAACGTCGAGTTTTAAGTTAGCTTTGTCATTCTCCTCTTGTTGGAGGCTCTCCTCTCAAGAGGCTCTTGTTCTTCTTCACTTTCTGCCATCAGGGTGTGTCATCGGCATATCTGAGGTTTTTGATACTTCTCGCAGCAATCTTGATTCCTGCTTGAATTTTACCCAGCCCAGCATTTTGCATTTTGTATTCTGTATATAAGTTAAATAAGCAAGGTGACAATATACAGCTTTGACGTACTCCTTTCCCAGTTTGGAGCCAGTCCACTGTTCCATACCAGTTCTAACTGTTGCTTCTTGACCTGCATACAGGTTTCTCAGGATGCAGGTAAAGTGGTCTGGTATTTCCATGTCTTTAAGAGTTTTCCAGTTTGTTGTGATCTACAAAGTCCAAGGTTTTAGCACTGTCAATGAAGCAGAGCTAGATGTTTACATTTCCCATAACATCTCTCTATTGAAATTCTCTACTGAAATGTTAAATAATTATTTAACATTATTCTGGAATCATGCCAATTTAAGTTCATTAATGTCGACATTATTTGAACTTTGATTGCACTGCCTCTGTTAGTTCACAGAAAAAACTCTGTGAGCCCATCTCATAGCATCTCTCTGGATTTCTACTCAGCAAATACAAAAATGGAGCTACCCTGCAAATGAATAATTTGAAAAAGAGAATGTGACTCATGATATGAATTTCAACGTGAAGATTTACTCGGAGCTTGTCCCTACCTTGAATACAAAATAGAGTAAGTGGAGGAGAAAACTTCCTCCAGAGCATATATTAAAACTTTTCTAAGTCCTGCTTCAAGAAGCTGAAAATAAGACAATAATGGTAGTCTATAAAGAAAGAAATTAAAAAAAAAAAAACAAGCCAGAGTCTTCAGATTTTCATCTGATTTTATCAAAGGTGACTGGACCAAAGAAAAATCCACCTTGCTGAGTACCATCCAGGAAGCTGCCTGAAGTTTTTAATATTCTAATGAAATTAAGGATAAGAGCTGATGGACTTTGTTTTATTACCAAGCACTATGCCCTGAAAAAGAAGACAGGCTATTGAATTCTGAATAATGTATTTTTTCCACAATCAAGGAACTTTGGAAATCCAGAGAATCTTATCAGAGTCATAAAATATTTCCAAAATCTTCATAGAGCTACAGAATCTATTCATAATTCTTGGTTTAAAATCCAAGAAGTATGTTCAGGAAAGAAGGGAGGAAGAATGCAGAAGGAATATCAGAATAGTTAGGTTTCTTAGCTTATCACAAACCACAGATGTACAGGATTCTGCCTAGATTCTAAAAAAGCTATCCAAGACTTGCTGGAATCTAGGTTGAGTAAGCATGTTGGCTTCTTGGATGATTATTGAAAGGAACTAGAAATGAGAAAGGAATTTTACTATTATCATGCATAAAGAATAAGTATAATAATATGTTATAATTTAAAGACTAGATATCCATGCAGCAACTATAAAAATGGAATTATAAGAACTTAAAGATCATGTATCTTAGTTATTTTTATTAGCAAAAATTACAATGATCAGCCAATGTGACTGTTCAAAAATGTCAATCAAATCAATGAATTGGAGTTTTTAATGTTTATAATAAAATAATAGTTGTTATTTAAAGTGAATTGAAGAGAGGTGAGAAGGAATATGTCTGATGATAACTTGAAATAAGTTCTCTATTATTTTAGTATTTCAGAGAAATTCTCTCATAAGAATCAAAGAAATTACACACATTCATCAAGAGGATACACTTCTAACACCCCACAGTAAGAAATGTGTTGCTAATAACAAAAGATATTCATAAAAATACTGTCAATTATATCTTGCAATATTCCTAAATTGTTCAATCAATGCATTGGTAACAACAGAACATTTTCAGTATCAAAAGATTATCAGTATCAGCTGCTTAAACCCATTGTAGATAAACAGCATAATACTGAATACTTCAAATTATAGGCAAATAAAGCAAAAACAGAGAAAATTTAAAGCACTGGAGAATTTTTTAGGCAATTGTGATAATGTTATTATAATTATCTTATAAATAGTTTCATGTAACATCACAGGCTCAAGATGATGAAAGGTCACTAACACAGTGCCAAACACATTTTTATGAGATAAATTCAATTATAATTGCTGTGACTATTCCAGCCACAATTTAGACATAGAATCCAATTATCCATTTCATTTTCATTTATACCTCATGGGCTAGATCATTTATCATGTTTCATGATAATGATCAGAAGACACATGGAAAGTGATTTCTGGAGGTAACAAATTACCTACCATATTAGCATAGCTTATAAGATCCTGTCAACAACTACTATACATAAATATGAGGTAATTAAATTTACAATGTGCAGGAGTGTTTGATATGCTCCTTGCTTCCTTCACAGCTGCCAAAAAATCTAGGTTGCTAAATGCAGCAAAACTGTTTGGTTGCAAATCAGGAATCATTATGCCCCAGAACTCCAACAGGTAGCTGGTATGCTGTGGCTCCAGAGGCTGAGATGCATCTTTCATCATCTGGTATTATTACTTCTTACCACCAACCCATCAATCATTACTGTGCAGACAGCTTGAAACGATAGTCCTGGACCCTCACATTACTGCTCCTTGAACTCTGTCTCATCCATCTTTTGCATCATTCCTGATTCACAGCTAAGTACCCTCTCCCAGCTGCAAAACCAAGTGTGAACCTGTAATGCCTTTAACCTCTAGTGCCTCTCTAATAGTAATTGATTTCCCTTTATTACAGAGCCACTGTTCAGAAAAGAACACTTATGCTTGCTGATGCTGAAAGATGATTTTGAAAAGATCCAAGTTATGGAATTCCAGTAATTGCAGGAAAATACATTATTTTGTTTTCTTTTGCAAGTTAGGCTTCAGAATTATATTAGTATTTCTACCTGAATATTTATTCATAACACTCAGAAACACAAACTTAGATATAGGCAGATATAGATACCTCTGAGTGCAAAGTACATGAGCCAGAAAGAAATGATAGCCTATGATATGTCCATAAATACAATAATTTAATCTGAAAACTAGTAATCAGAATTCCAAATAAACTTTACAGTACAAATCAGAACTTTAAGGTACTTGGTAGGTTGAAACTGCAAGATCTGTTTTCAAACTTGACCCAATGCAAATAAAAGGGATTAAAAGTTAGATGCAAGAATATTTGTGAAGACTGCCTTTTAAATTAAGTCTCTCACCAGCACATGCTTTCCTTCTTCACTGATTGCTAAGAGAACCTTCAAAAATGATACCAGCTACATACTGGTTGGTGTACAATAAACTATCAAGACTAAAGGGTTTTAATTCCTCTGTATCTGAATGCTGTTATAAAAGTTTAATAAATCAAAATGATCAAAATGTTCCCAGTGGCAGATTGGGATTCGGTTTCCAATTCAAATTCTCTTTAATATATGGCTCCTCTGACATCTTGCATTTCCACCATCCATGTTGAATCCCAAACAGCTCGCTTTTCATCACTGTGAAGTATCAACCAGTCTGGTCATGGTAACTACTTTTTAACAACCCTGCACAATACAAAGAAATGTCAAACCTGATGGAGGTTTTAACATAGAACAATTAATGGCAGGTGGGAACTCTTTATCCTTAAGTAAATATTTTTAAATGACCTGATGCAGTGAGTGACATTCTTTGAGGATTGAGAAATGCTGTTGTACAGGAGCCTTAGAAAGAAAAACTGCCTTCCTTTCAATGCTTTAAAAAATTGATGTAAGAAAAAAACATATCTTAGGAGCATTATTATCAGGGGCACTCAAATTCTGAAGAGCAGAAAAAGTGGAAAAGTCTTTGGAGAGCATGCTTTATTTCTATGAAGTACACAGTTTTTACAAAGAACAGGATGATTTTCACTTAACAGATCATTTCAAACCCCAAAAAAGCGATCTACATGTAGCATCAGGAGAAAATATTCACACGTGCTATATCTCACATGTGTTTATTTCGTATATGAATAATGTCAAGAATAAAGAAAGACATTATATTTAACCATATCAGGACTCTCTTTCCAAATTTTCCATTTAATTGCATATATCTGCTTTTATCCTAAGTTTAGCAACAGGAAAAAATCTAATAATATTGGCTAAAGACTCTGACATGAAAGCTTCCAAAAGAATTTCTATATACTAGAATTTCTCTACACTGTGTTTATTTAATTTACCTTGTGTTGAATCTCTGTTAATAACCTTCAACTAGTTGAAGCCTTTCCCATATGCTCAAAGATTTAAAACCTGTCTCTCCAGTGACCCAAGCAAGAATTTACAACTAAAATGACCACCTATGCTATCAAGTAAGTTCTACAAGCATTCCAAACTTTTGTCCAGAATTCTGTATTTCACCTAGTATCCCAGGCTGACTATTCCATCTTTGGTCACTTCACAATATTCTTAACAGTATTTCCACCATAATCTCTCAACTTTGACTTGTCCTTTCCAACACAACCCTCCTTAAGGATGTCTTACTATCTCAAGTGTTTAAGATATTTAGAGTCCCCTAAACTTACTCCCTGAAAACTCATTATTCTCCAAATCATCTCTCATCCTTGTTTTCTGAATCAGATATGAAGACATGAGTAACCTATTGCAAAACTCCCAAAAGTTCCCAGATCAAATGATATAATTATTCATATTCGTTAGTCAGGCATTCAAATTGCTCCACAGTTAGGCCTCAAAGTACAATTTCAGGGTCACATCAGACTTCCCTGTGAAACAGTGTTGTGGTCTATATGGAACAATAGCCCTCAAGAACATATCTTTTCCTATATCACACCCTCTGCTTGAAATGCCCATATTTATTTTCAACTATCCAAATCCTACCCATCCGTCACTGGTAAGATGGATGTCTGCCTCTTCCACAGCTCATAACCTGACTGGTGAAGTCAAGAATGAGGTTGCCTCCTCTGTCCTACATATTAAGACCATGCCATTCATTTGGTACTTTACAATCTATGCTATTGTTGTTTCTTGAACAACTACTTGATTATATCAGCTGGGTACTGGCCATGGTCCTGGCTACTGAAATAGAATAGCAAACAAGCAAAAGGGAAGAGCCCTTGACTTAGTTACTTGAGAGGTGGAAGCAGATGTTAGGAATGCAATAATATATTGAAGAAATATGAAGATGCACTGTGGACATAAAATGCCTGGGCCCTAAGGTTGAAGACAGCGTGATCAAGTGAAAGCAAATCAGTGCTGCTGGAGTTTGGTGAGTAACTGCCTAACCAAGAAGCCATCAGAATCAGAAGGGGAGTCAGTCTGTCAGCTATTGTGTCAAGACTGACTCAGAGGAGGCAAGTACTGATGGAGGGAGACCAGTGAGCACTCTTTACAAAAGTATAGCAAAAAGCTCACAGATACAGAGAGCAACTAGTGATTACCTGAGAGCTCAGTTAGTAAAGAATCTGCTTGCAATGCAGTAGACCCCGGTTCAATTCCTGGGTCAGGAAGATCTGCTGGAGAAGGGATAGGCTACCCACTGCAGTATTCTTGGGCTTCCCTTCTGGCTCAGCTGATAAAGAATCCACCTGCAGTGAGGGAGACCTGGCTTCAATTCCTGGGTTGGGAAGATCTCCTGGAGAAGGGAAAGGCTACCCAACTCCAGTATTCAGGCCTAGAAAATCCCATGAACTGTATGTATAGTCAGTGGGGTCCCAAAAGTCGGACACCACTGAGCAACTTTCACTTTCATTTTCAGTAAATATCAATCTGGAGATGGGAGGGGGGGAGGGGCAAGACAGGCATATGGGATTAAGAGATACAAATTATTATGTATAAAATAAGTAACAAAGATATATTGTACTACACAGGTAAATAAAGCCATTATTTTGTAATAACTTTAAATGGAGTATAATCTATAAAAGTATTGAATCATTATGTTGTACACCTGAAACTAATATAAATCAATTAAACCTTAATAAAAATAAAGCCTCAGCACATAGAAATTTTTTCTTAATTTAAAAAAAGTAAAAAGTACAGTAAAAATAAAATGGTGATATGGATGAAAGCAATGGCACTGAAGGCAAAGAAAGTTCTGAGCACCCAAGGATATGTAATAAAATTCAGAAAATGGAAGAAACAGCCTATTAACATATGTATTTCTAGCTGCTATATTTCACCAAACAATGTGAGTATATTTCAGACCACTGTCTTGTACAAATATTTGTTCTGCACATACTAATAGTAGGTGTCATATAAAGATCTTTTGAAAACTTAGAGCTAAATAACTCTGGAGAAAAAAATCTATAAAACAAAATCAATGAATTTTCTTTTGTACTAGAAAATAACTATCATTTGACTTTTAAGTATTTTGGAAAAAATGAGAAAAAACTGAATTAGATAAGAATGTGAAAGTATGCATTTATTTGAGAGGAAAAAAAGAAAATCCAGGTGGAGGATATAACAACTATAATAGTATAATGGTAGGAGTATGCTTGCTGTGGATTAAGGAGGTGAGTGATAGAAAAGAAATTTTGAGTGGTACGCAGAGCATATTTCATTTAAATTCTTTGGACTAGAAAAGCACTGTGATTTTTCTTTTTCACTAATGTGAAGGAAATTCACTGGAGGGGGTAGCAGGTAAAATAAGAATAGTAATGGTTCCTTCCATATGCATATGAAGATGATAGAAAATCCAAGTGGCAATTAGGAAAATATAAATAACCATGTGGGTAAAATATCTTCCTAACAGGGGTACAGGTAATTACTCATTTGTTGTTTCTTTGTTGTTTTAACACAAGGACAGATTCTGTGCCATCACAACTAAATCTAATTCTGAATTGCACAACACTACAGAAAAGACAACAAAATATGTTCTTAGTTGAGGGCTCAGAAGGCAGAAAACAAAGCAAAACAAAGTTATCTTCTAAATTATATCCTAAAGTTAAATACAACCCTGTCCCTACCGCCCATGAGAGATAAGACCACCTCTGTAGGCCATAATTTCTCTAAAACGAACATCAGAGCTAAGAGAAAGCTGTATAAGGAGAGGTTGCAATGGATTTATGCACTGAGAAAAGCTGCTCATACTTTGCCACAATTATTTAATCTCTGTCTAGTCCTCAGCCTCCAATCCTCATATTCAACATTAAAATGTTATAATTTTTTTTCGTTTTTATAAAAACAAGTTAACTATGAACTAAACACAATCCATGCACAGGATTAAGAGAATATAAATGTTTATCTGTACTTGTGTTGACCTTTGACTGTTTTTATTTCTTACTAGTCCAAATGTTTCTCAGAAAAGGAAATAACGTGACTTATATTAACCCAGATGGAAAGGAAAGTTCTTTCTACGGTAAAAATATGGTAAACTTTGCTGAATAAGTTGGTTTTGACTGATTTACCTGATATTTGCTTCCACTTAACATTTCATCAGTGGTTTCTGTTTCTGTGTATTTCCTAGTTTGTGCTTAGAAAGTCAGGTTCCCGATGCCATTTCACTAGTAAGCAGAATGTGGATTAGCTAGTTTTTCAACAGATGTGAACATCTAACTTGTAAATAGTTTATGTTAACTGAAAAAAAGCTTAACACTGAAACACCTGTCAATCATACACTGGTTGGGAAGCCTGCTATCACCAACTCTAGAAGATGAAGTGGTGGAAAAGTGGAAGAAATTCAAGATCTACAATTAATGGAGTCCAGTCCAACCACACCACTTATACCACTATCAGCACACACATACCACTGAAAACTATGAATTATATCTCTGCTTTGATGATTTACTCCTCTATCAGCTATAGAGCTTCAGTTTCACATTTGATAAGACTCATAGTACAAACGATATACCACATTATATATCAAAATAGTGCCTAATAAGTTTGGTAAATACCCATTGGTATATTTTCTACTTATTGGAGGATATTATTTTTCCCTCTATAAATTAAAAATTTGACCAAAATCAAAGTCAAAACTCTGTGCCCAAATAGTCAAGAATTAATAATCTCCTATACAATTAATTAAATTATAAATTGCTTGAGAGCTGAGATTATGTCTGAGGTTTCTTTCTAATTTCCTAATGCCTATTATAACCAATTTAGTGAAAGTGAAGTGCCAGTGAATGTCGCTCAGTCATATTCGACTCTTTGCGACCCCATGGACTATATATACAGTCCATGGAATTCTCTAGGCTAGAATACTGAAGTGGGTAGCTCCAGGGAGCTACCAGGGATTGAACCCAGGTCTACAGCATTGGAGGTGGATTCTTTACCAGCTGAGCCACAAAAGAAGCCCAAGAATAGTGAAGTGGGTAGCCTATCCTTTCTCCTGTGGATCTTCCTGACACAGGAGTCAAACCGGGGTCTCCTACACTGCAGGTGGATTCTTTACCAACTCAGCTATGAAGGAAGCCCCTTACCATTTTAAGTACTCAATAAAAACTGTTAGTTGATTTTTCAATGAAGTTACAAATTGACTTCATTGCCTCCTTTTTGGTTTGGGCTAAGAGAAAGAAAAAGAATGAGCAGGGAGGGGAATATAAATTACAAAATCTGGGAAGTTGACATAGATCCTTCAGAAGAACAGAAGGAAAGTGTAGACCTATCATCATTGCTCTGAAATCAAATTCCCTAGAGTTCAACAGGGGGCTTCCCTGTTGACTCAGATGGTAAAGAATCTGTCTGCAATGCAAGAGACTTAGGTTTAGTCCCTGGGTTGGGAAGATCCTCTAGAGAAGGGCATGGCAACCCACTTCAGTATTCTTGCCGAGAGAATCCCCACGGACAGAGGAGCTTGGTGGGCTACAGTCCATGGGTCTGCAAAGAGTCGGACATGACTGAGCAGCTAAGGACACAGAGTTCAACAGAAAGAATTATTTGGCATGCAGATCATTCTGTTTCCTCTTTGATCCTTCTTAAATTCATAAGAAGAAAGCTCCAACAAAAGCAAAGTCCTCAAAGACACATTCCAAAAAACACCATGATCAGTGCATCAACTGCTAAACATTAGATAGAGCTCTACATGTGATTCACCTAGGCAAATACACTCAGAAATTCTTTGAGAAAGAACTCTCATTGCATTTTCATTTTTAAAACAAACAAGAAAATAAATAGCATGAAAATCACTGCTCTAGTGAGACAAGTGCTGTACTCTTATCACTTTCATCAAAGAGCATAAGGAACACAAAGGAGGAGAAAATTAATAGGAAAAATTATTTGGAATAATGGAGCACAATAGTGGATAGAACAGTGTTTCAGTAATAAAATACTACCTGAAATAAAGGACATCCAGTATCCTTTTTGCTCATTTAGAATTTAAAAATGTACCAGACATCTTGTACATTGAATGGAATCACCTGAATTACAAGCAGCTCCTATGGATGAGAGGAGACTCCAAATGTTCCTTTTATCATACTCAAGGGTACTAATATAGAATTTTTATACATGCCACATTTGTGGTCTCCTCCAAATTTGACACGTTTGGTATCCCTTGATTGACTGTAGGTATTTTTCTAACGTAGGGGGAGTTGGGGGAAATTTGTATGTGGTTTATACTTGTGTTCTTCTACTTCAGATTTTGTAAAACAAATGCTTAAATTGAGTTCTCCAAGATAACTCTAAATTTGCTGTCAAGTTGACTAGTTTTTACAATAGAAGCAAAGAAAAGGGATTTTTAAGTCACTGTTAGAAAAAAAATCTATACATGAATCCAAGAATCAGCTTGAATGAAAACTAGCTGTGCTATAAAAACTAGCTAACAATCAATAGTGTGTGGTATTAAAGAGAATGCTAAAGGATGCAAGCTAGACATTTCATGGCTTTTCAACCACCAGCTAACAAGAGTATTAGAATGTGTGTTTTCCACTTCTCAAGTGCCCTTGTTTCTATTATAAAAACACTAAAATGAGAGAGTCAGATATGATTTTTAACTGATATATACAAAAGACTACAACAAGTTAGTTAAATCAAGATTGTTTTTCAAGTGAGAAAAAATTCATGTTAAACAAAAGTCACCCTCCTAGTTCATATAAAACTGGTTCAGATACTACAAAAAACAAACAGCCATCATCCTTTTCCTCTACCCCAGTAATCTTCCCTCCATAGTTCTTCCTATTCCCAGTAATCCCAGGTAAGGGAGGGATGTAGTTCATCATTCATTCCTTATATCTTTAAGAGTCAGCCCCACTGCTCTGACTTCAGCTACATTTTATTTATGAATTTTTAGAATAGTATCAGTTATATTTACGTACAAAATATGCCAAATGATGTAGCAAACAAAAATGGACTGCAGCTGCTACTGCTAAGTCACTTCAGTCGTGTCTGAATCTGTACGACCCCATAGATGGCAGCCCACCAGGCTCCCTCGTCCCTGGGATTCTCCAGGCAAGAACACTGGAGTGGGTTGCCATTTGCTTCTCCCTTGCATAAAAGTGAAAAGTGAAAGTGAAGTCGTTCAGTCGTGTCTGACTCTTAGCGACAGACTAGACAGAGTCTAATGGAACATAAACTATATGTGATTACAGTAAGGGTAGAATCTGAAAGGTTCAAACGTAAACTTAGTGTTAGTTTGGACGGCTTTCCTTCACAGGTATAGTGGGTAAGTTGTACAATACCTACAAGCAACTCCATTAACAGTGCGTAATTCCCCACAAAGTCCCACTTTGTACTGTTACCTGACTTATTACGATAACGCCCTTCTCCCACATTACCAAGTTCCAAACTCTGCATGTCCTTCAAGGTAAAGTTGTACCTTTTGTGAAAAACATCTTCAGTTCCTCTTATACCTGAGTAGAGTCCCTCTGAATAACAATGATATGCTCTGCAGTCCCACTTATGAAAGTCCTCACTGGCCATTCCAGTTGTTTCTCCATATGCAGTCATGCAATTTCTGATACATGTGAGAGGTGGTAACCTTTCTATCCCCAGGTGGATGAGACCAAAGAAGTGTATAGCCATATGGCTATCCTGTGACCATCAAGGGACCCTGACTTAGCTAAAACTGGGAACTGTAGAGGGAAGAACTGGAAAGAACCTGGATCTTTCATGACTAAATGAACCAACCCTGAAGCCTATCTCTGCACCTTTCAGTTATAAAAGTCAGCAAATACACTTATCCTTAATTTGTATTGTCCTGCCAAGGGAAATACCAACAACAATCCAAAGGCCTTATGATTCTAACACTGAAATTTGCTTTACAGGGCCACCTCCACTGGTACATGTGTTGACATTCACTTCATTTTACAGCTAGAGGTCAGTGATATTCATTAGGAATAGATAACAATATTAATTGAATATGTATGTTCAGAGAATTTTGATAATGGCTATTATACACCACTGAAATGCTGTCTAAGCAACAACAAAGACAAAGAAAAGACTATGCCTTTCACATTAAAGAACTTCAAAAATGTAATTCAGAGTCTCACAGAAGGAATAATAAAAAAGCATAGTTGACAAATGGGAATAGAAATTGAGTGTCAGTTGTAGCAGTTAAGAATTTTATAAAAGTTTATTGTGAGTCGGTTGGCTAGAAATTTAGTTGCATCTTTGATTCACCCAGGTAGAAAAGAAAGGAGATCAAGAATGAGAATCTACTTTATGTCTGAGGAGGCCTTAAAAATAGCTGAGAAAGGAAGAGAAGCTAAAGGTAACCATAAAAGGAAAGATATACCCATTTGAATGTAGAGTTCCAAAGAATAGCAAGGAGAGATAAGAAAGCCTTCCTCAGTGATCAGTGCAAAGAAATAGAGGAAAACAATAGAATGGGAAAGACTAGAGAACTCTTCAAAAAAATTAGAGATAACAAGGGAACATTTCACGCAAAGATAAGCAAAATAAAGGACAGAAATGCTATGAACCCAACAGAAGCAGAAGATATTAAGAAGAGGTGGCAAGAAAACACAGAAGAAATATACAAAAAAGATCTTCATGACCCAGATAACCACCACAGTGTGATCACTCACCTAGAGCCAGACATCTTGAAATGCAAAGGTAAGTAGGCCTTAGGAAGCATCTCAACGAACAAAGCTACTGGAGGTGATGGAATTCCAGTTGAGCTATTTCAAATCTTAAAAGATGATGTTGTGAAAGTGCTGCACTCAATTAGCCAGCAAATTTGGAAAACTCACCAGTGGCCACTAGACTGCCAAAGTTCTGTTTTCATTCCAATCCCCAAAAAAGGCAATGCCAAAGAACATTCAAACTACCAAAAAATTGCAATCATCTCACATGCAAGCAAAGTAATGCTCAAAATTCTCGAAGCCAGGCTTCAACAGTACCTGAACCATGAACTTTCAAATGTTCAAGCTGGATTTTGAAAAGGCAGAGAAACCAGAAATCAAATTGCCAACATCCTTTGGATCATCAAAAAAGCAAGACAATTCCACTTGCTTCTGCTTTACTGAATATGCCAAAGCCTTTGACTGTGTGGATCATGAACTGTGGAAAATTCTTCAAGGGATGGGAATACCAGACAACCTTACCTGCCTCCTGAGAAATCTGTATGCAGGTCAAGAAGCTACAGTTAGAACTAGACATGGAACAATGGGCTGGTTCAAAATTGGGAAAACGAATACGGCAAGGCTATACATTGTCACCCTGTATATTTAATTTATACGTAGAACACATTATGTGAAATGCCAGGCTGGATGAAGCACAAGCTGGAATCAACGTGCCAGGAAAAACATCAATAACCTCAGATATGCAGATGATACCACCTAATGGCAAAAGGAAAAGAAGAACTAAAGAGCCTCTTCATGAAAGTGAAAGAGGAGAGTGAAAAACTTGGCTTAAAACTCAACATTCAGAAAACTAAGATCATGGCATCCGGTCCCATCACTTCATGGCAAATAGATGGGGAAACAATGGAAACAGTAAGAGACTTTTATTTTGGGGGGCTCCAATATCACTGTGGTGTTGGAGAAGACTCTTGAGAGTCCCTTGGGCTGCAAGGAGATCCAACCAGTCCATTCTGAAGGAGATCAGCCCTGGGATTCCTTTGGAGGGAATGATGCTGAAGCTGAAACTCCAACTTTGGCCACCTCACGAGAAGAGTTGACTCATTGGAAAAGACTCTGATGCTGGGAGGGATTGGGGGCAGGAGGAGAAGGGGACGACAGAAGATGAGATGGCTGGATGGCATCACGGACTCGATGGACGTGAGTCTGAGTGAACTCTGGGAGTTGGTGATGGACAGGGAGGCCTGTCATGCTGCAATTCATGGGGTCACGAAGAGTCGGACACGACTGAGCGACTGAACTGAACTGAACTGAATATCACTGCAGATGGCGACTGCAGCCATGAAATTAAAAGATGCTTGCTCCTTGTAAGAAAAGCTATGACCAACCTAGACAGCATATTGAAAAGCAGAGACATTACTTTGCCAACAAAGGTCTGTTTAGTCAAAGCTATGGTGTTTCCAGTAGTCATGTAGGGATGTGAGAGTTGGACTATAAAGAAATCTGAGTGCTGAAGAATTGATGTTTTTGAACTGTGGTGTTGGAGAAGACTCTTGAGAGTCCCTTGGACTGAAAGGAGATCCAACCAGATCATACTAAATCAGTCCTGAATAGTCACTGGAAGGACTGATGCTAAAGCTGAAACTCCAATACTTTGGCCACCTGATGTGAAGAGCCGACTTATTAGAAAAGACCCTTATACTATGACCAAGTGGGCTTTATCCCAGGGATGCAAGGATTTTTCAATATCCACAAGTCAATCAATGTAATTCACCACATTAACAAATTGAAAAATAAAAGCCATATGATAATCTCAATAGATGCAGAGAAGGCCTTTGACAAAATTCAACATCCGTTTATGATAAAAACTCTTCAGAAAGCAGGAATAGAAGGAACATACCTCAACATAATAAAAGCTATATATGACAAACCCACAGCAAACATTATCCTCAATGGTGAAAAATTGAAAGCATTTCCCCTAAAGTCAGGAACAAGACAAGGGTGCCCATTTTCACCGCTACTATTCAACATAGTTCTGGAAGTTTTGGCCACAGCAATCAGCAGAAAAAGAAATAAAAGGAATCCAAATTGGAAAAGAAGAAGTAAAACTCTCACTGTTTGCAGATGACATGATCCTCTACATAGAAAATCCTAAAGACTCCACCAGAAAATTACTAGAGCTAATCAATGAATATAGTAAAGTTGCAGGATATAAAATCAACATTCAGAAATCCCTTGCATTCCTATACACTTATAATGAGAAAGTAGAAAGAGAAATTAAGGAAACAATTCCATTCACCATTGCAACGAAAAGAATAAAATACTTAGGAATATACCTACCTAAAGAAACTAAAGACCTATATATCGAAAACTATAAAACACTGATGAAAGAAATCAAAGAGGACACTAATAGATGGAGAAATAGACCATGTTCATGGATTGGAAGAATCAATATAGTGAAAATGAGTATACTACCCAAAGCAATCTACAGATTCAATGTAATCCCTATCAAGCTACCAGCGGTATTTTTCACAGAACTAGAACAAATAACTTCAAGATTTGTATGGAAATACAAAAAACCTCGAATAGCCAAAGCAATCTTGAGAAAGAAGAATGGAACTGGAGGAATCAACTTGCCTGACTTCAGGCTCTACTACAAAGCCACAGTCATCAAGACAGTATGGTACTGGCACAAAGACAGAAATATAGATCAGTGGAACAAAATAGAAAGCCCAGAGATAAACCCACACACCTATGGACACCTTATCTTTGACAAAGGAGGCAAGAATATACAATGGAGTAAAGACAATCTCTTTAACAAGTGGTGCTGGGAAAACTGGTCAACCACTTGTAAAAGAATGAAACTAGATCACTTTCTAACACCGTGCACAAAAATAAACTCAAACTGGATTAAAGATCTAAACGTATGACCAGAAACTATAAAACTCCTAGAAGAGAACACAGGCAAAACACTCTCCGACACAAATCACAGCAGGATCCTCTATGATCCACCTCCTAGAATACTGGAAATAAAAGCAAAAATAAACAAATGGGGTCTAATTAAAATCAAAAGCTTCTGCACAACAAAGGAAACTATAAGCAAGGTGAAAAGATAGCCTTCAGAATGGGAGAAAACAATAGCAAATGAAGCAACTGACAAACAACTAATCTCAAAAATATACAAGCAACTTATGCAGCTCAATTCCAGAAAAATAAACGACCCAATCAAAAAAATGGGCCAAAGAACTAAATAGACATTTCTCCAAAGAAGACATACGGATGGCTAACAAACACATGAAAAGATGCTCAACATCACTCATTATCAGAGAAATGCAAATCAAGACCACAATGAGGTACCATTTCATGCCAGTCAGAATGGCTGCGATCCAAAAGTCTACAAGCAATAAATGCTGGAGAGGGTGTGGAGAAAAGGGAACCCTCTTACACTGCTGGTGGGAATGCAAACTAGTACAGCCACTATGGAAAACAGTCTGGAGATTCCTTGAAAAATTGCAAATAGAACTGCCTTATGACCCAGCAATCCCACTGCTAGGCAAACACACCGAGGAAACCAGAACTGAAAGAGACACATGTACCCCAATGTTCATCACAGCACTGTTTATAATAGCCAGGACATGGAAACAACCTAGATGTCTATCAGCAGATGAATGGATAAGAAAGCTGTGGTACATATACACAATGGAGTATTACTCAGCCGTTAAAAAGAATACATTTGAATCAGTTCTAATGAGATGGATGAAACTGGAGCTGATTATACAGTGTGAAGTAAGCCAGAAAGAAAAACACCAATACAGTATACTGACACATATATATGGAATTTAGAAAGATGGCAATGATGACCCTGTATACGAGACAGCAAAAGAGACACAGATGTATAGAATGGACTTTTGGACTCTGAGGGAGAGGGAGAGGGTGGGATGATTTGGGAGAATGGCATTGAAACCTGTATACTATCATGTAAGAAATGAAGTGCCAGTCTATGTTCGATACCGGATACAGGATGCTTGGGGATGATCCAGAGAGATGATATGGGGTGGGAGGTGGGAGGGGGATTCAGGATTGGGAGCTTGTATACACCCGTGGTGGATTCATGTCAATGTATGGCAAAACCAATACAGTATTATAAAGTAAAATAAAGTAAAAATAAAATTTAAAAAAAAAAAAAGAAAGAAAGAAAAGAAAAGACCCTTATGCTGGGAAAGACTGAAGGCAGGAGGAGAAGGGGACGGTTTGATTGCATCTTCGACTCAATGGATATGAGTTTGAGTAAGCTCCAGGAGTTGCTGATGGACAGGGAGGACTGGCATGGTACAGTCCATGGGGTCACAAAGAGTTGGACACGACTGAGCAACCAAACTGAACTGAACTGAGCATTCCATTGTGTATATGTACCACATAGCAGAAACCAACACAGCATTGTAAAGCAATTATCTTTCAATTAAATTTTTTTAAAAGAATGAGAATCTATAATATAGCAGACTACAGGTGGTGCTTTTCATCTGAAGTTTATAAACACATTTCAATGTGTATCTCACATTTTTTATACTTCTATCTTGTAGAAACACTGAGCAAAACATCTGCTCTTCATTGCATCTCTGTAAAAACTTCTTTGTCAATAAAGATTGTCTTCCACAAACTAAAAATGTTATCATTACTCAAAATGATCTGGAAGCAAAGCTAAAATCATGATAAAGTCTATTTCAACATTTCTTTTTTCTTCCTCTGGCTGTGAGAACACAGAGATCAATACTCTTCAACATGAGAATTCTGCAGTGAAATTTTCATTTGTAACAAACAGCAACCAAAAAGCCTTAAGCATGCCCTGTCACTTTCAGTTTAGGAGAAAATGCACTAATAAACTCTTACCCTTGGGTCATCTTTGACAAACAGGCAATACTACGCCAGATCTTATTAAAGACTATTCGTATCACTGCCCCAAAAATTTCCTTTAAAATTACCATCTTTTGTATCCATGTAACAGGATGTCAGCTTTGAAAGTGCCAATGAGAGACAAGACTTGTCACCATAGTTAATTCTCAGCACTATTTCAACACCAGGAGAGCTGACCCCAAAGGGTGTATTTTGTGGTTAGCAATATTTATTTGGTGCTTATTGAACAAGCAAGAGAATGTATTGTTTCATATTAGTTTTCTAATCAAACTGCAAGCAAAGTATCACCTGTAAGTGTTAAATATACATCAAAGTAAAATACACGAAAAAGAAAAAAAGAAAAAAAACAGTGCCCAAACTATCAAAATATATTTCTAAAATGTAAACAGATTCTGGATAGGACATTCACAGCACCATCATGTCTTTACCCAATAAGTACAATATAAAATGTAAAACAAAATATAGGTTAAATGGCAGGAACATCACAAAAAAAAACCAAAAAGGAAAAAAAGGGGAAAGAAATAAAGCTAAGATTTTCTATGAAATTCAGAGTTTCCTTTTATAATTACTGAAATAATTAGTTACTTCTCAAGTAGCACTCCTAGAATAGCCATAATATAGATTCTCTAAGCAAAGAAAAGCAAGCTCTGATAAAATCTACTTTTCAATTCAGACAAAAAAGGGAGGTCTAATAATCGAAAATAAATCTCTTAAAATAAACAGGCACTAAATGGCTATCTGAAAGAAGGAAATTTATGTTTAAAGGGAGCACCTAGCTAAAGGCTTCAACTCTGCCTTTTTTAACTGTTGACTACATCAGGGGCCACTTCTTCAAAAATTGTTATATCTATAGATCTATACTTATGCCTTTCTCTATATATACATATGGGTCTGGACGATCCATATAAATATGGGTCAGGATGATATCCTGAAATAGGAAATTGTACCCCACTCCAGTATTCTTGCCTGGAAAATTTCATGGGCAGAGGATCCTGGAGGGCTACAGTCCCTGGTGCCACAAAGACTCAGACACAACTGAGCAACTGAGCACACACACACACACACATATAAAACGGTAGGTTAGTCAAAAGCACTCTAGTTGCATTATTAAAAGCTACTGTCTCCTTCAGTGGCTGCACATCGTGAATTCACATACAGCCCCGTGAAGACACAGTGAGCATGATGACTCAAGAGCACACCCACCTTCTTGTATCCATAGCATATTAATTACTCTGAAGATTATCCAAGGACACTTTCAGGCTTTTCAAAGGTACCATCAGGCTCAGGTGAGAAAGATGCAAGCAAAGGGCTCACCAAAAATGAATATACAAACATATATGAATATATGTTAAATTGTTTACCTAAACACTGGAGTTAAATATTACCATATTTTCTTGTTAGTCAATGAACTGGGGCTGTGATTTCATGAACTAAAGCATGTGCTATATAAGGTGACTCTGGAGCTATAAGCAAAGTTTTATTTATAATAGAGTTCTATTCAATTTACAAAGATAAACTTCTCTTTTTTAATGAGTCACAGAATCTCTCAAGACAAAAGCATTACAAGCAGCTAATAGCATTATTTAATAATGTTAATGTGAGATAAAGCTTTGGTGGAAAAGAATGAGCCCAGCACCAGGAGTTAAGAAACATGGAATTAAATTCTGGCTCAGCCGGTTATTAGATCTTTGTGGCCTTAGGCAATTATCAAATAGTCTGAATTTCAATTTTCTTCTGAAAGTACTAAAGGTTAAAGTATTAAAATCAAGTAAATCTAACAATGAAATAATACACGTAAAAGACATTTGATGTTAAGCATTATAAAATGTATTAACTTGAATGTGGATTATCTCATTTTCTCCTTCTAGCCTCTAAGCACTGACACTTGCCTTGATCTCTGCTTGCTGATCCTTCTTTTTCTTACCCCTGACCCTCAAAACTACAATCTTCATCTGAGCAACTTTTTCTCAACTTTCAGATTCTATCTCAAAGAAAGTCAAAGACAAAGGCCTTCCCTGACACCTCTGATAAATCTCAGTCCAGATGAAATGTTTTTGTTAAAATCTGCCAAACTTCTCCTTGAAGAGACTTACATGGTTTATAATTATTTTCATTTGTTATAAACAAATGATGCCTGATAGTCTATTCATCAATAGTTGCTTTTCCTCTAAATTTTCACATGGCTGACATTCTCATTTTTGAAGGATTCAGCTCAGTTGTCATGTTCACAAAAAGGCCTTCAGATCATCTTAATTAAGCCACCAATCCCCCTCATTTTGTATATTTATTTTTATTCATAACACATCCCATGATGTGATACTACAATTTTATATATGATGTGCCTATTATACTTCAGTGTTAAGCTACATAGGGAAAAGAAAGTGAAGTTGCTCAGTCATGTCCAACTCTTTGTGACCCCATGGACTATAGCCTGCCAGGCTCCTCCATCCATGGAATTTTCCAGGCAAGAATACTGGAGTTGGTTGCCACTTCCTTCTCCAGGGAATCTTCCTGACCCAGGGTTCAAACCTGGGTCTCCCGCACTGCAGGCAGACTCTTTACCATCTGAGACACCAGGGAAGCCCTATATACATAGAGGAGGGTCTTTGTATTTTACTAACCATTGTATCTCCACAACCTAGAAGAGTGAATTATATAGGGACTCAGTCAATTTTCAGTGAATGTAATATACATGGTTCTTGTACTTATACAAGTACTATACTTATACTTACTTATACTATACTTATACAAGTATAAGTACTATACTTGTACTTATACATGCACTTGTACTTGTTTTTCCAGTATTCACTAAAGAAAAGTACCAATGTATCATAATCCCTCAACAATTCCTCTGGTAGCCTTAAATTGATGGCAAAATGAAGTATTTTATATATGGTTAGCCCTGTTGGAATATTAAATAGATTCCTTTTGATAAAAATCACTTACTGAAAACCTGACACACTATATAGCAACAATCTTAATTTGACCTTAAGATATTTTCAGAACGTTTATAATGGTATGGTTTTTGCAGTGATTTGAGATAAAGAGCACTAGATTTAAAATTCAATCCAAATATCTACAAAAGTCAGTTTTGTTCTAACGAAGCCATGCAATTTCATGAAGTGAAAGCAATATTACTTTACCTCTTACAATAAGTTGAGCAAAATTGGACACACCAGAACCTCGTTCTGACTGAGTTACACAGCGATACAAATCCTGATCAGTTTTTGTCACTTCTTGCAACCTAAAGGAAGCAGCAAATCTTCTGTGATTGATGTTCTTAGTCTGAGCCACAGGTATATCTTCACCATTTCGTCTCTGTAAACAAAAACCAATCTTTTATAAAACAGGGTTTTAACATTTCCAGAAATTTAAAGCATCTTGGCAAACAACATCTGTGATAACTTATTATTTGTAAAATTAGGAGGAAAATATCCATGTAGCCCCACAAATTTTCACTGTTGTCTTTCAATCAGAAAAAGGATGTAAGTTAATATTGGTTTCCCTTAAGGAGTGTAGTGCTAAACTATAATAGTAATCTCAGTTTTCCATAAAATTTCTATTAGCCCAGAGTATATGAATTAGCAGGACAGATAATGGCTTCTTGGCAAATAATTCACTGCCATCTCCCTTCTCCCAGGCTTTATATATGTAAAGTCTTCTTTTAGCCCTTGTACTGCACTGCATGTGCTTAATAGGTTTGGTCCCTTCAGGAGACTGAGACCATGGTCAATGCATCTCAGTATTCTAAATGCATAGCATGCGATCATGACAGGATGACTATAAAATACTAATGAATAATTTACAGTCAAGCCAAAATCTGTACTCTTTGCAAATTTTTATCTCTTTGGCATTAATGACAGCCAATTTATACCATTTAAAAGAAGTAATCAAAAGAACCTAAAAGTTAAAAGCATATCTGTCAACTTTCAAAATGAACTATTGGAAAACATATTTATAATATCAGGATGCCTCACACAAGACCATAAAGAATGCGGTTGACAAATTCAACTATAATAAAATTGCTAACTTCTATATATTGAAAGATATCATATATAAAGTGAAAAAAGCAAGACACAAACCATGATAAGATATTTGTCATGAAAATAACCATCAAAGATAAATAGTCAGGTTATGTAAAATTCTTCTACAGTTCAATAAGGAAAAAGACAAATAATCCTGTCAACAAATGGAGAGGCTATAAAGAGAGAAAATGTGTATGTATAATAACCATGAAAAGAGATCCTCAGCCTCAATTTAAAAATTCTTTATGTCAAAGATAGCACAAAGGGCAAAGAAAAGCCACAACTATGAAAGATAAATGGGCATGCTCCTCATTCTCACGTCTGGTAGGTAAAATGCTAAGTATTCCTGGTATCCTTTTACATTATTTGATGTATCATTTCATCAAATAGTGTAAAACAGACCAGTAAAATTACGTATGGAAGGGTAAATGGTTACAGTCATGTTAGAAAATTATTTGCTACTATCTAGTAAAGCTGAAGATGCATAAAACATAGAACCTAATAGTTCCATTTCTACATTTGGATCACCCATTCATGTGTGATCACAGATATGTACAGGAATGCTCAACTCAGAATCATTTGTAATAGTTAAGTATGGGAAAGATCCCATAAAATATACCTGAGTAGTGGATAAATGAACTGAGATTTATCCAATCAGTAAAATTCAACATGGCAGTTAAACTAAGCAAACTAAAACCTGGTAAATGTAGAACATCTCCTTATATTTCTCTGAAATATATGTTTAAATCTTAGGGAGAAAGTTGTTTAGAAAAATTAAGAGACAAAAAAGCAAAATGTCAGTTTCTATTAAATTAGAGTGGCAGGCATGTTAGTAGTCAATTTTTGCTTTTTTTATAAATGTTTTTGAATGTTTGAAATACCTTGCATTTTTAAACAAGTAAATAATAAAGGAATTAATTACTTTAATAAGTTTTAAAATGTTAAAATCTATTGTATCTTTAACACCCATCTCTGTATCTAAAATGACATATACATGCATATTATCTTGTATGTATGCATGTGTCTATATACACATATATACCTGCAGATAAAAAGTCCCAAATTTGACATTGACATTTTTCATTCATTGAGTGTTTTGTTAATTCTTTGTTCCTAACCCACAAAGAGTAAGAGCAGCTTACACTCAGCAGCCCTAAAATATAAATTCATAAAACACAACCTGAATTCTCTCTCTCTATAAATTACATAACAAACAAAAAAAAAACTTTATGCATACAAATCTCAACCTGCATTTTTTCAGTTATCACATTATTTAATATTAATTTTCCAACCAGAAGGCAGACCATGACTCAGCACTCATACAGCTACACGCCCTCACCTTATCTCCCCTAATCTACACCTCCAGTGGTGCTCTCCATCTTCCACCACCTTTCTTACTACCATTTATAGTTCTCAGCTCTTCCTTTGGCAAGACCAATCAACTCCCACTTCCTACTTTGCCTTCTAAATTATCCTACTCATGCACACACACACTCACATCTTTTAGCACTTTCAGGATGGATTTCAAAATCCATCTTCCTCTGTGATGAGTTTATAAGTACACCCTTAATGTTTTACTCTCAATAATGATTATTTCCTCTTTCCATCTTCATTGTCATTCATCTCACAGTAACACTTTCCTCCAAACTTTTCCCAAAGGAAGGCACAGTGTCTTCTACTTTACTCTCTATCCCAGTTTCTCACTTGCATATCGCTCTTTCACAATCCCACTCAAACAACCTCTTAACTTCTGGAATTCCCAGCTTCTGCAATGACTTCTAATCAATTATCTACCAGGTCAAATTATCCTCTCCACCATAGTTCTGTGAATATTCTCATGATCCCAAAATTCACCTAGGCCTCCGCAATGCTCAACAGCCTTCACTACTACCTGCTTCCTGTGCTAAAATAGATTTCTCAATCTGAATCACAATTGCTGCTGAGATTTTCTCCTAGTCCTTCAGTCTTTTGCACTGTTAGTGAGACCTCACTTCTGACCCTAATTTACTTTATAAGTGGCGATTTCAGAAATTTTCACTAGCCTGGAAGAATTCCAAATTTTTTAAAACTTTCCATTGTTTATGTCCTGCCAATATAGGATCTACTCTATTTCTCTGCAACAGTTACAAGACCACTACTGACTTCTGCTGGAATCAGTCATTTGCTCTTATGAAAAATCTGAATTACCCTAAATGGATACCAATAACTCTTAGGTATTCCTAGATGAGGCCCATAATGACATGAGATAGGAAGACAAAAAATGTCCTCTCAGCCTCAAGCTCACATTTCATCAACTTAAACATACTCTTCTACCTGCCGTCCCCACTGAAACTGTCATGAACAGGGTCTCAGAAACACAGAGATTATCATAAAAATGTAACCCGCATTTCTACCTTGAATCACTTCTATAACATATTCTGTATCTGCCCTTTTACCTTTTTGTGTACTGAAATCATCCTGAAGGTAGGGTTTCAAATCTTGCATTTTCTCTTCCACAGCATCATATTATGCAGTATGTTATTATTTTGGGGATAAAGTTCTTTGTTAAAATGTACTAAGTTCATACACATGATATTTTTAAAGATAAGAGTCATGTAAAACTTCCTGAGGCTTTCATAAGTTATTTAGCAAAATATATAATAATCATTAATTAAAATAAATACTAAAGGGAAGCTACAGAAATATAGAACCTCAAGGACATCTAGAGATCATTTATACAAAGTTCTTTCTGAGCTAAACCACAACTTAGAGATGCTGAGGGCTCTACTTAAGGTGATCCCATCCAGAGATCTTGATTATATTGTTTGTACGTGTTTTTTATTATACTAATAAAGCTATAACATGTGTATGCTTATATAGGGTATATATTATTGATAAAATTAATGAGTACAGTACACTTAGATGCTAACTATCTCTCAAAATAACAATAAAATAATTGTAGTCATAAGTCCAGATTTTTCTTCAAAAATCACTTAATAAGCCCCTCCATGTCCCTCATATTATATTAGCTGTTATCCTGATTCTATCACTGTTCTCTATTTCAAATTTTCTGTGATAGTCATTTTCATTTATAGATTATAGATTATATAATCAAAATGTGATACATACATAGCCTGTTAGTAGCAGGATTAAAACTCAAAACTAGGTTTAAAGACACAAAATTTAGTAATATTTCCTCTAAAATAAACCAGAGCTGTTTTTACTTCATTTGTATCACAGGTCCAGTCAAATGAGTTGATTATTTGTTGTTAAGTCTTGATCAATGCATTATATCAATGAGAAAATATAGTCTACTGCACTAGACATTGCTTTATTTACTTTGCTTCAAGTAATGCATTAAAGTTAAAAGTAGCAGTTTATGACATTTACATTTCAGAATTCAAAAATAATGATAACTTTTTATTTTATAAGCCAAAATAATAGATTTTTGCCTGCCTACAAGGCTCCAGTTTAGCAGAGTAGGCAGGGCTATGAAAGACGGAAATAAGAAGTAATGGTAATTTTATCTCTATGCAGCAGTGTTCACGTATAGTTTTCTGCCTTTATATTCTTCAGTTCCAGGCTCTTTATTCTGCTTGGAGATTTTTATGTGATTTCTCCATTGCAAAATCCCCAACTCTGAGAAATACTAGGAAACACAAAATTATATGATCCAAGGATTATAACCTAGCACTTTGCTTTCTTCATTCCTCTTCTCTCCCCACCCCCCACCCCAGATCCTTGTCATGCTTTCTTATTTATTTTGTCTCTAGTATAGGTTGTTGAGACTCATCACTTACCAAGTAACTCTAGGCAAGTCACTGGAATTGCTAACTATTATCACTCCTGTAATTAAACTAAGTAAGCTTCATCATGCACGGTGCATGCAGTATTTATCTGCCAAGTTCAGTTCCCAGCATAAAGTAGTGTAGTGGTAATATTGGTTATTTCCCAGTATTTATTATTGCATTAGCATTAGGATCACCTGTCAGATTATTACAAATGCAAAGTTTAGAGAGATCACTTTAGATCTATTGAATCAAAATCTGTATTTTTACAAGATCCATAGGTTATGAATCAAGATA